>NC_135359.1:4800000-6000000 GCF_051622035.1 Arctopsyche grandis
ATTTTATTTTTACTTTATCTACAATAAATGAAGTTTTGTGATCATGCGAAAATTCGAACTCGAGATTTTTTTTATATAATTATCAAAATATTGTTGTTATAAATTTGCAATTGAGTTCTTAAATAAATAATGATAAAATTCAGCACGAAATTTTTAACAGGTAATTTAAAACCAAAATAAAACTATGTACCCCTTTCTTCTAGTATGTTTAAAATAAAAACTCATAGAATTATAAAAAAAAATGTGTTAGTGATAATTTTTAAGTATTTAATAATATCGTGACTTTATTTTTTGTTGCAGATTTAGCGAAGACTTGAGAAACATTCCACCTTGGTCCACGAGCCCTTGGAGCCATACGGATTTACCTAGGCTTAAGCAGGGACTCATATCAGCTCAGGTAAGCTTCACATTCACCTACTATCAGATGAATTTAATCGAAAAATTCCTACAAAAAAATACAATACGCATATTAGATGTACATATGTACGTATTAGCATTATTTATGTGTTCAATATGAAATGTTGATTTATTCTCCTATTTTAATAGCCATTAATCACGGCTACGGTTCGACGTATTGTGTGGTTGATTTATCGGGCACTGAAACGCGGGTTCCAAATTCAACATAAATTATACACATTCCTCGCGTTATTAATTTCTCTAAATTTTAGTTTTATCTCCAACCACTACCTTATATTTGAAATGTGTCTATGTGTTACATTGTAGTGTCGTACCCACGTTAGTCGTAAAGCGGTATGATCATATTTGACGCTCGCATGACTTTGTTCGTCATGGCGAATGTACATATGTATGTATGATGCGAAATTAAATTCGGGATTTGATGCGGAAAGCCACAGTAGTTTTGCCATAGTGTCATGAGCACCAAATTGCTCTACATTTCCCCCATGAGGCTGTGAAATTGTATGTCGGTTTTGGGGAGACCGCAAACGTAATCGATGCTCGGTGTATGTGTGTGTGTATTGTGTTTGGAAAGCTGCGGTTCTAAAGTCACGATCGCGAAACGATTTGTCTTCTATTCAAAGATTTGCTGAAATAATTTAGAGCACTTTCCGCCCAATATTCATATAAATTTGTAGCCCTTTCCGAGTGGTGTTTTCCATAGAAAGCGTGGCCGTAGACTTTACGGCGTAGAGGACTTGGTAAGAATGTCAAGCAATTGAAATATCTTTCATCGCATTATATTTTAAACAAAACAATTATATAATAATAAATTACGATAATATTTAAATATGTGAACATATATTTTTTTTACATACATACATATACATATGTATGTATACCAAGAAGGTCAAATGAGTTTTCCTGGCCTATTACATACATCGATAAACAATTATATATACATATGTATATCTATACAGTATCATAGAGACATATATGAACAAAAACGATAATACTAATATTTCGGGAAACACGTACATTTTATATAGTGGGTAGCATATTTTTATATTATAATCAACAAATTCGAGATGCCGTAAGCTCCAATTTGAGAGAGACAGGATAGGTTGCAAATTTTTATGAAGCCGTTTCAATAATTAAGTTACATAAATTGGCAAACTCTAAAAGAAAACGTTCGATCTGTAGTCAGATACATATATTCAAGGTATGGTCAGCAACACCAGGCCAGGGAATTAGCCCATGACCCCTTGGTTGAAAGTATTACACGCTAACTACTGAACTATTTTGCTGGTTTCATAATATAACATACGTATCTATAGGTAACATATAATTTCGAAAGAGACTTGGCCTTGTCAGTGGCCTTGATTCCGATATTGATTTCGATGCCTACATCCGGTTTCGATTTCGGTTCCGATTCCCGATTCCAATTTCAGTTCCAATTCCCGATTCTGATTTCTGTTCCGATCCTCGATTCAGATTTTCGTTCTGATTCCCGATTCAAATTTCAGTTCTGATTTCCGGTTCCAATTTCAGTTCCGCTTCTCGATTCCTGTTTCAGTTCCATTTCCCGATTCCGATCCCCGGTTCCGATTTCAGATCCAATTCCCGATTTATGTATCAGTTCCAATTACAAATACTGAGCGAAGCCGGGTAAAACCACTAGTATAATATACAAATAGTATATTTTAAACAAATTGCAAATTTTTATAAATACCAATTTGAAAAAAAAATATACAGAGTATAACAAATTTAATAACATTCTAATATATTTTATTTTATCAATCAAAAAATCTTGAAAATGCTTTTAACAATGTTATTATTTTAAATATTTTGCTTAACTCAAACAATTCATCAGTATACGACGAAAATCCATTATTTGACATATATACATATTATGAATACAATTTTTTTATTATTTGCGGTTTTCATATGTATGTTCATAACATATTCATACGCATGTATATAATACAAGCTTTTTTCTATTTAAATTATATCTATGTATATTGATAAATATTTAATTACTTAAATAATGATATTATATGTAAATATTTACATTGGTACATATAAATATTATACGCATGTAACATAATATTCATATGCGTATATAAATATAAATTGAATAATTGACGTATTATTTTACTGATAATAAACCATATTTGCCGTTAGTATATTAAAGTTTGGTTTATTCAAATGAAAATAATGAATTTTCATTTTATGCCGACGATGTAATATTTAATAGGGGTTATTATAACAGCCGACAAGAAATACGTCAGTTTTTCATAAAAATGTTTTATAATTCATTCCGAAAAATATTTGAGAAGAGTTGTTTTATAATATTAAGCATACTCGCCAAATATACCAGAATATAATTTCTCTAGAGAAAGCCCTCTTTTTTATTGTATGTACATAATATACCTGTGTATTATATGGATATATGTATAATATTGTTAATGAATATACATATGAACATACATGCTAAAACAAAATAACATTTTGGAAAATTCTAGTTTATAACATTGGCCGATTCGTTAATTTTAGACTTTGTAGGCAATTTTTTAAGCTTTAAATGTTTCGTACGATGAATTTATTCATACGTACAGTAACTTTAAAGTTTGAAATATTTCATGAACTGCATGAATATATTGCATATATATTTTAAAATAGAACAATAGTGCAGGATGAATACGATATAAATTTCGACTCTAAAAACAAAGCGCACTTGAGTTGCATTGTTCTCTTAGTACACCGTTAACTTGAATTAGGTAACTTGTTTGATGTACGACTTTGTTGTATTTTATTTTAAATTAAATTCACCAGCAGTCTATGTCTGCTGCAATTTTGTGAAATACTTTTTTAATACAAACTTTAATTTTAAAGGTATTCTAACGTTTGTAATGAATGTTGATTAATTGATATGGTAACCAAGTGAACAAATACCATTTTTCAACCATATGTAGCTTCTATTATTAATTACTCTGGCGATTTAAGTATTTTGTAAATAGCATATGGGAGTGATCTTATTTTGCTAGAACATTGTAAATGTAGAAATGAAAGCGGTTTAAAAATTAATTACAAGATTTGACCGTTAGGAGACGAAAATGGCATACTAAAGGAAATCGTGTAAAAAGAGCTATATCGGAAAAGTATCCAGTGTTATAGGTTCATCTTATGTAATTAGCAGCCTTACTTTAGCCAAGTTGTAAGCGTGTAACGTCTAATTACAGCGTGAAATCGATATTGGAACTGGGTCTATTTGGGTCTACGGACTGTTTTATAACAAAACTTATTCGGGTGCTTGGCCAACTTTCATAAATTACACGTTTCATTAGCGATTAAGTGTTTGCGAAGATAAAATTTAATTTACAACTTTCGAGTTCAGTTTGTGTACATACATACATAATATTTGATAAACATATTTTGCGGCTTTCGCTCGAGCGTAAAATGCAAATGTGGCATTTCGCATTCGTCATCGCCTGTTGCTGTGTAATGAGGCAAAAAGCTCGTTTTTTTTTCTTCTCTCAGCTTTTATGACGATGTCATTACAACCCCAATATTTTGCTTGCCCGACTTAATAAACACGTCTGTAAAAAATGTACTATATACTTAACGAGTAATTCAATTAAGCGCGATTTGCAAGCGAAACGACTTTAGGCCGATAAGCGTTAGCAGTCGCTATAAATATTTAAAGTCGCGTTTAATTAAAGCTGTGATATATTTTTAAATTAACTGGAGGCATTTCTTTTTAAATATTTTAGCGTTTTTTTTGTGTTTGGTGTTTTGCCCGTTAACATTTCAATGGATAGTTTTTTTTTTGGTTAAATAACACTGAGCAACAAAAAAAATTACCAGAGCGGAGACTAATCAAACTTTACTAAGTTTGACCAATTGAATTCGAATATGATAATAATTTTTGTTGGTTCGTTTTCGTTTAGGAGGTATGAGCGTTTAAAAAATGCGCAATTTTTGCTGTGTTCAAAATAAGTATTGGAATCAATAGTCAGATGTTTTTCCTATTCATTGTGATATTTTATTGCTTTAAAATTCTGTAAAGCAATGAAATATCAGACCGCTGTACTATGTGAGGTGATTAGTCTTTGCTCTGGTAACTCAAACATGTGATTTTTTGTTGCTCAGTGATAATTAAAAGGAATTATGTAACATTGGCATTGGTCGTATGATTATATCATCGGTTGCTTTTATTTATTTAAAAATACATGGGGAAGGCGGCAAAGCCAACAGTTAATAATTAAACTAACCCACTCTAAGATGAGTGCTTTCATTGAACGTAATAAGTATAGACATAGGACAACTATAATGATTTTTTTATTATTTTAAGGACTTCAATTAAGTCGCTTCTTATTTTTCTTGTCTCCAGTGTAGTGAGATTCATTCATTTTCAACCTCTCGTTAAATGAAAGTAATTACATATATCGTATTCTAATTACGGTCTGATAAAAGTTTTTTTTTTTAGATTAAAATGTGAATAAAATTATTTGTTTTTTAGCTTTTTTTAAATGATTTCAAACATCAAAGCTTAAATTCTAAACATGATCTCCGAATTTGTTACTTTTTTTCGTATTTTAGTGTAAAAACTATAGAAGATAATGTCAAATAAAAATATGTACATACATATATACACAGACAAAAAATACATTTATACGTAATCATACAAAAACAATAGCATTATAATAATGGCAGAAAAAGTAAAAATATCAATTAATAAAATACAAAGAAGCCTTTCACCTATAGCCAGCACCAATATATGTATTATATAAGAACCAGCCGCAAATACAAAACATCCCTGCGAGCCCCAACTGGAAGAGAGAATATCAAAATTACACTCATACATTAAATTATGAAAATAATGAGCGCAGGCTACCTTACAAATAGGTTATAAATATAGTATATTTGCATCGTAAAAAGCATCATGAATTTGTAGAACATTATTTACCCGTATGTGACAATGTGACAATCGAACGCTTTTTAAATGTCGATGATTTGTATAAATTTACAAACGGTTAACGGTTAAAAATATATGTATATGTATGTATGTATATAATTTGCTATCGTCGTAATGTTCGCATACAAAATTTTTCAATGTAAATATTCAAAATTTGAGTGGTTGATATTGACATTCTCTCGAGTCAATTTTCTTTTTCGATAGGTGCCATTCAAACTGAGATAAAATACCCTTTTTATGTCGGAATTGCGAATTGATAAATATTTACCCAAACGATCAAATATTTATACATTTTGTTGTGAATCGAGAATATTAACTTGAAATGTTTCTTTACATATTTGTGAATGTAAATTTGATAGTTGAGATAGATATGTAGATAAAATGTTTCCCTAGAAAAGTATGGTATTATACCAATTTTGGAATTTTTTCTAGTTAAAAAAGAGAGTTGAAACTATTCATAAGCTTTATGAAGCGTCCGCTGCAGAGGCGATAGAGTATTTAAACATGGAACGTATTTCAAGGGGTAAAATGAAAGCTCGTGCGAATGCACAGATTCGCCTCGAGGGCCAGGCTTTAAGTAAACGAGACTTTTGTGTCGGGAAAATGGAGAAAATTCTCGTCCGAAAGGAAATTTCAGCCGGTGGAAAATCCGCACAAAAGACAACAAAGTAAATGACCGTCGATAACCTTTTTTATGGTGGCTTGTTGCGGTTGACGTTAAAAATGGACAATTCACAAAACGGAATTGGCTACACCGCTCATCGGCCGGAAAGCATTCATTTCACTCTGAATCGACTGAAAAATTGTTTCGAAGCCTTTGAATTATATGAAAAAAGGGAACCTTTTTACAACGATCGCCTTAAGAATCCAATGACCTATCGCTAACATTGAAATAAATTCATTTAATATAAAAAAAAATGTCAAATAAGACCCACTTAGTTAAATAGCATAGAGCTTTCTGTGCCTTGAAATTCTATAAACTGATCAAATAACATTTATTTAGTATTCGTACTCTCAATACGCTTGAAACACTATTCAATTCCAAATTTGTCAAATTGATTATATATACATATTTTTAAATGCTTTTTATTATTACTAAATTATGTTCACAATACATTTTACATCTATTTAAGTAGCTACTGATCTACTGATCATTTTCTATTTTACAATTTTATTTTAATTTTGTTAGTAATCATAGTATTATATTATTCTAATGTTAATGTACAGCATAATAGGAAAAATAGCTCAAAAACCTATTTACAATTCCTATAAATGCTCATAATACATCTAATACATAATATTAATGTTGATTATATTATCATTTGTAGATGCGCAGAATTTTTGTGTATTATTTTTAAGAAAAACTTAATTAGAACTGTTTGTCTGGAGATAGCCAGACAAACACTTATAATTATTTCATAATTAGAAGTGTTTAATAATTTAATTTAACATAATTTATTTAATCCAGTATTTTATTGATGCGGATTAATATTTCGGTACGCGTATTTAAAATGCCCCATTCTAATTGAACAATAGGTTAATGATTAGATTGCTCACATATCTTGCTTTATTAAAGTTATAATATCATATTTTCGCTGTAATATGCACACGTTTATAGTAAAAATTGCATTATAAATTTCATAATTTATGAAAATTTAAATTGGTCTTCGTTTTTCACGTCGTATATTTAAAGATTCGACTATTTTTATAAGAATCTTTAAGAAGATTGCAAGCATTTTTTTCAATTCGTTTCGATATTTACATTTCAAACAGTGAATAGACTTTGTTATTACTAAACAGAAAAAATTAAGAGGTAATTTGAAACCGCCTTGTTCTCCTCATTAGATAACGAGGAATAATTTGAATGTGAGGAACTTACGAATGTTAGAAGTGTGTTTGATAAATTAAAATGGTTGGATATTAAAAATATTCTTAAGTTAAGCAATTTAAAATTTGTATATAAGCTAGATAAGAATCTATTACCCAAAAAAATACTTGTTTTCCACAGAGGTGTTCAAATCTATAATGCCCTTCCTGGAAGCATTAGAGGTGCTAATAACATTGGTGCTTTTTTGAAGGGCGTTAATGGATACCTCTGTGAAATATGATGTAATAATATAAGTTTAATAAATACAATGTATGGCAATTTTTTAATATTATGTTATGGTTACTAATTATAGTTTTGTTAATTATGTTATATTATAGTTTTTTTTTAATTTGGTTGTTACTTTTTTTATTTATTTACATATTCATTAGCAATTTGCTACTAAATAAATAAATCAATACATATATATTGTTTTTCAAAAATTGAAATGGCAAATGGTCGTTTGGAATCAAGATGCCACTTTGAGAAATTAGTTTCGATATTTGGGTTGATTTATTGGGATGTTGTTGACGACTCTATAAAATCAATAATGCTTATACTTTGTAATGTATTTTTCTTGTGCATAAGTAGCTGTATATATTATATGTATTGAAATATATTGCGACATATATTTGTATGCATAAAACTCGTCGTTTTAGTTTGCCAAACAAGCACGCTCACTCTGTCAACTTTTCGGTGCCTCAAAGCACAAAATTACAACAGCTCTCTTTGTCCACAAAATCCTTTTCTCGTTGTTTAAAAAAAAGATGGAAAGCTTCAACGCTCAAGGGTTACACGGGTGTGTTTCATATTAAAACGCTTGTCGGAAAAATGACAATATCGCGTATTGTGTCGAACTTGCTCGACTTTGCGGGGTAATTGTAAAATTTTCCAAGTTATTTTTCGGAACACACGTAAAACTTTTCGAGTGGTTTTTTTCTTCTCGAGTGTTGGAGTTCTGAAAAAGTCAATTTCGGCGAGTGAGTGACACCGGAACATCGCCACCAAGTTCTTCATTATTGACTGAAATTTCTGGGGGAAAGTCGTCGGAAAAGTTGCGTCTAAGTTTTCCACCATGCAAAATCCGGTCTGGCCCGAGTAAAGCCAGCCAACTTACACGGCCTGTACAAGATAAACTTTCGGTCCCGGTATGCCTTTATCTGCACAGTTTATGGATACGTTGAAAAATCTCAAAACTCGTTCGGATGCTTAGATCGGTCTCGCGAAAACAATTTGTTACTTTTTGAATCGCATCGGCAATTTTCGTTTGATCTGAGCGCGGAAATTCGCTGCGTAATTCGAAAATGTTGTTTGTCCTTTGAATTCAACAACGGAACAAATTAAATATACAGATGGAAGAAAAGCCGAAAAAGAAAAAACAACCGAGCCAGTCCTCTTTCGGGCCATTCTTTCGACGTAACGGCCGTAAAAAGATCTTGTCTAAATTGGTTCGATTTCACCAAAGGGGGGTCGTTATAACAAACAGTACTCGAAAAAATATATAAACGTATCCTTCGCGTTTATTTTATTATCGCACATAAGATGTACAAATATTGAACGATAGCGTCGTAAAGGAAAACATGCAAACCACAATTTTCTAGCTTGTATATATCAATATTTAGGGCTTGTTGCCCTTCCCTCCTCCATTTTTGTGTCGAATTTGTACGCGTTTACATTATTTTCTTGGTTTTTATGGCTACGATCATAGAAATGCGGGGCAATCTTATGGCGGAAATGTCGATTCAACGATGGTTTTTTTTTTTTTGCCCGGTTACAACGCAAAATTTGGGTCAATTGTTGTACCATTACGGTCTCTGATATAATTTTGACAAGTTTGTTTTTTATGTACATATGTACATATAATTTGTTTCACAGATCAATACGGTAAAACAAACCCCAATAAGAAATAAAGATAATCAATGATTCGTGATAACTTGTATAATTTGTATTTTGATGGTTTTTCCTCCTGCTCGCACAGTTCTTTATCGAATGGCTCATATTCCAAGAGTTTTCCGACTTTTTAATGAAATCGTTTCTCCTGAGCCTGAATGTGATACTTTCCACCTCAGTGAGCGTAGGGGTTATCGGAGATTATTTTTACACATTTGTATGATAGCCTGCGCTCATAATTATTTTCATAATTGAACGTGATGTATGAGTGGAATTTTGATCTTCTCTCTTCCATTTGGGGGACGCAGGGATGTTTTGTATTTGCGGCTGGTTCTTATACATAGTATATTGGTGCTGGCTATAGGTGAAAGACATTCCCTACTTTGTATTTTATATGATAATTCGACATTATCTGCTATTATCATAATGCTATTGTTTTTTTTGATTACGTATAAACGTATTTTTTTGTCTGTTTATTTATCTATTATATATATTTTTATTTTTGTCATCTCTCTGTATGTTTCGACCATTGTGGCTCATTAGGAACTCCTGTAATTCTAAAATGGCCCAAACTTAAACTTAAATAAATAGATAAATAATATACATCTATTATTAAATAATAATAAATAATCTATTATTGGACTCGGATGTTACATATATTATTTATTTACTTTTTGTTTTTTTTATACCTATCTCTGTATATCCTGTCTGTTGATTTTTCAATTAATAAAAATAAAATAAAAAAAAAATAAAATAAAATACATATATGTACGATGTTAAAATGATACCATAAGATTTTTAGAATTATTAATTCACATTATAAATATTGATTTTTCATAGATAAATCTGATAATTCCCTATTCAAATAAAATTACATAGTATCTTAAAAAATGTATTGCATTTCTAAACAATCACACAAACCGGGTGAAAAGTCATATATACATATGTTCATATGTGTGTGTTCATTTTAATCACTAGAACTTTTCATTAATACCATATTATTCTATGTATGTACATACATATGTACTTAATATAATTATATAATACTTAGTATAATAATTCATAATTACTTTACATCTATTGATTCTTGATAAATGAGGCTGGATATATAATTGTAAAATTATGATACATTCATCAATAATGAATATATTTAAGTCGAACCTAAAAATAATATAATTGTTCTGAAATATGAATTCAAAACTCATCATAATTGATTAACAAATTAAAGCATTTGACAATTTCATGTTGCGATTTGCAAAATTTCTAATTTACAAGGCAAATTGGACATTTTCTTTCGTGCGCTTTGCCCTTTCCTCCGTTACTCTTTCGTTCGGTGTTACGTTTGCTTCAACTTTTTAATTTAATAAATCATTTTTATGCGATCGCATTTGTCATAAAATTTTATGTAGGGATTGAGGGATTTACGCATAGTAATTATCTGTCGTACGTATTCAAACGATAAAACTCCGCGAACGATTTTTTTTCTCCGCACAAAGTGTAATACGATCAGCATTTTTATTTGTATATAATTCAATATCGGAAATATTTATTCGAGAATACTCTTCGCTCGGATTGTGTAATATTATTAATGTTTTTCGCCGAACTGGTCGTGTTCAATTCTGACGACAATGTATTCGGGGGAAAAATACATACATATATCTTCGACAGGTTTCATCGAGGAGTCGCTTATGCGAAAAGGAGGACGAAATCGGCGATTTAGACAGAGTTGAAATTAATATCGGTTCGGTGAACGTTTCCTCATGCGAAAGCTCGATCAAGCGGGGAAAATATGCGAACGAATGCGGCGTGAAAGCTTCAGGTTTCCACGGCTAGTCTGACCGATCACGCAAGACTCGTCTCAGGATTCGAATAGAATAATGTAGGGGATGATAATTTTATCAACTGCGGACCCATAGCTCGATGCACAACTATAATGTAAAAAAATAGTGAAAAAACCTTGGATACGAATATTTTCATCTGAATGACTAATATTCAGAGCGGTTTTGAAATATTTTCTATGAGTAACCAGAAATACACATTTTATTTTACATCGATATATAAGACCAGGAAGGCTTGACAGGAAGACCACAATGCGCCTTCCTGGACAATTAATTACAAACAATGCAGCATTTTTATTAATAAATCTTATTAGCATTTTATTTAAATCACTGTATTGCGAGAAGCTGAAATTAGCAATTAATTAATTAATTAAAGAGTTAATCCATTGAGACATCTATGGATTTTAAACATGTACATATTTTTTTACAAATTGTACATATTTTATTTTATTTTTACATAGATACATACATATATGTATACCAGGAAGGCTTGACAGGAAGACCCCAATGCGCCTATAATTAATTACAAACAATGCAGCATTTTATTATTACATAAATCACTGTATTTCCAGAAGTTGAAGAACACGAAATAACAATTAATTACAGAATTAATCCATTGAGACATCTATAGATTTAGATTTTGTACAATTTTTTTACAAATTATACACACAATAAATACAGAAGATTTGTGACAACAGCAAAGATGATTTTTTGCCAATTTTGAGGAACCGTTTCAACAATCAACAATCAGATAAAATTGGCAAACTCTGATAAGAAACGATCGATTTGGAGTCACAAATACCAGTTGTACCTATAGCGGGCTCGAGCCCAATAATCACTTGGTGCTAAACATACACGATACCACTGAGCCATACTGTCGGAGTATCCCTAACATTCATGCAATTAAATTCATTCAACATGGATTTTATTCTTATTTTATTTATATATTATTTTATTCTTATTTTATTTATATATGTATGTATTATTTTTCTTTTGTTTTCTGTTATTTTTATTTTTCTGTTTTTCTTTGTAGCGCATTAGGTTCTTCCTGTAAAGCTACAATGGTCCAAAACTACTACTATAAATAAATATAGCAATAGTTAGTTAATTGCAGTCGTTCGCGGAAAATAAAAATGTTTGGTCATATTAAAATTTTTAAATTGCATTTGATTGCCTAGTGTTTTTATATGATTAAATAATTATAATACGTTTGTATATTATCCGTCATCTAAATTCATGTTTGTATGAATATTTACATGCAAAGATTAAGTAATAAGCTAATGGGAAAATCTCACGTGTAAATATTAAATTACGAATGTATACTTTGAAGACGAGAAATATTAAAATTTCCTTCCTTTTGCTTATTATTAATATTTCGTAGGCCAGCTTATCTAAAGAACTGGTTGAGAATTTGTGGGTAAGAGGATTTAATAACTTCAGTGACTGTCGGCTCAGACGTGTGTCTCGAAACTGAAAGTAAAGCAAGATCTAGAATTTTTCCCTTCCACTAAATAAATACTTTTGTATGCTTATTTTCTTCGTTCCATTTATCGACTCGAAAGAAGTATTAAATTTGTCCGAAAGATACGAAATTGAAATTGAATTTCCCCTGTGAATATTATCAAAGACTATGATATCGCAATTATGAGAATAAATTCAAATTTTCTTCGTGTTAAGCAATCCAATTAAGCTTCATGAAATATATTATACATTTCGACGGGGCACACTTTGCATACTTCTAAGGAAAATCTATATCTGAGGAAAAATTCAAGTATCGAATTACCTGATGAAAAAGCTCGAATTTGGTGAAATATGCTAATTAGCAATTAAATATCGTTTCGAATCAAACGCAGCGGGTACTAAATTTTCACTTCAATGAAAAATTAAAATATTCCCCGAGAACGAAAAGAAATATAATTTCCGTTCCCTACGGAAAATGAAAATAAGTATGTCGGCTCCGTTTCGACTTGCCGTTCATTTAATTTTTTTGCATCTCAGATTGCGCTTAATTTTTTTCTTATTGAAAAGTTCCTTAATAAGTGTAATTTTCGTGACATTTCATTCGTGCGTATAATTGGAAAGTTTTTTCTTCGAGGCGTTAAATAAATAAAATTTAAGTCATCCTTCCAGTTGAAAAGTCATGGAATAACTTTTTTTATTTTATCCGCTTTCATAATTTACGCTCATCTCAATTCGTAATTTATTGGCCTATATATGTATAATATCTTCCTTTTTTTACATTGAGAATTTTTCTAAAACGGTTAAGCGACCTTTAGGGAAAATATAATGTCTTTAGAATACTTTTCTCTGAAAATAATTAAAAGAATTAATCTTCTGCAGAGATTTTCCGCCATAATGATAAAGGCATTATGAAAATGTTATTGACGTCTTTAATGAAAAACTCACTTGAAAAATATTTAAGATTTTCAACGTAATAAAATTTTATTTTATTAACGCCTCATGTAATCTTCGTTCATTTCAGAATATAAAAGATTCGAATTTAAATCGGTATTATTGGTTCAAAGTTGAAAATTTTCAATATCACGTTTGCGATTTTACTTTAAAAACTAGCATAAGTTTTTTATGCTATTTTCTAGTCGTAAATCAGGATCAGAGTGAATCGTTCGGTTTCAGATCTCACTCGTTCGAGCTATAAATCAGAGTTGGAGCAAACGCTTGACTCGACTGTCAAATCCACACCATTTCTATTTTATCAAGCTCTTCACGGTGCTTTCGATTCAACGATCCGACTTTAAAGCGCTTTTTTTGCTCAAAGCCATGGAGAGCTTTCGTCGCGAAAGAAGCGCGAAAGCCTTTTGAATGGGGAACGTATTAATTTAATTTCCGCACGCGCAACACATTATAATAAAAATGATCAATTTTTCTTTAAGCATAGTTCAATTTCTTTCTCAATATATGTATATTTAAATAGTGTTGTACCCGATGAAATATCGTCGCATGGGTTATATCATATTAAGTTATTAAATAAAAAAAAATTAAAATAAATGTATCGTTGCTGTGTTCTATCCGCTCGCGGTCGTATTTTTTCAACTACCTTTTAAATATATTTAATCTAATATTTATATTTAACTAGTGTTGTGCCCGTTGATTTCAACTGGTGGTTTCGAAAAGGAATTGAAACACGAATAAAAAAAAAGTTATATGTTATATATATGTAAGTAAGATAATTTATAGGCGCACGCGCGTAATATTAATCGTAATAAAAAAGTGGCACATTATAATCGGCAGTCCCACCCGTTTGAAATGATGAATGATGAAATCGAAATCGAAACGGCTGGTTTCGGAAAGAAATTGATGCACGAATTAGAAATTACGAATTACGAATTACAAAGTGATACGTCTTGTGCATCGCCGTCGCCCTGGGGCCTTCGCCCCCAGCGCCCCCGGCGCCTCCGACACCCTGGAGGTCTTCGTCCCCGCGCCCCCGATACCTCCTGCGTGTCCGGCGCAAATGTGACCCACTATCACGCTTCCTGGCGTCTTGAATACTCGGCTGCGATTGGTTCCCCATACTGGTCCATGGTCTGTCACATATTTACCGACAGTCCGTTTTTATATGTATTATTATATAACAGGTAAAAACTACCTTCCTACCTACTGTCATGTTCCAAAACGCAGTTTATATATTTTTTAAATTACTTGGTTAACAAACTAAGATTTCTATATTATCATAACAAAGTTACATTTATGTTATTGGTAGGTGTATTCGAAAACTACAGATTTAATTATGGAACGATGATGAATTTAAAATGAGATACGTAGAACTTTGTTTCACTAATAAACTTTGGTTCATTTTGTTCTGCTGCTGTGCTGACTGTCACTTGCGGGGTCGATATTAATGACTACCACTCTTGAAGTCTTGATGGTGATGACTAACTTATGTGATGGAATCGTAATCTATATAAATTATTTTTATATTTTTTGGGTTGGGCAAAGTCTGGCATTCCTGGGTTGGGCAAAGTCGGGCACTCCTGTCTTATCTGATTATTCATTTACAGGAATTTTAATGGACTTGTTACTCACGTATATGAATGTAAGAAAGTGAATTTGATTATTGATGAAACTACGTTGATAAGCGAGGTACATAACACTACCTATACATATAAACAATATAAAATAGCAATAAAAAAATTCTTAATTAATTAATTAATTATATCAATTTTCAATAGATGTTGCTAAATGCTCAGAGATAATTTGCCTAGAGGAAACATTGGTAGCAAACAGTATATGTATATATAGAAGTTTTTTTTCTTCATTTGTACATTTTGTTGGCAGTATCTTAGCTGTGACGTACATACATACATATGTACGTCGAATCGAAATGATTTTTATAGTACGGTGAGCGTTATCTCAAATACACAAAGAGACACACAGAATAGCGAGATTATATATATGTATGATGTACGTATTTTGCTCAGTAAGAAGATTTCATGGAGAAGATTCTTTATTAAAATAAACAAATATGTAGTAAAAGTGTACGTGCAGTTTATGAAGAATTCATAATAGTAAAGCACTTTTTTATGACTGGTTGGTTAAATTTAACTTTTAAAGACTGGATGGAAAATTTTACAAAGGGAATTTTAATAAACGTTTATTGCAAACTACTCTATGACTGCTTTAAAAATAAAAGACAGTGTGGTTTTAACTTTTTCAAATTCAAATTGCATTCTCTGTGAATATTATTAGCGTATTCTTAAACAATCTAATTTAGCCAAGGCTGAATTTGTTATGATAAATATATGTACATATATTATACAGTAAATTCAACGAATTTTAAGTATTTAAATGTTTCTGGAATCCCAATAAAAGTAAAATCTTTTAAGCCACTTCAAATTTAAAATTATTTTGAACTCAGTTCTGCCTAAAAACGCTTTATATTTGGACTATAAAACATAGACACACAAATAGATAAAATTATATAAATAGCCAGCAAATTTTTAAGAAAATTTGTATATAAAATATAATACATCAAGTAGATATGTTCCATATCGTGACAATCAAACTACTGAACTGTTGGTTAGCATATTATGCTTTCAAGCAGAGTGGTCACGGGTTTGAGTCCCACTAAAGTTCCGCTACTAGCCACACCTTGGTTTGTGACTTCAGGTCGATCATTTATCATCATAGTTTGCCAATTTTTATGATTTTCATTGAAACGATTCCTGTAAAATTGGCATCTCCTTAACTATCTCTCTTGATAATCCCAAGCTATTCTGCATCTTGATGTTCGCCAATTTGATTACAAAATGCCGCAAAAATTTCTCCATAGATGTCTCTGTGGATTTTTGTAAGAATTCGCATTGTATAAAATGCCCATGTATAGGTATTTAAATTTTATTGCATCTGTATAAGGCTTTGAAGCGATCTGTAAAGGCGAGTGTTCTTGTTCTATGAAATAAAATAAACAAAAATATGTTCCATATAGCGACAATTAAACGAGACAATAGTATTAAAATTAGCACGGTTTGATTTGTTATTTGATATGTTAAATATTAATTCTTAATTGTTGAAATGGATACTGTGAGTTTTAAAGAATTTGTTTATTTATTCCGTCGCGTGATTTATAGCGCAACAGTTGTAAATTTCATCGCGATAAATCATGGCTAAAAGGAGACACAAAACAAAGGCAACGCCTAAATGATATACCTCGCATTGTTTGGCTAAGAAAATACGCATGAGGGAGGAGGGAAAAGCTAAGATAGGGAGGGGGCTGAAGGAGAGAGGAAAAGAAGCGCCAAACAACTTGAAACGTCGAATGTTTACAAAAGTACGAATTCGTTTAACGCAGAAGAAGAGTGTCCGTTACGCGTTAAATAAATTCCGAACCGAAGAGCAGCGGTATATATTTTTATTTATTTTTCAAGCAAACGGAGATTTTCAATTACTGTGAAAGTCACCCTTCTCTCAGGCTTCATTTTCCCGACACTTATTTCACTCCCGCGTCCAAGAATACCGGACGTCGTGTTTTCTCCCATGGCATCGGTCGACACACACAAATACAAAAAAAAAAAATTGAAAAGAAAACCCGGATGAGAAAAGGAAAACGTCCTCTTGTTTGTTTGTTCGCCGGTCGCTCTATGGGGGGAAATCAAAGAATTTTCCGGCTCCGTCTCGACCGAACGGTGGCTGCTCCCGCCTCCAGCATAATAAAAACCTCACTTTTTTCCGCGAACGCGAGATTTTTGCAACGAGAATGAATAATTCGCACGGCAGCACTTTCGCGAATGAGAATTTCGCGAAGTTTCGAAACTTACTTACGCGTCATCCTCGCTGAAACATAGCGCGTTAAATATTTATGCGTAATTAAATGCGATACGTGCGTGAGTCAACTCGCGAGCGTGTCTCTCTTCATACTGAAACTTCGCTTTTGCGATGTGAAGGGCATATAAAAAAAAAAAAAAAAAAAAATATATATATATATATATATATATATATATATATATATATATATATATATATATATATATATATATATATATATATATATGTATATGTATATATATATATATATATATATATATATATATATATAAAAAATAATATATACATATATATACCATAATAACGCATGCAATTCCCGTTCCCGTTCTCGTTCCCGTTCCCGTTCCAGTTCCCGTTCCCGTTCCTGTTCCCGTTCCCGCTCTCATTACCGTTCCCATTCCCGAAATAATGTGTTCGCTACCTGCCTAATAATAACAATGACACTCATTCCCGTTTTTCCCGTTTCCGTTCCTGTTTTTTCCCGTTTTTTTTTCACAGTAATCTTCCCGGACATGCACACAACAAATCCTGGAAGTTTCATCGTAATCGGTTTAGTAGTTTAGCAGCCTATTCGAGACACACACACACACACACACACACACACACACACACAGACATTCATTTATATATATATATATATATATATATATATATATATATATATATATATATATATATAAATATATATATATATATATATATATATATATATATATATATATATATATATATATATATATATATATATATATATATATATATATATATATATATATATATATATATATATATATATATATATATATATATATATATATATATATATATATATATATATATATATATATATATATATATAAAGAAAATCCTCAGGTAATGAATTGAATTCCTCAACTTTTGATGAGGAGTGGTTAAAATGTCTTATCATTCTAAGTAGATATAAAATCAATAAATTTAAGATTTGTGTTTTGGAAGAAGTCGGAGTACTTTCAAGAATTTTTTCTTAACTTTTATACACCTGTGTAGCGCCGGGCAATGCCTGGAAATTCTCGGATATGCCAAATAACGCGGGAAATACATACACATATGTATGTATATAAATCAATGTTTGTCTGTTTGTCTGTCTGTCACGTATGCATTCCTATAAGATTCAACCGATTGCGATGAAACTAACAGGAGTTATTGTGTGTATGTCCGCAATGGTTTTTATAAAAAAATATCACCCATAAATGGGAAAAACGGGAATGAGTGGCATTGCAACGCAATAATTTCAAATGTTTTCGTGTCACCACCTGCGTTGTTAAGGTAAAATAAAGAAACAATTAATTAATGTTAAATGTTTTCGCTGTCTGCATTTTGCGACAAATGGAAACGGGAACGAGAACGGGAACGGGAACGGGAGTTGTATGCGTTATTGTGGTATTGTAACGCATACCGTTGATTATATTTTCCACTTTGTTTTAAAGCTTCGTTAATAACATCTATAATATTTCGATTTACTGAGTACGAATATTTAAGATTTAGTCATGTGTTCCTCGAGATCAGATTTGAATCGAAAAAATGTATCTTTTTACAGTTATGACTAATTTGTCGATACAAAATTTGAACTTACGTAACTCAATTTTTAAAAATATTTCAGCCGAATATATTAATATTGTCGTATCATACTATAGCTGAATAATGTATGGAATTTAATATGTCTTTTTGTTATTTAGTAACTGCTAATACCCGTATGTACATAGTTCTATTATTAATAAATATTGAAGTTACATATATGTATGTATGTTCATAATGTTGGTACCTTGATATTAATTTCCGTACAATGATACAGCACGATTATAATATATTGAAGTATTTAATATTATATATCCATTTTATATACATACATACATGTGTTCATATTTTTTATATTTTGACAAGGCTTTATATAAGAAGCATTTTACGATCTGTTCTTTATTGTTTTGCGTCAAAGAGCTAATTACACATTTTGCATACAAAAGCGGTCAAATTATATTCAAAATAGAAATACTTTCGCAAGGCTTTCTGTCGAATTTTCCGCTTTTCATCCCGTCTGTGCCTTTCCACGACCCACCCGCCCATTTAATTCGTCGCAAATTAACTGCGACGATCCACCTTTTGTTTATCGAAGATGTGGGATTGGCTGTGTATGCGACTGCTCAAGACGATAATAAATTCGCCGAATAATGCGAAACAGCTGTCATTCTTTGGAGCTTTCACCCCAGCGAACTTTTGCCGTATCCGTTTCATTCAAACGCACGTCTGGGAAAACTCAAAAAGACAAAAAAATAAATGAAAACAAGGAGAAAAACGCTCCGCTGCAAACGGTATCTCTCGTTTGTCCTGAGGGGAAAATTTATACTTTTCTTAACTAAAACTCAATAAAAACTAGACGCAGAGTGCCACTAGTTTAACGTATATTAAATAAACAATTGTCTATACTCGAACTTTAATATATGTTGAATTCATTCGCCTTCTAGTACATGAACGTATTTTTATTTATTTATTTTATACCATGAGGGCCTTACAGGTAAACCCCAATGCGCCTTCCTGGCCAATTATTAACAATGCAGCATTTTTATTACACAAGAAGCTGAATTACGAAACTCTGAAAACTCACAAATTAACGAGACATCTATCAATTGTACATAAATTTTATTGTACATTAATCATACTCAAATCGTGGTGACATAGAAGGTAGGAAGGTTTTTAGCCAATTTTAGTCGGGAACCGTTTCAACAATGAAATCAGAGAAATCGGCAAACTCTGATAGAAAACGATTGACCTGGAGTCACAAATATCCAGGTCTGACCAGCAGCATTACAGATATACTCGAAATAATTTTTTTCAATCGCAGTCTTAGAAGACCTGACGCACTCAGGGAGGGCATTGTACATGAGCACACCCCTGTGAAAAACACCCCCAGCTGTCTTTTCTTACTCTACTTACAACTAGTTTGTCCTTATTTCTAGTATAAAATATATGTATATCACTATTCCTTATTGTATAATCCTTAAAATACTTAGGTTATTACTTATGATCTAACTTATTAACAAAAGACAATGTACTAAGATTTAAACTAATTTTAATACTCATCCATCTCAATTCATCTAACATAGTTACTTCTAATATTTTTTAATCTACTCACATTCAAAATACCTCTCATGGATTTATTTTGAAATTTCTATATTTTTCCTAAATCTTGGCCATAAAATATGTTATACATAAACCACGTGTATTATAGACTAAAATTTTACTTTTTCTACTTAAAATATTTCTTAACCTACATACATAAAACACCAACTTTTCTAGCCATTTTTTTAATGATGTACTCAACGTGAACCTTAAAATTTAGTCTCGAGTCTATGTGAATTCCTACATATTTTATATTATCAACTATTTCAATAATTTTATCATCAATTCCAACTTCATTGAGTACATTTTTACTATTCAACCACATAATTTTTGTTTTATTCACATTCACCTTTAATTTATTTTCACACAACCAATCACTTACATAATTTGATTATTTTTATTTTTTATTTTATTTTATTTTATTTATTGAAAAATCAACAGACAACAGGATGTAGATATGTATAAAAAACAAATAGTAAATAAATAATATATGTAACATCTGAGTCCATTATTAATTATTTATTTAAATTGTTATTGGTGTCATATTACAATTGCGATGTCGTATATGTATGTAACTTTATTTTAATTCCTGTATCAATTAATTTGACCGTTGAAATATCTAGTCAACACTAGTTATATTATAATCGTGCATATATTGCTTAAAGCTAATACTTATTTCTAAGGCAATACTGTGAGGGTGCGCCCGTACAAAACTGATCGCAATTTATCGCCTAAAATTATACGACGCCATTTCACGTCAAATCACTCCCATACCATCCGAAAAAGCTTCCGTTATAAGAATCGTGATATATCGTCGAACTAAACCGTCAAAACCTATCGCGAAATAAATAACGATTAGCGCCTTCACACTAGATTACACCAATCGCTCGCACCTACATATTGGCTCCAATAAATCTCGACCGCGAATCTGCTCCAGATTAAAGATTAGCCGAAATCGATCAATCACTCCAATCCAGATATTGTATGTACATAGATATTAATTAGGACACTGTGTCGCGCATACTAAATTTGCTAATTACCCTTAGTGGTGGGTCTTGATCAGCTGTGACGACAAAGTGAAGAAGCCTTTGTCTCTTCGGCTGATTGACGTATGTGTAACTCGGCTAGTTAACCATATGATGCTATGCTATTAATGCATCGTTAAGTGTCGGCATCTTGGGAACAATCTCTGTAATGTAATCGTGGAACTTAATCAGCGTATATATGTATATGTAGGTACATACATAGATGCTCTGCCCAATTGGATTATGTAATTGAAATAGACCTCAAATTTGAATCAAAAAGTTGCATGTATTTATATTATAAATAGTTCGTGACATTAGCATTAAAATTTTTGTATATTTTTTGGAAGCCATATGTTGAAAAGGTCGCACAATGTTGAGTGCGGGTTCTAAGAAGAATGATTAGAAAGCCTTCCGAATTTTCTTTATTAATATATTATATATGTATAATGGTAGATTAAAAAAGTTAATCTATTTATATTGGAGATGAGAAGATTCAATGATGCCTTACAAATAAAATAATTTGAAAATGCTCATCTTGAAGGTTATTCGTTGGTTAGTTCTATAGATAATAGCGATATTTTCAATTTATATTTATTTTTGTTTTCGTTAATATATCCTTAAATATAATTTGCTTTTGGGATGTAGACAATTCCTATGGGCTCGTCGACTGTGCTTTTTAAACAAATAAATAATATAATTAATTAATACTTTAAGATGCAAACAGAAAGTGTACGAAGAATAAAATAGCATTTATGTTTTAATAGATCTGAAGAAGGAACGAATAAAAAAAATTAATTTGCGTACGAAAATTATATAGTGATTTTATTATTGTTCCAGTTTTTGTCATTTGAATTTGAACATAAAATATATTACTTATTTTATAATGTGCAATGTTTAAGATAAAATTTAGATTTTTCAATAAATTTCATGACTCGATAATTGATAGTAAGTATGTAGTTATCACACATACGTCTGATAATATAAAATAAAATAGCATTTTATATTTATTTGAGATATTCTTGTGATTCTTAGAAGACATTCAAATGATTCCAAAATTTTGTCTACTTTTTAATATTATAGGATGTATAATATTTGGGAATGAAAGCCTCCACAGTGTACGAAAGTCTGTTGAATCGAAGATATTACCAAATTGAAGCTTGGTAATGGCTTTTCAATATTGTTTTTCATTTTGTACGATTGAAAATGAATACAATGATCTGAAGTATATACTAACTGACACAGAAGGTTAAGAGCGGTCAAGCCCACGAGGGCTTTCAGGGAATCTCTAAATATGTATACAAAATCCTCACATACATATGTACATATGCGTAAAACGCTATTACACAAATGGACACGTTTTATTTGCAAAATGGATAGGATGTTACGCGCTTCCTTTCACTATTTTTTACGTATCAAAAGGGAGCGGCGGAGAAGAAATAAAAAGTAACGAAAATCCCATTGCAAGCATATCTCACTCACGAGGTAAACTGTTAGCACATCAATAAGGTATCATACGTATATATTTATGCGAAAAGAAATCTGAAAAACCCAGATATATGTACTTACAACTATGATAAAAATGTGAATTTATCGCCGGTTTGAATATCGAGAGAAAATATTTTCAAATCAGGGCGAGTTTTCCTTTGTCCGTTTGAGCCGAGTCCTCTTTATGCGTCGGCTTACTTTAATATTGGAGATTTGAATAAATACGGTATATATGTATATATAATATTAACTTAAGGTTTGGTTTACACTTTTTTTTGCAGTTTTGGGCGGCTTATGTGCCGTGTGCCGCTCAGCACAAGGATGCTGTACAATTGGTCCTGGAGCAAATTGACGTTGTGAGAAGACTTACAGACAGATATAATCCTGATCTCGTGTTGTGTACGACTCCTAAAGGTCAGTTTAATTGTAAATCTAACCCTTATTTTAGTTTGATTTGACTGTTTCTTGCTTTGAAAATTTGAAGTAATAATTTTTTTCGGTTTTTATATAATATTTATATACTATACTGGTGTTGTATTACCCGGTTTCACTCAGTATTTGTAATATAAACAGCGTAAACATAACGAATCTTTTTGAATCGAAAAAAAAATCGACTCGTCTTCATAGAAATTTTTACTTGTTTACGAAATTCCCAACCAAAGATACATATATACTCACATAAAAAGTCTCTTTCAAAATTTGGGTCTGGTTCACTTAATACAGATTTTTTGTCTCCCTTCTACACACGGTTCTCCACAACTTCTCAAATTTCCAACCAAATATACAAACTTACATACATTCAAAGTCTCTTTCGAAATTATATATTAGATATATTTACAAATTTTAAATCAATCAACTTTTATGAACAAATTTGTTCGTAGAATGTTTTTTACGGATATTGGAAAACTTTCTTTGGAACTTTTTAAATATACATACCTATACATTAGCTACATACATACATACATATGTACATATGTATATTGAAAAACTTCAATAGCAAAAGAGACATGGTAATTTCTTATGCATGTTAAAATGTCTTTTGTTAAGCAGTTATTGTTGCTTTAACAACTTTTCGTTTTACATACTTTTTTTGAATTTCCTAAATTTATGTGAGAATTTTTTTTAATTATTATTAAAAAGTATTGAATATGAAATAAGATTCGTATTGAAAATAAATAAAAAATACTAGGTGTACATACATACAGGTGTCCCGACAAATTTCGCCAAATCAGAATAGCGCATAGACAAAATCACGCATATATAAAGAAATATGAGCAAGAAAATACATTTAAATTGAAATAGCCATGGGCAGACCACGTGGCTAGAAGAATGGATGAAAGGTGTACAAAAGAAGTGCTAGAATGGTACCCGAGAGAATGCAAAAGGGAAAAAGGAAGACCGCAGGGAAGATGGGTAGACGAAATTAGGACAATGTATGGAGTGAGATGGTGAGCGGCTGTAGATTGTGATGATTATGATGATGATATATATGTATGTGTGTGTATGAATGTTTGTATATATATAATTATTTCAAAAATGTCATTTTTTTCTTGTCTAATGGTTTATTTTTGGCTTAGTAATCAAGTATGAGTCCAAGAATAAAAACATCTTCGATGAATTCAAGTGTTCTCAGTTTAAAACGTACATATATTATATAATATATTGTGTCCCGAAAAAACCGGGCGGGACAAAATCGCGTGGACAAAATTGGACAAAGCCGCGACAAAATTGGACGAAACAAAAAAAATGGCTTGGACGAAACCGCGCAGCGACAAAATCCCGCAAAATATAATAGCGCGGTGAAAAAATCGCGCAACGCATATATAAATAAATATAAGCAAGAAAATAAATACAAAGACAAGTAATATAAATATTAAAAACAGGTCTAATGTTTAAGAAAAATCAAAAAAAAAGTAATGATAAAATAAGAATCGTTTATTTATTTTGAAAGTGTATTTTTGAATTTACTCACACTTTATTGAAACTTGAATAGAAAGAACAGATATATTAAATATAATTATATGTCCTAAATAATATCGAAGAATCAGCACAAATTCAAAAGTTCATTTGCCAAATTGTGCTGATTCTTCGATATTATTTTTAATTTAAGACATATAATTATATTTAATATGTCTATTCTTGTTATTCAAGTATCAAAAAAGTGTATAATTTAAGCTCGAGTGACGCCAGGTACACTAATTATGAATAGCATAATGTATACATATGTAAATTTGAAGCGCAAATAGGCCTAAATTTTTGGCAGATTAATAATTTGAATCTGACTTGACGCGTAATGAGACGCGAAACTGACAAGAGGTACAAACCGTGCAATTTTTGGCACAACAAACAACAACCTTCTCCGATGCAAATAATTTATATTCGATCCGAACCGATACGGCGCGAATAAATCAAGAATTAAAACGGATCGCGCATAATAGACTAACAAATTCGGTATTAATTCAATAGTTCAACAATTTCAGGAAATTCGGGATTATGCGCATCTTATCCCGGGAAAAATCCTGATCGAACGAAATTGAATAATGTATCCGGTGTACCGCTAAATACGTAAACCCAGTCTGAAGATAGCACTAAATTTGACCGTACTATATATTCATAAGAATTACAAATGATAATAATATGTATACACATATCAGTGGTTCCCAAACTTTTTTTATTCGGCAGCCCATTTATTTTAACTTTAGCTGTCATATAGATTTTTACTTTATCTATGTACGTAGTAAAAAAATATGAAGTTTTGTGATCATGCGAAAATTTTAACTCGAGATTTTGACTGATTCGAACTCAGAATCGATCACTGATCTTGAAAATTTGTTTATTTTATCGAGGTAAGCCTGTTATCAATAGAATTTTTGTCATATAAATTTGAATTTTAATGAATTTGAATGAATTTTCTCATATAAAGACAATTTAATATATTATCCCTATTAATTCAATTCAGATTCGTATAAATACGAGTAAATACTAGTACGAGCTTTTAGTTCGCAATTTTACCGATTTAAAATTCAGCACACTTCCAATTAACCCTTTTAAATTAAAAATAGTGTGGCCGGAATACTATCCCAATTAACATCTTTCAATATAAAATAGTATTAACAGCTAGAAATAATCCCAAGTGAAAATGAGTACTTTCGACTTTTGAATTGAATTGGACGACTACTTGATAATGAAAGATAAAATACCCGACTATAGATTCCAATATTCATTTTGAACAGGAAATTGACAGATTTTGAGACATCGACCAAACAACACTAAGATACAGAAAAATCGCGTGATTTAAAAGACACATATCTCCGAATCTTCAGCTAATTAACATTTTTTATTGCCAGATTCGTGTTTACTGGGCATAGGTCTATAAGAAAATTCATATCTCGTCTCTGAACCATTTTTTGTGACGAACAGTGATATCGAATTTTGTTTTGTGACCTTCTTACATTCCTTAAATACATACATAGATAATGTCATGGGTTGGTCGCATCCGAATACTTTTTAAATACATATACCCCAAAAGACCTCTAGATCCACTTATGAAGCTCGTACGTATTTGAATGTTTGCTACACAAATGTACTTAATAGATAAATCTACTGGCGATTTGGAAATCCTTGTCATAGATGTATTTTGTTTTTGTAATTTGAGCAAGAATTATCCCTCCATCTCTGTATTATGTGTTTATGTTATTTGAAATGTATATGTATTATTGTGTGGAAGTGGAATACCTCGAGGGTTCATTTCCGTATGGTTTCATCCCCTATTGTGAGGACGCTCGTTTTGTATTGTTGCATACATACGTATGCACATATGTGGGTTCAAATTTGCGTGCCTGATGTGTATTGAGAGCTCGCATTGCGTGTAAGTAATAATGACTAATTAGAACTGGGTATGATTGTTTTCAAAGAGGCTTTTATATCACGAGTTATTGCATTTGTCTGTATGTATGTTGGATTTTGATTTTATTCTTCATGATGATGAATTTAATTAGAAAGTACTTGTTGTAAAAGCGATTTCTTGTTATAATTATTTACAGAACTTGTGAGAACTAAAATATTTTTAGAGGTATATTAATGGGAAAGTTTTGGTATAATTTTTTAATTGTGATTGATACGAATAGCTTTTTTATGTAAAGATAATCATTTAAAAAAAAAAAAATCAAACAACAAGATGCTTTCAAATTAAATAAATGTCAAAGAATATGTATTATATTATACGGATATACATTTAAAAAAATACGTTATTCTTATATAATATACATATTATATTTTTACTATGTATTTATTTAAAATCCATGTATAATCAGCGCATTTGATAGGTCCATCTAATTTGTAATTTGTATATTTTATTAAAATTATAATTTGAGTCTGGTGAATGATTTAAAACTTTTTAAAAATAGCTTAACACTTGTGTACATGCTTAGCACGTTTTGGTACAGGTTTTTCATTCCAAATTGACCCTTTTTCATCTCAAATTGACCCTTTTTCATTTCAAATTAAAGATTTTTCATTTCAAATGGACTTCTTTTCAATGTCAATTTGGAATGAAAAACCTATAACTTAGATATTTGCTCTGAAGCAAATAAAATTGCATAGCACGACATCTTCATTGATGTTTAAACCAAAATCCATCGAAATCAATCGAAATTGGAAATTATGTACCCATTACCGCAAATATTACAAATCGGAGGCAGAATTTAGTCACGATATTGCAATTTATGTCAATTTGCTTGAACATCCAATCGAATCAACCGAACGTGATTTGCAATTCGAAGTTTCGATCTGCAACAGATGCACCAACACAAACTGCACCAGTCGAATTATTATAAAATATTACACCGACACGATAGAAAATAAGTGTCGACGCGGAAATTCCATTCAAGTCTCCGGAAAAGTTCTCCGAAAGACCGGGACTTTTCCAAAAATTGATTTTGTAATATGCACACAGTATTCTTGGCATTCATAAACCATTCGCAATACTTGCAACGTATTGTCCGCAATTTTATTGTCGTCGAGCAGAAGCCAGCTCGGCTATAGCGCGCAATTTTTTCGCAACTCGAAATACATTTCGATAAATTATAGCGTCGGAAAAGTATATTCAACGGTTGAGCTTTTTATTTTCGTACGGTTAGTTTCAGTGGGAGAGCTTTTTCTTTTTCGCGTTGAAACTCCCATTTGGAACTTGCGAAACCCCTCAAGAGCGAAACCATTTACGGCTAAGCGGAGAATAAGTGAAACTACCACATGTCCTTATTACACATGTATGTACATACATGTGTTACAAACAAGTGTGAACAGATTTCTAATACACGTAAGGTAACGGTCCCAGTCTCTGTCATAATAAGGAAATAACAATTGTACTTATTTCAGAAATTTTTCTAGCAACATATTTATGAAAACATATCTTAGCTTAACATATTATGTTACTTATTTTTTGGTAAATAAATAATAATAAAAAGTATTTTATTTAGATTTTTTGCCAAAAATGGCCTGTTCAAAAATGGAGTCCTGGCCTTTTCGCGCTTCTGTGATTTATTTTATTTAAAGTTTAAGTTTGGACCATTGTGGAATTACAAGAGTCCCTAATGCGGCACAATGTTCTAAAAATACAGAGAGATGAGAAAAATGGAAATACATTTGTCTATGTATACGATATATATATGTATGTACATAAACAAAAATACATTTATACATAATCATAAAAAATTGCATTATAATTATAGCAGATAATGTAAAATATCAAATAATAAAATAAAATGTAGGGAATATCTTGCACTTATAGCCAGTAACATTATATAAGAACCAACTGCAAATACAAAACATCCCTACGAGGCCCAAATGAAAGAGAGAAATCAAAATTCCAGTCATACATCACATTCCATTATGAAACTATTGATTAGCACAGGCTACCAGACAAATAGGTTAAAATAATCTCCGAAAACCTACGTTCACTGAGAATATTGTATTGTTATTTCAAAAAGTTGTTGATTGGAACTTTAAATGCTTTTCAAACTTATGTACATATGTATGTACATACATAGATCATCCGGGACGAGAAAATTGAGATGTGATTAAGAAGAAGAGATTAAGCAGTCATAATCTTAAACACCTAAAAGAAAAATAGTTAGAACATCTAATTATCTTATTAGACTTTTTTAATTATCTTATTAGAGTTTCTCAGAGCTTCGTCTGAGGGCCAAATGAAAGATAGAGGATCAAAATTCAACGCAAACATCAAAATCAATTATGAAAATAATGATGAGCGGGGTTCACCAGACAAATAGGTTAAAATAATCTCTGTTAGCGGTATTGTATGAACGTATCGTTTCTTAATATAATGTGTTGTATGAATTTTGATAAATTAATTTATGGTTTTTGAACGGAGTTTATGGTGGCTCTTGATAACAATCCGATGATCACTCGAGCCTGGACCAATTTTGAGAAGATTAGATGGTTCGTTTCGGGGAATAAATAAGTGGGTGGGTTGGATTTCCGCACTGGAAACATTGCAAAGTCGAAATTGTATAAATTAGGCGAAACGAGGTGATGATTGAAATTTAATGGAAATTCGAACCAGACCAAATTCCCGCTCCAATTTTCTATTTCGAGTGCAAGAGCATCGTTCGATCGCCGCTCTTTAAATTCCTATTGAATTCGACTTAAATTTGTTCTCTTATAAAAGTTTAGGTATAATTAACGCTTCACTTACATATGTATATATGTACATACATATGTTATGACCACGTTCAATTTTGTTTCATGTATCAAAGGTGACTAATAAGCGTTTACCAAGTTCCACCGTATTCGTATTCGTATCTAAATTTTATGAAAAATCATCATACTCAAATTAAAATTCGTATGCAGATATTTGCAATAAGGTACACGATAATTAGAAAAGTTTCAAAGATGAACTAAAGAATATCTTCCAGATTTAAGATTACCACATTAACAAAATAAATTAAATAACTTGAATCTCTTCACATTGGAAACAAAATTACTAATAGTTAATTGGATAGAAGCTTACAGAATTATTAATGATTATTTAAAGTGTTGAACAAAACCTGTTAACGTTCGACTAACGTACGTATCGTACATATTTACATACGTAAAGTTTGTATGTATACGTATATAAATGGTTATTCTAGTATTAAATAAATAAATATTTTGATATATGTTTTTATATACATCTTTATTACATCATTCGAAAAGAAAAATTTCGCAACATTTTTTTTCTAGTGGAGTGGCTTATTTTTTTCATTTTAATAAAATAGTCCAAGAATAAAAACATCTTCAATGAATTCAAGTCTTCTCAGTATTAAACATATATAATTTATGGTGTACAAAATCGCGCAAAACATAATAGCGCGGTGAAAAAATCGCGCAACGCATATATAAACAAATATAAGCAAGAAAATAAATAAAAAAAAACAAGTAATATAAATATTAAAAACAAGTCTAATGTTTAAGAAAAATCTGATACATCACAATAATGATAAAATAAAAATCGTTTATTTGAAAATGTACTTTTGAATGTGTACTGATCCATCGATATTATTTTTAATTTAGGACATTTTTATATTTAATATATCTAATCTTGTTATTTAAGTTTCAATAAAGGGTAAATAAATTCAAAAGCACACTTTCAAAATTAATAAACGATTCTTATTTTATGATTAGTGTTCCAACAGAAGTTTCTTATACCTACATACATATTCGACTTGTTTTTAACATTTATATAACTTGTTTTTAGCATTTATATAACTTGTTTTTAACATCTATATAACTTGTTTTTAAATTTATTTTCTTGTTTATATTTGTTTATAAACATATGTACATACATATATACATACATTGCGCAATTTTGTCGCCGCGCTATTTTGGTTTGAGCGATTTTTCCATTATTATTATTTGCTTTAATGGAAAGTCCTCTAAGTCCATCAGATGTGTTTTCAAAATAAATAAATAAATAATTTTAACTGTAAACAAAAAATACTTTTAAGTTCTCATTAACTTGAAATTTTTTTCTTATATTAATTCATAATTAATTTAATTTTAAAATAATTAACTTTCTATATACAATGTATGTAATATAAACATGCATATATATGTATGTATGTATATATGTAGATGTTCAATTTATTTATTTTTTTATTTTTTATTTTTTATTTTTTTTTTATTTTTTATTATTACGAAATTATGTTCACAATACATCTTATATCTATTTTAATAGCTACTGATCTACTGATCATTTTCTATTTTACAATTTTAATTTAATTTGGTTAGTAATCACAGTATTATATTATTCTAATGTTAATCTAAAGCATAATAGGAAAAAGAGCTCAAAAACCTATTTACAATCCTTATAAATGTTCATAATACATCTAATACATAATATTAATTAAAGCCTATCTAAAGTCGAAGACCTAAAGCAGATTGTGTTTAGGTAATCTGTGTTTATACCTGAAGGGTATAGACATTTTGTTGTAATCACCGAGACTCTTCACAAGTGTGTTAGTATGGTTATTAGTGATTCTTTCATAGAATCTACTGGTTAGTTTGTTAGTAATGTCTGTAACAAACGGAATATTATATATAGCATGCAGTTTTTTCAGGTTAGTATATATGGGTGTATTATAAATTATTTTAAGGGATTTATTTTGTATTACTTGGAGCTTGGAAAGGTTAGTATTCGAGGCGTTATTCCATACAGGTGAAGCATAGGTTAATAATGGTAATATGAGCGCGCGATATAATTTTATTTTATTTAGCGTTGATAAAGAACTATGGCGATTAAATATTGGATATATTGAGGATATACCCCGCATCGCCTTGCATTTCGCTGCCTCAATGTGAGGTGCCCATCTCATTCTTTTATCAAACGTTACTCCTAAATATTTTATTACTGACTGCCATTTCAGACTTTCTCCAGAGAAGATTTTCAGATCTGAACTTGGCTTATGTTTTCTAACACTAAAGAATATGGCGTCTGTTTTGGTTTGATTAATTTGAATTTTCCACTTAGTGAAGTGTTCAGTCATTGTTTTAATTGCAAATTCAAGATTTTTAAGAATAGTGTTTGGTTTTTTGCTACTTGTGAAGCAAGCTGTATCATCTGCATATAGGGCTATGTGACAGTTTTATGGAATAGGTATGTCATTTATATATATGGAGAACAAGAGTGGGCCAAGCAAGCTCCCCTGCGGAACGCCAGCTGCGATTATTTTTGGAGACGATAATTCATTATTTACGCTAACCACTAGCTTTCTACGAGTTAAGTACGATTTGATGATGAGAATTAGGTAGTTTGGTATTTTGTTAATAAGGAGCTTATGAATGAGTCCATCGTGCCAAACCGTGTCGAAGGCCTTTTCTATGTCGAGACATACCATTCCGGTACTTCTCTTCATATTAAAGTTCTTCGTCACGTGTTCAGTTAGTCTTGTTAGTTGTTGGGTCGTGGAATGTCCAGTGCGAAATCCAAATTGTTCATTTATTAATTTCTTATTTACGACTTTAAGTAAACGTGTGTAGATTATTTTTTCCAGAATTTTTGAAAGCGTGCAAAGTAAGCTAATGGGTCGATAATTGGCCGGGTTTTTTGAGCTTTTATCGGGCTTAAGTATGGGAATTACGTTGGCTGTTTTCCAGTATTCTGGGAAATACCCGGTGAGTAAACATACGTTGAATATTTTAGATAGTGAGACTAAAGCTTTAAATGGAAGTTGTTTGATTGTGATGTTATCTATTGAATCTCGCCCAGGTGCCTTTTTATTTTTTAAATTACGTATTATATTTTGGATTTCACACGGATGCACCAATTTCATATTTTTAGTACTGTTAGTGGGAGTTTTTGTGATGATTTTAATGGACCGGTTGACTTTATTATGCGTTGGTATGTGATTGTAATGTTGTGTGAGTGTGTGATGTTTTTGGAAGGATTTTGATAATAGTTCTGCTTTGTCGCAATCACGCGTCACTGAGATTCCTGCATCATCTAATGGAGGAATCGAGTTTTTTGTCCTGCGAATCGCTTTAGCTAATTTCCATAGAGAGCCATCAACTGAGCTCAATTTTTCTAATTTTTTAGACCAAGCTTCATTTTTGATTTCTTTGATTCTAATTTTAATTTGATATGTGAGCTTATTAATTAATGTTTTCAATGCTGGATTTTTTGATGTTTGCCAAATTTTACGGAGTTTATTTTTACTTTTAATTAGATTTGCAACAAAGTCAGTTATCTCTAATTTGTGTTCAATGTATTGTGTCTTAGGTATGTGAAGGTGTTTGGATCGAGTTATTGATTCCGTTAGGTGTATTATGGAGCTGTCGATTTCGGTTTTGTTTGTGAGTGTGGTAGAAGTTAGAATGGTTTGGTCATTTATGTACGACTTGAACTCTCGCCAGTTAGCTCTCCCGTAATCCCAACTATGCTTGATGATTTCCTCGGGTTTCCCGTCGATTGAGAAGATTATCGGGAGATGAACAGACGACAGGGTTTGAAGGGCATTTGGTGTCGATATTTTTGGACAGTTCTTGACGAGGACAAGATCTAGTGTGGATGGTTGCGAGTTATTTGTGGGATAGTGTGTGTATGTATCCGGATGAAGTAAGATTGTATCTGTTAGTTGAATGTATTTATAAAGAGTTGTGCCTTGTAGGTCAGTGTTTACGCAACTCCATAACGGATGTTTGGCATTAAAGTCACCAGCTACCACTACCGAACTACCAATGTTAAATATTTTGTTAAGATCGGATGCCAATAATCGTTTTTGGGGAGGATTGTAAGCGGATGCTACTATGTGATGGGTGTTGTTAATTGTTAGTTCGATGGCGGTTAGTTCTAAATTTTTTAGTGGCGGAGTTATTACGCGACAATGTGTAATTGACGATTTTATAAAAATGGCAACTCCCCCTCCATGCTGTTCTCGGTCTTCGCGATAGCAGTTAAAGTTAGGTAGGTTAATACGGATATGAGGTTTTAAGAAGGTCTCGGAGATTAAAACTATGTCAACACAGTACTCACCGATCGCCGACTCTAGTTCGTCAATCTTATTCTTAAGTCCACGAGCATTCCAAGCTAGAATGTTCAGGCGCCTCCCGTTAATCAAAGACATCGAGATATTCGACAAGCATGAGTGCCAGCTCTAGTTTGTCGGTGCAACCGCTGGCCTTGGCACGAATCTCCTGGAGGATCTTCAACATCTTCGTCATAGACGCCATGGAAGTTAGGTCTGTTGTTGGTTGAATGTTGGGATTGGTTGGTTGGTGGGGTTTTTTAGGGATATTTGGGATATTTGGTGAAGGAGTTTTAATGGTCGGTAGCTTTGGGAAGTTATGATCGTTAACGACCGGGATATTTTGTGGCTGCGCCACTGGGAGTTTCCAAGGGTTGGCTTTGACAATTGATGCTCGATTCTTCCTCGATTCCAGCATTTTCAGATAGCTCTGTCTTTTTGGACAGTCTTTGAAGTTAGCGGGGTGAGATCCTGAACAGCCTGAGCAGACAGCAGGGGTAACTATTCCTTTATTGCATTGTGCGGTGAGGTGAGTGCCGGCACATTTGACGCACTTGGCCTGCCGATTGCAGTTTTTCGCAGCGTGTCCATATTCTTGGCATCTGAAACATTGAGTAATATTTTGTGATTTACTAGTATATTTAACGACACTGACCTTTGTGTAACAGATGTACCGGATTTCTTTAATCTTCTTTGCCGATACCGATGGCTCGAAGAACACCAAGTATAGCTCGGTGGCGTTGCTCCTAGGCTCCTTCGTCTTCATCTGTATGACTTTGGTTACAGGGAATCCCTGTCTGATGATGTCATCTTTAATATCAGCTTCCGGCAATTTCGGCAAGCCACGTACGACACTTTTTATTTCCTTTTCCTCCTTCCTGGAAAAGGTATGGAATTGTCGGTCTGGTGTCAATCCATCCCGAAGTTTTTTAAAGTCTTCAAGACTTTTACATTGTATCTTGACATTATTTTGACCAATGTAAGTCATTGTGAAGTCTTTTATAAACTTCTTGATCGACTCGATCATGCTGCCGTGAGTGCCAGTAGCTGTCATGATGATGGGCGGGATTCTTCCACCGCTTCTGGGGACATCGGAAACTTCCAAGAGCCCTTCAAATTTGTTTTTCTCCTGAATTTTAAATTCAGGAGCAACATCTTTCACGTTCTTTGCCGTATGTTTTGGAAACTGCCACTCGGTCTCCATCTGAGCGGTCTGAGAGCAGCCTGGTTGAGGAGCTTCGGTTTTAGTTATCAGTGTCTTCTTAATTCGCTTTTTCAGGTTGGATCCTCGCATGGTGCCAACATGTGTTCGTTTGGTGTTCGTTTTGTGGGGGGTGTTTGTGGTGTATGTTAAAAGGTGTGGGTTTTTTGACGGTATGGCGTATCGCTGTATTATGAGCGCTCGCACAGAGAGTACGTCTTCGGCACGTCCGTTCTCACGGAGCGTCGAGAGACGAGTCAGATGTTCAATTTTGAAAAATTCTGGAAACTCGAATAGCCTTATTCGTTAAAAAAAAGACACAAAAAGCATTCACATATAGACTGCATCAATCTGACAGTGAATATCTTATTTTGCACCTACATACGTAAAAATTAAACTATGAATATATTCGTAAAATAAATTACTCAATTTGTATACGACTTCAGATACAACCGAAAGCGATAGCCTCTGTGAAATTCGATCAATTTTCAACACGGCGCAAAAAAAAATATCATATCGGCGTGAATACATCGGTATTTTAATCCAATTTTGAAATTCGATAACGCCTACCATGTAATTCAAAGGCTTGGCTAATGGGCTGCAGCGCCAATATTGGCATATTGGCAAAGCGTTGTCTCCGACGTAAACCGGAAGCAAATTAGAAGCATTCCGAAAGCGAATCCTTTGAGACCACAGACGTGGAGAACGTAACAACGAGATCAATTAGACGAGAGCGAGCACTGATTTCGAACACGGAATCAAAAGGATACATTTTGAATTACCATACTACATACGTAAAACTATTGTTACTTACACATTCAATTTGTATGTACGTAATAGAATCGAATATTTTTACTTCTGATCATATTACGGATACGGCAAGGCCCTGTTTACGAGTGCTGCATTGTGAATAGTTCGGCCGGAATAACTACAGTCGTTGTGCTGGGAAACTCAAAAGGTATTTTCAGGAGATGCTGGAGAGGGCTTGCGAGCCAACCGATTCGTGCGACAATGATAAAACTCGCCTAGGGTATTATTCACGTGCCCTTTGTAAAACCTCAGTGTATGTATACAGGTTTGTAGGCATTGCGTGTATGCGTATACTAACATATTGTGTGTGTGTGTGTAGATGCTTCAAAGTCTATTTGAATCGTGATGTAAACACGGGCGCAGCTTTAAGGGAAATCGAATCTTGATACCGGATTCGGATGAGGGTGTTGTAACTTTGGTTGATTTGTATGATTCAGATATATTTTTCTATTCTTGATATTATGATGCGGGAAAATGTAATTCTGTGTTGGGTACATATTATACATTGAATTTAATATCAAACTTTTGTTGTGCCCCATAAAATATCATCGCATGGGTTATGGCATAAATATTATTAAATAAATAAAAATTAAAAGAAATGTGTTGGTTCTGTGTTCGATCCACATCGGGGTCATATTTTTTTTAATATTTATATTTAATTGTATAATATGAAGAAATTGGTTCAAAACCGCGTTAAATTAAATTACCGCTATGCATTTTTTATATGGCGTGACGTAAGCAATGTCAAACCTGTAATATAGTGATAGAACCGATGAAAATTTAATCAGGTGTATTACAATTTTAAGCTATAATAAATCGCAACAAAGCTGACCTACTTAACATACTAACACAAAGTAGGAAAGTAGGATTAAAAATTATCGTCGATAAGACCAAACTAATGTTCAATAGTAATTGCATGCCTGATAGCATTTGATAGCATTTGATAGCACAGAAAAACCAGTGGAAGTAGTAAAAAAGTATCTATATTTAGGTCAAATAATTGATATGTCCGGTAGTAAAGACGAAGAGATAAAGAGACGTATGAGATTAGGATGGAGTGCATTTAGACGAATGAATGTTGTTTTTAAATCAAAAATGCCCCTCTGTCTGAAGAAAAACATCCTCGATCAATGCGTTTTGCCAGTGATGACGTATGGATGTGAAACTTGGACACTGAACGCCAAGATGCTACACAGAGTTCAATGCGCTCAAAGAAGTGGGGAACGCTTTATGCTCGGCATAACGAGGAAATACAGGAAGCGGAACACGTGGGTGAGAAGTATGACATGGGTAGTGGACATAGTGGATAGAGTAAAGAGATTGAAATGGCAATGGGTGGGGCACGTGGCTAGAAGAATGGACGAAAGGTGGACAAAAGAAGTGCTTGAATTGTACCCGAGAGAATGCAAAAGGGTAAAAGAAACACCGCAGGGAAGATGGGTAGATGAAATTAGAAAAATGTGTGGGGTGAAATGGAAGAGATTTGCGCAAAACAGACGATATACATATATCACATATCACCGTGCTTCAAACAATTGACTTTGAAAAATGAAAGCAGATAAATCTTACAATATAAAAATAAGTTTTGATGTATGATATTTGGGGTGTATAAAATGTAAATTGTTTTTTTCCATAGCAGATCGATTGTGAAGATGAATTGAAGTTTTCATAAAAGGTTTCTTTCAGATATGTGTAGATAAAATTTTCTTCTATTGCACTTGAACAACTACCCAGTAAAAAACAGTATTTTCTCTAATGCGACATATCAAGGATATGATTGATGATTTTTTATTCAGCGCATAACACGACCGATTTCCAATATATACCGAAGTCGAGCTAATGCTATAGATTTATGTGGAATAATTTTTTCAACGTTGAACGCGAAGACTACGTATGTTTGTTTTTTATTAAACATACTTCATCAATCATCGTTTTTGCCTCTCACACTCTATGTGTGCGATAATTGCTTTTTTTCTTGAAAAGACGTCCGTCCTAAATTTGTGTACATATTAAACGACATTGAAAAATCGATTCCTACCCGGAATGTGAAACATTGAGATTAATTACAGCTTGCGGATGGAAGGAATCCTTTTTGTTTTTCAACCACTGTAGAGAATTTCCCCGTAGAGAGTTTTCCAGCTGGCGTTGTAGGGGGTCGTTTCTAATCTAATGTATCGCATGCTAAATGAGAGGCTGGGCTGAGCGAAGTCCTTAGATTAATATCTCAATTCAAGCATATCGTCGAGTGCTCTACGACAACCGATCCGAGTAATTGAAATTCCTGGGATAAACCTCGGATTAATATCGAGATGTGGTCAAGACGCAGTCGACAATGGGTCTGTGGTTATCGATTACATAATGGAAAGTCGTCTCCATCCCAAACAAAAATTTCCTCGACGCTAATGGATAATTTGACATGTCTATTAGACAATCAATCACCGGGGAAATTTATCATTTTGTATCGAATTTTCATTTACATTTTCCGAAAGAAAATATTTATGCGGAAAATCCATTATTACATAACAATGCACACATTTAACTTATTATATATTTATTTATATAAAAATTAATAACGGTTCTAACATTCAAACATTTTCAAGCATTTTGTAACTTTCAAATCATCATCACCTGTATGGAATAACGCCTCGAATACTAACCTTTCCAAGCTCCAAATAATACAAAATAAATCCCTAAAAATAATTTATAGCACAACCATATATACTAACTTGAAAAAACTGCATGCCATAAATAATATTCCGTTAGTTACAGATATTACTAACAAGCTAACCAGTAGATCACTAATAACCATAGTAACACACTTGAGAAGAGTCTCGGTGATTACAACAACATATCTTTACCCTTCAGGTATAAACATAGATTACCTAGATACAATCTGCTTTTGATCGTCGACTTTAGAAAGTCTTTAATTAATATTATGTATTAGATGTGTTATGAGCATTTACAAGAATTGTGAATAGGTTTCTGAGCTCTTTTTTTTATTATGCTGTACATTAACATTCGAATAATGTAATACTATGATTACTAACAAAATTAAATTAAAATTTTAAAATAGAAAATGATCAGTAGATCAGTAGCTATTAAAATTTATAGAAGATGTATTGTGAACATAATTTAGTTATAATAAAATAATTTAAAAATCAAAAAAATCATCTTTCGGAATAATAAAAATAGTTTTAATGTCGTTTATACTACATATTTATATTAAAATAGTCGAATTTTATGGAGATAAACCATCGATAGTTAAAAAAGTGTTCAAAATGGATGTTTCTAAAAGACAATGTTTAGAAATACTGTGAGATAGTATACCAACTGTGAAAATTCCAAACAAATGACTACATATATTAGGGATGGATTTACTTCAAGAAATTAAATATTAACCAATCATTGCTTTGTGTTCTAGGTATTAATTTTTTTTTTATCTTGTTTTCTTATGTAGGTCATTGTGGCGCATTAGGTTCTTCCTGTAATGCCACAATGGTTCAAAACTATTAAAAGCTTGGAGATGTTAGGATAGCAATTTTGAAGCTGAAGGGGTCTGTTGGGCCTGACGGTGTGCCTCCTGACGTATTAAAGGCATGCTGTAATTCGCTCTTAGAGCCTCTTCAGTTTATTTTTAACCTTATTCTGGGTTCTGGTAATTATCCTGAAAAATGGAAATTATCTAGAGTCATTCCCATTCATAAAAGTGGCTCTAAAAATGAGGTTGAAAATTACAGACCTATTGCTATCATCTCGGCTATTCCCAAAATTTTCGATAATATCCTTCACCGTTTGATTCTTTTGCAGTTCAAAAGATTGTTGTGTGATGAGCAGCATGGTTTTTCTCCATGTCGTTCCACTACCACTAATCTTGCCTGCTTTTCATATTATACCATGTCTAAAGTTGACCGTGGACAACAAGTTGATGTAGCCTACTTTGACTTTCGAAAAGCATTTGATCTTGTCAACAATGACGCTCTTATGATCAGATTAGCTGAAATGGGCTTTTCTCCAAGTCTTCTTAAACTCTTTGCTTCTTATCTTAGTGATAGGAAGCAATTTGTTAGATATGGTATTTATGAATCTCCTTCATTTTTTACGCGATCTGGTGTAACTCAGGGGTCCACCTTAGGCCCTTTACTATTTACAATAGTCATTAATAACCTCCCTAAAGTACTACGCAATGCTTCATGTCTCTTGTTTGCAGACGACGTTAAACTATTCTTTGCTGTTAAGGATGAGAGGCAAGCCTCTCTCCTTCAAGCTGATATTAACGCTGCTTTAGAGTTCAGTTCCAGTTTAGGGCTTAAACTGAATACTAGTAAATGTGCCATTATGAGTTATGGACGTGCGAATTCGCTCTATTGTCACGGATATTCCATTGGATCCGTATTGTTGAAGCGCGTGGAATCAATGGTCGACTTGGGTATCACTTTTGATCCTCAATTCACCTTTCACAACCACATCAAGACAATCGCTGACGTTTCCTTTCGTCGACTTGGATTTGTCTTGAGATATGCTAGATTATTCTCCAACCCCTTGTCTTCTCGCTTGCTTTTCAACTCACTTGTGAGAAGTAAGCTAGAGTATAATGCGATTGTGTGGAATCCGCATGAAGCAAATTACTCTCTGATGATTGAGAAAGTGCAAAAAGCATTTCTTCGTTTCCTATATAGGAAAGAATATGGGTATTACCCATATCTCTATCCTACTCCTTTCCTTTTGGGCATGCTTGGGTATAATTCCCTTGAACTTCGGAGAAACTTCTCGTTAATTCGTTTCGTTCTCCAGCTATTGCGTGGTAATACGTCATGCCCGTTGTTGCTGGAACAGTTGGGACTTTATGTCCCTAATAATTATGTGCGTGGTAGACATCATCATTTGATGGTTGTACCTGCTGCTCGCACAGTTCTTTTTCGAATGGCTCCTATTCCAAGAGCTATTCGACTTCTCAATGAAATCGTTGCTGCTGTCCCTGAATGTGATATTTTCCACCTTGGGGAGCGTAGATTATCGGATGTTATCTTAACATATTTATCTGGTAACCTGCGCTCATCATTACTTTCTTAATTTGAATGTGATGAATGAGTGGAATCTTAATCTACTCTCTTCCATTTGGGCCTCGCCGTGATTTTATTTTTTATTCATATTTTGTTTTATTTTATTTTACTTTTTCTTTCTCCTTTGTATATTTTTATATACTATTTTAATTTTGTTCAGTGTAAACAAAGAATGGGATTTATGGATTTTATTTTTAATTTTTACACTTTTGTTATTTTTTTTTTCTCTCTGAATGATGTATTATTTTCCTTTTGTTACTTTTTTTTTTATTATTTTATTTTACCATGTTTTCTGCTTTTGCTTTTTTCCTTTATTTACAGTTTACTTGTTTTTATATCTTTTTCAAATGTAGGCCATTGTGGCGCATTAGGTTCTTCCTGTAATGCCACAATGGTCCAAAATTATTAAATAAATAAATAAAAAAATAAAAACAAATAAATCATATCAGAATGAAGAAATTTTAGTCTATAAAATTCGTCAATTCATTGCTGAATATAAATTAATGTCTTTATTACCGAATTTATATATTTTTTTTCCTTTTTATACAAAAAATGTGCCTATTTTGAATAAAAATTGTAAATTTAATTTTATGTTTTTTTCTTAATATATTTTTCTTCAATAACTTTCATGAAATTTATTTTTAAAAAATTTAAAGTGGAGGTTGCTGAAACTAATCTGCCTAGGGGTGCCATATAATCTGCCCTCAGGCAGGGCCGACTTCTAATTAATGTTAATATAATAGATCAACATATACCTAATATTCAAAGCAAAAGCTGTAAATGATAAAGTACCGATTGAATAAAATTGAGAGAATAAACAAACTCATTATGAGATTTAGTTTGATCGTTTAAATTATCTCACTGTACTTGTATATTAATGATATTTGTTTTATTGATTTTTATTCCAGGAACACTTTAATGTATTCACATTCGACTTAAAGCACCGAAATTTCCATTTAGACGTATGAATTTCAACTAAATCGAAATGTTAATCGACTCCATACGTCTAGACAAAATTCAATAGTGTTCCTGGAATTAATCCGTTGTGTAAGTCTGATTGAATTTATCCTGGTAGCCCGTTCGTATGGTCTGAATCTAACTCAGTTCAGCGCTGTAGATGTCGTAATTTAATTATCACTCCAGACTGGCACCATTAACCTTTGACGTGACAGGATTAGCTGTTGGAAACGTACTTTTGTCGTATAAAACGTCGGACCATTTTCCGGAGAATAATTCGCAATATTCGAAATTCGCGATCGAGCAAACATCGGTTAATTTGGTGGTACACAGGGAAAATTCGCAGGGTTCGTCTGTCTATTTCTATATGCGAAAGGGCACAGTTTATATTAATTTTAAGAGCGATTCCAAACTCTAATATGGATCAAAGCAAATTACAGGATTTAATTACAAATCCGTAATAGGGTTAAAACCCTCAGCCCATCCCGTGCGATAATTCACTCCGCAACCAAACACCCCGCACAATAAACGATTCAGTCGGTAAACACGACTCGTGATTATTTCAAATATATATTTATATTTTAATAAAGATGTGAACACGCAAGCAAATCAAATATGGAAAGGATTTATCAACTCGTTCTTAATGAAGAATCCGTTTGTAGAGCACGTTTAAATATGTACAGCTTGGTGAACAAACAACATATGTATGTATGTACATATGATATTATTTGTACATTACAAAGTAGAATAATTTTCATCGCATTAGTCACAATTTTTTATGTATATACATATATATAAATCAATGTTTGTCTGTCTGTTTCGAATAGGCTCCTAAACCACTGAACCGATTACGATGGAACTTTCAGGATTTGTTGTATGCATGTCCGGGAAGATTACTGTGAAAAAAAAACGGGATAAAACCTCTTAATAATAATATTCGTAACTACGATTTTATGGACGCTAAAGTATGAAGCGCCAGTGTGTAGTTAAGGAAATGTTTAAGTTGGTAACCAACTTGCGCGCACGCATGCCAACGTACAAATACATTACGTACCACTCATAACAATCCTACATATGTACAATATAAATCAGTGTTTGTTTGTCTGTCACGTGTGCGTTCTTATACTTTACTATAATTTAATTTGATTATTAAGTATGAATTTGAAACTGAAACATTCACTTATCGAAATGCATCGAGAAACGGGAACGGGAATTGCATGCGTTATTGTACGATGGATAACTTTCAGGATTTATTGTATGCATGTCCGGGAAGTTTTCTGTGAAAAAAAATCGGCCAAACACAGGAACGGAAACGGGAAAAACGGGAATGAGTGGCATTGCAACGCAATAATTTCAAATGTTTTCGCGTCGCGACATGCGTTTTTAAGGTATAATAAACAAATAATTGAATAATATCAAATGTGTTCGCTGCCTGCGTTTTTCCGACAAATGGGAACGAGAACGGGAACGGGAACGGGAACGGGAACGGGAACGGGAACGGGAACGGGAACGGGAACGGGAACGGGAACGGGAACGGGAACGGGAACGGGAACGGGAACGGGAACGGGAACGGGAACGGGAACGGGAACGGGAACGGGAACGGGAACGGGAACGGGAACGGGAACGGGAATGGGAACGGGACTTGCATGCGTTATTGTGGCATTGCAACGCATACCGGGTTCAGCTAGTATTTTATAATTTGGCATATATATATATATATATATATATATATATATATATATATATATATATATATATATATATATATATATATATATATATATATATATATATATATATATAAAATCGTAGTTACGAATATTATTATTAAGAGGTTTTATCCCGTTTTTTTTTCACAGTAATCTTCCCGGACATGCATACAACAAATCCTGAAAGTTCCATCGTAATCGGTTCAGTGGTTTAGGAGCCTATTCGAAACAGACAGACAAACATTGATTTATATATATGTATATACATAAAAAATTGTGACTAATGCGATGAAAATTATTCTACTTTGTAATGTACAAATAATATCATATATATATATATATATATTAAGCCAGCAGCGTGGCTCGGTCGTTAAGCTTCTGCTTAACACTGAGAGGCGCCGAGTTCGATCCCTTGAGCTGACCTCGATTGAAAAGATTGCAACGCATACCGGGTTCAGCTAGTATTTTATAATTTGGCATATATATATATATATATATATATATATATATATATATATATATATATATATATATATATATATATATATATATATATATATATATATATATATATATAAAATCGTAGTTACGAATATTATTATTAAGAGGTTTTATCCCGTTTTTTTTTCACAGTAATCTTCCCGGACATGCATACAACAAATCCTGAAAGTTCCATCGTAATCGGTTCAGTGGTTTAGGAGCCTATTCGAAACAGACAGACAAACATTGATTTATATATATGTATATACATAAAAAATTGTGACTAATGCGATGAAAATTATTCTACTTTGTAATGTACAAATAATATCATATATATATATATATATATTAAGCCAGCAGCGTGGCTCGGTCGTTAAGCTTCTGCTTAACACTGAGAGGCGCCGAGTTCGATCCCTTGAGCTGACCTCGATTGAAAAGAATTTTTCTGAGTATATCTGTAATGCTGCTGGTCAGACCAGGATTTGTGACTCCTGGTTGATCGTTTCCTATCAGAGTTTGCCAATTTTCTCTGATTTCATTGTTGAAACGATTCCCGATTAAAAATTGGCTAAAAATCCTTCCTACCCACTATGTCACCACTATTTGAGTATGATTAATGTAAATATTACAATAAAAATGTATGTACAATTCATAGATGTCTCGTTAATTGTCGAGTTTAAGTCAGTGTCTCGTAATTTAGCGACTTATGTATACAATAAAAAATGCTGTATTGTTTGTAATTTGGCCAGGAAGGCGCATTGGGGTTTACCTGTAATGCCTTCCTGGTATGAAATAAAATAAATAAATAAATTAAATAAAATAAATAAATAAATATATATATATTATATGTAGATATCAAATTTAAAACTATTTAGAATTTTTCTCAAATTTAAGCCATTTAAAATAAAGTATTGATTACAGCTTCTATTTTAACGATTTTTTTTTAATTTGTCTGTTTGTCCGATATGCAAATCTATAGATTTCAAGTTGGACTGCTAAATATTGGTATATTATCTCGTCCTACACCAACTTATACCTTAGACAGGGCTTGAAAGGGCCTCCCGTTCAAAAATCCCGGGCAACGTCACACAAATCCTTTTCCTCTATGGGATTTGACAATTTTCGAATACTATTTTAACCTTAGATGCATTTTTAGGGGGTTTCTTGAATAAACACTCGATCAAAACTAAACAAATGTGTCATAATTGTTTAGTGAGAATTGAATTTTGGAAGGGGGTTGAATTTTTTCGACGATTTCATTTTCAACTTTCAAACTATACTTAACACCTAATGTACGTACGTTTTACGAAGCCCAACATCAATCTTTCGTTATTGTGAAAATACCAGAAGAAAATTAAAACTTATTGAAATCAGAGTTGTGATTTTTTTTATTAAAAAAAGAGGATTGGATTCATAAAAATGTCAAAATTGTGAATTGAAAGGCTGATATGAAATCTTTATATTTTTAATTATTTTACAAGATGAATATTCCAAGCTTTTCCTTTGATTTTCAAACGTTGATTGAAAATATTTTTTAGTTATATCATTTAAAAATCGTTTGGTCGACTTGTCTCATTCCATGTTTACATACAATTTAAATATAAAGCTCAATATTTTATTATATTTACGAATACACCTCAAAGTAAGTATCCGAGTAATATACGTGGAATCCTCTCTTTTTTAAATTGCCTCACGGACTCAAAATAAATCACAAAAAATCTCCATATTTTTGCTTTACGTCTAATATACAATGTGTGTAAAAAATATAACATCACTTTAGAAATACGATTTTTTTTCAATTGATACGAAGCGTCTTTGAAGCTTTTCATTTCACAAATTCCATTTCTGTGTGTAAAAACCTTTTTTATACTAATATGTACATACGAATAATTGTTCGTTTGATTTTTAGCCACCACATATGTGAGTGAGATTGGCAAACACGAACCTCATACACTAATTAACATGACGTTCCCATACAATCACAGCCCAAACACGCTTTGGCAAAGCTAAAACTGATGAAACGATCTAGCCAAATTGTGAAGCCTTCATTTGCATACAGAATATTTGAGTTGGTGTTTTGTGCATCTGTACGTATGCGTGCTTTGAGTGTTGAAAGCTTTTGTAAATGTTTGTCAACTTCAGAGCAGACAATTAAATCTGGAAAACTAACCGTACAACAAATAAAACGCTTACCACAACAAGTATTTGATTTTGAAAGACATTTACTTTTGCCAAACATATGTACATACATATAAATACTTGCTGAAATTGATAAAACATTTCTTTATCTGTAAATAAATATAAATAAAATATATTGATAGAAAAACGTTTGAAACTACATACATACATATGTACATATATAAACGCATCGTATTGGATAGATCCTGTTTTTCCTATTTCTTTGTATTATCACGTTATCTAGAAGGCTTTTTCGTCTACTTTCTCATGATTGTGGGATTCACAAAAGCCGGGAAAAACCTTGAGTATCAAATAAACTTCGATTTTATCGTGTCACCGAAACATCTATTCAACTCTACTACGTAAATAACTCGGTCGATTTAAATTACTGTTTGCTATTCAAACTTAATTTCAAATTGTATATAAATAAAGTAAAAATAGCGTAGAATTAATTATAAACAAGAAAAATTATAATATTTGAAATTTCCTATACATATTTCGGCAACTTAAGCGATGAACTCGAAACACGCTCCTACGAAATTCCTCTGAAATTTATTTTGAGATCAAACTTTCCCTTATGAAATTCTATAAATTTTTCCCCCTAACTTTCATACACTCGTTAACATGTAAACAAAATACCTTCTCACTAAATATAGCGTGAATTTCACGAGAACGTGGGATGTTCGCAAGGGCGATAATTTGAAATATTATGTATATTACATGTATGTATAATCATCAAGATATTTGTAATTAGTGTAATTTTACACTATAATAGTATTCGCCATGTACACAAATAAACACATGTCATTCAATATCCACATTTAATTCAAATAGTTGCGAATTTAAGTTTGGTTCTTATTTATGTAGTATATCAATGCTTTGATCTGTTATAAAAAAGCTTAGTCATGAACCCATTCGGATCAACATAAACATTCGGTAATGACATATAACAATGGGACAATAGATACAGATTCAGACATACATACACGTGTACATATCGATTGATCCATATTTTATATTTAACGGCTAATATTTTATAATAATAAAATGGCCAGATTATTTTAACGAAAGGCTTGAAAATTTAAAATTAAAGTTTTATTGCGCCATAAAGCATAATGAAATATTTTTTGAAGCCGAAAACATGAAAGTGGTTTGATTATTACTAAACTCACCTTTCACTACCCCATCAAGGCAGTCGCTGACATTTCCTTTCGTCGACTCGGATTTTTCTTGAGATATGAAAGGTTATTCTACAACCCTTTGTCTTCTCGCTTGTTTTTCAACTCGCTTGTGAGAAGCAAGCTAGAGTATAATGCGATTGTGTGGAATCCCCATGAAGCGAATTACTCTCATTAGATTGAGAAAGTGGAAAAAGCATATCTTCATTTCCTATATAGGAAAGAGTATGGGTATTACCCATATCTATACTAACTCCTTTCCTTTGGGGAATGCTTGGATTCAATTCCCTTGAAGTTCGTAGAAACTTTTCATTAATTCGTTTTGTTCTTCAGCTTCTATCGTCGTTGTTGAAACAGTTGGGACTTTATGCTCCTAATAATGATGTACATCATCATTTGATGATTGTACCTCCTGCCCGCACAGTTCTTTATCGAATGGCTCCATCTCCTAGAGCTATCCGACTTCTTGATGAAATCATTGTTGCTGAGCCTGAATGTGATATTTTCCACCTCAGTAAGCGTAGGTTATTGGAGAGTATTTTAAACTATTTGTCTGGTAGCCTGCACTCATCATTATTTTCATAATTTAATGTGTTGTATGAGTGGAATTTTCATCTTCTCCCTTTCATTTGCGCCTCGTAGGGATGTATTGTATTTTCAGTTGGTTTATTTTATATTGGTGCTGACTATAGGTGCAACACGTTCTCTACTTAGTATTTTATTATTTGAAAGTTTTACTTCATCTGCTATTATAATAATGCTATTGTTTTTTTATGATTATATGTAATTATATTTTTGTCTGTGTACATATGTACATATGTATATACATATTGGTATTTTCCAATCATTGTGGCGCATTAGGAACTCCCATAATGCCACAATGGTCCCAACTTAAACTTAAATAAATAAATATGCACATACATGTTTACATATATGTACATATGTAGTTACAGTTTATTCAATTTAAAAGTCATTAACTATTGAGACAACTGCATACTTCAAACGTCCTCCGGAAAAATTCGAGTTTTCCACGAAATTTTCTTCCGCGAATAGTTAAAGACATGTTAACAAGTTCACTTTGAGAACCAAAACACACAACTATATTCCGTATAAATATACATATGCATAGAATAAAAATTACATAGATGCATATACGAAGAGGTTCCTTAGAATCTGGTGATAAACCAGATTGAATTAACGCGCGTCGAAGCAAGCTGAAAATTTCGCGCATCACCACCCGCTATCCTTTCAACGACGATCTTCTCTGAAGTACCCAGACCCAGAAGTATTATCGTACGTATGGCAGGCGAGAAATCTATTAAGGAGTGCGTAAGCTTCCAACTTAACGTAAGCTTTACGGTGTAACGTAGCGTTCACCGGAGACGATGTTACTATTCACACACAACGCGACTTAACAGCCAACTTAAACAGGAAATTGAAAAAGTACGTGCCAGATGGAATTTTCAGCTGAAATCCTACCTGAACGATCGTATTTTCAGCTGGGGCGTGCCGAACTGCCAATAGCAAAAAACTACGTCCATAACTTCAGTGTTTGTATAATATGTATGTATGTATGTTGAATGTGGCGATTATACGATATGATATATATCGTATAATCTAATATATGTATTTGGAAAGAGACTTTGTATGTATGTAACCTTCGATCGTTGGGTCGTAAATCCGTGACGTCATCGAACAAATAATTCCATTTTTTTCGATTCAAAGGATTCGAAGCCCTAGGGGGCGCAGGCGCCGGATTCTGGTATACATATAATTTCGAAAGAGACTTACTATATACATATACATATGTTTCTTTGTTCGTGACAGTCAATTTAATTAAAAAAAAATGAGTATTCAAATAAATTTATAACAAAATAAAACTATTCAAATAAATTTAATACAATGTTTACTATTAGATTAGTCATGTTTAAGCGGTTTATATATTACAAATACCGAGCGAAGCCGGGTAATACAGCTAGTATGTATGTATATATACATACAAGTCTGATTACGTTTTTGTTTTAAAAATAATAATTTAAAAACATTTACAATAATATTAATTACAGCGGAGTCACAAAACCACGCGGAACAAAAGCATATACATATAAACCAGAAAATAAATATAAAAACAAGTAATATATGTAAATGTTAAAAACAGTAAGTTGTAATGTATAAGAAAAATCCGTTAGCATATCGTTATGATAAAATAAGATTCGTTTATTAATTTTGAAAGTGTACTTATGATTTTATTCACACTTTATTGAAACTTAAATAACAATAATAGACATATTGAATATAATTATGTATCCTAAATTAAAAATAATATCGAAGGATCAGCACCAATTCAAAAGCGCACTTTCAAAATAAGTAGGCGATTCTTATTTTATCATAACTGTGTTCTATCAGATATTTCTTATACATTAGCCCTGATTTTCCGGATGCATTTTAAAATTTACCAATATTTACCGATATACCGGTATTGCAATCCCTTGGTAGAACATATTTCTTTAATCTTATTGGAATTACACAATTTTCTCCCAATTGTCAAAGAACAATTAAATAAAATAACCTCCGCAGACACGATTTACTACACTTTTTATTTTATCTTTAATTCATAACAGGTAACGGGAATGCGCCTTCCTCGCAAGAAAATTGTGCATTTGATACAAATATTATTAGTATTATACAAAGTACACAAATACATATCAGCTAACATCCAGAGACATTTGTGGTCGAATATCTAAATTTGCAGCATTTTAAACAATTCAACGAAATTCAGTAAATACACATCAATTAACATCCACAGAGATATTTGTGGTCGAATTTGTAAATTTGCAGCATTTTATACAATTCAGCGATTTTGTGAGAAAATGGGTAAAGTTGCCAATTTGTTGGAACAGTTTTAATGAAAATTAGATAAATTGGCAAACTTTGATAGGAAATGATCGACTTGGAATCAAATCCAAAGTCTGGCCAGCAGAAACCAGTGGGATTTGAACCCCTAACCAACTGTTCAAAGCATTATATGAAAATATAAATAAAATAAAAATAGCTACTGACCTGAAACCCTTTCTTAATAATAACATATTGGTTGATTTTGACCCTCAGCCAAAAAAGATTGCCAACCCCAGGTCTAAACTGCTCCGACATGTTACACTTCATCATTCATTCTACTCATGCTCGTCAACTTAATTATTCATACATGTATCCTTCTAGGCTATAAAACACTGATGTTTATGTATATATGTACATACATACAAACATATGTAGGTACACTACATAAATATAAGTCAACATTAAATATAAAATTGAAACATTTACATGTGTATGTATGTATTGTATTAGATGTACAATGAAAGCTTTAATAGTTATGTATGCAGAAATTTCTCGAATTATTCACTTTTATGTGTGTACGTAGACTCTTTTGATATAAACGTTGTCTTTCATATGAAAATATTCGTATAATAAATTAGCATTTTGAAATGCCACGTTTGTCGCGGGAGTTGTATACAATTCAGACGGTTCCAAATATACGTTTGAAAGGACCCTTTAAGTCCTTTTAGTCGTTATTAATTTAAACGTAGTACTATGTCAAAGTCCCATTTGCGATGTATATATAACTCTAGCTAGCATATTTATGCAGATGTACACACAGTGACGAGTGTTTTCGGATTTGCGACGCTTTCGCGGTATTTAAATTTCAAGTTCGCTTGGCGAAAAAAATGTGTCTTGTGGTATAATTATTTCGTTACTCTGCGAGACGTGTTTTGATGTAAATTCTCTTGAATTTTATTACTTTATATATGCATATATAATAGAAACAATGGAAATTAAGGATCATTAATCTGACAGATTTAACGATATTCTGTAATGTTTTTTGTACTTTATCGATGTACGTAATAACAACGGATGAAGTTTGTGATCATGCGAAAATTTGAACTGAAAATTTTGACTGCTTCGAATTTAGAATCGATCACTTATCACGTTTTCATGATCTAGAAAAAATGTGTGTGTGTGTACATGCATATGTCTGTGTATGTGTGTATGAGTATTTTAGAAATTTTGTGAACACCGTTAGTCCTATCGAACTGAAACTTAGTATCGGTTGCTGAAATTCTTATCGATACGACGTAAATTCCTTTCAAATTTGTAAGTTGACCGAAAATGTTTTTTTAAAGTATTTGAATTCAATTATCTCCCAAACCGCTGACTGAAATAGAATATTTTTTTTACACATAAAAAAATATATAAATATAAATTTTATACCATTATATAGCCGGTATGTGTGAACGTGTATGTATTTTTAACTATCTAATTTTGTTCTGACATCCTTGTTATATTCCTCAAATGCATAAATTAAGTCGTGGGTTGGTCACATCCACATTTTTTTTTATTAATGAAAATTATCGCTACCTCTAATCATAATAGTAATATTAAGTAGTGATGATTTCTTATCTAAAATAATACATATGTAGTTATCTAGTATGTACATATGTAGGTATCAGTATATGTAGGTATATGTATCACTATATGTAGGTACTATTGGTTAAAAGAAGACGCCCTGTAGAGAAATTAACAAGTTAGTAACGTCTGGTTTTTCAATGGTGTATTCATAATAATGGAGTAGACATTTGGCATGAACTTTTAAGGGACAATTAATGCGGCCGAAATTTGGAAAGTTCCTCAGGGAGATTTGCATGACTCGTAAAGGGGCACACCGAGACGTGATTTAGCCGTAATTGACGTATTTTCACTTGGGTTCGAGCCGCGTCGGCTGGCTTTTCCGAAAACCAACGGGAAATGGGTGCCCATTTCCGGTCGCCTCGATTGCGGGATGCAGCCGAGCATGAACCGCCAAACTTTGCCCGATTGTTTGTTTTGGTAATGGGTGTGCGAGACTGAGCTTTTGGCGCTGCAAAAAGCTCCCCTGGAGCTCGATTAAGCGACGGCCTGCTTCGATCTGACTGAGGAAAGTTGCTCGGAAAAGTTTCCGGTCGCCGCGTTCTCGTTTTCCCGGCTTCGCGTGAAATTTAGGAAGGTGGGCTTACTATGATTCCTTTGCTTATTGGATTAAAAAAATCCACATTTAATTCCAGTTATATATTTTCCATTTTAATTCCGCCAGTGACTTTTTATAACATTTGTACTCAATATTACAAATCAATTTTCCAATGTAGATAAAATTTCATTGTTTTATTAACAATAAAACAATACAATGCAATTATATATTCTTAAAATATGCCATTTGTAGATCAATCGATATATTTTTTTTTATCACGTTTTTCTGCTTTTGCTGTTTTCTTTTTATTTTATGTATGTTATTGTATTTATTTTTGTGTTCTTCTCTTTTTCAAATGTAGGCAATTGTGGATCATTAGGTTCTTCCTGTAACGTTACAATGGCCCAAAACTATAAATAAATAAATAAATAATTCTCTACACAAAATTTGATATTTGGTTTCAATATTAAAATAACTATAAATGAGGATCGATCTACTCATCTCCTTGTGAGATTTTATCAGACATGTGTACATACATATGTACACATAATTGCTTAAAAGTTTTCATATTCTTTTGACAATATCAAAAACTCATATTGTTATTCATTAATAAATTAATTTAAATATAAAATAAAATTTAACATATCAAATCAATATATCTCTCCATCTGATTCTTCTCATTAGTAGAAGTATTAGTAGAGATAGTAGAAATCTACTATAGAAACAGAGTTTCTAAAAAGAATGCTACATTTCATTATACCTGTACATATACATACATATATAGCATTTCTTTACTATTTACGTTTTACCATGATACCATTACGAGTTTTACCCCTGAGCAACACCTATCGTATTAAACTTGTAGATATATACATTTATAGACTTTATATTTGAAGTCACATTCAAATAGTGTTGACAAATAGTAGGTTGGGTGGTTTTGCCAATTGGATGAGGAACAATTTCAACAATGAAATCAGATAAATTAGCAAACTCTGATAGGAAACGATCAAATTAGAGTCACAAATATCCAAGTCTGACCAGCAGCACTGAAAAAATACTCTGAATAAATTATCTTCAATCAAGGTCAACCTGAGGCTTGAACCTGGGAACCTTTCTATGGCTAATATTTACGAAATCATCGAGCTATACATATTATACATGTAATCATGAATTTTTAATTAACTATCTCTCTTCTCCTAAATGATAGAAAACTTCTGGAATAGGTACCATTTTTTTATAAATTATACAGATATTTATGAAAAATAGTATGTACGTAGGTATATATAATGTACTTATGTAAGTATACCAAATAATGCAACCAAAAAGACGCTCTAGGCTTTTCGATGCACCCCGGTTGATGTGCATACTTTAACCAAAAACTTCCCATATCAACACGTTGAAAACAAAACAAAAAGATCGACCAATTCATACAGCGAGATGTCAGTGTCGCAAATTTTACAATCACAGTTGAGCCTGACGTATTTGGCCATAACAAGCATATCGAATCACCATTATAATATAAACATTTTAACATTCATTACATAACCGTGAAGTTAAATGAGTGAAGTAAAAATATATGTGAGATAATGAGAATAAGAAAATTTTATGGACGTTTAAACAATTAAAATCTGATAAAGCGATAGGAGGGCGGAAAGGAAAAAATACGCCAACTTTCCAATAGATGATAAGATGGTCAAAATTGCAGCATTTTTTAAACTTGTCTATTACGATTATTTTTCACCATCGAACTGGCGAATTTGATTTGAATATACATATATTGTTTATTTATTTATTTTTTACATACATATTTTTAAATACATATATACATATATACAAATATACCAGGAAGGCTTAACAGTTAAACCCCAAATGCGCCTTCCTGGTCCACATAATTATTACATAGATACAAGTAAATCTAAACAATATCTGACATCTATCGTCAGATATTACAAATATCGTATTAATACGATAAATAACGATGAATAACTTTCATGTAACAATACGAATTTTATATTCGATAAACAACCACAGAGACATCTCTGGTGAGCAATATGGCGAAACCTAAGATATAACAATAACTAAAGGTTCGAAACAGAAAATTGGGAAGGAAACGCCAATTTTACAGGAATTGTTTCAATGAAAATCAAAAAAATTGGCAAATTCTGATAAAAAACGATCGACCTTGACAAATCAAGGTCTGGCCAATAGCGAGACTTAGCGGGAATCGAACTCGTAACATCAAGTACGAGATAATTCAACATTCACCACTAGACCACGCTATTGTTTGTTGTTATTTACTTATTGTTGACCAAACCGCGCAAAATGTCAAAGTTTTAAAACGATCGGAAGAATGTAGGATATCAAATCCAAATGTTGTCAGACGAACGAGCGAAAACAAACATTGAAAAGGCTTGTAAAAAGAAGCATGCTTCGTTTTAAACGTTATTTTTATTGTTTTTCGTGGTAAGACAATGGTTTTTTTACATATTTTCTTCGGAAGGTGGCGTGAGGAACAAAAGGATGGGGGCAATGAATCAGGAGATAAAAAACATTTTTTTGATATGGAATTATATCAACAATAAAGTCAAGCAAAATATTGACGGGAGTTGAAAAACTTCTATATTCGTATGTATTTATACATATTATATATACATTTATATAAACAATATATTAGAGTTGAACTTCAAGCTCGAGAATAAAATCCCCTAGAGAATCAGTTTCTTTGTGTGTATATTTAATGTATTTATATGATATTACTGCGGAGTAATGTTCTTGTTCTCATATTTGTTTGTTTTTTTTATTTTTTTGTTCGCTTTCCCATTTATGTATAATTTCGGACTAGAAAGCAATACGTACTCGAGATAGGTATAGATATTATGGGTCACCATCCGCAAAAACACATTATTTTTTATGGCTTTGCCTCACTTTACCGTGAGAAACGATCTTGACGGGTCTCACTTAGGAACACCCTTCCGTATTATTAACGTTTTTCCTCTCCCTCTAATTCCGTACAAAAATCGCACTTAGTGACCCTTTTTTCCCTCCTTAAAATTATTTATTTTATATATGTCTTACGATAGTGCTTCTTAGTTTTTCTATAAAAATAAACTGTTCCGTATATATGTACATACATATGAACATGCACCTACATAAATATGTGACTGTATATGTATATATATATATATATATATATATATTTTAATGATTACTTACATATGTCGAATTAATTCGAAACAATAAACGAAATACTAGTAGCCAAGAAGACGTCTGGTTAATTTCTTGGTAAATCTCATCTTCCACACCCTCATCATATGTCCGAATAGTCTAATGTAATCTCCGGTTACCCTCTTCTGGTAATTCTTAATCCGTGAAAGCCTCACGACCTCTGCGCATTTATTATTTGAGGAATTCGCATTGTTGCTCGGTTTGTGTGCGCGAATTCAATGCCGAAACATTTTAATGTTCGATCCATTGTTAGAACACATGGAGGATCACAATGGCGAACATACATTATATAGTTACATTATAATGATATACATACATAGTTATAGCTAAATTATAACTATTGTTTTCTCGTGTTTAATAAATTTAATAAAATAAATAAACAAATTCGTGCAAATATACACCATGCTAAAAATAGACATATGAAAATGTTGAGTAAAATCTATATTTATATATATATTTATATATATATATATTATAATTCAAATTATAATTCCATTACTGATGAATAAAAAATTGAAATCTAAATAAAATTTCACTCGTACTTGTATCTTGTCGAAAATTTGCTCACTTTAACCCAATTCTAATATCATTCTTTCACGCGACGAATTCCGATAAACCCTATAACTCAATTTCACACGCATTGCTTAACAGTTTTCACGCAGTACCTTTCTCTATTTTCTATGCATACAAAGGGGTTTATTTTTCTTTCGCCTTTTTTTCACTGGATAAGCGTAATCTGAATCATCAAACAAATACTCTTACGGACCATTTAACAAAGCGGCGTTCATTTTCGCAAAGCCTCCTAGCGGGAAACAACGCGTACATTTTAACCCCCCGACTTTATATTATACACCTGCCTAGGCTGTGTGTGCTTTCGGTTATAGTCATCGCATCAAATGGGCTAAAAAATGGCCCTTTGCTTACTAACACCATCGTTATATATTACCGCGAAAATTGTATGCGAAGGGAATCGTACGTGAATGAAACATTAATGATTCGACAATGTATTCATGGAAATTTCATTAGAACAACGCTTCTTTATGAATTTTTTTATGAAAATCTTAAGCGAAACTCACACTAAATTTGCCGCAAGAAACACAAGATTCTCTAAGAAGAGAATACAGTCTTTTACTATAACGTTTATGACGTTTTTATTTAAATTTCGGGCCGCTGTTAAATCTTACGTTCGTCATAAAAAATGGATAATCCCACGCTTTATTGCGGTTTATACCCATTACGACTTTCATCATTTTAATGTATTCGTTTATATACTTCTTTTTTAATCATTTCCAAAATAGATCGTCATTATTTCCGCTCGGAAATGGCATACCTACGTTTAACCAAACAAGTCAATGTTTCAAGATAATCCTTTTGTCTTCCGAAATAAGGTCCTTCTTATTTGGCGGTTGAGATTAGGCACCCTTTTGCAGAATAAGCTTTTACCCCACTTGAAGCTTTCGCCTAGTCGTATATGCAAATCCTGTTCAATCGTCCCAAAAACGAAAAAACCCGCAATAGAATATTCGGAGGCTCTTTTCTCTGCGAATTTTAAATGTAAAATAAGTGCTGATTTTTTATGTCGAATGTATTCGATGGTTGGTTTTGTATTATACATAGGTTCAGAATATTTTCACTTAGAATGTTAAAGTAATAATGGAGTTTATAAGGACGCATATTTTTGAAGGGGGGGGGGGGGGGGTCGTAAATTTTGTACCAGTTCCAAAATAAACTGCAAAACCAACAAAGATGAATATTCATGAGACGTCCTGGCGAAGGATGTAGCACGCTCCAAGTAAACAAACGCACTTGAAACTACACGAGATATCGATAAAAATATATCCTCTTTTTTCGGCCGAGATAAATATATAGGAAAATATTTTCGTGCTTGTATAAGATTTTTTCGACTTAAATTTGTATGAGTTTATAAAAAAATTTGCCGCCTTTCATGTTTTTCTTATTTGATATTGTATCGTCTTTGTGTCGGAAAATATCTCAACTATTTTCATCGAAATAATATATATGTGAAATCGGACTACAGTGTCACTTAAACTATTTTCACTTCATTGTTATATCCTTACTCGATATCTCTGTCCTTATTTATTTATTTAGTAAATATTTTTTCAGCATGTCATTGAGAGGTTCGTGTTGCTTTCTGAGGCTCTTTTTTCGTCGTACAAAAGAAATAAAATAAAAAGGATAGTATAGTAAAAGGATAGCATTGAGTAGTATAAAGGATAGTATTGATATGTATAGTATAATGGATAGTATTGAGTAGTATCAATTTAAGGATCGTACAATATTAAAATATGGATAAAAAACGGTTGAAAAGAAGTATTTTTATTTTCAAGCTCAAATTGGCCCAATATGAAATATATAAATATACATACAGAATATATCTTTAAAAAATAAGCTATAGCACGAGCAATGGATTGCTTGTTTTAGTTGCTTAACTGCTTAATAACATTAATTATATAACCTATGAGTGAAGTAAAAATTTATATGAGAGATAATGAGAACCTATAATGCAAATTTTAAAAGATATATGTAGTATGAAAAAGAAAAAAAAATTAAGTGACTAAACAATTAAATTCTGACAAAACGAGAGGGTGGTGGAAAGAAAAGTATTTGAAGGCACTTACCATAAGACGTCAAGATGATCAAAATTATAATATTTTTTAAACGTGTCTATATCGATTATTTTTCACCATCGCCGATATAGGCGGAATTGATTTGAATGTATATTGTTTACCAAACCACGCAAAATGACAAAGTTTCAAAATGATGGGAAGAATGTAGGATATAATATCCATATGTTGTCAAACCAAAAAGCGTAGTGAAATATAAAAGAACCTTGTAAAAATGAATGAAACAATAAAAAGCCTAAACTTTATATAAATTCATTCGTCGAGACTTTGCCGCGGTATCGAACCCGTGACCTCAAAATATCCTCTTATAGGTATACCTGAATTCAACGGTTTCAACCACGACGCCAAAATCGATTCTTCAATTGACCTTTTTTTTTAGGCATTAGTTGAATTTTTCGCTCTCGCCATATAAAAATACGTAATTATAATAATTTTATTTAGCGAGGTCATTGAACCATTTTTTTTTTGTATTCATATTAAACAATTAAATATATATTTTTTATTGAAATTAATTTATATTTTAACGATATTTGAAAAATAAAACTAATTTCAGATCGCGGGATCGAACCTACGACCCGCGATTCCAAAGCACTCTTCGCAGACCGTTCGACTATAGTGGCGATAAACAAATAATATTCAAGGTCAATGACCGAGGTTTTTTTTATACATAATTGTGGGTATTGGGTTTTGTAAATTAAACATACATTTTTGCTTACGTCACGCGATATAAAAATACGTACTTTTTTTATTATCCTTCCGATTCCGATTTCGACTTCAATTCGACTTCGATGTTTTATAATCTTCCAGCTATTGCGTGGTAATACGTCATGCCCGTTGTTGCTGGAACAGTTGGGACTTTATGTCCCTAATAATTATGTGCGTGGTTGACATCATCATTTGATGGTTGTACCTGCTGCTCGCACAGTTCTTTTTTGAATGGCTCCTATTCCAAGAGCTATTCGACTTCTCAATGAAATCGTTGCTGCCGTCCCTGAATGTGATATTTTCCACCTTGGGGAGCGTAGATTATCGGATGTTATTTTAACATATTTATCTGGTAACCTGCGCTCATCATTACTTTCTTAATTTGAATGTGATGAATGAGTGGAATCTTAATCTACTCTCTTCCATTTGGGCCTCGCTGTGATTTTATTTTTTTATTCATATTTTGTTGATTTATTTTACTTTTTCTTTCTCCTTTGTACATTTTATGTACTATTTTATTTGTATTATTGTTTTCCTTTTGTTACTTTTTATTATTTTTTTATTCTGCTTTCTAATTTTTCTGTTTTTTTTTTACTTGTATTATCTTTGTTAAATGTAGGCCATTGTGGCGCATTAGGTTCTTCCTGTAATGCCACAATGGTCCAAAACTATTAATAAATAAATAATTTTATTATTATTTTTTATTGCATGATTTAATTGGCATAACCGATTCCCGATTTCTGTTTCAGTTCCGATTCCAATTAATTATTACTATTCATTTTGTAACTATATTTTAAATCATGTATCAATCCGAAAGCATCGATTGAAATTTCAACGGGCATATAACTAGTACGATAGTAAGCATTAAAAATTAATAACCGCCATATTGTTATTAAGGTCTGACGTACAATCAAATCTCAATTGTGAGAAATATTTCCTATAAATGTTGTAGGCAATTGAAGAAAGTATTAATTAAATTTTCAAGCTGAATGCTCATAATAGAGGGTATCCGTTACGAGCCTCGATTAAATATCGAATATTCAGAGCCCCTCGAATTTCCTTATGTAATGCGATAAGATTGAAGACAATATTGAGAAGCGAGCTTCATGAAATATTCATAAAATAATATTCCGTTTTGCATCGCCGTTGGCTTCGGCCATATGGCGACTCTCTTCTGGGTTTGTCGCGCGTTTAACAGGAAATTCGGTTTTAAGAAGAAATAAAAAAAATCATCGAAACGACTCTTCGAACAGAACCACTGTGATTCATTCTCGGGAGATTTGTTTGAACGCTTTTTGCGTTACAATTGTTACAAAATCCGTATACAGCAGATATTTTATTTTATTTTTTATTTTTATTTTACATTTTATACCAGGAAGGCCTTACAGGTAAACCCCAATGCGCCTTCCTACCCAATTACAAACAATACAGCATTTTTATTTATGATACAAGTCGCTGAATTACGAGACACTGACTCAAACTCGCAAATTAACGAGACATCTATAAATTATACATAAATTTTATTGTACATTAATCATACTCAAATAGTGGTGACATAGTAGGTAAGAATGTTTTTAGCCTATTTTTAATCGAGAACTGTTTCAACAATTGGCAAACTCTGATAGAAAACGATCGACCTGGAGTCACTACAATCTTTTCAATCGAGGTCAGCTCATGGGATTGAACCCGGCGCCTCTCGGTGTTAGGCAGAAGCTTAACGACCGAGCTATGCTGCTGGTATATAACTAGCAGTGTAGACTAGTATAAGCATATAATGCTTTCGAGCTGAGTGGTCGAAGGTTTGAGTCCCACTAGACGCTACTGGCCAGACCTTGGTTTGTGACTCCAAGTTGTTCGTTTAGTAATATAATTTGCCAATTTTTCTGATTTTCTTTGAAACGGTTCCTGTAAATTGGCATTTCCTTTCCAATCTCTCTTGCAAATCTAATTACAGATATAATCAGAAAAATTCTTTTCAATCGAGGTCAGCTCATGGGATCGAACCCGGCACCTCTCGGTGCTAGGCAGAAGCTTAACGACCGAGCTATGCTGCTGGCTATATATATATATATAAGATATTTGGTTCTTATAGCAAGTACATACTTTCTCTTATAAAGTAAATTGTTGAATTATATACTTACATTCGAATTTGCTTGATACGAACACGATTGTTACGAGGAAATGAGCATTATATGGTTCAAACTTTTTCCATACGCTCCTTCGATTACATTTATGCCCAATTCATGACAGATCTCGTTACATATTTGGATATATCAAACATTCAAAAAACTCTTTGAAAATATTAATAATTGAATTATTATATCTATGTAAAAACATTTGTTAATCGATTCTTAATTATACCATATATTTTCAATTGCACACATCATATTAGAAAGTTCGGTTACGGTTCTAAAAAGTTTGAGAAACATTATTATACATACATATAATAATAAATTATTACTAGCCTCTTATTAGCTCGCTATCGATTTTTTCGTCTGACAAAATTTGGGTTATTATCCGATCGTTTTCAAACTTTGCCATTTTGCTCGGTTTGATCATCAATATATGTGGAAATCAAATCCGCCATTACGATGGTGAAAAATAATCGTAATAGACACGTTTGAAAATACTACATTATCGTTCTCGGTGACGTCTATTAGAAGGTTGTCGTATTTATCCACAGTCTTCCGATCGTTTCTTCCCCTTTCACTACCCTCTCGCTATGTCAGATTTTAATTGCTTAAACGCTCATGACTTTTTCTTTTTTCACTATACATATATTTTATAAAATTTTCATTGTAGGCTCTCTTTATCTCTCTTATATATTTTTACTTCACTCGGAGGTTACTTAATGATTGTTAAAATGATTGTTAGATAGCGTGGTGTTTCGGTCAAAAGTCGAATGACGTTTATTTGTCATTTCTACGTGCGTGCCGACAGATCCGCCGAAATGACAGATCCTAATCAGGTTAATTCATACAGGTTTACATATAATTAGTTATACTAAAATACATATCATCAAATACGATGGTCTTTTTGGACAGTACGGTTTTTTTTAGATATTATAATCATAGAATTCGTTTTTTCAGAGTTGACGTATGTACATAACCTCAAATATGTCCATAGTTTGTCTTAAGGTTGACAGAGAAAAAACCAATTGATAGAGAAAGAGGATTTTTGAACTTAATATAATTACTTGCTTTTTGGATTTTTGAACTTAATATAACATCCTTATTTAATATTACAATATACAAATGTATGTAGATAGAACTTGGCCAATTTGAACACATCAGAACTAATGAGACATTTTTGAATATTTTATATAATTCTATTGATTTAAGATAATATAAATCTGTTTAACATCCATATTTTTCAATTATTCTTAATGAAACAAATAGAGATAAAAATATACTTCGGAAAACTTCAAAATGAAGCCAAAAAATATATATGTATATTCCAAAACTTATATTTTATTTCTCCAAATATACTGCAGGGTCTTCATATTTTATGTACTCCTCATCAAAACCTCTGTAATTCGAAAAACATTGATCAATATCATCAGAAATAATTATCTTCGCTGGAAGACTCACAGATGAGAGAGAGAGAGAGAGAGAGAGGCAGAATTCAGTACGTGCCGCTCTAAACGGTTAGTGTAAGAACGATATCCGCCTTGGAATGACCGTCAGAGCCGTCTTTTCAGCCGCTATTTTTTTCATTTATTGCAGTTATTTTATATTATTCGACATTTAATAGACGATAAACCAATTTTTATAGCTAATTATAGTAATTAGCCTCACATTTTGCATTATTTCAATTTAAAACACATATTTTTAACTGGACACTTGGCGTCTAACACAGTGGCTGGTGGATTTTTTTTTTGCACAATAAGTAGGGTTGCCATAATTGTCAAGCATTGATACGGGACATTTAAGTGCTACATAAATAAAACATGGAAAAGTAGGTTGGTAATAGTTTATTTAAAAAAAATAGTCTTTTTTAGCCCAATCGTATTTTAACGATGATTTAACTTTTTTAATTAAATCGTTTTCCTCTTTTACATGATGATAAAATTGGGCGCAAGTCATTTTGAAATTATACTGGCAAACCAAAATTGCCTGAACTGTCTCAACTGCCAGCTTATTTCTTTCATCCGACCATTGTGTTGACATCAGGGAAAATATTCTCTCCACATTGGAATTGTGGGCTGGAATGGCAAATATATACTCACATAGTTTTATTAAACATGACTTCAGTTCAATATGCTTGGTATCTCTAAAAAAACTTTTGCCATTTCTCTTCCATACTCATTTTCAGCGTTGTCTCCCAGTTTTCGTTGGTATTATTTTTATTTAAATAATCTTTTAAATATACGAACTGGTTGAAAAGAAGCTCATTGTTTCCAACATCGATGTTCCTTACTTGCAAATATTCAACGGTTCGTTCTATTTCCCCCCATTCAGGAACTTGCTTGAGAGTCATTCAAGCGAAAGCATTAAATTTTTTGAATGATTGGGACCACTTATCAATGTATTCCACAGCAGTGTTAAAGAAATCGACAGTCTGTTTTTGGAGAAAAGTTTAGGGAGAAAACGGGACAAATACGGGACAAATTGTAATACGGGACCGAGTAGTGAAATACGGGACATGTCCCGTATATACGGGACGTATGGCAACCCTAACAATAAGGCAAGTGTTAATGTACATATACATAATACCTATAGTTCTTTGAATAAATATTCACATTAATTGGTACACAATTATTATATTCTTGATGTATTACAACAACTGTATTGAATATTATCCTAAGACAACTGTCTTACGAAAATATTAGATTATAGCAATACATAATTAGAATGAACTTCGATTATAATTATGATCAATTATGTGATAATTCAAAATGGATTTGCCCGTTCGTAGATTATTCCGAAAGCCTGTATATAGGCCTGAAAAATACCAGGAGCGTTAGCTAAATATTCACAAGGGGTTTTTCCGGTTAAATGGAAAATCTTTGTAGCGTAGCATTTTTTTTCTTAAGAAAAGACGGTAATTCATCACGAACATTTTACATTTGCGCGTTCGCCCGCTATATAATACCATTTGTGAACGCATTTCTAATATTGTAAAGAGGATTTTTTTTTATCAAGCCCCTTTTTTTCACCGTTATTATCTCCAGAGTATCGAGTATACATTTGAATATGTTAATGCAAATTAAGAGTTGCAAGCACCGAAATTTGTAGGGCGATTTGCATCAGAATGGCGGCGATAGCCATCTTCTATATAACACCTATTCAACAACTTTGCTCTCCTTCGAGGCTTATCAAGTTCACGAATCAGAGCCCCTGGGCATTATGGTAAAGTTGGAAAGCTCCTTTGTTGACTTAGACCACAATCTGGCACATAACTATTTTACTCGGGCGCTTCAACAACTGACCAATTGTTCTTATCGTCGAAATTTCGCCTGCCTCCCTCAAAAATGTGTATTGTAGGACAATGCTTGGGTAAAATGTCATGTGCAATTCATTTACATATATTTGACAAATGTCTGAGAACTTTCCGATTTGTAAAAAGTACTATATATTTTCAAATTGAGTCATAGCGATATAATAAGTAACTGCAAATTGTCTCTATGACCAGAAACTTGTGTAGTTGTTAGTGAAAATATCAATATATACTGCCTATACCTAGAAAAATAGTATTAATAAATATGTAGTAATAATATTATATTATATTATAATAATACTATTAATAAATAATATTATAGTCCTACATAGAGACAAGACTCCGATTTAAAATACTAATTATTTTGAAATGAGAATCATCATATGATTAATGAAATATATGTATCTTTCCAATATGTATATAATACATGCCATAATGGAATACAATCAAATAACAGTATATTTATTTATTATTATTATTATTATTAATTTACTTATTTTGCCACAGTGACATGAATGAATACTCAAACGCATCACTGTGACCAGATATATGTACATACATATAAGCATAATACAAATACTACATATATAAAAGAAAAAGACATATGAACATAATACAAATACTATATGTAAGAATTAACGAGACTATTATATAATAGATAATAAATATACAATTCTGCATTTAAGATTATATTCAGAATAAATTCTCTTCAATCAAGGTCAGCTCAAGGGATCGAACCCGGTGACCTCTCGATGCATAGCCTCACATTTTCGTTTTTGCTCAATAAGCAAAGTTTTGTAACGCATATTAGTACTCTCTTACATAAATTCGATTCTTAAATATCGCAAAAGGAAAAAGATCAAACGAGAAAGTTTCATACCGAGTTTTGGGGCCTTATAAATCTTAAATTGAAATTATTTTCTGAACTTTTACCTTGTACGTGATAATCATATTTAAGATCTCTTACGAGCTACGAATTATTTCTCGACGTGAAATACTATCACTTTCTCGGTTTATTTTAAAGCGATTTAACATCCTTAAATTAGACCAATTCAAAAATGCACCAAAGCTTCCCATATCCATTTATAATTCTGTTTATTCAATAATAAACGTGTCAGCGGGGAACGGTTGGCTTAATAGTCCTTCGTTGATCTTTAATTGCTGGTCTTCGTCGTCTCATCTTTCACAAATGTCCTTATGGGCTTCACTAAGGGTCTAAATTCAACCTTCCGCACTAATCCTTCCAAATTTGATAGTTTGCCGTGCATAAATTCTAACAGTAGTGTTCAAGGAGGTGCATGCGGGTTCATCCAACCGAAAATCACATATGTATATGTAAATGTACATATGTAACATTGTTCACAAGAGTGAAAGTGATATGTTCATATTGACATTTTTTTTTCATTTTATTAGTTTTATTGGCATATTTAACAATGAGGAGTAAATTGAGCCGGACACGGAGAAAGACGAACGCTATTGGCGAGCATTACCGTACAGAAGTGGAACGTTAAGTGCTTTTGTACTTCGATATCGGTATAAGGCTAGGGTCAGTTGTCCACTCAAATATTTATTTTCGTTATGATTCTGGGTCTACCGTACCGTTCCAATATCATCGAGTGGGTTGGAGTTGTTCTCTGGATCGTTTTTCGCCGGTTAAAAAAGCTGCGGACGATAAGGGTCGGAAAGTTTGCCAATTTTTTTCCCCTACAACTCTCTTGCGAATATTTCTTTTTCCGCCATTCAAAACGATTATTCGCTTTCGAGTGTTGTTATTGTTATTGCATGCGAGTGGTGTATTGTTTAAAAATACTATATAATACATATATATATTTACACTAGATGTTAATATTGTTATATGGTACATACATACTGTTACGTACCTCGCTTATCAATGTAGTCGACTAACCAGTAGGGATAAGACACCATTGATTTGTGGCACACCTAATTTAATAAGTAACACAATTAATTTGTAGCACACCTTATACACTGACTAACCAAAATTGTACAACACGTGTGTTCAACACTTCATTGTTTTAAAGAAGAGTATATAAACTCATTACTGTTAGAATTTATGTTAGTCATCACCATCTAGACTCCGAGAGTGGTAGTTATCACCATCGAGACTCCGAGAGTTGCGGTCAACATACTAGCAGCAGAACAAAGTTAAATAGTGAACCAAAGTTAGAGTGAAACAGTTCTACGTATCTTATTTAAATTCTCCGTTCCATAATTAAATTCTACCAATAAGATAAATGTAACGTAGTTAACCAAGTAGTTTTAAAAAAGAAAAATTATTTAATCTGTCATTGGAACGTGACAATACATACATGTCAATTTTACCAACTTCATATTATTTTCCAAAGTTTACATTCAATTACTTTTTGACTAAAAAAATGCAATAAAACAAGCTATTTACCTATTGTCATGTTCCAAAAAGAGGTTTATATATTTTTTAAATTACTTGGTTAACAAACCAAGATTTCTTTATTATCATAAAAACGTTAAATTTATGTTATTGGTAGATATATTCTAAAACTACAGTGTTAATTATGGAACGATGATGAATTTAAAATGAGATATGTAGAACTTTGTTTCACTAAATAACTTTGGTTCGATTTGTTCTGCTGCTGTGCTGACCGTCACTTGCGGGATCGATATTAATGACTACCACTCTCGGAGTCTCGATGGTGATGACTAAACTAATGTGATCGAATCGTGATCTATATATTTCTTTAACTCTTGGGTTGGGCAAAGTCCGGCATTCTTATCTTATGTGACTATCCTTTTACAGGTCGAGTTGGATGGTAACTGACTGACTAATGTGATCGAATTGTGATCTATATAAATGATTTCTGTATTTCTTGGGTTGGGCAAAGTCTGGCACTCCTATCTTCTCTGACTATCCCTTTACAAGAATTTTAATGGACTTGTTACTCACGTATATGAATGTGAGAAAATGAATTTGATTATTGTGGGAACTACATTGATAAGCGAGGTACATACACTATATATAAAACTACCCTTACGATGATGGCAATCGTTTATTTATTTTTTAATTTATCGAATAATAACCTTCAATTTAAATCTTCGTATTCGCCTGAGTAAAAAAAATACCTTATCAAGTTAATGGTTGACTAGTTGTAGGCACGATTACATGCCAAATGGGCACCAACAGATTTTTCGACCAAAAAGTAAATCATTGTCCTTTTATTGCCCTACGGAAACAAACAACTACAAGATAGTGTTTCTTTCAAATAAAACAGACAAGGCTTAAATCACACACGTAACTTAAGACATACGTACATACATACATATATGTACACATAATAAAAAATATTGTGTAATGTTGAAAAAAATTTTCTTTTGGTGATAAATCAACATTTCAGATGAGTTTAATTACACTGAACAACAAAAAATATTATCGAAGCGGAGATTAATCAGTCTATAATAAATTTGACCCACTAAATTCGAACATTATAATGATTTTTCTGACTTTTTCTCGTATATGAGATGTAAGCGTATTAAAAAATGGGCAATTTTCACAGATTTTTAGCTTTTTACATACCTCCTTTACGTTTCACTTACGATTACAATTCAGGAAAAAGTTTGCCTCTTATCCGATCGTTTTCATACTAAGCCATATTGCTCATTTTTCAGTATTTAAATCAAAATTTGGTATTGCTGTGCCAAAAGTGAGAATTAGAATCTGTAATCAGATATTTTTTCAATTGATTGTGATTTGTTTTTGCTTTATATCTAGAAAATTTTATGACTTAAAAAGAACCTCAAAATATATTATTATTATTAGTTAGAACTAGGGATTGCAATTTACCGTCAAATTTCATAAACCGGTAAACGGTAAAATATTTTTCCTTCTACCGGTATTGAATGAAAAATATATAAATGAAAAAAAATTGAATAACTGTATGTGGTTACCTTTCCCAAATACGTCAACCTAGATTTAAGTAAATTCGTAATAAGAAATAAATTTAATTTTTTTAATTTTTAACCAATCATATTTATTTATTTAAAGTTTGGACTATTTGAAAGTTTCGTTCATAATTAGAACAACTGTCTGATAGAATTTATTACGATTTGGCTAGTCCGTGTTGCCAGTGAATTTATTAAATTAAAATTGTCACATTTAATAATGAAAATAAACAAATTACAGACAACCTAATCCACACTACGCCATTTGCATCGATTTTTAATGTAATATTATCCAATAACATGCCTATACTTGATTCGCGATAAACTGGTTTACGGTAAATACCGATATTTGTTTTTAATTTACCGTAATTTACCGATATACCAGTATTGCAATCCCTAGAACAAATTTTTTGCATCTTATCGGAATTGCATAATTTTCTCCATACTATGAAAGATTGAAAATAATGAATCTCATTACATTGGAGACAAGAAGAACTAGAGGTGACTTAATCGAAGTCTATAAAATTCTTAATAATCACTATAATTGTCATATGTCTAATGTTATTTCATTCAACACAAACACTCACCTCAGAGGTCACTCGCTTAGACTCCAAAAAGATAAATCTAATAAATTGATCAGAGATACATTCTTTTCTAACAGAGTGGTTTCAGTTTGGAATAGTCTTCCCAACGATTTAGTAACCTCTATTAATATTAATATTTTTAAGAATAAACTTGATACTTTTTTTAAAACCAAAGGATTTTTGTGATTCTTCTTTCCCATAATCATATTTCTGTATTTATATATTTTTTTTCTTCTCTTATTTTATTTTATTTTAATATTGTTTTTTTTAATGTATTTTAATTTTTTTCATTTTTTTATTGCATATATGTATAATTTGTAAAATATGTTTATTCAAACCCCTTGGGCCTATCGGCTTTACCGCCTCCCCCAAGTATCTAATCTATAATTTGGAAAGAGACTTTGTATGTATCCTTGGTCGTCGTTTTCGTCGTTTTCGTCGTTTTCGTCCGTAGATCGGTGACGTCATCGAACACGTGATTCGATTTTTTTTTTTTCGATCCATGGGCGCCGATTTGTTTTTTTCGTTTCAATGGATTCACCCCCGCGGGGGCGCAAGGCGAGTAGCTTCATGGGGCCCCGCCAGGGGCGCCACAAGGGGCGCAGCCCCGTGGGGCCCCAGCCTCATGGGGCGCAGCCCCATGGGGCTCAAAAGGGGGCGCCACAAGGGGCGCAGCCCCGTGGGGCCCAGCCTCATGGGGCGCAGCCCCATGGGGCTCAAAAGGGGGCGCCACGAGGGGCGCAGCCCCATGGGGCTCAAAAGGGGGCGCCACAAGGGGCGCAGCCCCGTGGGGCCCCGAAGGGGGCCCGGGGGGCCCAGCCTCATGGGGCGCAGCCCCATGGGGCTCAAAAGGGGGCGCCACAAGGGACGCAGCCCCGTGGGGCCCCGAAGGGGGCCCGGGGGGCCCAGCCTCATGGGGCGCAGCCCCATGGGGCTCAAAAGGGGGCGCCACATGGGGCGCAGCCCCATGGGGCTCAAAAGGGGGCGCCACAAGGGGCGCAGCCCCGTGGGGCCCCGAATGGGGGCCCGGGGGGCCCAGCCTCATGGGGCGCAGCCCCATGGGGCTCAAAAGGGGGCGCCACAAGGGGCGCAGCCCCGTGGGGCCCCGAAGGGGGCCCGGGGGGCCCAGCCTCATGGGGCGCAAGCCCTAATAGGCATTAACTAAGGGGGGCGAAGCCCTAGACGGCAATTAATCATGGGGGCGCGGAGGGGCGAAGCCCTAAAAGGCAACTGATCATGGGGGCGAAGCCTTAGACGGCATTTAATCATGGGGGCGCGGAGGGGCGAAGCCCTAAAAGGCATTAACTAAGGGGGGCGAAGCCCTAAACGGCAATTAATCTTGGGGGCGCGGGGGGCGAAGCCCTAAAAGGCATTAACTAGGGGGGGCGAAGCCCTAGACGGCATTTAATCATGGGGGTGCGGAGGGGCGAAGCCCTAAAAGGCATTAACTAAGGGGGGCGAAGCCCGAAACGGCAATTAATCTTGGGGGCGCGGGGGGCGAAGCCCTAAAAGGCATTAACTAAGGGGGGCGAAGCCCTAGACGGCATTTAATCATGGGGGCGTGGAGGGGCGAAGCCCTAAAAGGCAACTGATCATGGGGGCGAAGCCTTAGACGGCATTTAATCATGGGGGCGCGGAGGGGCGAAGCCCTTAAAGGCATTAACTAAGGGGGGCGAAGCCCTAAACGGCAATTAATCTTGGGGGCGCGGGGGGCGAAGCCCTAAAAGGCAACTGATCATGGGGGCGAAGCCTTAGACGGCATTTAATCATGGGGGCGCGGAGGGGCGAAGCCCTAAAAGGCAACTGATCATGGGGGCGAAGCCCTAAACGGCAATTGCTCATGGGGCGTGGAGGGGCGAAGCCCTAGAAGGCAACGGCTCAGGGGGGTGCCGAGGGCGAAGCCCTAGAAGGCAAAAAAAAAATTGATTTTTTTTTTGATTTTTTTAAATTTTTTTTTTGATTTTTTTTTTTTGATTTTTTTTTTAATTTTTTTTTAATTTTTTTTTAAATTTTTTTTTTAAATTTTAAATTTTTTTTTTTTTTTTTTTAATTAAATTAGCTTAGTCATGTTTAAGCGGTTTATATTATAAACACTGAGCGAAGCCGGGTAATACAGCTAGTATTAAATAAATAAATATCAAATAACAATGAAATAAAAGAACCTCTACAGACGCGATTTATTACACTTTTTAGTTTTAGTTTAATTTTAGTTTATCTTTAATTTATACCAGGAAGGCTTAACCCCAATGCACCTTCCTGGCCAGAAACATTGTACATTCGATACAAATATTATTAGTGTTATATAAAGTATGTACATACATATGTAAATACATATAATATAACATTCACATAGACATTTATGGTCAAATTTGTAAATTTGCAGCATTTTATACAATTCGAAATTTAGAAAACTCGAAATTTTGCGAGAAAATGGGTAAGTTTGCCAATTTTTGGAACCGTTTTAATGAAAATCAGATAAATTGGCAAACTTTGATAGAAACGATCGACCTGGAGTCACAAATCCAAGGTCTGATTAGTAGAAACCAGTGCGATTTGAACCCGTTACCACTCTGTTCAAAGCATTATATGCCAACCACCAGTCTATTCTGCTGGCTGAAAACTTAATAACAAAGCAATCAAAAAACACTCGTAAGCAATAAAATATTTAAGAGTTGAAATAAAAATATTTTCATAATCTGAATCCGAACCGTAAAAGCATCAAAGGCAAGCGAACACTCGCAACGAAAAACTTCCGGGTCAAACTCTCTAGTGAAACTTCGCTGTAAAATCGTGATTTATTGTTGTTAAATTGAAATTCTCGAAATCTCACTCTTCCGGAACGTGGCGCCGGGATTTCCGCTCTTCATTTTTCCCGTTTTCCGAAATCACCACGTGAAAATTACGACGTTACCAGAGGGGAGGGGGTGACCAGGTCAGATTGCGCGAAATGAAACGTTCCCGTCAACGGACGTAATTTTCGCATTTGTTGAACTGCCAACGCGCTTCTTATGAAAAATATACCGAAAATAAAAACGATAATAATTTTCCACGAGATGCCGAGAGCGTACATACGAGCGCACAGAGGTAGAGGCAACTTTTCACAATAACGAGCACTTCTCAACAAATGTTGTTTGGGTCATAAACTAGGAACAAGCTGCCAAAACGAACATGCGGCGTCAACACACCCATTAGCCCCCTAACTCGAATCTATGACGATGGATTATCTCTTGACTTTAGTGATTTTTCTTGTTTTCAGATATCAAGTTGGCTCACGCGGCCGGTCGAGTCTGCTCGCTGGTTGGAGTCGAAGGTGGACATGCCCTCGGAGGGTCTTTGGGTGTTCTGAGGGCTTTGTATGCTTTGGGTGTTCGCTATTTGACTTTGACGTCGACTTGCGATACACCTTGGGCTCAGTGTGCTCTTGCCGACGCCATGGGAACGGGAGCTGCAGATCATGATGGACTTGCACCATTTGGCAGGGTAAATATTATATGTTGGGTTATTGCTAAGCGGCTATGAGCTGATTGCTGTTTACATTGTAGACCATTTACGCTAATGAATGTTGTAGCTTAGCCGCATGGGGCCCCGAAGGGGGCGCAGCCTCATGGGGCGAAGCCCCATGGGGCGCAGCCTTATGAGGCGAAGCCCTAAACGGCAACTGATCATGGGGGCGCAGCCCTTGACGGCATTTAATCATGGGGGCGCGGAGGAGCGAAGCCCTAATAGGCATTAACTAAGGGGGGCGAAGCCCTAGGCGGCATTTAATCATGAGGGTGCGGAGGGGCGAAGCCCCAAAAGGCATTAGTTAAGGGGGGCGAAGCCCTAAACGGCATTTAATAATGGGGGCGCGGAGGGGCGAAGCCCTAAAAGGCAACTGATAATGGGGGCGAAGCCCTAGACGGCAATTAACCATGGGGACGTGGAGGGGCGAAGCCCTTATCGGCAACTGATCATGGGGGTGAAGCCCTAGACGGCATTTAATCATAAGGGTGCGGAGGGGCGAAGCCCCAAAAGGCATTAGTTAAGGGCGGCGAAGCCCTAAACGGCAGTTAATCATGAGGGCGCGGAGGGGCGAAGCCCTAAAAGGCATTAACTAAGGGGGGCGAAGCCCTAGACGGCAGTTAATCATGGGGGCGCGGAGGGGCGAAGCCCTAAAAGGCAACTGATCATGGGGGCGAAGCCCTAGACGGCAATTAACCATGGGGACGTGGAGGGGCGAAGCCCTAAAAGGCAACTGATCATGGGGGCGAAGCCCTAGACGGCATTTAACCATGGGGACGTGGAGGGGCGAAGCCCTTATCGGCAACTGATCATGGGGGCGAAGCCCTAGACGGCATTTAATCATGAGGGTGCGGAGGGGCGAAGCCCCAAAAGGCATTAGTTAAGGGGGGCGAAGCCCTAAACGGCAGTTAATCATGGGGGCGCGGAGGGGCGAAGCCCTAAAAGGCATTAGCTAAGGGGGCGAAGCCCTAAACGGCAATTAATCTTGGGGGCGCGGGGGGCGAAGCCCTATAAGGCATTAACTAGGGGGGGCGAAGCCCTAGACGGCATTTAATCATGGGGGTGCGGAGGGGCGAAGCCCTAAAAGGCATTAACTAAGGGGGGCGAAGCCCTAAACGGCAATTAATCTTGGGGGCGCGGGGGGCGAAGCCCTAAAAGGCATTAACTAAGGGGGGCGAAGCCCTAGACGGCTTTGAATCATGGGGGCGCGGAGGGGCGAAGTCCTAAAAGGAAACTGATCATGGGGGCGAAGCCCTAAATGGCAATTGCTCATGGGGCGTGGAGGGGCGAAGCCCTAGAAGGCAAAGGCTCAGGGGGGTGCCGAGGGCGAAGCCCTAGAAGGCAAAAAAAAAAATTTTGATTTTTTTTTTGATTTTTTTAAATTTTTTTTTTTTGATTTTTTTTTTAAAATTTTTTAATTTTTTTTTTTTTTTAATTAAATTAGCTTAGTCATGTTTAAGCGGTTTATATTATAAACACTGAGCGAAGCCGGGTAATACAGCTAGTATTATATATTATTAGATTGTTTATCAGCCAGTCTAACACCGAGAGGCGCCGGATTCGATCCCATGAGCTCACCTCGATTGAAAAGAATTTTTCTAAGTATATCTATAGTGCTGCTGGCAGACCCGGATATTTGTGCTCCATGTCGATCGTTTCCTATCGGAGTATGCCAATTTTCTATGATTTCATTGTTGAAACGGTTCTTGATTTAAAAAATGGCTAAAAACCTTCCTACCTACTGTGTCGTCACTGTTTGAGTTTTCAACTAGCAATAATCGCACCTCGGATTAACCTCATTGGTTACGATATCGCCGTTGCAAAAGTTCGCGGAATGCTTTGGGAATCTGTGTTATCCTGGATACTATTACTCCACTTGATTGCATAAGCATTTATGAGTTCATTTTATTTATTTATTTTTATTATTTTTATTTTTTATTCTGTGAATGTGTGCGTGTGTGTGTGTGCGTGTTTATGCACGTATAAACATACATACATATATGTTTACTTGAGGTGTGCGTGCATTCGCATGGCACATTTCAGGTATTATTTCCTAACGCATGCGCGCTTTATGTGTTCATACGTTGTTGTTTATTTTGTACTTGGTTATGTACAGTGTGGTTTTTTTATTAGAACAGTGATGTGCGGTTGTTCTTGTGCGATATTCATGAACAACCGTCTCGTTCTCCGACTAAAGGGTATCTTAGACTGTATTCGTTGGGGGGTGGTGGCCTCATGTTGAGGGCTTTAAGGGTCAAATTTCTTGATCTTTAAAGGGGGCTTAGAAAAAAAACCTGTTTGAGTATGATTAATGTACAATAGAATGTATGTATGTACAATTCATAGATGTCTCGTTGATTTGCGAGTTTTCAGTGTCTCGTAATTCAGTGACTTGTTAAATAAAAATGCTGTATTGTTTGTATTGGCCAGGAAGGCGCATTGGGGTTTACCTTTAAGGCCTTCCTGGTATAAAATGTAATAAAAACAAATATGAACTGTCAATAATTCATATTAAAACCAGTGCTTTTTTAATTGGAAAATAATGATGCTTTAAAATATTGGTATAACCGATCAGTAAAAAATTCACATTTTGATCGGTAAAAAAAAACATTCGCTTGGTAAAAATAATGGATTGATCGGTGAATATAATAAATGATCAGTTTGTATTGATCAGTTGCTATGCGATGAGTTATTAAATAGAATGATAAGTATTAAAATAATATGAGCAATTATTACACCAAAATGATCAGTATATAAAAGGAAATGACAAGATTTTAAAATAAATGATCAATTATTAAATGAAACGATCAGTTTTACGCATTCTGACAGATTTTTTTGATTTTTAAATGATTTTTATTATTACGAAATTATGTTCACAATACATCTTATATATATTTTAATAGCTACTGATCTACTGATCATTTTCTATTTTACAATTTTAAATTAATTTATACCTGATACTTGAAGGGTATAGACATTTTGTTGTAATCACCGAGACTCTTCACAAGTGTGTTAGTATGGTTATTAGTGATTCTGTCATAGAATCTACTGGTTAGTTTGTTAGTAATGTATGTAAAAAACGGAATATTATATATGGCATGCAGTTTTTTTCAAGTAAGTATATATGGGTGTATTATAAATTATTTTTAGGGATTTATTTTGAATGACAGATGAAGTAGAGCCAATGTTGCCATATCGGATAGTTTTCGATAGTGTACGTTTTTTTGTTTACGCCGGACCACGCGTTGATAAAATCTGACATTCACTGGTGTTTTGATTTCTCGCTTTTCTCCTGTACTTCGAATTCATTTTTCAACTGGCTTTCTTTCACTTGCTGACGCTACTGGCGTCCTGATTTTTGATTTTTTCCCTCGGAGTGACTTTTTCTCGGATATGTGTTTGACCCGGCTTATATATTGATAAGCCAAATATTAAACAAATATTGACCCCCCTCTCCGTTTTCAACCCCCTCGGTCCTCGCCCCTCGCTCCAGGCCCATTTCAATCTCACTGTCTCAGTTTTTGCGTGTCTGTTAAATTAATAAATACCGACCCCAACAACCTAATCTTAAATGAATAGGGCCAACCCTAACTTAGCCTAACCTAACCTGACCCTTAAATAAATAAGTGTTGGCTGCTAAGATCTAAGATGGGAGACGCGCTATCATCCAACTGTCAAATTAAGTTCTACATATTATGTATGGTTATTATTCTATTATTCGTTGTTCGTATTTATATAAAACTAGCTGAACCTCGCATGCGTTGCAATACCAGAATAAGGCATGCAATTCTCGTTCTCGTTCCCGTTTTAAGCGATGGTTGGAGCTCAACTAACGTCTATTCATCGCCGTGTCGTCATAACTGGTATCTTGGTTACCAAAGAAAACATTTCCTTGACTATATAATGGCGATTTAAACTTTCGTGTCGGTAAAATCGTAATTACGAATATCATTATTAAGAGGTTTTTCCAGTTTTTTTTCGCAGTAAGCTTCCGGGACATGCATATAACACATCCTGAAAGTTCCATCTTAACCAGTTGAGTGGCTTAGGAGCCTATACGAGACAGACAGAAAGACAAATAGACATTCAATTTTATATGTACATATATATGTAGGTAGATAACTGAAATTTAAGCGCTTCGCATTCCATTAACCTTTTGTGAGTGCATTTCATCGACATTAAAACTGATGCATGCACAAATAAATAATGCCAGCAATAACAAAGTTCGAATTTAACGATTGTTCAGTCGAGTGCATATCCGAAACTATTACGAAATGCAGTTTATGCGAAATCGTTTAGCGTTAATCGCACACACAAATAAATAACACCTACATACACCCATTAGGGTAATGCCTGTCGTTTCCGATGCGAAATATATTCAGTTCGTTTTGTTTTCATTCGAAAGAGTGCAGAAGTGGAATAATGTATGGGTGTGATACAAATGGGTTTGGGTCCATTCGGGTTTTTTTTATACGTATGTGATTATATTCACCTCCTCTGACCCTCTTCTTTGGAAGTAATGAATTAAGTTTAACATTGATGGATGTGTTCTTTGGTTCAATCTGCCTATGAGTTTGTGCAGTATTTTATTGGAAATTTTCAGTGATTTGTATATTTTGGGAATGTATGATAGGAATAGACATATTCTAGATTAAAATGAGGACAGTACATTACCTCTATACGTACATTTGTACATATAAGGAAAAAAAATAATTTTATAATATTCCCTTGAATTTTAGACAGTGGATAAATTATTTATCTTCATATTTTTTGTGAATTTATAAGTTTATTAAAATTTTGTACACCAATTCGTATAATATACATATTTTAATTAAGACTGGTAATAAGTACGTGTATACCTATGTATATACGTAAGTATTTATGTATATCGTCAATTTCAATTAGTAGCTTTTTTATAATATGAATAATGAATAAGGAACTTTTATATACATATGTATAATATGAGCCGTTATATTTAAAAGTCGCTGAATTACAATTTTCAGTTTCAAAAACACTATTCCTGTTTGACTTAATTCACAAATTGTTATCACTTCTTTTATTTCGATATGTCTAGAATCTCGGAAAGCAGAATAAACGTATTACAGGCCAACAGTCTTTTTAAATATCGCTAAACGCAAACAATTATATTTAAAATATGCGAAATATTTCTCGAAATGTAAAAAAATCGACTTGTAAATAATTGGCTTATTTAATACATTAACCTTATTTTCATTGGTTTCTAATTCTTTTTTTTTAATTTTGAATTATATTGAAAACCTTACATATTGAATCAATTTATATTTGTGAAGTCGGCCAATATAATTTATATTATAATTTATATTTATAAATTAATTTATATTTAATTTTTCATGGCCATCCAAATTTCTAGCCTCAATTTCTTAGTGTGATTTTTTTTTAATTATCCAAATATGTACATATGTACATATGTATGTATTTTCAAGTTATAAAAACCATAAATAATTTCAAAAATCAGAATCGCACTAACCCAATAATCTGATTATTCTAATTAATACTTTATTATATGTTTAGCGACTTAAGGTTACAAAAATAAAATAATATCAACATTTAAATTCTTTAAACGTTTTCTTATGCATACGTATGTACATTTATACATTAAGCTGTTTTTTTATGAAAAGATTTTTCCGCGAAACATTAAAATTATCAAATGGGAAAAATAGTATGTACATATGTAAATTTCAATTCACGAACATAGTTTATGGGTCAATAATCGGATTACAAACAAAAGCTCCATTATACAAAATACGCAATATAAAATAAGACAATGCGTAATGTTCACAATGGTTTACCATTTATTTAATAATGCGACGGCAGTGAATCCTTTGTAAATAATATTTTGTTTGAGGAATGCCGTCCTTTGAAATTAATCATAGCGCGTACAAATCGCCGACGAAATTTTCCTTTCGGATTTCGCAGTTTTCTCGCCTTTCAGATTTGCACACGGCAAAACTGGAAAGGCGTGGCGTGGTAAAGGAGAAGTAAAGGAGAGTTTGATTAACTGTCTTTTTCGCGCACAATACTCGATCGGGCGAGTCGCAATGTATTATTTTTAAACGAAACGGCAAGCGACACAATAGATCCGGGCGAGGTTGTGATATTTAATCCGGAGACAATGAGCCAGACAGGAATTCGGCTCAAGGAAAAGGATTTAGACGGTGAAAGGAAAACCGGAACGAAAGCCGGAAAGCGACCGTTTACCGCAAACAACCGAAACGAGGTTTCATTGCCAGGATATTTATGATATTTGATAGACGTACATACCTCGTACTCCGATTGTTCACTAACTGGAAATACTCATTGATGATTTACACACATATATATATATATATACATACATATATATAGGTTAGGAGTAAGGGTTGGCCCTATTTATTTAAGATTGGGTTGTTAGGGGTAAATTTATAGAGTCAAACGTTGTAAATTCATTGTTTGATACAGTTTCACTGCTTGAATTGGTGAAAGTATATTTTCACTTGAAATATACTTTCACTATAACATACATATACATATGTATACATGTTTATATCGGCTTTAAACCAAAAGTTTCAATTTTGAGGCGGACAATCATTTTAATTTGAGAAACTATGACTCCTCTGTTGTTATTTCAAGAGCACCAATCCAACGCCTGAGTCTAATTGTCACACATAAAGATGTCAATCTATTATGAATACATATAATATACATATATATATATATGTATATACATACTTATATACATATGAAGATGCTCTTCTTTGAACAGTGGCCCATTGGCTAATATTCTACACCAGGCTTTCTCAAACAACCGAAAAAAATGTCAAGTCCTGGCTCTGATATAATGTATTAAAATCAATGAAAAAATCAAAAGCATGTTTTTATAATTATCGATCGCTCCCATTCGTGAAAAATTCCATTTCGAGCCCTCTATGTAATCTTACATATGGATATCCAAACATACTGATTATGTTCTAACAGCAAACTAATTGATTATCTTTAAAGTTGTCACAATAAATTATATAATAAATAACAATCTCATACATAATAAATTATAAATAATAATCTCATACAAAGCGTTATCGGCTATTATTGTATCGATTCCCGGAATTGCCTCAGTATGTACTAGGGATTCCAAAAATAACGAAATTTGTCTCTACCGAAAAAAAAATCCACTACTGGTATTACTTTATTCAAACAATTAGTGAAATAATATTTAATTAATTACCTATAAATATCGTTGGTAATTAATTAGATTTTGCCATTAATTGTTGGTTAATCAAAAATTATTTTAATCAATTACATTAATGAATTTTTAATTCATTAGCTTTGAATAACACGGCACGAATTACCAATCAGCGAGTGTCAAAAAAATAGATTACGTCCTCTGATTTGATGAATTTTTGTGTGGTTTTAGCTTTTAAGTATTATGAATGTATTTATATAATTTTCAAATGAAATATAGGTTACCGAAAACACCGGAAAGCCACGAGGTTTTTCATTATGTATTAATTAACAGTCAGTTACAAATCAATGTATTTATTCGGAAATATTCTTATATATATATACATAAGAACCTACGATTTGTTCGGCATCTTTGATTTTAAATGTTTAAAATATAGGTCAAAAAGGATATTCAGTGTTGACTCATTCTTAAACTAATCCACACAAACTAGCTAATATAACGTTTTCTTTTAAATACAAACCGATTATTATATTTTGGTACTACCGGCAGTACTGGAGGTCAAATTCTGAGAACCCGTTTCGGTAGTACCGGTATTGGAATCTTTAGTATGTAAATATTTTGCTCAGTTGGGAAAAAACCTTCAAAGTCGTTTTTAACCCTCCCTCGTCGAAGTGGGATATGCAAGTGCCCCAATTTTGGTTTTATGGTTTTGTTATATGGTTTTTAAAGCTATACACCCTTTATTTCTAGAATGAACTACATGAAATTTATTTTAATAGATTTTGTATGATTTAAAAAAGGGGTACATAGTAAAAAAAAATACATTTACACATTTCTACGTTCCAAAGTATGATTTAAAGGCGGAAGCGATAAGTCATGTTTTGACTGTTCACTTGCATATTCTTGTTGATCGATGAATCAATGCGAGAGAAAGAGAGCTATTTCGTAAGCTATTGTTATCGTCGCTTTTGGCGCGTGGTTATTGAGTCGTGCAGTCGCCTGTTGGCCTTTCCTATGCGCGTTTGCGTGTCGATGCTTGTCGTTATTTTTAAATACAAAAATAATCAAAAACATGCTATAGGACCAAAACTTTTTTATGTTGAGGTATAAAATAATTAATAAGATATATATTGAACCCATTTGTATTGAAAAAATCTTATTTTGATTAAAAAATACTTACTCGTCCCTTATTTGGGACACTCCTTCGATCTCAACGCTCCATCCTTTTAAGGTTAAAGCCCATATGAGGTCTAAGTTAAAGAAGATACCTTTAGATAACATACATACATTTTGTACAGTGAACAAATATACAATGATTCATTTTTGTATATGTATAGAACATATATGGATAGATTTATAAAAGCCTTTTTCTGTGTTTATTTTTTCTTTTACATTTATTTGTTTGACGTATTTTTACATAACCAGTACCCTTTACGAGCGTTCTAGATAGTGAGTGCGTGAGAGTGTGTCTAAAAAGCATTTTTACGAGTCGTGATTTTATTTGTGGAAAGCTCACATTTTGGGGTTCTAGAGGTTATAAAATGAACGCTGCTTCCGGTTGTCGTACGTAAAATATTCACTTTCCGGTCGCTCTTACCTGAAAACGTGGCATTTTTAATATAAGATCTCCATCTAGATCTTTCTTTTGAAAGGACTAACATTATATGCATAATATATGCACATCGTGCGAGACACTTACAATAAAAAAAATCGCATACTTTTTCGTATAGTAATATTTATTATAGTCACACACGCATCCATTATATTTCAATATTTCCATAATTATGCAAATGTGCCTTATCAGTAGACATATGATAAAAGTCAACAGCATCAGTCACTGTCAACGCGTTTCGTTAATCATTCAGCCTTTGACTTTAAATACCCTTCCATGCCTTTTAGGGATTTTCCGTCATGATTTTATGAAGCCACGATTAGTGAATGAAAAAATCAAATAAAGATTTCTTCATGAAGTTCACGCGTGCGAAGAAAAATTATTTATTTTTTATATACATATGTAATAAATATGATATTTTGAACACGTTGCCCGGCAGAAGGCGTCTGATAAAATAAGATCACCGTGAACCAATTTAAGGTTTTTTTATGATATGAATTCCTTATCGGGAGAGCCGCGAGATAGAAAAGCGGGAAATAATTTATTTCACGATCTCTTTCCGTCTCCGTTTCACCCCCCGTTTTCCGGAAAATGATTCAACTCGAGAAAAAATACAATGAAAAAGAATCTTCGCTGGGTATTGTCGTTTTTAGTAAGCTCGTTACATGTGTCGGAATATTATTGCAATATTTATACACCTTGGAGGGGGGGGAGAGAAGCCAATTTAATTTGGGGCCGTTTTAATACATATAAATATAACGAATTCTAAAGACGTTTCATTTTTTAACTCGACGGTTTTCCTCTCGTGTCAAAGCGAATTTTTGATAAAATGTCACGTCAGGGTTTCCCGGGGATGGGCAAAGTTACTGCTTGCTGCAAAAGCAAATGGCACTCGTAATTCAATAAACCACTTCCCATATGGACTAAATGCGAGAGTGACTGTTGGCTTTTCGTTAATATATGTAAATGTAAACGATGAAAGACATATTCGTTTTAAATTACAGAATCTATTCGAATCTTGGTCATCAACTTGTAATTCTCATTATAATTTGTATATACATATGTATCTCCAAATTTATACAAAACCATAAACTCATTATAATTCATATTTTATTTTATTTTAATTCCCATATACCACCGAGTATTTACGGGTTAACCCAATATGACAGATAATACTTAAATAATACGCATTTTATATACAAACATACGTATATATATAAAATACATTTGATTTTATTTAACAATCATTTATATGCTACATAAAGAATAAAATAAAAAACAGTAAAAATTAAACATGTTGTAAGAAAAATGACTATGTACATACATAGTTAAGTTATTCATATTAGATACATATTGTTGCGTAGGGGTGGGTGGAGGATCCAAGAAAAAGGCCATCAGTCGTTTCACAGCATTTATTGATGATTAAGGAGTTACACGTATTGCCAGTGTTAAGTCCAGAATGACTTATATCGCCTACGTACCGCCTTATAAAGGGTAGATCTCTCAGGACGCCTAATCTGTTTACCTGTTGTATAGTCACGTATTCGGATATGTATTTCCCCGATATTGGGTCTCCCCGTACCGATTCTGAGAAATAACTAATATCGGTCATTGTTTAGCCTAAATGCACTTAGAGTCCAGATATAATCTTTGGAAGTAAGTGCATGCATTTAGTTAATCCGATAACAGATATCCGTTGGTCTAAGTACAATTCGCTCAATCCACGGCGTACGTAACATTGCCTCCCTCTTAGGTCAAATCGTCCCGATTGACCAACAAATCATAACTGATAAATCTACAGTAGTTACATTTATCTCCGATATCAGTCATAGTTACATTTACAATTACAGCCGTTATCTTTGCAGTTACAATGAAAACAATGACATTTAATTTCTACTACCGTTACATTAACGTTACCTTTACAATTTAAATTCTGTAACAGTTAGATTAACGTCATCTTTACAATGGAAACAATTGCATTAAACTTTCGTTACATTTCAATTTACGACACCTTTACAATGTAAACAATTACATTAACCTTTCGTTACCCTTCAATTTACGACACCTTTACAATGGAAACAATTACATTGAACTTTCGTTACATTTCAATTTACGTCACCTTTACAATTGAAACAATTACATAAAAACTTTCATTACACTTCACTTTACGTCACCTTTACAATGGAAACAATTACATTAAACTTTCGTTACACTTCACTTTACGTCACCTTTACAATGGAAACAATTACATGAAAACTTTCGTTAAACTTCAATTTACGACACCTTTACAATGTAAACAATTACATTAAACTTTCGTTACACTTCAATTTACGTCACCTTGACATTGGAAACAATTACATTAAACTTTCGTTACACTTCAATTTACGTCAACTTTACAATGGAAACAATTACATTACACTTCATTTTACGTCACCTTTACAATGGAAACAATTACAGTTATATTTCTAATCCCCTAAAATTAGTCATCCGATGTTCTACATTTGGAAATCAATATTTGTTAGCCCTTCGGTCCAAAATTTTCTCACGTGTTTGGTCCATGTTGCTCGTATCACCAAAGTCCAAATTTGCTATGGCAGCCCCGTATTCCTGTCATGTGGTCCAGCATCCTGCTGCAGACCAACGTTCAACCCAGAACGTGCTCCAAAGCCATGTCCCACAAGAATGGCTCCCATCCTCACAAAAGTGACTTGGTCCATGTCTCTCGTGTCACCATCGTCCAAATTTGCTACGGTGGCCCAGTGTTCCTCTGTCATGTGGCCCAGCATCTTGCTGCAGACCAACGTTCAACCCAGAACGTGCTCCAAAGCCATGTCCCACAAGAATCGCCACCATCCTCACAAAAGTGACGGTTGACCCTGGAAAATGTGCACCCCTCAGTCTGCCACTCTGTTGGTGGTGCTTCTTTTCCGTTCCCTTGACCCTGGAAAATGTGCACACCTCAGTCTGCCACTCTGCTGGTTGTGTTTCTTTTCCGTTCCATTGACCTTGGTAAATGTGCACCCAACAGTCTGCCACTCTGTTGAATGTGCTTCTTTTCCGTTCCATTGACCCAACTGAAATCCATTTCTTTCTGATGTATTTTCCCGTTACATCTGCGAGATAATCTAAACACTGCTGCAACTGTCCATGTATTTTTTTCAGGTTCTCGTGTTTCCATTAGTTTCCAACTAGATTTTTTTCGATGTTGACGTATATCACTTGTTCCACTATCTCTCGTTGAAGTCGCGATCTGGCGTTTCTTCGGTTTCAAATGCCCTCACGTGGTTGATCCAAGTCGCTCGTTTCCCCAACGTCCAAATTTGTTGCGGTGGCCCCGTCTTCCTGTCATGTTGCCCAGCGTCCTGCTGCAGACCAACGTTCCACCCAGAACGTGCTTCCGTTGCCATTCCCTCTGAAGCGGTGCCTCTATCCTCCCAAAAGTGACTTGATTGACTCCGCTGACTGACCAACCAACATTTATCCTATCTGATAAATGTGCCTCTCTGCCGTTGCATGGTTTCGATTGAATTCCATTTCAATCCGTTTACTTTCCGACTCTTTGCGAGACGACACCTGTGACGTAACAGGTGGTTAACTAGTTTCCAATTAGACTCGACTAGTTTTCAATTAGATTTTTTTCCAGTTTGTTGACATCTGCCGTCAACAAACAGTTGAAGGGAATAGTGGCTTGTAATCGACATCTCTCAGTTGTAGTCGATCTCCGCTCCTCTTCTGACGACGATGCTTTCCCGTGGATCGTCGTCACCTACAGCCGCTAATTCTTGCTACCCGCGGTGAATTGGCGAACCGCCCTCGTTCCGGTCGCCCCCTGGACCACTCTGCAACTGCCGGATGCCGCTCTCCGATGCTGCCCTTGACAACGCCTCAAGTTGTCCTCTCCCGGCAGCACCTGCACGAAACCTCCCGTTTCGCAACCTCCCTCCGTCATCCCGATGAATTCTTGCTCCTCCCCATTCCTGATCTCCACTCCTCTTCTGACGACGATGCTTTCCCGTGGATCGTCGTCACCTACAGCCGCTAATTATTGCTACTTGCGGCGAATTGGCGAACTGCCCTCGTCTCGGTCGCCCTTTGGATGACTCTGCAATTGCCGGATGCTGCTCTCCGATGTTGCCCTTGACAACGCCTCAAGTTGTCCTCTCCCGGCAGCACTTGTACGAAACCTCCCGTTTCGTAACCTCCTTCCGTCATCCCGATGACTTCTTGGCGGCCACCGCCGATAATGTCAAAGTCGAGTTGCAGTGATAACTGCAATTCGACAACCGAAAATGTGATGACCGATTCTGTGTGTTGCAGTGAAAACTGCATTTTTTTTGTTTCGTGTCTCCATGGCTCGAACTCTCTCCTACAGCTCCCGAAGATGGCTTCGCTGTAGCTTCTCTTCCTTCGCTGGTGACTTTGTTCCACGGCCCATCTTGGATCCCACTTCTGACGACCAGTGTTGCGTAAGGGTGGGTGGAGGATCCAAGAAAAAGGCCATCAGTCGTTTCACAGCATTTATTGATGATTAAGGAGTTACACGTATTGCCAGTGTTAAGTCCAGAATGACTTATATCGCCTACGTACCGCCTTATAAAGGGTAGATCTCTCAGGACGCCTAATCTGTTTACCTGTTGTATAGTCACGTATTCGGATATGTATTTCCCCGATATTGGGTCTCCCCGTACCGATTCTGAGAAATAACTAATATCGGTCATTGTTTAGCCTAAATGCACTTAGAGTCCAGATATAATCTTTGGAAGTAAGTGCATGCATTTAGTTAATCCGATAACAGATATCCGTTGGTCTAAGTACAATTCGCTCAATCCACGGCGTACGTAACAATATTATGAATAGTACAAATAAAGGCTTATTTAATATACATACATAATTCAAGCTGTTGGTATAATACTTTTTGGTTGTCATATAAATTAAGTTTTGTATATATTTTGTAATGTATTGAATATGTACAGATATAACTAAACACTCTTTGGAATTATTTGTTTATATACGTAATATTTTACAATGAAAATCCATTTATTTACATATGTATGAATTTATATTTAGAATTATTTTTCGTATTGTTATATACATTTTTACTTTCATGACTCACTTAATTTTTATTTTTCTTTGATAAAATGATAATTCTGTGACGTAGCTTTCAGTCTGTCATATACTTTTCAACATTGCTTTGGAGAATTATTACTTGATAGAATTTGAATGGACGAAAATGAATAATACCTGAATACATATACATATGTAGATTATGAAAAATTACACTCAATGGAATTCATAACTCAATTTCACAAAACATTCCAGTTAATAAATTTTTGTTATACTTCGATGATTTATTGTTTACATATGTTCATACATATATTATATAAATTTATACGTGTGAGAATTTCTCTACCATCCTTACTCTTTGTTTTAACAATTATTAAATATTTATAAAATATACATACTAATTGAACATAAGTTCAATTTCTTTTTTCACACGTTAACTTAACCCTTTAAATGCCGATCTGCGTTTTGCCGACAAGTCCATGGGCCTGAAAAACGCCGATAGGCGTTGTATTTTGAGCATGTACAAAGTAAACAAGTATATAACCGCCAAGACTATCCAGGTAGCATTGAACATGGTTCGTGTAATCCGTGTCATTCATTTGTCAACGTTTATAAAGACTGGTTTACACCGAATTTTTTGAATTTATAACCACAGCAGAATTTCTCGATGGAAATCCCTAACTGCTGAGTATTTTAGATTGTGGCTTGGCATTTAGATTGTGAGCATTACTTTTTAACAACAATGAAAAATATGGAACTATATAGAGAGTCAAAACACACCTTTACAAAACTCGAAATCCTCTGCGGTAGTCATATAGGGTAGGTTTTTGTAGATTAACTACAATTTTTATACCTACTTTCTATTGGATTTCTAAATAATTCCAATTGAAAATGGTGGTGAAATTTTCAGAGTGGCGGGCTTTCAACAGAAAAGACGTCAGCACTCAAAGGGTTAATAATGAATCTAAAATCACTTTAAAGCATGTCACAAAACATACTCTGAAATCCGATTTAATGTAAAAAAAAAGATATTTTGAATGAAAAAATGTTTAATTACATTAAAATTTGTCAGTTTTTAATTGTCAGAACATAAACGACGAACAAAATGAACATGGATTTGATTGGATTATTAGAGCGCTTTTATTTCAGAATCATCATCCTACTGATAGTTAAAACCACTTATCATTCACTAGACCTACATATTTTATTTTTATTTTTATTTTACATAGATATATACCAGAAAGGCTTGACAGGAAGACCCCAATGTGCCTTCCTAGACAATTAATTACAAATAATGCAGCATTTTATTATTACATAAATCACTGATTTCGAAGCTGAAGAACACGAAATAACAATTAATTACAGAATTAATCCATTGAGACATCTATGGATTTGAATTTTGTACATAATTTTTACAAAATGTGCATACAATAAATTAAATGATTTGTGACAACAGGAAAGGTGATTTTTTGCCAATTTTAAGGAACCGTTTCAACAATGATTAGATAAAATTGGCAAACTCTGATAAGAAACGATCGATTTGGAGTCACAAAGCCCCCAAATCTAACCAGCAGTATAGCGGATCGAACCCACTGATCACTTGGTGCTAAATATTATATATACGCTACTGTTCAGGCATACTGCTGGCTATATGTAACATTCAATCACACACACACACACGTTCATTCGAACACTAAATCCTATAAACACCGTTCACTATGAATATTTTTCATATTGTTTCAGCTGATTATAAAAGAGATGAACCGGCTGGGGATGATAGTGGACCTTTCGCACGTGTCCCAGAGCACAATGCGAGCTGCACTGAATGCAACCGAAGCCCCGATCCTATTCTCGCACTCTTCAGCACATGCACTATGCAACTCGTCCCGCAATGTTCCAGACTCCATTCTGAAACGGGTCGCTGAAAACAGAGGACTCGTCATGGTCAATTTCTACTCCCAATTCCTCACATGCAAGAGCACAGCCACGGTCGCTGACGCCATAGGTATTTTCAATTTATTTATTACTTAACCTTTGGAGATCTCCCTTTCCCTACAAGAGTACCGACTTCAATTTGACTTGATTACTCTGCGTGAATTAAACATGAAAGACGGATTCATAAAGTCCTTTCATCACTCCCGGGATTGAGTCAAAGGAAGACCTCAAGACCACACAGCGAGTAGCCTTAATCAAGGCAAAGCATAGGTACGCTATCATCTCTGTATATTTAATACATACATATACATATGTATTAATAAGGTAGGCACGAGAGTGCAAAATTCAGACTTGTACGATTTAGCGCAAATTCAATTTAACTTCAAAGTGTAATATCCTGGTGTTTGTTTTGTGTGTTGCTATTGAAAACTTTTCCTCTCCATTTCCTATAAGTTTCGTTTTGTTTGCGAGACATTCTTTTTGCAAAATCCCATTTATTTGTTTGGCGTTTTTTTTCTCATTTGCCACTGTTATGGTCGTACGATATAAAAGCGTCTTGATAATGAACCATTTTTTTCTGTTTCCATTGTCAGAAAACTTATTTTCTAGCAACAAAACGGTCTCTCGCACACATTCCCTTTATTTTCGAGTATCATTTTATCCCGATATTATCCTCCTAAGTATATCAAGCGAAAGGACGAACACGCTAAATATAACATTGAAACTGTATGTAGTTTATAAGCGATCGATCATCCTGCGAAGTAAACGTAACAAATTGAATTCTGACAAAGCTTGAATTAACAGTTAAACATTAATTAAACTCAATGGAAAATTATACAGCCGAGAGCGTTCATGTAATATATAAGACAGCGCAAACTTTCAGTTTAGTTTTCATTAAAAAGAAAACGAAATAGGCCGACAGCTGCTAATAACGTCAGTGGAAACATTTCTCATCGTGTAACGGTCGAGTTGTTTTGAAACAGTTTTCAAAACGTTACAAAACGAATTGGAGCATTGCTGTGGCATTGTGTGACAATCATTTTTAGCAAAAAATCAGTCAAAATCTCGAGCTCGAATTTTTGTGTGATCACAAAACTTCATGCGTTATTATTACGTGCATAAATATGAACATATGTATATGTAGATATAATAATAACAATACATATACATAAAGCTCTTTAAATCCCATAGTACTGTTACCTTGCTTTTCAAATAATTTGTAAGAAGTCATTTGGAGTTTGCTAGTACTTTTTTGGAATCACCTCTATCGAGTATATGTTAAAGTTCCGTTCCTACTGCAATTCCAAATTTCTTCACAGTGATCATTTTGTTTCCTTACAATCCAGGAGGAAAATTTATGATTTATGTTTTTTGCTTGAGCTTTTGAATCATGATTGATAGTTCTTATTTGAGACCCTCATTATCAAAGATGGCCAAAGGTGCTTTTTGGAATTGTATGTTTGAATGCTATTTTATTCCGCTGGTGATAAGGAATCCGTAATTAACAATTGTGACTGTCAAAACCAGCTAAGTTTAGTACTAAATTACATAACTTTAAAAACAGGACCTATATATAGTATCAAACATGTATTTTATTAAAAAAACGTAAGGGGTCTTTGGTACTAGGGGCCTCATTGATCAAGTGAGATCCTATTCCAATGTCCAATCAGACCCCTACGTAAATTAATCCCTGTTCTACCAACTATTCATGTAATTCCCTTCATATTGATCCTTTTTGATGTTCCTTGTATTGCTTTAAATTTCTATTGTGTGATAGTTTTTCTTATTATCATATATAATATGTGTATCTCATATCTACTTCAAAAAAATAATTGTATTTTCCGAATTTAAATGATGTATTTTCCGAATCTACCCAATTTATAATACGTAACGAGAAAGTTAAATTAAATCTATCAAAGGGGATCATTCCAATGCTTTTAATTATAACTTGCGATGTATTATATTTTTCTAAACTCAGCTTAGATCCATTTTCAAACTAATTACCTATATTTAGAAATGGTCTGTAATGTAGTGGATCAGTATTTTTACTAAATGAGCAGTTAATTTTTTCTATTATTTTAATTATTTTTTTAACATCTCGGTGATTTTGTCATTTTGAAGAATAGATACCGGTGAATCTAATTAAAAATATTTATTGTCTAAACTCAAATTCGTACATAATTAAAAGCCATAGACAAATTCTAGTTGGTTATTAAAACAAAAGTTTAGTTGGCTTTTAAAATTCGATATTATTTGAAAACCTATATTTCGTTTGAAGATTAGGTAAGTATTATATAGATAAGTATTGTTACGTACGCCGCGGATTAAGCGAATAGAATCCCAGAGACTATGTGACCGTTCAAGGGTTATCTGTTAACGGATTAACTAAGTGCTTGCACTTAGGACCAACGGATATCTGTTAACGGATTAACTAAGTGCTTGCACTTACTTCCAGGACTATATCTGGAAGTAAGTACAAGCACTAAGTGCATTTAGGCTAAACAATGACCGTTATTAGTCCTTTATCAGAATTGGTACGGGGAGACCTAATATCGTGGGAATACATATCCGAATACGTGACTATACAATAGGTAAACAGATTAGACGTCCTGAGAGATCTACCCTTTATAAGGCGGTACGTAGGCGATATCAGGTCATTCTGAACTGAGCACTGCCAGTGCGTGTATCTCCTTAATCATCAATAAATGCTGTGAAACGACAAAGGCCTTTTACTTGGATCCTCCACCCACCCCTACGCAACAGTATTATAAAAGTCAAATTTTCTTATGAATTATATAAAATTTCCACGGCACGAAAAGTTTCTCAGAGTGCATTAAGAATTCAAGTCAATTTGTGTTTATAACAACGTTGAAGGCGATCGTTCGTGATAATTTAATAGTATTTTGAAGGCTTTGTCTGGAGCGAAAACGCGCGGCCTCGTTAACGTTTATTTTTCCGCGTCCCCCTACGACGCCCTCAACGTTTTTAATTACCCTGCGTTTTGAAGGGTTGAATTTAGCGCTTTGCGTTTGTCAAAAGACGCCTTTCGCGGTCGTCAAAAACGCGATAAGGATTTCGTCAAAATGAAACGGGACCTTTTGCCCTTTTCGTTTCGCCGAAAACGGGATACCGACGATTAATTTGAAGGGCGAGCACTTAATTCGGTCGCTAACGATTAAATTTACGACTCGATGTAACTCGACACAAAGGACAATCGTTTCGAGCACTCTTTATCGCTTGAGGTCAGTCCTATACATACATACATACATGTATATCTGTATTTTCATTTTCTTTTTCTTTTTTATGTTCTTGTTTTGTTCTTTTTGTGTTTTTGTTTTGCCCTCTTCTAAAGGTGGATTATGACGGATATATTTCCGTAGTAACTTTGGTCGTTGTCGTTAACGGTTTTATGACGAGTTTAAAATCTCATTGTTATCTCCTTGTCGTCATCTTGTTAATTTAATTGCTGTGCAGTTTAGCATATTGGAGGCTTAAAGCAATTAAATACAAAACTCTTGACTATACATATACATATTTATCATGTCCAAAACGAAAAAATACTTTGTTAACCAAGTATTTTTTAAATTACTTGGTTAACAAATGAAGATTTCTTTATTATCATAATAACGATACATTTATGTTATTGGTAGATATATTCGAAAACTACAGATTTAATTATGGAACGATGATGAATTTTTTAAATGAGATACGTAGAACTTTGTTTCACTAATTTACTTTGGTTCAATTTGATCTGCTGCTGTACTGATCGTCACTGCGGCGTCGATATTAATGACTACCACTCTCGGAGTCTCGATGGTGATGACTAACTTATGTGATCGAATATCTGTGATCTATATAAATGATTTTTATCTTTTGGGTTGGGCAATGTCCGGTATTCCTGGTTTGGGCAAAGTCCGGCACTCCTGTCTTATCTGACTATCCCTTTACAGGAAGTTTAATGGACTTGTTACTCACGTATATGAATGTGAGAAAGTGAATTTGATAATTGTGGGAACTACATTGATAAGCGAGGTACATTTACGAGATAGTTAGATCTGAGCGAAAAAAGGATCTTCATCGATGGACCCAATGGAAAACTATCGTCGTTTCAAAGAAATGTTAAAAAAAAATCTTTGATTTTAATCAATGCTATCCTGCACAGGGTTGCCAGAAGTGCCTATTTAAGCGGGACTGTCCCGAGTTCAACAGACAAATCCCGAGTCCCGAATTTCCTCTAAAAATCCCGACAACAAAATTTGCATATGTACAAAAATGTACGTACATATGTTACATACATATATAGTTGAAGACACTCGCTTAATTTTTGTACAGAAAAGATTCGACTTCAAAAGTAAAACATATCAATCATAAGTCTTGTAAAAACATGCATATACATATACATTATATGTACGGTCAACGCACAATTTTCTAATATTTTATATGTATTAAAATCATGTTATCTTATTTTTTTTAGTAATGTTATATAATATGTATATTGTAGTCGAAAAATGATTTATATAACATTCAATTGATTTATATGTATGTACATATATATTACAAAATATAAAGTATATGTATTATATACATATATAATACAATATATAAAGAAGAAAAAGTTTATTCCTTATAAGATTCTAAACAGTCCTACCGATCTGAAGCAAATTTCGTATAGTTACCTTTTTATTGCCCTTAGGACATTACTGGCTACATGTCATTTGGGAATCCCATTTCATCCCTTTGATGTATAATATTTCATTTTTTTGATGTACAATATTGATTATGATAATATTGTCTATATTTTATATTATTCTCGTATCGTTAGCTCTCACAATTGCAAAATTTACATATATTACATTATAAAATCTAAAGTATAGTCATCTAGAATGAGATTTCCACGAGATTATAGCCGACTCACCGCTTTGAACCGCCAAAGTTTAAACTTTAGCTCGGTTCGGTTAAATTTTAACTACGAGCCGTTAATGTTGATAACGCTCGGTTTGTCGTCTGATCATTTGTACGTGCAACGACAATTTATGTAATAACCGGATAATGCGAATGCACTTTATCCAATTAACGGCGTTGCGCTCGTTAGTTAATCAGCATCCACTCGTTACCCTATAAATTAGCTGGCGGCATTCACTGAAGCGGAACGCAATTTCAAACAAGCAGGGATATTCGTAAGGGTTCATTTGCTCGCTCGAATAAATTTTTACGTGGAAAATGTAATAAAAATACAACGTTAATAGCACATGGAGTTTGTATTCCGATGAATATACATATAAGGGATGGGATGCGTGCTTGTGTTGAAAATTCAAAGACGTTTAGCCGTTGTTGAAAAATGTTTTTCCGACATTTTGTTCTCTTTTTCTTCGTCCTCGTCTCGTAACATAAATCAGTTCTTCTATCAATGGTTTCTGCTGGGGATTATTCATAAAATGTGACCCCTTTACATTGTCGTTTTTTCCCCCACCCATCCACAGCATTTGAATACGAGAACCGTGAGCGTTTTTACTTTTGACGTTCGTGTTTTTTTTTTCTTTCGCTTTCGCAAAAGTATAAATCTTATGAGGCCTGTAGGGAAAAGGTGAAATTTGAACGTGTTTGCGCACAACGAATATAATTTACAACTCAGAGCGAAAGACGTACACGTTTTCATCGACGCTGTTGAGAAAATTATGTTGCAGAAAGTTGACCGAATCGAAATAGTTTTTCAATTTTCTCCTCGGCATTCATCGAATTTGCGGTGAAAGTTTTACGCTCACATTCGTATATACAGCTGAAGTACATACAAACTTATATTTCTATGTAATTGCTTAGAAAAGACAAATATGTATTAAATTTCAACATACAAATGTAGAATATAAAATACTAAAATATATACAGAAAATTTGATAATATTCAAATAACACACTTTTATTTTTCAGATAAACATTATAAAAATAAATCTCAAATCTCAATTTGAAAATTTCAATGAATCAATTTTCCACAGTACATGTACATACAAATATACATATATTTGAAAGTGGCCAATTTTCAGTCAAAAACACTATTTAAGTTGGACTTTCAAAGTAGTGTTAACAATTCACAAATTGTTAACACTACTTTTAATTCGATATGTCCAGCATCTCGGAAAGTAGAATAAGCTTATTACAAAGCACCAGTGTTTTTAAATGCTGTAAAATGCAAAACATTATATTTAATATTTTATTTATAGATATATCTCGAAATGAAGAAAAATGGATCTATGCCACTTAAAAATATAACGGCTCATATATTTCTTATATCTTAATAATAATATTCTTATTTTAATTGGTCATAAAATCATTTAACTTTTATTCTTAGCTTTGCACAATATACCTATATATGTATGTGTATGTAGCTATCATTTTGATTATTTGTAATTTTGGTGAAATTCTAAAAACCAATAAAAAATTCATCACTTTGATATTGTAAATACACAAAACAAATTTTTCTTTTATCTCAATTATCTTTTACAAAAGTCATAAATTATTTTTAAAATATAATTTATTTATCACCGGCAGCATAGTTCAGTGGTTAACATGAAATCTTTTCGACTGAGTAGTCACGGGTTCATTCCCTGGCTCGGTGTTGCTTTCCAGACATTGGATATATGACTCCAGGTCGATCGGAGTTTGTCGATTTATCTGATTTCATTGAAACAGTTTCAACAAATCGGCAACTTTCCCTATTTCTCGCAAAAATTCGAGTTTATAACATCTCGAATTTGGCGATATATAAAATGCCGTAATTTTTTTTATCAAATTTAACTATGATGCTCTGTGAATTGTTTATCGATGTTTATAAATAGCCAGTAAAGCGCATTTGGGTCTATTTGGGTATCATTTTTTTACATTTATGTACTTATATGTACATATATAGATATGTATTTATATAAAATAAATAAAAAAATATTCAGTTAATCTTTATTCTCTGAACAATTATCGAAGAAATAAGCAGGATGTAAGTGATGAGATAATGATGATTTTTTTAATTTTTTAAATACATTTTAATGTTAATCTTCGCTTAAAAAGATCGAATGTAGCTATGCAGAATCATCATCTTGTCATATAAAGATTTACATATTATATATTAAAAAAGATGATTTAACAAAAATTATGACGTTATATATTGATGTAATCTTTGCAATTCCAAACCGTGCTGAATTTATTTATTTATTTTGTAAACACCGTGCAGAAATCCGTATTTTTCAGAAAAAAAGTTATGCGTGAGCGTGAAGCACAATCACATCAAAGGTTACAGTGAAAATACGATTGTTTTTCCATTTCCAGAGCAAAACCTTAAATGTAAATAGAAATAAATGAAAATTTAAAAATAGCTGCAACACATTCGCAGCTCTGTTATTTTTTCTGTAATATACGTATTATTTATACAACACAATATTCCTTTACGGATAAATGAGATTTTTACTTCATCTATGTACGTAGTAACAATAGATGAAGTTTTGTGATCATGCGAAAATTCGAACTCGAGATTTTGATCGATCACTGATCACGTTTTCATGATCTAGAAAAAATGTGCGTGTGTGTGTATTTTGGGGATATTTTTAACACCGTTAGTCCTATCGAAATGAAACTTAGTATCGGTTAATGAAATTCTTATTGACACGTCGCAATTTTTTTTTCAAATTTTTAAGTTGACCGGAAATGGTACCTCCCCTTAGGTGTCCTCTTTTTTTTAAGTTTTTGAATTCAATTATCTCCCAAACCACTAACTGAATCAGACTGAATTTCTTTTAAATATGATAGAAATAATAATTTTTATAACCTTATATTTTTTAAATATTTCTATCTGAACCGGAAGTAGTACTTTTACTCTAGAGAATCGAGGTTTTTTATGTTTTTCTCAGAAACCTTTTGGTTTATTGAACTGAAATTTCATATCTAAATTTTTAAGCTTAATCATCATCATCATCATCATCATTTACAGCCATTCGCCATCCACTGCTGGATGAAGGCCTCTCCAACACGCTTCCACTCGTCTCTGTTTTGCGCAACACTCATCCATCTCATTCCGCACATTTTCCTAATTTCGTTCACCCATCTTCCTTGCGGTCTTCCTTTTACTCTTTTGCCTTCTCTCGGGTACCATTCAAGCACTTCTTTTGTCCACCTTTCGTCCATCCTCCTAGCTACGTGACCCGCCCATTGCCATTTCAATCTCTTCACTCTATCCACTATGTCCACTACCCTTGTCATATTTCTCACCCACGTGTTCCGCTTTCTGTCTTTCCTCGTTATGCCAAGCATACAGCGTTCCATACTTCTTTGAGTGCATTGGATTTTATTTAGCATCTTGGCGTTCATTGTCCAAGTTTCACATCCATACGTCATCACTGGCAAAACGCATTGATCAAAGATCCTTTTCTTCAGGCAGAGTGGCATTTTTGATTTAAAAACAGCATTCATCCGTCCAAATGCACTCCATCCTAATTTCATACGTCTCTTTATCTCTTCATTTTTACTACCAGACATGTCAATTATTTGACCTAAATATAAATAATTATTTACTACTTCTACTGGTTTATCATCTAAGGGGATGCTATCAGGCATGCAATAACTATTGAACATTAGTTTAGTCTTATCTACGTTAATTTTTAATCCTACTTTTCTACTCTCCTTGTCCAGCTGTGTTAGTCTGATAAGTAGGTCAGCTGAATCACGAGCTACTAAAACTATATCGTCTGCGAACCGAAGGTGACTCAAAAAGCGACCATTGATGCTTACTCCGGCTGTATCCCAATCCAAGTTCCTGAAAACTCCCTCAAGCACCGCATTGAATAACTTGGGCGAGATTGTATCTCCTTGTCTTACTCCTTTTCCTATGCTAAATCTATCTGTACCTGAGAAAATTTTAACCGAAGCTGTGGCATTCTTATATATTGCAGCTAACAGTCCCACATAGGGTTCCGGCACTCCCTGTGTTTGTAGAGCGTTAAGTACTGCATTATGACTAACTGTATCGAAGGCTTTCTCATAATCGACGAAACCTAGGCACAATGGCCGTTGATATTCGTTGGCGCGCTCGATTAGTTCGCCAACTACTTGGAGGTGGTCCATTGTGCTGAAATTTGCCCTAAACCCTGCCTGATCTATAGGTTGGTTCTCGTCGAGGATATTCTTCAGCCTTTCTGTAATAACCTTCGTGAAGAGCTTATAGACCGCTGAAAGTAAACTAATGGGTCGGTAGTTCTTGATATCGCTTTTGTCGCCTTTTTTGTGTATTAAAATGATAGTTGCGTTATTCCATCCTTTTGGTATAGCTTGGTTATTATCAAATTATATATCAAATTTAGTAAGTATCTGTCAACCGGAAGTGGCAGTTTACTCTTGTTCGATTTTTCTTCCACTATTTTTTTCGACCCCTTAAACATGTGTGTTCGTCACAAAAAAATTCAAGTATAATTCTTGTAACAATGTAATGAAAAAAAAAAAAATTATTAAATTTTATATACCGGAAGTGGGATTTTTTTCACTTAGAAAGGTTGAAAATGTTGTGCCCACTACTCTGTCCACACCCCTGAACGTATTAAGCTGAAAATTTATATTTCTATCCTTTATGTACTAACTTAGAGCTGGTTTTTATTGTTTAAATTGGCAGCTCATATCAACCACATAAGAGATGTTGCTGGGATCGACAGCGTGGGACTTGGAGCTGGATATGATGGGATCAACTTGTAAGTACCCCCTGTTATGTGATCATTTATCTATTATGTATATTCGGGATTGATTGTGTACGCTTTTTGGTTTATTATTTTAATTGCACACCTTCGTAATTATTATGTCAGGTAAAGTTTCAAACGATAAATGATGCATAGAAGTGTTACGAAATTAAATACAATGATAAAGGGAGTGCTTACTATTTTATTCATAGAAAGTGTGATCGACCATTACATAAATTGGCCTTTGCTTTTAGTCTAATGAATTATATAATGCCAAACGTTCCAAAACATGTTTTATTACAACACGTGTATCCGTCGATGTTTGTTCGTAATATCATATATATACATATGTATATTTATATGTGTGTAAGAAAAACATGCACGATTTATTCAAAATGATTTATATGGGATATATATTTATTTTCACAACCGAAAGAAAGTATGGACGTCGAAAAGACGAAAGCTTTGATTTTCATCCAGGAAACTTTTACAGTGAGAAAATTCGGAAAATTTTCTGAAAGTGTGATATGTGAAAGTTTTCTTTTGAATTACGTCTTTGTACATATGTTGTTTTATTTTTTTCGAATCACCGAAAGTTATATTTGTTTAATTTGAAATGGATACATATGTTATGTTATTATATTTTACTTATAATATGGCCTGTATTTAATTGGTCAGTTACTGTGAGAGTGGTGAATAAATGAAATAAGCGGTCAGCACATTCGATTAATAGACATGTGGTCAGTAATTATATCAAATGATCAAATATTTAGCGATTGGTCAGTATTTTATATATAATGGTCAATATTTTTCGAATCTTATGAAAATATTTAACGACATCTGATAAATCTCAACTGACCTCATATTCATATTCATACACATGCACAATTACAGATTATTCAATACAAAACTGTTCATAAACTGTAATTAATAACTGAACAAAAAATGTATTTCCTTATAATTTAATATAATATATGTATAGATAATATTGAAAGCAGATTTTATCATTTCTGTAAAAATTCGTATTGCCATTTTATGAAAATTACAATCGAAATCTGATTGTATTTCTTTTTCGCAAGAAGAAAGCTCGAATAAAATTGACGTAATTTTCTTCGGAAAAATATCACCGAAGAAACGTGCTTTGCTTTAGAATTAATGAACCTTCAAAAATGAATTTACGCATATTTAAATTATGTATATAATTCATCTCTTTTATTATTATTCCGTTTTATCTACAAAAACAGACATAATGTATCATTTTTAACAAAATCTTATATAATAATGCTCGGACATAAACATTTTATATAACGCCTCGCATACAAGAGGATACTTGCCGAGTTTTATATGAATCATCATAACTTTTTAGAGATGTTGGAAATCTGTAACAAATTGTAAGGAAATATCAGGCTCGTTAAACCACGTAACGTTCTTCGATAAAGCACACGCTTCATAAAATAACATTTTTACGAGGCCAACTTCTCCGATACCGAAAACCGCACGTATTCGCATCGACCCCGTACACTGGCTGTAAAAAATCATTTTCGATGCCAGGGCAACTTTCGAACCATTATATAAATTAATGGAAATCATTGTAGTGTGTTTGCGTTTTTATTTTTGCGAAAAGTTGTCTCCCGCGAAAGCCTCACAATTTCTCCGCGGCGCGGCGAATGAATTGCCACTCGAGAAACGCACGTTTCAAAAGCGATGAATAGTTATTGAATTTATTTCCGCGGTCGGGACTTTTCTCAAAGAAGTCAGCCGTATTCAAAACGTGTACAACTACCATATTTTTCCGTTAGGCGATATAAAAAAAGCCTCGATATAGACGTAAAAACCCCCTATCGATTTCCCCTCCCCTTTGAGCTGTGAAAGTTTTCACACTAGCGTTTAAGTACGTATAAATTTTCTTTTTATACTTTGAAGCTGCCCCGTTTCTTATAGCCAAGTATTTTTACACTCTTCCAAGTTTATTTCGAACATATATTTCAGTTTAATTTTGCATTATTTAATACAATCCCGCACACTCAAATCTCATAAAGATATATTTGTAAATGTAATAATGTATAGGTATATATGTAGAAATATTAACAACTTACGTAATTTTTGATCCGTTATTAACAACAGCTGTTCCATTAATGATTTAAATAAATTCATCAAAATGTTTAATATAAAAATATAATTTCGCGCACGTGTATTTGGATTAAATAAAGCATTTCATTACCTATGTATACACATATAAAATAGAACTAAGTTCTTATCCAGCAGCATAGCTCGGTCGCTAAGCTTCTGCTTAGCGTCGAGAGGTGCCGGGTTCGATCCCATGAGCTAACCTCGATTGAAAAGAATTTATCTATATATAAAAGAGTATATTTGTAGTACTGCTGGTTAGACCTGGATATTTTTGACTCCAGGTCGATCTTTTCCTATGAGAGTTTGCCAATTTTCTCTGATTTCATTGTTAAAACGGTTCCCGGTAAAATTGGCTAAAAACCTTCCTACCTACTATGTCACCACTATTTGTGTATGATTAATGTAAAATAAAATTTATGTACAATTTATAGATGTATCCTAAATTACGAGTTTTCAGTATCTCGTAATTCTTTGATTTGTGTAATAAAAATGCTGCATTGTTTGTAATTGGCCAGGAAGGCACAATATTCTTCCTACCTACTATGTCACCACTATTTGAGATTGATTTATGTACAATTCATAGATTCTTATTTGGTAATTGGTTAACTTTCATTTGCTAATTGGTTAACTTTAATTTTCATTTGCTAATTGGTTAACTTTAATATTTGTATTAACTGCATATGTATAATTTTTAATTTTTTTTTACATATATACCAGGAAGGCCTTACAGGTAACCCCAATTCGCCTTCCTGGTCAATTACAAACATTGCAGCATTTTTTTTATTATACAAGTCGCTGAATTACGAAACACTGAAAACTCGCAAATTAACGAGACATCTATGAATTGTACATTAATTATATTGTACATAAATCATACTCAAATAGTGGTGGGATAGAAGGTAGGAAGGTTTTTTGGCAATTTTTAATCGGGAACCGTTTCAGCAATGAAGTCAGAGAAAATTGGCAAACTCTGATAGGAAACGATCGACCTGAAGCACAAATATCCAGGTCTGACCAGCAGGATTACAGATATACTCAGAAAAATTATTTTCAATCGAGGTCAACTCATATTTTATTTAATTTATACCAGGAAGGCCTAACAGGAAAACCCAATGTGCCTTCCTGGCCAAAGACAATTATATAAACATATACACATAATATAATCCATATATATGTTACACCGAATCCATGAAATTGTCTATTACAAGCATTCGGCAAGAGAATTGCCGAATGCGTGAAAAATGCAAGCACGTTGCCCAGTTCATGGATTCCGTAAATTCTTTGCCGAATGCGTGAACTGGACAGCGTGTTATATTATAACCAAGTGTCAAAGTGACAGCTGAATAAGGATGTTTAATTTAGTTTAATTTACATATTATTATGTATAATATGACTACATACATATGTTTCACTGTTAAAATATTGATCAAAATGTATAAAAATGGCATTAATTTATGTATAAGTCATATGAGATGATCGAAATATAGGTATGTAGTCATATTATACATAAAAATATGTAAATTAAACTAAATTAAACATCCTCATTCAGCTGTCACTTTGACACTTGTCCACGCTGTCCAGTTCTAAAAAACAACACCGGAGCGCTGCTGTCTATTTGCCGACTCCATGCTTTGAGCAGACAAATTCTTGCCGAATACACGCATTCGCCAAAAAATTTGCCAAATCCGTGAACTGGGAAACATGCTTTCATTTTTCACGCATTCGGCAATTATCTTGCCGAATGCGTGTAATAGACAATTTCACGGATTCGGTGTAACATATACACAAATACTTACACGCGGGTTTGGTGCATCCGCTCTAAAATCGCCAGATTAACAGAACGGCAGCTTTAAACGTAATTCTCGTTTTCTCGAATGATAGATTGCACATCAGATGACGAGTAACCTTTCGATGTGCACAGATGCAATTATTAAAATTGAGTTGGATCTTTCTGGCGAGTTTAATAAGGCAAGATTCGGAACTTATCGAATCTTCCCTTATTAAACTCGCCTGAAAGATCCAACTCAATTTTAATAATTACCATTTAAATAATTATATCTGTGCACATCGAAAGGTTACCCGTCATCTGATGTGCAATCTATCATTCGAGAAGACGAGAATTGCATTTAAAGCAGCCGTCCGTTAATCTGTCGTTCAATTTGTCTGGCGATTTTCGAGCGGATGCACCGCATCCCTTACACGCATATACACATACATATGTACATACATTGCAATAAAATTGATTGGTTGATAAGTCAAATGTTCATTTCAATTTCAATATTCAAGAATTCAAAATTAAATTACCTTCTTAGAAACATCCTTAAGAGGGCTGGACAGCGGCGCATTGTCCATACAAACGTACTATACTACTCCCTTCCTCAATTATGGCACTAGAGAAATTATTTTTTAATATGCTATGGATATCCACCATTGGGGTGCATCTATCGTTTTATTTTTTTGATTTATTATTTTTTATAGGAGCTAGGAGCCGCCAAACATCTATAAAATCGCCCCTTTTTTACACCCACGAAACGAGTCCAGCGTGCTTATTTAACGGTCAATTTTAAAAAAGATACGCCGATAGATGCACAGAAAGTATTTTTCTCATACCGATGATGAAATTTTTTTAAAAATTGGTCCAGTTTTGGAGGAGAAAATAGGAGAATACGAAACCTCGATTTTGTCAATTTAAAATACGTTTTATCTGGTCGAAGCGCAACTGTCGCATTCAATCAATATATATATTGATATATATTGTCGCATTTACTCAATATAAACATACACTCAATATATATATCGAAGAAAGGAACGGTAACAAAATTAAGGTTTCGGGTGTACAGCCCTCTTAAAGGCAAAAAGTTTTAATTAAGTAATATTATATCTAATGTTTTTGCTGTGATTAAAATTAAACTTTCATTACTAATTATAAAAGTAGGCGGATTTAAAACCATAAATCATTCACAATATTTCTTTATCATCTGTTGTCGATCCTTATAGAAAAAGAAAGTTTTAACGTTGAAAAACTTTGGAATTTTTCACTGAAATAAGTAATGAAGGCTATTATTAAAGTTTGAGCTTTTATAATTGAAGGTTTTTTACTCGATTTTTTTCGTTATATTCAATGTTCTTTTATGTGTTCGTAGCTGAAGTTTTAGCGCCGAACTGAAAGAAACATTTTCAGTTCCGTTATATCGCCAGAAGTACACTCATACGTCTATTTATTTCCTTCGCAGCACTCCAAAAGGATTGGAAGACGTCTCTACGTATCCTTTGCTTTTTGCCGAGCTCTTAGCAGCAGGATGGTCCACAGAGGAGCTGAAGAAGCTGGCGGGACTCAACTTTCTCAGGGTTTTCGAGGAAGTGGAACGAGTCAGGGATGAGCAAGCACAAATACCCCCTTACGAAGAAGTGATGCAGCCGAGACCTGCAGCTGCATACAACTGCACCAGTCAAGATCTTTTCTAACATTCGAGCAAATCGCAAAGGTTTCACACTCCCTACAACTTTGAACGGTACGACGTTGCTTCTCAAACGTCCCTACGCGACAATCTCGTTATTATTTTAATCACCGTGTGTGTTCTTTGAATGTAACGAAGTCGATCGGCTCGAATGGAATGTGGGAAAGTTCCGGGGTTGAGCCATTGGGGTTGAGTTTATAATTAGATAATTATGAATCGATGTGACGATGCATCGTTGAGACTGGGCTTATTATTATACATATATGTACATATATTAGAACGATCGTATATTTTTTCGTATTCGTAGACTTGTAAAGCTTTGATAAATGTTTTGTATATAAAGTTTTTTGCCATATGAATAAATTATCCCGGGGGAAAATAATACACTATACAATAATTCATTCTTCAATTGAATTTAGTATTTAAATCGTATTTTTAATGTACGTTTAAGGTTTTTGAATATGTCTTGTTGCATTTTTAAACATGCATAGTTGTATTTTTAATTATGTAGTTGGGTGTTGGTAAAATTCATGAATGTGATAACAAATTTTATATTAATATATGGGTATATGTACGTATATAGGCATAGTCACTAGGAAAAGTTAGGTGTCATTCAATTCATTTTTTGACTTTCTTGAACGATTCAATTAAATTGAAAATCTCCTCTACGAGCGTATCTGCCTTTGGACGATTTTTCAATTTAACTTTTTATTTTAGAACAAATTGTTTTTCCTTTCATTTCATCCGCGAAACAAAGTTTTCCCTTCGTCTACTTTTCGAAAGCGAGTAATTTATACGTTGCCCTCTAGATAATGTCTACGTGTACGTTTACGTTTTTCAATATCGCGAATTCCCTAAAAGTAATTCGAATTTTTCACGAACATCTCAGACATGACAAAATCATACAATTAAAAGAATTCATGCGGGAATATATTTCATATTTTCTTGAAAATAATAACTCCATTATTAAATTTCACGTAAATATTATCGCATCTCAATCCGACTCGAACTGAGATTCCAATTATTTTTCAATATCTATATTTTTAATATTATATTATATTTATATTTTTTACATTGTATATGTTACAGTTGAAGTGTGTGTATCTTCCAATTGGAATATATTCCATCTAACCTGGTACCAACTACCGTTATAGCTATAGTTGACGTGTATATGTACATATATTCAGTTGTAATATATATATTGACTAATTTAAACACATTCCGTCTAACTCGAGTAAGTTGATTCATATGTCGAATTACATTCCAACTGGTCAAAATATATTACAACAGAAAAAAAAGTTCAACTATAAGTTGGTACCAGGTTAGATGGAGAAGATAGGTTTTCATGAAAACGTCACTCGATGGTAAATTGAATTAGAAAGTCATATTTTTGTTTTGAACACATTCTTCATTACTCATTACCATTACACAAGTACTCATTACCTTTATCCGTAATACTCTGCAATTATTATATTTTCGCATTATTGAATTCAAAAGCATTCGTAAAAACATCAGAGCTGTCACAACTCAACTGTTATATAACAACTGGTGCACATTGTTGAAAGTACATGTGTGCTTGTAGAGATATAATTTACCAATTGAATTGCATTCGAATATAAATGACCTAAAATGCCAGTTGTAATATATTACAACTGAAAATACACTTCGACTGTAACATATATACAAAAATATGTGTATATTGTATCATATAATCAAAATAAGTGTTTAAAATTAAGTTTCTTATTGAATTTGACATACATAGTATAGCATTAATGTAATTTCGAAACTTCTACGCGTATACACATTGGAAATATATTTATATAATCAAATTTATACATGAAAAAAGTCGTAAAATGATCCATTTATCATATTCCTTTCTATATGCGAAGTAAACGATGTCATAACTTTCACGCTGTGTCAAAAAACTGTTAGAATTCCCTTTATCTCTATCTTATATTCCCTTATTTTATCACCTTTTTCCCATTCTAGCGATAGACACTATGCGAAAAAAACTCAAACATTATTTGGTTTTATAAACCTGCTTTTATTGGACGTGTAAGATATTCGATTCGTATCCATTCTTACATGCATATTATATAAGTTAACAGGAAACTTTCTGTGTCGGAAAAAAAAAAAAAAAATACACACGCGAAATCAAACCGGAAAAACTCACTCGGCCTAGTTTTACGTGCATTTTCACCACCGGTATCCAATTAATTATTTATCGGGGAAGAACTTTGAGCCGAACCGGAACCCTAAAGCCACAATTTATCATCGGTAGCGCATTCAGGTTTGCCTTTAGCTGTATTTAAGCCGGCAAAACTACCGCAAAACTACCAGCAGTTCAATTGTTTTATACTTGGCTAGCTCCTAAATAATACCCAACAGGATAAACCTTAAAGGGAATAATTAATCGCCAAACGAATCCACTCGCTCGATACATACAATGGCGATTTATTTTTTCCATAATTCTAAAATAAGATATATGTAGTACATAGAGTAAAACTGGAACAAACAGACCACCACATGTGAAAAAAATTTAAAGCAAAATACTACTCGATGGTTTAAGTACAGATTTTCGAAAATATCGATCAATCGCTTTAGACACAAAATACACAAGCTGAAGATCAAAAGACAAAAATTTACTTAAGCGTATTTCGATATGCCAAATAAAAGTCGACGAATATTTCAAAACAACGTATAGATAGAAGTGCTCACATTTATATAAAAACAAACTGACGAAATTCAAAATAAACAACTACATATAAATATGTATTAAATCTATAATATATTTTATATGATACCATGAATAATATAATTTAATTGGAATAAACGCACATTTTAATTTTTTTTTTCCACTGTGACGAGACGCAAAGGGGAAAAAAGGACCTATCTAAACTTTACTTTTTTCCATACTTAAAAATTAATTCAAATAAATGCCATCTCAAATGTATGTACATATGTATGTTTAAAAATCTTAGACATGAAAAAAAAGCCAATAAAAGGCATGGATTCTGAGTCTCAGCTCATAATCAATGAAAAACTCTCGGTCGAATTTTCATTCAAATTTATCTTTTGATACTTCATAGATAATTAAATTGAAAACATATTACAATATAAGGGGGTCCGTTGTCTCCAGGTTGCTATACTACAATTTACACCGTCTTTTGCCGGTACAAATTGACGGAATTTTGGACACCAGGTGTACCTATCCTAGGTCTATCTATCCGCTGTCGACATTCCGTTTTATTTACGACTACATCCCCAACAGTCAATCCAATTTTCAACAATTTAAAAATAGACCCATTTTCCTCTCAAAAAACACAAAGTTCTCTTACACAACACAACGGAGACTATAAAACTTTGATACGAGAGTAGCGTACCTACGTATACACTGTACTAGGTGGAGTTGGCGTTGAATTGATGTTCGCAATAAAACCGAGGGGGTAGTTTCGGCGGTTCATTTTTGATAAATAAACTGCATAAATCTAAACTTCACGTGCGATTTAATCCCCTTCTGTATTTCTATTACAAGAGCGCACTATTTCGCCGACAAACATAAATTATTCGCAAACGCGAGCTCTTTGCGAATATGTGTGTATGGTTTATAATATACAGTCGTATTTCAATTACACAAATGCTCACCGCAATCTAAGTAATTACCGCACGCATACAATTCAACATACATATGCACGTTTTATTGTTTATGTATTTCAATGTTCACTCTTGAATGGATATAATGTTTTAATTTTATTTCAAATGTAATAAAATATACATATACATATATGACATTTGACATATATCAAGATTTTAATATATTACGTGCACTGAGTTGCATATTTAATTTTAGTATAATATGTATTAATTTGTTTTTATGTAAGCATGGGAAGTTTATAATATTGCCGACTATTAAAAATCTAATCATACAATAGAGTCGTAAAAATATCATCCACTCATTCATACTTTAAACTACAGCTTTCAATCATATTCTTTATAGTTAGAAATATGGTTATATTTCTACAAAAAAATACATTTTTATTAATGATTATTATTGCTGACTCAATAGTATCAATTTGAATTTCAATTTTTAATGTATTTATTTTGCTTAATTTCATACGGAAAATATTCCATATGTAAATTTATATCATCCTGTAATGCTGCGTACGGACCAAACCAACGACGATTTTGGTCCAACGTTTTAACCAGCAGGATAAAACCAGTAGCGTACAAAATATCGAAATAAAAATTAAATTTAAAAATTGAAATTAAATATCAAAATTAAACATATTATTATTATATTAAAATTAAATTCAAATATCAAAATAAAATTATAATCAATATATTAAAATTAAAATAAAATATTGAAAGTTAAAACAGAACATGCCCAATTTAAATAAATTTTCGAGATTGACCTAAAATTAGATCATCAACAATCACATACAGGTAATCCTCGACTTTTGTTTGTCGAAGATTTTTTGACTTACGAAGATACGCACTAAGATCGAAAAAAAAATCAAAGAATTATTATTTTTACTTCCCCTTAATGCGCAGTTACTGAGAATATATCATGTGATAGTATGGGTGACCGTGCGATGGTCCCAACCCGGTACGTAGTCGGTTTATCAAACGAAATTTTTTTAGTCTTCAATTGTTTCTCTCGTCGAAATAAATCAATTAATTAAATCATTTCAGAGGTAAATTTTATCGGATAATGTGTGATTATTAATTTTATTTCGACGAAAGAAAAAAAACCCTTTGACAAATCACCGACATCCGACACCGCGTTTTCTTATGAATTGTTTTTTTTTATCGATCGTCGACGGTAGAAATACAGTAACATCTCGTGACGACTTTAACAATATTTTTTTTCGCTCGTAAGCAGAGAAATTATAATATTTCTCTGGTTTTAAATGCGCATCGTCATAATTCAAAACATTGTTGTAATTCAAAACATCAACGATGATCTAATTTTAGCTCAATCCCGCTCTTTAGCTTGATTTTGATATTTAATTTCAATTTTAAAATTTAATTTTTATTTCGATATTTTGTACGCTACTGCTGGTTAAAAAGTTGGCCCAAAATCGTCGTTGGTTTAGTCCGTAAGCACCATTAGACAATGAAATAAATACATTTATTCATCCGTATTCTGAAGATTTGACACAGTATTGTTGTATTACACATATGTACATATGTATATAAATTGATGAATTTATCTCAAATACTCCACAGATATGTATACTTAAATATTATATACTAGTTGTTTTACCTAATTATTTATAACCTAATCTTAAACGAATAGGGCCAACCCTAACTTAACCTAACATAAGCTGACCCTTAAATAAATAAGTGTTGGCTGCTAAGATATTACGATTACCCAGTAAAAGTGTAACTGGTTATGATTTCACCGAAACGTCAAATTTTATTTTGTTACTGGCAACCCGTTTGACGTTTGATTTGCCAACCGATCGCCGATTCTGTCGTGTGAGCTATTTTAGAAATGTTAATTTGACGTTTCGACATTTTTCGTATTATTTATTTTACAGCCGTGCTAAAAATACTATTCCATTATAATATAGGTATTTATAATAGATTGAAATCATTAATGAACTAATCAAATGTAGAATAATGAGCTCTTGTATTATTCATCTACATCTTAATCAAATGTAGAATAATAAATGCATCATCTTAAAAGCAATTGAAACCATAATAAAATCTAAAATTTTATTGAATTTTCAATGCGCAAAATAATGCATCTTTAACGAGAGTTTTATTTGTATTGCATTCAGAAACACTTCAATGAACCGTTTAGGCATTTCTAATTGAAATTTGCAGGCAGAGTGCATATGGGCAACGACTTTGTTTGCATTGCGGAAAATGAGAAATTTTATTTTTCACAAATCAGCGAGATCTCTTTCACGTCACCAAAAAAACGACAACGCTAGAAATAAAAAAAGCACAAAAAAAAAACCTGCAATAATACGATTTCACTTCTACTTTTTGCTTTCAGAAGTCACTCTGTGAAAGCCGCAGCATTTGGAGTGTCGTTTGCGAAAAGCGCTCGACTTGAATACTACACTCGCCGCGGAAAACCGAGAAAAGCTTCGACGCTTTTCTTCGATATTTCCCGTCTTATATTCAACTTAATGAAATGTTTTTTTCAACGCAAAAAGATCGTCGAATGATTGATTGCACTGCCAGCATTCGTTCCCGGTGCATTAACGTCATTTTTCTTCAGCTTCGTGCACACTCCATTGTTGTTGCAACGAACGTCCGGTCATTTGGCAACCATTCATCATCTTGTAAATTTTTCAAAGACGACAAATACCAAAAATGAGTAGAATTCGGCAATGCGGCAAATGTAACCGTATGTATGATTTGAATTTGAACGTGTTTATTGCCTTTACGTTGAATGTAATCATAATTTTATATACCCAATGGAATTAAGACATTCTCTATATGAACCGTTATATTTGAAAGCAGTAAAAGAAAAACAATATTTCTGTTTGATTTAATTCACAAATTGTTATCATTTATTTTAAATCGATATGTCCAGAATCTCGGAAAAGCAGAATAAACGTATTACAGGCCACCAGTATTTTTAAATATTAAACTTAAAACATTATATTTTATGTTTTGCGAAATATTTTTCAAAATAAATAAAAGAGGGCTTATGCCATTGTTAAATATAATGGCTCATAAATGTTATATTATATTTACAATAGAAAGGTCCTCACTTTGCCGAAAATATTTTGGTTTTCAAATAAATACTCATAGAAAGTCTCATAGTCCATTTATCTAACAATGTAAATACATACATATAATATATAGAATGAACATAAAAAATGAATTTAAAAATGTTTTTAATATTTATTAAATTCGCTCTCAAAGCACGTGTGCGTAGTTAGATATTTAAATTTGATGGAACTGGAAATGGAAACTATTCTAAATATAAAGTCAGTTCCATTTACATTTCGCAAAGCTCTTATTTCTAAATACAGCCGCAAATAAATATAATATTCGCAAATTTTGATTTTTAAATCCTTTTTATTATTTCTTAATTATGTTCACAATACATCTTATATCAATTTGAATAGCTACTGATCTACTGATCATTTCTATATTTTAAAATTTTAATTTAAGTTTGTTAGTAATCATAGTATTTGATGTTAATATTATTCTAATGTTATAATTGAACAGCATAAAAGGAAAAAGAGCTCAAAAACCCTATTAACAATTCTTGTTTGCAAATTTAAAAATATACATACATATTAACTTTTTAAGCATGGACTTTCTGTTCAAACATTGGCATGCAAATCTCTAGCAATTTACGTCGTAACGATTTCTACAACCAACTTGTTTGTCAAAAAATAATGCTTTTTATAACAAAATACAATCAGTCGGGTTATTCTTATTGCAGTTATAATAACCAAATTCCAATTAACAAACTATCAGTTCATAATATTTGCTTTTTTAAATATTATAATAAAAATATATTCAGTTTTATAAATAATATAAACCTAAAACAATATTAGACAAAAGACTTGACACTTGGAATGTCTTTCGTAGGCTCTATCGTACCCAGAGATTCTACGAAAGATTTGACAACGAATAAATTTCCAATCGATGGACCACCTTAAGGAGACGCAATTTTTTATTTTTTCTATATTTTTTTTAAAATAAATAAACAAATATGTCCCATAATTTAGGTTTAGAATATGATTTTTAGTGTTTTTCTACATATTTAAATACCTTTATACACAAGGATAAACATTTAGTAACTGGTAGTAAGTTTCATTTAAGAGGGCTGGACACCAGCGCCTTGTCCATACAAACGTATTAGACTTCTCCCTTCCTCAATTATGGCACAAGAGAAATTATTTTTTAATATGCTATGGATATCCACCATTGGGGTGCATTTATCGTTTTATTTTTTTGATTAATTATTTTTTATATGAGCTAGTAGCCGCCAAACATCAATAAAATTGCCTCTTTTTTACACCCACGAAAAGAGTCCAGCGTGCTTATTTAACGGTCGACTTTAAAAAAAATACGCACATAGTTGCACAGAAAATATCTTTCTCATACCGATGATGAAATTTTTTTACAAATTGGTCCATTTTTGGAGGAGAAAATAGAAGAATACGAAACCTCGATTTTGTCAATTTAAAATACGTTTTATCTGGTCGAAGCGCAACTGTCGCATTCACTCAATATATACAAACATTCACTCAATATATACAAACATTCACTCAATATATATATCGAAGAAAGGAACGGCAAAAAAATTAAGGTTTCGGGTGTTGAGCCCTCTTAATAGGATTAAATATGTTTTTATAGAATTATTTCCAAAATACAAAGAAAAATACTTACACACACATTTTTTCTAAGCATGAAAACATGATCAATGATTTGATTCTGTTTTCAAATCAGTCAAAATTTCAAAATTGAATTTTATTAATGTCATCATCTATTAATAATACGTACATATGTATATAACAGTGGCGTGTCGTCATTGGACTAGTCAAAGTTAGCGCTCCAAAATTTTTTTTCCTTAAATTTAAAAATATCAACAATTCAACTACAGAAAATTCATATCTTTTTTCATATTGACATTATTCACTCGGATTATCGAAGCTCAGAAACCGGAATCGCCCCTACCTGAGGCACTGGTAGTGGTAGTGGATTGTTATGGTATGGTATGCTATGAGACTTTCTTAAAATAAATATCATACAAAATGAGGACCACTCTAATGTTACATAAATGTGCCCATTAATAGCACTCACCCATCATATATACGTTTATTATAAAAAAAAAAAAACAAATCTAGACATGAATCCACCAAAACCCGTCTCGGGGTAGATTCGAACCGCCATAATCGAAATGCACCGACCCAAAAGTTACGACACCACATGGCGTCGTCAATTTTCCAATTGTCGATATGTGTATCGTTAATGGCGGGTCCCCGCGTGTTCACAAATCACCTGAACGGACCGGGGACCGCACTTGACGACCGCTGGCTCACCGTAAGCCCGGCTAATTGATTTAGTGCGACCGGATGTGTCGATTCGGCCCCCGCTAATGCGCCCGCAAAGGCTCCGCCACCCATTTGCGAACACCCTGTACGTATGCACATATCGAATTTACCGCTAATACACCCCTTCGATCGGGAACGGGGGTTGGAAATGATAAATACCGGTCTGGGGCTCGAAACAATGTCTAATTTCTCGCATCCACCATTCGCTAATATTTGCACAGTGCGGATTAGTGCTCTCTCTCTCTCTCTCTAAAATCTCTCTCCATACATACATATATGTAGATATATAAATGCATATCTACATATTACAGACCGCAAAGGTAATAACTCTACAATTTAGCTAAATGTAGTTTTATTCCTGTATTTTTTAAATACATCAGACACACAACGTTTCACATGGCTTTCGTGTTAGTGGTCATTTTTATCTCTTATCCGATCGTTTTCATACTTTGCCATATTGCTCATTTTGGTCATCAATATAAGTAAATGGAGCCTCCGCCATTACGATGGTGCAAATATATCGTGTAAGACGCGTTTGTAATTTGCCCGCCGACATTCTATTTGACGTTTGTTTGTTAGTTTTAAACATAGATGGCGATAGTAAAAAAAAATTATTGGTGTTTGTATTCAAAATAATAATTTTATATACAAATTATTTTACTTACCTCTTATACAGTTCACATGGTTTTCGTGTAAGGGGTCATTTTTTATATCTCTTATCTCTTATCCGATCGTTTTCATACTTTGCAATATTGCTCATTTTGGTCATCAATATAGGTTAATGTATCGTCTGCCATTACGTTGGAGACAAAATATCGTATACAATGCGTATCAAATATTGCGGTGAAGTCTTGTAAGCTACCATAATCTATCTTCAACCTTTTCGCCGTGATTTGACCATATCAGATTTAAATTGTTTAAACGCCTATAATTCACTCTGTAGTTTATAAAATTTGCTCTATAGGTTCTCGTTATCTCTAATATATAAATATTTATAGTTTTAACTCTCATATGCATATATAAATTTCAAATTTGGCGTCTAGCTTCATATAATGTAATACACGATATATATTGATTTTTGGCCAAATATGTCATTTACTAACCTCTTATACGTTTCACATGGTTTTCGTGTAAGCGGTCATTTTTTATATCCCTTATCTATTATCCGACCGTTTTCATACTTTGCCATATTGCTCATTTTGGTCATCAATATAAGTTAAGGTATCATCCGCAATTACGATGGTGAAAAAATATCGTATTAGACACGTTTGAAAATACTGCATCGTATTACACGGTGACGTTTATCTGTCACATTCATCATTCACATCGGTAGTTTCATTACTTTTCGCCCTGCCATCTCGCTGTTAAATTTTAATTATTTAAACGCCTATAGCTTTTTCTTTTTTCACTCTATATTTTTCGTAATGCAATTTAGGTACAAAAGTTTCAACTTTAATTACAAATCATATATCAATTCAAAAGACAGCAATGGATATGTCATCGAGCAACACGCATCCACAGTTTTCAAATTAGACACTAAACTATCTTACAGCAACCTACATATGTAGCATAGGAGGTCCATGTGCTATCCACGATTGAAGGGCTATCATATAAAAACGTGTAGGTATAATACATATATAATATAAAAATGCAGGATCTGGTTGTCAGGAGACATGGGCGGTAGACTGAAATGAGACTCGTTGGGCTGTTTAAAGCATTGTATATTAGGCGGAGCGCCGCAATGGACTAAGCGTCACATGTACAGGATGACAACTTAATTATTCTTCAACTCATGCATGCCAACCCAATCATTCATTCATGGATTTTTGTAGGTTAGAAAACTAAATTTCACACTATATATAAATGTGATTTTATTTATTATTTATTTAATCGAACGTGTACACTCGCCTTTTCATGTTGATTCAAAGCGAGGAGTATACTAAATACAGATCAAGAAACAATAAATTATATTTAAAGACATAATCATTATTATATATTTTTACATTATTATGACATCTATGGTCAAACATTGCAAGCGTTGCTAGTAGTATTGTAAGCAATTCTACAATACCTTCAATACGATCAATTTACGAATTACGAATTCATGCAAACATCATCTAAAAAGACATCTATGGAGAAATTTTCAAAATTTTCAATTTAGTAAAGGAAATGCCAATTATACAGGAACCGTTTCAATGAAAATCAGAAAAATTGGCCAAATCTGATAGGAGACGATTGACCTAAAGTCACAAACCAAGGTCTGACCAGCAGCCACTAGTGGGACTTGAACCGTGACCACTCAGTTATGTGTGTTATATATCCTAAATTTAAAATAATATCGAAGGATTGGCACAAATTCAAAATTACACTTTCAAAATAAATAAACGATTCTTATTTTAGCATTACTGTGTTATGTGGGATTTTTCTTATACATTAGACCTGTTTTTAATATTCATATTACATGTTTTTGTATTCATTTTCTTGCTTATATTTGTTTATATATGCGTTGCTCGTTGTCACCGCGTTATTTTGGTTTGCGTGGTTTCGACGAAGCCTTTAAAATGAATACTTTTTAAAATGAATGATTGAGAACGCTTTTTAAAAGCTCCGATCCCAAAATTGAAATTTTTTCATAACAAATTCCCGAGAGTTGAAGATTCAATTTTCAATACTAAATAATCATGTTTAGTTCGGAGTTCGTCGAAAGTTTTTTTTTTTCAACTTTCATCAACCTGAGTAATGCCAGACTTTAAAGTGGCTTTATCAAATAACACTGACTAGTAAAAAAAACAAAAGGAATATTAACTTATAAAAATTATCAATTTTATAATCAGTCCTCTGATTTATAATTGGGTATTATGGAATTATCACCTTTGCACTCTAAAGGCGCTATATACATATGTACGTACATGTGTTCGTCTCATATTCATATTTCGATACGTTCGACAGTTTGATACGATTCGATATCTTTTGTTATTTTAGGACGTGCATTGGATTTGACTATGCTAATTTCGAATGTGTGGTTTTGGATGTAAAATTCGGATATGAGCGGAATTGGATCGCTCGGTAAAAGGCTTACGATCGAATTATATTTTGCCTCGATATATGTATATGCACAGTTCATTCTATACTAATCGGGTGCTTAAAAATTGAGGTTTCGGGTCATAATCCCGATAGATGTGATCACGATTGATGGAAATTCTGATGGGTTTTATTTAATACATTGTGTGAACGGTGGATTGCAATTATTTTACGAAAAATATTACGTATTAAATATTTTATGGTTTTATAAGGCACTTCAATTATAATATTTATTTATTTTATTTTAAGTTTAAGTTTAGACCATTGTGGCATTACAGGAGTCCCTAATGCGCCACAATGATAGAAAAATAAAATTATATTCAAACATATGTACAAAAAATACATTTATAAATAATCATAAAAATCAATAGCATTATAATAATAGCAGATTAAGTAAAAATATAAAATAATAAAATACAAAGTAGGGAATGTCTTGCACCAATACATAATATATAAGAAACAGATGCAAATACAAAACATCACTGCGAGGCCCAAATAGAAGAGAAAGGTCAAATTCCACTCATACATCACATTAAATTTTGAAAATAATGATGAGTGCAGGCTACCAGACAAATAGTTTAAAATAATCTCCGATAACCTACGGTCACTTCAATAAATTGGTGATTGGAACTTGTTGAATGAAAATGTCTTCCAAACTTACATAAATCATTGGAGACAAGAAAATTGAGATGTGGTTAAGAAGAAGAGATTAAGAAGTCATAATCTTAAACACCTGAATGAAAAATAGTTGAAAAAGTACAAATGGAAATTCACTTCTAGATAAAATTTGAACTAAACTTACCAGTCTCAATATTTTAATAAAATCATTAATCATCTGAAAATTTAAACCATAAAATAATATATACATATTACATATATACAAACATGTGTTTTAATAACTTTCACACAGATTATGCTTGGTTTGCTTCTTCTAAAATTAAAACTTGTCAGTATATGTTCCCAAATTTCCTCTACCGAAATTTAAAGTTAAGTTAATATTAAATAATCTTGTTTCGTATCGCTACATAAATCTGATGGATTAATTTTGAAAATGAGAAAACTTTACAAAATATACTCTTCAAGAAATTAGACCGTAATCATGCATCTGCGATACGCTCGAGATAAATAAAATAAAAATTAAATTACGAAACCGAATATTTGAAAATATATTTACGTGCCGAATACGCGACAGTGATTTCTTTTTTTCGCGATATGCATACATCACTTTTGACGCTCAGTACGTCGGGAATGTATGACAGGTGTCAATCACCGGATTTGAATATTATATACATTATATTAATATACCTACGAATCGGGGAGATTTTCGCAGAACGTATGACACATTCAGTTTTTTTTACATATGCAGTTTAACCTTTATATATGTACATGCATACATAAAATATAAGGCGGCTGACAGCACTTCGAGTTTAACTGCTCGCAACTGTTATATTATAAGTGGTATGTTTAAAGTTGTGGGGAGTTTTAATATGCGAATTGTTGTAGTTTGACGGGAAACTTGCACAATATTGGGAAAAGCGACCGAATGAAACGAACGTTGTGAAAGCATAATAAAACAACACAAAACCAAACTGGTGGTGAAACGATAAATTTCTACAGCTTTTCAGTGACGTATATATGCATGTAGTAAATTTTTGGTGAAAAGCTTTCATGTTGACGTTTTCGTGCCAATTTATTTTGTCGTGCCAATATTCGATGCTACATATGTTGACTATTATAGAGTGCAAGGATGTTTAAATAGCACGAATTTTTCTATTTGGTTTTCTCAAAAAATAGTCATGAACAGCTTCTGAAATATCAACCCACGAGAACACTGAAACTGTCAATTGCGTCTGACTTTCCTAATTGGCCTTTTCCTTTTTAGTGAAATTTCGTTCTGAGTCATCATAAAAGAAATGTCACAGGCAGAAAATTCAGTTATTTCAATGGAAAGTTATAACATTTATTATAATATTTATAAAAAGTAGAAAATAATATTGCAAACACACATAATACATACCGTATTAGTACAAGACACTTTCATTTGTGAAACTTGATCTTAAATACAACGATCTATTTGTTGTATCTTAAATACAATTGATCAAAGATATTATGCTTTAAAGTATTCAAAACCATTTCAGCAAATAAATTTAAAGAATAATTCTCAATATAGAACAAGTTTTAACGAAAAACTGCTGAAATATATCAAATTTGTTCAAATAAAAGAATTTACCATTACTACTCCTAAAAATTTAACAATTAATAAGAAAAATTCATTTTTCATAAATATCTCCCAGAATTCATATTTTTTTAACGTCAACATAATACAAAATAAATCACGAATGAAAATTATATATTAAAACAGTGGAATTTCATAACAAACATACCTGTCCAGCGTTAACTATGTAGTCGAGTGTGTTTTTCCAACTCCTTTCAATTTCCATCTACAATCTACAGTCTAAATTTGGGTAGCACGAGATGACACATCAAGTTTAATGGTCTGAAGATAAAAACTGAATTTAAATACGGGAAATACATATGCATATACACACCTTTATCCGGATTTTCCCGCGCATTTTTGATCCCGAACTCTAAGTCCATCTATCCTCTTAGTTTGAGTACTATTAGATAGTATATCAAATTTTGTAGTCTAATATTAACAACTTTCGAATTACACAGTGTTCAAAATGAAAGTTGAAGATTAGATCATTTTATTTTACTACCGCCATCTATGTTTAAAACTAAAAACTGGATAGACGTCAGTCACTTTTCAGAAATTAAAATTTCAAACGCGTCTTACACGATATTTTTGCACCATCGTAATGGCGGAGGATCCTTTTACTTATATTAATGACCAAAATGAGCAATATGGCGAAGTATGAAAACGATCGGATAAGAGGCAAATTTTTTCCTGAATTGTAAACGCAAACTCATCTACGTTCTAAATTAGTACACCGTGAAGCCGAAAAGTTTAGATTTGCATATTGGTTATACAAACATTCATTTTGATACAATTTTTCACGCAAATTGAACTCACTTATTGAACATCCCTCATCCATTAACTGATTTCAATACGCATAAATTCTCTTCGACAAATAAACCTTAAATAACCTCTCCGTGGAATAAATAAGCTTTAGTCTCGAGCTTTTTACCGATAATTTCACATACGAGAAAAACTCTTCAAAGGCAGGGGGAGAGAGAGAGTGCGTTTCAGTTTCAACGTACACACAAATGTACGTACGATATAAAGGAGGCCAACTAAACTATATTGCGTAAGTGATTGAAACACTCCTCTTGCGTATGTGCTCTTGTGAATTTTTTTCCCCTCTTCTATTCCTCTGAGAGTTTCGGTAAATGGACCCGATATTAGGAAACAATTCCCGTTTCATACGTAACGTACTCACCCAGCATCGCACAGGGCGTGTGTGTACGTAAATAATTTAATGTTCTTCTCAAAGGAATTTCCTTTGATATATGTATTCTCGTATAGTATACAATATATATATATAAATCCATTATAAACGGTTCGATGTGGAAAGAAAATACGCATACTTGATTTTATTGATAGCGTAAAATATTATGTAGGAACACGACTCATTTCAGAATGGATTCGAAACAGCTGTATATGACTTTGATGTGAATCAATATCAAAGCCTTCATGTACATACATACATGTCTTGAGGTGGTAAAAATGTTTACAAACATATTTTATTTTTAAAAAATCAATACCACAGAGACTTGACAGGTTTCCCCAAAGCGTCAATGTGATTATAATACAAATAAATAAATCTCTTCTCTTTGCCAGGGAGTTGAAACCCAAAGATCCCAAGAACTAGGAACAGAATCACTAGGGAACAGATATGGATAAATCCAAATGTCTTCAGATATAAAAATCTAAGGAATTTCCTTTGGACTCGTTCCAACGTTAGAGAGTAACGAAGTTGATAGGGAGACCATATAATGGAGCCAAACTCGAGCACACTGTGAACCAATTTACAACATAAGAGACGAATGACAGTGAGCCCTAGTTCGGACGAATTACGGATTACGAATCCAAGGATTTTTGTTGCCCTATCACAGATATTCTCAATGTGGATGTTGAAACTCCAACTATCTTCGAAGACTATTCCCAGATCAGATATAAATAATTCTCTCTGAAGAAGAGAATCATGAAATTTATACGGATATTTAATAGGAGAACGAGAACGAGGGTAAAAAATGACCCGACACTTTAGGATATTGAAGGGAAGTTTATTAAAATTAGCCCATTCAAAAATATAATTCAAATCCCCTTGCAAATAAAGAGCGTCAAGTAAATCAATTATTCTCTTATAGATTTTTAAGTCATCCGCATATTGTAATACAAATTTAGAATGGTGAATAGAATATTGAATATCATTGAATAATAAAGGGCCAAGATTTGATCCTTGGGGAATCCCAGTAGTGGCAACATACTCATAAGAAAAGCAACTCCCAAACTTAACGAATTGACGTCGATCCTGTAAATAAGAAATAAAAAGACTAACAAGATTATTAGTAAATCCAATAAAACTTAATTTACTAACTAAAATTTTATGATCAACTTTATCAAACGCCTTCTCAAAATTAGTATATATTACATCCATTTGATTATTACAATCCAAAGAGCTGGTCATGTCACTAGAGAAACATAACCAATTGGTAATAGCTGATCTGGCCTATAATATATCTGATTTTCTAAAACATAATATGTATAATGTGTCGATGAAATGTGGAAGAATATGTTGATCGAGTTATGCTTGCTAACTGCATTAGTGTTCTATGCAAAGTTGGTATTATTATATATTAATTTTGATGAGTTTTAATTAATTTGATTAAAATACGTATGTATATATATATATATTGCCTTTCAAAAAAATAAAGAAAAGAATCCTTCACATATAATTTAATTATGTTTATTAAAAGGTTATTATAACCTTTTTCAAGATGAAGCAGCTGCATTCAGATGTATATAAATATTTCAGTATAAAGAGATATTCGCTATAAGATACATCTAACGTATTTAAAGCACAATGCAAAAAATAATTCGTAGCTTAAATTAATTAATTTTAAATGTAATCTATTGAAAAAATATTAAAAAAAAAACAGATTTCAATGATGACACATTTGATGTTTGAATTAAGTTATATTTGATAAGTGAAGTTATCTTAAATTTCCAAGTTACAGAAAAGCATTGCCAAAAACGTGTTTATCAATCAAAAATCTTCAATAAAAGTTATATTTTCGAGTTGACACAAAATTGAAATTAAATATGGACTAAGTGTAATAGTTTCGTGCATATAATCGGTGGAAAATTCGTCAATTTGGTAATGAAAACTTCGACTAATTGTGTGAAACGATTAAATCGTCGACGAAATTTAATAAAATTTCAACATCAATCGAATCCAATTATCGTGATATGGCCTGTATTTCAATCGCCAACATTGTATTGAGTTTTACGATCGCGATTTGCCGAAGCGTAATATTCAGCCAATGCACTATCATTGAAATGTACTCGAATGCATTATTTCGGAAAATGGACATTCATGGTACGGGTTTTATCGCTTTTATGGTGTTGTATTAAAAAAAAACAGGACCGTAGGAGGAAAATGAACAATATTTATATTATATGAAATGTATTTGATTAGTTTGCAATATTTATGTATGTATATAAAAATCGAATAACATATCTTTTTCATATCCTGAATATTATAGATGAAAGAAATCCTAATATAATGTATTTAAATATTATTCATTATTGGTATGCGTAATACACGTTCTAAAATGTTGAGTAGATATTTACATATTTATGTTGAATTTAATTACCTGTACTAATTGTTGCCTATATTCATAGCCAGAATGCATTATACATAGCTTAATTTAAATAAAGTCTTTTTATGCTTTTAAATAGTCTAAGTTGCGACATTATATTATAATAAATTTAATATATTTACATGTGCTGATATATATGTACTAATATTTTGATTAAATATATTGTTTTTGTGTTCAAATTATAGTCATAAATGTGTGTAAATTGTAAATATATATGTTAACATAAAAAAATAGACCTAATCAAATTATTTAGAAAATTAATAGTATAGGAATATTCAAAAAATGTGTATCATATTTATTTTTTGCATTCCTTTTAAAATATATTATGACGTTAAAGTAAAAATTTAAAATACTACATAAAGACAAGTGTATTTACGTATTTAATTATTATAAAGGTATAATATAATATTTTCACTTAACACAGAGTGAAAATGAGATTATCCAAAAAACGTAAAAGGATATGAAAACACCGGAGGACGAGCCGGGACCAAAAAGATTTTCCCCTTCTGTTTTAAGAGGGAAATACATATAAATTATGAATAATAATAATGAAAAACTTTCAACATTCACGAAACGTATACAATACTACATAGAAATGGAACATAAAACGAGTCATAAAAAAAAGAGTTACACTTTTATAAGCTGAATATAATAGTATTAAAATATCGATATTATTATATGTATGTATGTAACTATAGGTATAGTAAAAAATAATACGTATTTATGAAATATATTATATACATGAACGTTGTGTTTAGATATTGTTAATATTTATACATATTATATTTATCGCTGTGTAGATTACATATATAATAATAGATTAGAATATTCGTTAAATGTTCTTATTTTCAATTGAATACTACCAAGCGATCTTATAGCTGTTATATCTGGTATAGTTGTTGAGATGTAAACACAATTATTGAAAAATAATCAATATTGTAAATATATATATTATATAAAAAAATATTTGTATTATATAAATGTCAAAAAAGCGCTAATAAACGATTTTTATACAATGGTGAGTTTATTTTTATATATTTTTCAGGATATATCCACGTGCTATTACTCTCTAGAGACATGTCAAAACTGAAAACTTTACGAACATTTCACGTATGAATACGGCCTGTACTCTCAAACTCAAATGGCCACTTGTCTAAACTCTGAACAACTACGTCAAAATAATGGGAAATTCATGCGAAACGCGAAATGAGATGCTTCAAATTAATGCCATTGCGATCCGGCTTAACTTCATTTCCATTGTATTCATAATAATATGTATAAAATAAATGTTATTAAACGTACAGTAACTATTTTCCTTGGGGCCCCGTTCGCTCTCACTCTAACTTTCAAATGCAATTAAAAGTTATTTGTTCTAAATTTTTTTTGAAATTTTCCGATTTATATTCTTCGATGAAATCTGCTTCATCGTAATTTGATAATACATTCGAAATTTCCCAGACTGAACTGTTGATAATGGAATATTAACACGTACAGCTCAATACCCGTATCTGATTTTCCTTTGAAAGATTTTCACTTTCAACAACAAGGTTTTTCGCGGAATTTTCGCCGACAGCACATGCTAATTTCTCCTTTGAGACACACCGGTATGCTGTGGAACACTCGCGAAAGTTTTCTCATCAAAGAGCACGTGTAATTTTCACGTGTAAACGAGAAACTTGATCGCTCAATAATGTTTAATCACGCAATGTCACTCGCAAGTGCGATAAATGGTTTTACAGCGTTTTCTAAATGACTCAGTATATACATAATGAATTTAATTTCATTAAATAAAAAATATAATAACGTAAACATGCGCTAATTATATATGCATATGTTGATGAAAATTTATGTAAAATTTTCGGTATTACATAAATTGCTGATGCGTATTAAATTTTCATATAAAAAGTGACACAAATTATCTCTGATAAAAAACGTGTTTTTCGAGCGAAATTTTATTTACAACGCCTCAGAATTTAATCATGCTCTCACTGTGCCTTTGCACAGAAAAAACAGACTCAAAGATTTTCTTGTGACAAAAATTATAAGAAACAAATTTCCATTCCTCTCATATACACCAATGTCGCAATAATGAAATATCAGATTTCCTTTCAGCGTGAAAACCTAATCAATATTCCCAGAGGGCTCTGTTTACCTAATAGACTTTCTTATAATAAACGCAAAATATTATTAGCTATGAACGCAATAAAAATGATTATTTTGAACAAAATACATATATATGTATGTACATTGAGAGTCATCTATATATATATGTATATAAAATTGAATGTTTGTCTCCCTCGAATAGGCTCCTAAACCACTGAACCGATTACGATGGAACTTTCGGGATTTGTTGTATGCATGTCTGGGAAGATTACTGTGAAAAAAAAACTTCTTAATAATAATATTCGTAATTACGATTCGTAATTCGTATTATCGACGCGTAAGTATGAAGCGCCATTGTTTAGTCAAGAAAATTTGTTTGTTGGCAACCACGATAACCAGTTGGTTTTTGACAACACGGCTTTGAAAATACGTTGTTTAATCTCCAACCAAGTCCGCCAACTCCAACTCCAAATAAGGATTGTAAATAGGTTTTTGAGCTCTTTTTCCTATTATGCTGTAGATTAACATTAGAATAATATAATACTATGATTACTAACCAAATTAAATTAAATTGTAAAATATAAAATGATCAGTAGATTAGTAGCTATTAAAATAGATATAAGATGTATTGTGAACGTTCATAATTTCGTAATAATAAAAAGCATTTAAAAATCAAAAATTACTTGAAATGCGACGTCTGCTAACTGAAGAAAGCAAATTTGTATTAAGTCGCGGGCAAAACAACGGAAAGCCAGGAACATTAACAAATACAAAAACAAAGGAACATTTACATTACCAGTGTTTTTATTGATAGGTAAAGTAGGAAATAACCGTTTCATACATTTAAATAAAAAAAGGTTCCTAAAACATTCAACCGATTACGATGTAATTTTCAGGATTTGTTGTATGCATGTCCAGGAAGCTGTAGCAGAACAAGCTAAAACTAAATTAAAAAAACTACACACCACAAAGAAGATTCTGAAGGTTCATTTATGACACTATTGGCGAAAGACTAGGCAAGTCACTAGGCAAAACGAGCATTTTGTAATTCGATCACAGTGCGTTGACAAGAGAAAATTATATACACATATATACATATATGGGGAGTTCGGTCTATCGTGTCATGCGGGGAAGACGTGCTTCTGCGTTCTCCCCGCTACTACTCGCTTAAACCCGGCTATTGCACGAAATTAAATCTAAAAACTTAACCATCCACTCACTTATTTTACTAATTGCATCCTAGTATAATTTAAGTGTAAAAATAATCAGCAGATCGGTCGTAAAGCGTATTTATATCAGTGAATTCGTAAAATTTTGTCATATTAGTTTTTTTTTTTTTTTTGTGTCTAAAATCTGTGCAAAGTCAATACGGCCGGGGTATATTCGTAATATCTCCCTACCTGAATACAAAAAAAGGTCCTTTCCCATCAGTCAATAGTTTGTCCCACAGAAGCAATAAATCTTCCACATAATTGCTTCCAGCAAAATTTTTAACGAACTTTATTTAATAACAAGCAGAAACAGTGTTTCCCAACTGTCTATCAGTTCTTTTTCATATTTAAATTATATCAAAGCAATTCGTGTAATTTTATATTCTTTACTAAATTTATTATTAAAATATTAAATTGCAAACCGCACTCACACATATATAAATCCGTTGTCTCCAAAGAGGCGTCTCACGATAAAGATCTGTAAAAAAGTAGTATAACAATTGCTAATCTATTATTATCATAACTAACTACTTTCACTTACAAAGTAACCCTGTTAAATGGCATGTTATAACTCATAAGTGATCCAAGTGATACCTAGGATGACTATCTGTCAAAGCTGACCACAGAGAAGAGTCTATGGCGGTAAGAACTCACTCCTTGAATGGAAATCTCTCTCAAGTACCGCCTTTTTCTCAACACATCTTGGATAAATGCGAGAAAAATAATATCCAAACCTCCAACAAGGTAAGAGTGACGATGGATGATAGCTTAGCTAATAGAAACCTGTATTTAGCCACGTACAATGTAAGAACGTTATCGAGTGAAGGAAGTGTGCTTGCATTAGAGAATGAATTAGAAAGTATCAAATGGGATTTAGTAGGACTTAGCGAAGTAAGACGAAAACAGGAAAACCAAATAATCCTAAAAAGTGGTAACTGTCTCTACTGGAGAGGGCTACCAAATGGTAGAATAGGAGGAGTAGGGTTTCTTATCAATAAGAGAATAGAAAGAAATATTATAGAAATAAGCGACATATCGGAACGTATATGCTATGTAGTATTAAGAATCTCGAGCAGGTACACTTGTCAAATCTTCCAAGTGTACGCCCCCACATCTAGCCACCCAGACGAGGAAATAGAAGACTTCTACGAAAAACTACAGGGCGCATACGATAATAGCCGCCACCACTTTAAAATAATCATGGGCGACTTTAACGCAAAAATAGGACAAAAGGCAAACACAGAAAGAGCAGTAGGCAATTTTGGTACCGGCCAAAGAAACGACAGAGGCGATCGCCTCATAGAATTCGCAGAACACAACAGGCTCTTTATCACTAATTCATTTTTCAGGAAAAACACCAACAATAAGTGGACTTGGGAGAGTCCTAAAGGAGACAGAAACGAAATCGATTTCATCCTAACAAATGCCCTGCACTCCGTTAAAGACGTTAGTGTTTTAAGTAAAGTAGATATAGGTAGCGATCACAGATTAGTCCGTGTCAGGATGGCCATTAATATAAATTGCGAACGTAGGAAATTAATAAAAGGATGCAGTAACTCTCCAGATTTCGCTCAACTAAGGTCTAGGAAAAAGGAATTCGAACTCGAACTTGGAAATCGATACGGGAAATTAAACCCAGAAGCAGACATCGAGGAATTGAACACTGTAATTAGTTCGGTTCTAGCCTCAACAGGTAAGAAATTAGTTGGACTCAGGAAACAGATTAAGCTAAGCAAAATTTCAGAGGAAACCAAAAATCTAATTAAGCATAAAAGGAAGTTAGATAGGGATAATAATAAGCAAGAATACAATCTAGTAAATAAGGAAATTAAGAAGAGAATAGTCAGGGATGTCAGGGATTTTAACAGCAAGCTAATAGAAAATACCATTAAGAATAACCGTAGCCTGAAAAAGTGCAAACAAGATCTTTTCTTAGGAAAAAACAAATGATCGCAATCAGATCAGAGAGCGGAGTAATAATTAGGAATAGAGAAGAGATCATAGACAGAGTTTATACGTTCTATGGAAAACTTTACGAGAACAACAACGGTCAATTTCCCGCTCCGGAATCGACACTCGGCCAAAGGGTTCCTGCAGTATTGCCTAGCGAAGTAGAGGCCGCGCTAAAAACTGCAAAAAACGGTAAAACCCCAGGGGAAGATAATATTCCCATTGACTTACTAAAATGTGGCGGCCCCCCCCTAATTAATATTTTAGCTAGGCTTTTCAGCAAATGCATCCAGAACCAAGCTATACCAGAAGGATGGAATAACGCAACTATCATTTTAATACACAAAAAAAGGCGACAAAAGCGATATCAAGAACTACCGACCCATTAGTTTACTTTCAGCGGTCTACAAGCTCTTCACGAAGGTTATTACAGAAAGGCTGAAGAATATCCTCGACGAGAACCAACCTATAGAGCAGGAAGGGTTTAGGGCGAATTTCAGCACAATGGACCACCTCCAAGTAGTTGGCGAACTAATCGAGCGCGCCAACGAATATCAACGGCCATTGTGCCTAGGTTTCGTCGATTATGAGAAAGCCTTCGATACAGTTAGTCATAATGCAGTACTTAACGCTCTACAAACACAGGGAGTGCCGGAACCCTATGTGGGACTGTTAGCTGCAATATATAAGAATGCCACAGCTTCGGTTAAAATTTTTTCAGGTACAGATAGATTTAGCATAGGAAAAGGAGTAAGACAAGGAGATAAAATCTCGCCCAAGTTATTCAATGCGGTGCTTGAGGGAGTTTTCAGGAACTTGGATTGGGATACAGCCGGAGTAAGCATCAATGGTCGCTTTTTGAGTCACCTTCGGTTCGCAGACGATATAGTTTTAGTAGCTCGTGATTCAGCTGACCTACTTATCAGACTAACACAGCTGGACAGGGAAAGTAGAAAAGTAGGATTAAAAATTAACGTAGATAAGACTAAACTAATGTTCAATAGTTATTGCATGCCTGATAGCATCCCCTTAGATGATAAACCAGTAGAAGTAGTAAATAATTATTTATATTTAGGTCAAATAATTGACATGTCTGGTAGTAAAAATGAAGAGATAAAGAGACGTATGAAATTAGGATGGAGTGCATTTGGACGGATGAATGCTGTTTTTAAATCAAAAATGCCACTCTGCCTGAAGAAAAGGATCTTTGATCAATGCGTTTTGCCAGTGATGACGTATGGATGTGAAACTTGGACACTGAACGCCAAGATGCTAAATAAAATCCAATGCACTCAAAGAAGTATGGAACGCTGTATGCTTGGCATAACGAGGAAAGACAGAAAGCGGAACACGTGGGTGAGAAATATGACAAGGGTAGTGGACATAGTGGATAGAGTGAAGAGATTGAAATGGCAATGGGCGGGTCACGTAGCTAGGAGGATGGACGAAAGGTGGACAAAAGAAGTGCTTGAATGGTACCCCCAGAGAAGGCAAAAGAGTAAAAGGAAGACCGCAAGGAAGATGGGTGAACGAAATTAGGAAAATGTGCGGAATGAGATGGATGAGTGTTGCGCAAAACAGAGACGAGTGGAAGCGTGTTGGAGAGGCCTTCATCCAGCAGTGGATGGCGAATGGCTGTAAATGATGATGATGATGATATACATATATACGTATATCACTACCGCAAGCTATGGAAAGAGTATTGGTAGACATATATGTATTTCCGTGAGTGCAAATATTAAAGGTTACATTGTATATTTACTTTAATTTGACATGTAACGACAATTTAAGGTGGTGCTAGACATTTCCACTTGACTGATAAAATAAAATTGTTAGGGTTGTTAGGGTAAAATCAACAAACAATTGAATTATTTCAAATATGTTCGCTGCCTGCGTTTTTCCGACAAAAGAGAACGGGAACGGGAATGAGAACGGGAACGAGAACGGAAACGGGAACGGGGACAAGAATTGCAGGCGTTATTGTGGCATTGCAACGCATGCTGGGTTCAGCTAGTTAAATAAATAAATCAGACATTTCTCATGAAAGTTTGAATTCTGTCGAATAATTTTAGGTCGGTACAGCACCGATGCAATTTTATAGGATTTTATTTTATTTCTTTGCCTAAAGCGAACTGAAAACAGCTTCCCGTCTGTCTGCTCAGTCTACTGAATATTTTTCCATCATATTTCGAGAGCTCGTTTCGTCCTGTTACAAATATGCTTGCTGAAATTTTCATATATACCTCTGGACTACAATATTTTAAAATAATTTAAAGTTTATTATTTTAAACATATCATAATACAGATCAAAATAATTAACATATATATGTATATTTATATTTTTACTTCACTAATAGATTTCTAATGGGTTTTATTTATTTATTTATTTAACATACTTGGGGGGAAGCGACAAAGCCGATAAACCCAAGGAGTTTGATTTATACATATATGTGGGATTGGTATGACTGAGAATATTTTAAGTTGTTTAACTGTGGCTGTCATTCGGGTACTTGAGCAATGGTCGAGCCCGAAGCGAGACATTAAATGAGTTACGTAAAGACTTTGACTTTGAATATCCTCCCGCACACATTCATGGATCCTATATATACATATATAAATTACATGGGAAAAAAAGTAGAATATATTCAAAATTACAATATTAAAATAAAAGAGAAAAAAAGTAAATAATAAACAGAAATAAGAAATTGGGAAAGAAGAATTACAGAAATCCTTTAAGTTTAAGAAATACATCAAGCTTATTCTTAAAAATATTAAGGATATCAGAAATTACAATTTCATTGGGAAGACTATTCCAAACTGAAACCACATACATATCCATTTTTTATATTTATTTTATCATGCATCGAAATAACTAGGATTATATCCTTATGATACGATATTAAATTATCGTATCAAAATTTTTCAAGCCTAATAAAAGGCTAATTGCAGTCACATTATTTTTTATGCATTATTAATAAGTAATATATCTATTAAAATTACAGAAACTATCACGAATAGATGTAATGTTTTTTTTCTTCATATACTTATATCATTGTTATCTGTCTGGGGTAAAGAAATAAATCGTGTAAAACACTTTGAAATGAAGAACACCTGAGCTCACCACAATGAACATTGGAATACGCAATTTGCCACGAGGAAACATTGCAAAATTGAGTGTTAAAAATTCTTAGAAAACACATTTTTAGTTTGAATTTTGAAATTAAATTCATACACCCTCACGCGAAAATTCATTTCTTTTTCGCCGGATTTATTTTTTTGCCATATATTTCATTAGCTTTATCATCATAAAGATGCGCTTCTTCATATAGCCGAAGTAGAGTGTGAAATTTTCGCTTCACTCCCGAGACGAGGGTCTTTGCGACGCAAATTATATATTTTTTTAATATAACGTAAAATATGATCACTCCCCGTTTCTTTAAGCTCTCACAACATATAGGGGTGGGAAGATTTCACGCTGAAAATTCACGGTGTGTAGCAATTAAACGTTAACGTTCAAAGGCGACGCAGTGATATATAACGGTGGGCCGTTGCGGCGTTATCTTACGGCGCCGTTAAATTAACAAACGCCGAAGCCCACACCAATTTACATGTTGTATACAGCCCCAATAAGCCAACCTTTATCTCCTTTTTTCGCCCACGCCCCCTCTAACATATATTTTAAAGGGACGATGTCGCCACCCCTTCGTATTCTTCTCCGTCGTGAATAATATTTTCATTTTGGATGGGGGTGCGAAACGCGAGACGTTTTGGTTTTTGCCTCGGTTTTCCCGAGAGGTGCTTCATTTGAGGAATCCGAACAGGCGAAACGAATTTTCCATCCCCCCATTGGAAATTCGAGACGAGTGCGTAATCGGCGATTAATGAAAAATCCATCAAATCGCAATCTGCCAAACTTCAAAATGGAATTTAAAAAATCCCCCTTTCTTATCGGTGGTGTATTTTTTTCGTATTAAATATCCTTTTGATATTTTATTACCCTATAATGAATAAAATTAATATGTTAAAGTCGACAAGTGGATTTCGATTGTAATTCCATAAGATTTTATATCAATATACACATATTATAGACTTAATAATATTGTTGCGGTGGAGGATCCAAGTAAAAGACCAAAGTTGTCTCATAGCATTTATTGATGATTAAGGAGATACACGCACTGACAGTGCTCAGTCCAGAATGACATGATATCGCCTACGTACCGCCTTATAAAGGGTAGATCTCTCAGGACACCTAATCTGTTTACCTGTTGTATAGTCACGTATTCGGATATGTATTTCCACGACATTGGGTCTCCCCGTTCCGATTCTGAGAAGTAACTAATAATGGTCATTGTTTAGCCTAAATGCACTTAGAGTCCAGATATAATCCTTGGAAGTAAGTGCATGCACTTAGTTAATCCGATAACAGATATCCGTTGGTCTAAGTGCAATTTGCTCAATCCGCGGCGTACGTAACATTGCCTCCCTCTTAGGTCAAATCGTCCCGATTGAGAAACTTTTCGTGCCGTGGAAATTTTATATAATTCATATGAAAATTTGACATTTATAATACTGTTGCGTAGGGGTGGGGGTGGATGATCCAAGTAAAAGGCCTTAGTCGTTTCACAGCATTTATTGATGATTAAGGAGATACACGCACTGGCAGTGCTCAGTTCAGAATGACCTGATATCGCCTACGTACCGCCTTATAAAGGGTAGATCTCTCAGAACGTCTAATCTGTTTACCTATTGTATAGTCACGTATTCGCATATGTATTCCCACGACATTTGGTCTCACGGTACCGGTTCTGAGAGAGGACTAATAACGGTCATTGTTTAGCCTAAATGCACTTAGAGTCTAGATATAATCCTTGAAAACAATTATCCCGGTCGCACGGTATGCTATCGTGCACTTAGTTAATCCGTTAACAGATAATCCTTGAACGGTCACACAGTCTCTGGGATTCTATTCGCTTAATCCGCGGTGTACGTAACAATATAAAATTCCATTTGAATTTCGTACTTTTACTGCCCACTAGCTGAACCCGGAATGCGTTGCAATGCCACAATAACGCCTGCAATTCCCGTTCCCGTTCCCGTTCGCATTCCCCTTCCCGTTTCCGTTCTCGTTCCCGTTCCCCTTTGTCGGAAGAACGCAGGCAGCGAACTTTATCTTTACGTTTGTTTATTTTACTTTATTGAGCGTTTGTTTATTTTACCCTAACCCTAAAAATTTTATTTTACCAATCAAGTGGAAATGTCTAGCACCGCCTTAAATTAAAAATAATTTGATGTCAAGTTAAAGTAAATAAGTAAGTATAGTAAAAATATATTCAGTTGTATAAATAACACTAGCTGAACCCGGCATGCGTTGTTCCCGTTCCCATTCCCGTTCTCGTTTCCGTTCCCGTTCTCTTTCTCGTTCCCGTTCCCATTTGTCGGAAAAACGCAGGCAGCGAATACATTTGAAATTATTGCGTTGCAATGACACTCATTCCCATTTTTCCCGTTTCCGTTCCCATTTTTGGGTAATTTTTTTTTCACAGTAATCTTTCCGAACATGCATAAAACAAATCCTGAAAGTTCCATTATAATCGATTCAGTGGTTTAGGAGCCTATACCTGACACACAGACAGTCATTCAATTTTATATACATACATACATATGTATATAGATTTAATGAAATTACTTGAAATAGTAATATTACGATTTAAATGTGCACATTTATACATATTATATTTTCATCACAATATAATGGATATTGAAATATTTCAAGGCAAATACACACTATCATTTATGATCTTTTACATAAATGTGTAAAATAGTTAGTATATATACGAGAACATATACTAACTTGAAAAAACTGCATTCCGTAAATAATATTCCGTTTGTTACAGACATTACTAACAAACTAACCAGTAGATTCTATGAAAGAATCACTAATAACCATACTAACACACTTGTGAAGAGTCTCGGTGATTACAACAAAATGTCTATACCCTTCAGGTATAAACACAGATTACCTAAACACAATCTGCTTTAGGTCATCGACTTTAGATAGTCTTTAATTAATATTATGTATTAGATGTATTATGAACATTTATAAGGATTGTAAATAGGTTTTTGAGCTCTTTTTCCTATTATGCTTTAGATTAACATTAGAATAATATAATACTGTAATTACTAACCAAATTAAATTAAAATTGTAAAATAGAAAATGATCAGTAGATCAGTAGCTATTAAAATAGATATAAGATGTATTGTGAACATAATTTCGTAATAATAAAAAGCATTTAAAAATCAAAAAAATTTATGATCTTTTTCATTTCAATTGTATGATATTTTTCTTATATCATTGCATTCACGAAGCTTATATTATAAATGTGCTTATGTTTATTTCTATTAATTCAATAAGTTCAGTTCATTCTGTCGGCTTCTCTATTATAAAATGTATGGATACTACCCTTGGTTATATCCAAGCAAATATTCTTCTTTTAACTAAATATTAAACTAACATTCTTTTAAATTCTCCTATATGCACAGCCATGGGGCTTTTTAACCATTTAGCTGATCAAACGGACATTGACATATTTAATGTTACTATTGGTTGGTTTATAGGATCCATTCAGAATATTGTGTTTCCTTAATCTTTTCTGATTTTCTTTTTTCTTTTATTGTTAATTTTATATTATTAGATTTCATTATATGTTTTATTATGTAATTTGCTTAAATGGTTTTTTACCAGTATAAATAAATAAAATAAATAAATAAGTTTTATATTATTTTAAAACTTTAATTTAATTTTATAGCATCTAATTGTTGAATCATTTAATAACAATACAAGCAAAAATCTAGTAAAATTAATATAAATTAAGTATAAATAACCAGAACTATTTTAATATGTAGATAATTAGTTGAATTGGTCCATCTTGGTAAGTAAGCTTAATCAGAATAATTTATTTATTTATATAAAAATACATGGGTAAAGCAGGAAAGTCAAGAGGCTTGACTTGATATAAATAATAAAATAAAAACAAAAATATTCATCATAACATTAAGATAAAATAAAGAAAACAAACATGAACAAAAACTACGAAATAAGAGAAAATACCAAAATATTAAAATATCTGGAACGGTAGCATAATAACTGAAAGAAAACAAAAATATAGAAAAGATATTGGAAAAGAAGAATTATTGGAAACGAAGAATATTTTAGATAAATTTCACATTGTAAAGACTGCTATTATTAAAGCTGGACCAAAATTTTCCAATGAAACAAAATTTGCTGCATTACTTATAAAATAAAAATTAATTCTTACTAATGGCACCATATATAATAAAGGAAATTCCAGAAAATTAGGTCACGATTTTCTATACTTTTTTAACATCCCTTAAGGAAATAATGCAAAGCTTCCTCTTACTTATTATAATAAAAAAAAATTATATACTGGAATACCAATAAAAGCAAATATAGTATCTACTCTAAACGTACGGCAATATATATTATACATTTATGTATATACATATGTACATAATTAAACTTAATATAATACACATGCATAATATTACAGTACTCGTTTCCCGGTCGAAAACTGTTTGCGAAAGCTCAACATGTCGGTTATAATTCAGAAAGTAAACATACGGAAGTAAACAATAAACGGCTACTACCAAAGATACCGAGAACGTATCGGAAGTTATAAATCGGAAAACCGGTATTTATGTCTGTACATATGTATGTATGTATGCAGTTGTAACCGAAATCAAATACTTGAACGTTATAGAACGACTGTAAATGCATCCGACGATGCAGAATGCAAAATATCTACATATGTACATACGTTCACTGCATAAAATACATACAATATCTAGAAACGTTTGCCGTCAAACATCGAGATTTGCTTAGTGAATGCATACAAATATGTAGATGTAAAATATCGTCAAAGAGACATACTGAATGAAATAAAATATAATATAACTTTGAATTTCCCGTTCATGTATGACTGAAATGTATGAATGAAAATCAAATTCAAAATGCAAATCATTACGATACAACTGTGCTTATGTAGATTCGTATTGTATTGTATTATATATACATGTGTATATATAATACAATACGACTCGATTCAATACATAACCGAATACGTCGATGCATAAATTAAGATAGGTGTATGTTGCGATAAGCATTTGAGAAGCATATCTCCGTATCTCTGCCATATTGTTTTAGTACTATGTAGCAATGAAACATTTTCCCGGGGAGAGACTTTGCTTAACGAGATATTAATCAACAGAGGCGTACCTTTAAATCGATATAAACAGGTATATAAATCTTGGAAAAATACAACAATCAAACAATATAATGTAGCAAATCTTTACATCAGAATTTTTTAGTTTTAAGTGTAAATGTACATGCGTATATGTATATTTTTATCCCTAGTATATATAATATGTTTCAGTAAGAGCGTCAAATCTCAAATCAGTATACACTGACTAGCAAGTGTGTACACTAGCTTCGGTTTTTAGCTAAAGCTTACGACGCTAGATTCCGCAGACACTCTTCGTAGGCAAATATTGACGCGCAAATGCATGCACTTGCTGCTGTGCACTATTAAATCTGCTAATTAATGAAATTTGAGTGGTTTGACAGCTGACCAAAGTTTGACGTTGCTCTTCCAATGAATATTATGCTCAAGAATATAACTGGTTGTATTCAAATAACCAATTTATTTTAAAATTAATACGAAATAGACAATAATTAACAAGGTAAAATGCAACAATTACAATCACGTACAACCGTATTACCTTCAATTTTAGGAAAGTTATATAAGGTTAGGTTATAAATAAAACATATAAGAAAATCAATTCAACCTAATTGAAAACAGATAGAAGTATGTTTAAAAAAAATTTACTTGTTCTGTGAACTTGCAATATTATCATGAAGAAGTTCATAAAATGTCTTTAAAATATGTTACTACAGAATTTTCAAATTTATGTATATATAGGCTAAGAAGGACATTTACAATTTGCAATTTTATTTATTTTATTGAAAAAAAAAAAAACTGGGAGCCTTTCGATAAATTTTGCATGCAGGACAATTGTTCTAGTTACGTACAATTGTATTGGTTAGGTTAAATTTTATTTTGTTCATTGATAATATGTAAAAATTATAAAATACAAAAAATAAACCACATAGTACTTTGCCATGATCTTTTCGTCTCTGGTTGGAGAATGAATAATACTTTGCAATTGTTCGTTAATTGCAAGAGATGTAATATTCACAAGTGTCTTCGACGACACAATCGATAGGAGTCTCTCCATTGAGATTTTTAAGATTGCTCTGCAAATAAATTCATAAACAATATTCATCAAATGAATATGTTAGCTTCAAGGTCCGAAGATAATTACCAAAGCACCGTGAGCCAAAAATATGATTAAACAATTGTATTGATTTTGCCGAGCGCTCAAATGTCTGAAACATAAAAACGTCACCGTCCCCAAAATTGTGGATATTTGATTCGCATTGTATACGATATTTTATCTCCAACGTAATGGCAGACGATACATTAACGTATATTGATGACCAAAATGAGCAATATGGCAAAGTATGACAACGATCGGATAAGAGATAAGAGAGATAAAAAATGACGACTTACACGAAAACCATGTGAACTGTATAAGAGGTATGTAAAAAAATATAGAAATAAATCTAAACACAATATATCTACATATGATAAGAATTATATAAAACAAATTAAACATACAATAGGGTGTTACCGTTTGCATTAATGGCATTAACTCCACTTCCAAAATTTAATGGGTCTTCTAAAATGACTTTACCTACTATTGAAACTGCCCAATGTTATTTTCCAAATCTCTAGACATCGGTTTAGATCTAGACTCCTTGTTCTAATAAAAGTCTGCAATATGTAAAATGGGAGACTGGATTCATGTAAAAACAAAAATAAAATATACAATTCCTACACATTATACTTTTCAACTTTCGATATTGCTTCCAATGAACGTTTCGCCTTCCCAATAGCTCATTTTTATTGTATAATTAATTGAATTTTTTTATTATATTCCACCCAGAAAGAATACCCAAGAGGCGATGCTCAAAACAGAGCAAAACACTTTCAAGTCTAAAAATATCAAAAATTAATTATCTTAAAGCACTTTCATTTTTATTTTCAGCATAATCTTCCAAATTAATTCATGACTCGATTTCAGCTTATCTAAACTGTATTGTTTTGAATGCACAAACATCCGTGTGTGTGTGTGTGTGTGTGTATACAAGCTATTAACACTCGACGAAGCTGACAAGCGTCCGAATGACAAATGACGTGTTAGCACAACGTGCCATGGAGAGCTTTTTCGGTCCATTTTCCGGAAGCTCGTCCGGATAAATTAACCATGGGGCCGGTTCAAACTTTTCCTCGTAATAAATAATCTGCGCATATCAAAGTTTGACTCGTTAATTACACCCGGCCAACCCTTTTATTCCGCCGGACCGAAAGGTATATGTATAGTATAATAGTTGGGCCGCAGCAGTATTTTTGGAAGATTTATTCCACAGTTTGGCGGAACGGCGATAGTTTCGTCGAATTTAAACCGTAGTCGTGTATATTCGTACGTGTCTTTATATTCTTCGAGCTTTCGAAAGCTCCCGAGTGGGACGGTTGGGAAGTTGAACGCGAGCTTTCCGTTTAATCTGCGGCGACTTGTCGATAAACAATGAACTTTCGAATTTTACTCGCGACAGGCTGCTCGGTTTCGGGTTTTCCTTATCTTGCCAAATTTATACATGTACGTTATATGTACATATGTATATATTGTGTGATGTTATCGTTAGTTGGATAATTTAATAATATTTGCTCAACTGATAAACGTGAAATAATTAAATGGCGTGTTTTATAATGATATTATATTATATATAAGGTAAAATAGCGCTATTCTGTGCGTCTGTGTGTTTGTGTATCTGTGTGCGGTAACGCTTTCCGTACTATAATGGTTGTTTCGATTCGACATGTACGTCATAGTTAAAACACTGACAACAAAACATACGAATATAATACGAACAGATCAACAAAAAACTTCTAAATATACTGTTTGCTGCCAATGTTTCCTCTAGGGAAATAAGTCTAAAATGAGCGTTTAGCACCATCTAATGAAAATTTTTCTATTGGTGTTTTATGTATAATGTTTATATGCAGGTAGGTAGGTAGTTTTACCTTTTTTTCGTATTAAACAATTATATATAAATATTAAATTAGTTTTTTACTCAGAATCTAGTATTTATATACCAAAATTGAGGTATTGGAATCAATAGTCATAATTAAAAATATACTTTTTTTATACACTTTTTTCCGTGATATTAAAAAAAATAGTAAAAATTGATTTATCTCCACTCGGGTAATTTTTTTTTTATAGCTCATTGTTCATTTTATTTTTTATTTTTTTTTATTTTACATATACCAGGAAGGCCTTACAGGAAAATCCCAATGCGCCTTCCTGGCTAATTACAAATACAAATGCAGCATTTTTTTTTTATTATTAGTCGTTGAATTGCGAGACACTGAAAAAACTCGCAAATTAACGAGACATCTATGAATTGTACATAAATTTTTATTGTACATCCATCAAATTTCAAATAGTGGTGACATAGTAGGTAGGAAGGATTTTTAGCCAATTTTTTTTCCGGGAACCGTTTCAACAATGAAATCAGAGAAAATTGGCAAACTCTGATAGGAAACGATCAATCTGGAGTCACAAATCCAGGTCTGACCAACAGCATACTCTGAAAAATTCATTTTCATTCAGGGATAGAACCCGGCACCTTCTTGACGGTAAGCAGAAGCTTAATAACTTAATTTATTCAGTTCAACTCAGTGTAGCAATTATTATTAAATTCTCAAATAAGTGTTACAAATTATATTAGCGACAGGTAAAAAATAAAAAATTACCAATAAATTATAAATATAAAACTTTTGACACTTTATTTTTTATTTTTATTCAATACTATTGTATTTATTATCTATATATTATGTATATGGACAATGGGGATTGCACTATTCTCCCTATCGTCTGTAATAAAAATGTTATTATTATTAATATTTACTGCCTCTTGAATCATTTTATATACTTTTTGTATCACAAAAAAAAATTTTTTAGTAGAATATTGGTAAAATATTAAAATAATTTTAGTACACAATCTATCTGCATACAACTCTAATATTTATTTTAAAAAAATCTCCTGGTATGATATTTACTATATTCCATTTTGTTTTTTTATTAAAATGCTTTCCCACTTTTTAAATATTTGTAAAATAAACTATCATGATAATCAATCAAATGTAAATTATAATAATTGCATTGCATAATCCAGCTTATTCGGTTCATCCGTAAAATAGCAAAAACCTTTGTTATAATTCAATTTCTTAAAATATTTTTATACATATATAAAATAAAGTAAAAATAACGAATAAAGAATAATTAAAAAAACGTATTCAACACAAATAAAAGTAATATTAATCTATTCATAAACCTACACACTGTTTACCACATAGCATCCTCATAATATAATACATACCACATATACATTATATTATGTTATATTCCAGTTATTATAGAATTCAATAATTCTATAATAACTCGAACTTTGAATTATATATCATCTTACATATTAAACAAATATTTATTTAAGACGTCGAGAACGAAAATCCTTACTTTTGAATAAAATATGATATAACCTCACTCAACTCTTTTTATGTTCATATATGTACACATGTATAACAAATACAACACTGTTGATTACTGTCAATCGACTTAAACATATCGATTTCAGCTGGATTTCAGAACAAAATGAATCTGTAAGAGCATTAATAAATCAAGTCTCTTTTGTGTGTATGTCACATGCCGAGTAATTAGCACCGCCAATTTCCTGTTTTTCCCAGCGAATCCTTTATCAGCTCGTTAATTGATTCAACACTAATGGACTACACGAGCTCATCCACGAACCCATCAATACTCGTCCCAGATTCATTATTCGCAGAACACACGTAAAATTGTCTTCAAATAGGTATCCAGAGGTCTCAAGAAACCCTTTTTGCAAAACGTAAAATATAAAAAAAAAAGAAACATTGTGAAATTTCTATTTGAATTATTGGCAATATAATATTTTTAGTAATTGAGTAAAACCAAATGCCCTTGAGAGTTCACTTGTTCAATTGTTAACTCTGGAACAACTTGTCAATATAATTCTAATGGATTGAAATAAAAATTGAACTGATTGAAATTGATTTTTAAATGCTTTTTATTGTTACTAAATTATGTTCACAATACATCTTATATCTATTTTAATAGCTACTGATCTACTGGTCATTTTCTATTTTACAATTTTAATTTAATTTTGTTAGTAATCATAGTATTATATTATTATAATGTTAATGTACAGCATAATAGGAAAAAGAGCTCAAAAACCTATTTACAATTCTTATAAATGCTCATAATACATAATATTTATTAAATACTCTCTAAAGTCGATGATCTAAAGCAGATTGTGTTTAGGTAATCTGTGTTTATACCTGAAGGCTATAGGCATTTTGTTGTAATCACCGAGACTCTTCACAAGTGTGTTAGTATGGTTAGTAGTGATTCTGTCATAGAATCTACTGGTTAGTTTGTTAATAAATAAAAAAATATTATTTATGACATGCAGTTTTTTCAAGTGTATATTATAAATTATTTTTAGGGATTTATTTTGTATTATTTGGAGCTTGGAAAGGTTAGTATTCGAGGCGTTATTTCATATAGGTGAAGCATAGGTTAATAATGGCAATTGTTATTAGGTAATTGGTAATTGGTTAATAATGGTAATTGGTTTATAATGGTAATAAAATTGAACTTGATGAAAAGCCTACTGAGTAAAAATAGTGCGAGATTTAGTTTTCTAGCTTATAATGCATGTATGCGCTCCGCTAAGTAAACAATGTTTTAAATCACTCTACGAGTCTGAGTCTCCTAACAATTAGATTCTACAATAGTATTAATTTTATTTAAAAACAAATAAATTTAGAGGGCTTTTTCACATAGCTTTGATAATACTATAGAATGATTGTAAACCATCAGACCAACTAATTACACTAGGCAATAAATAAAAATTACCGCAGTAGAGATTTATCTTTACTAAATGTGACCTCCTTAATTGAATATGATAATGATTAGAGTATAGATTAGTTGGACCCATCGAATTCTCTGATTACACTGAGTAACAAAAGAAAATACCGTAGTGGAGACTAATCAAATCTTATTAAGTTGACTTACTTAATTCGAATATGATAAAGATTTTTGTTAATTTTCTCTGGATTATAAGATATGAGCGTTTCAAAAAATGCGCATTGTTTAAAGTTTTTTGGCGTTTGCAACTTTTTAAATCAAAGTCTAGTATTTCTGTGCCAAAAATGAGTATTGAAATCAATCGTCGGATGTGTTTTCTATTTATTGTGATTTTTTTATAGCTTTTGAATACTTTTTTGATACATTTATCTCGAGCATTGTAATTCATTGCATAAAATCATTCACCGTTCGAATTAGTATGTTCAGATAAAAATAATAAGAGGCAGTAAAGTGTCAAAAGTTTAATATTTAAAATGTATTGATTAGTTTTTTATTTGATACCAGTCGCTAGTATAATTTGTAATACTTCTTTGAGAATTAAGTAATAAATAAATATTAACACTGAGCTACACAAAGAAAAAAATACTCAAGTGAAGATAAATCAATCTTTACTGTCACTTCTGAATATTTTTTAAACTCAATCAATATTTACTAATTCTTTAATACCACGGAAAAAAATGTCTAAAAAAAAGCATTTTTTTACAAAGTATTTTAAAGCAACGAAAACCACAATCAACAGTGAAAGCATCTGAATATTGATTCGTATACTAACTTTTGGCACAATATTAGATTTTGAGTTAAAGAGTGCAAAAACCAAAAAGTTGTAAAAATTACCCATTTTTTTTAAATACATTCATAAGTCATAAACGGAAGCAAGTAAACAAAAATAATTTTCATATTCGACTTAAGTAAGTCAAACTTAATAAAGTATGATTATTCTCCGCTGTGGTATTTTGTCCAACTCATCTATAATATTATCTATGTATATCCCAAAACCAAATAACAAATTGAAAAAAAATTAAAAATTTAATATAAAGGGAAAAACTTCCCTTTATATTAAAGCCGTCGTTCTGGTAAGTAACAACGAGGTTTTTTTTAGTTGCTCAGTGTTATTATTCATACGAAGCGTCATTTTTTCAATATTTATTTGTACAAGTATTATTGCCGTATCTTTGTTGTTATTTCGGATTTATAGTGATTCTAAAGGTGAAATTTTACAGTGTTATGGCTACCAGTAATATAATATATATATACTCACGAACAGACATATTTCTACGTCAGTGAATAAAACGAAATCGGGAATTAAATTCACGTGTTCTACATTTGTCCTCAGTTCTCAATGCGACCACGTCTTGAATGGATATTGTGCATATCAAAGAAATGCATTAGTCTCGAGTGGTCTTCAAGATGGTGGTCCTCAAGTGCAACCTCAACTTTTACCTTGGGTCGAATGGATTCGATTTTTATCTTCAGTTTGGTTTATACTGCAAGCTTGAAGTGTATGTGCTCTTGAAGAAAAGGAATAAGCGAAATCGTAGGTGAACTTTAAAGGTGAAATGTGTATCGGGCGCTTTAGAAGTGGCCGTTGGTAAGCTCTCGAGACTTTGTTGAATTTTTCTATCTCATACATATGAAATTTTATATTTTCTCTAGATAGATTCTCTCAATTCTAGATATGTCCGATTGAAAATAAATAAGTATAAATTCAAAGTAAATATAATATTTGGCGAAGGTTCGTCCGAATTGAAAATACGCATTCATGATATGCAAACAACGTATTATATAATATATTAGTTAGTCGACGAAAAAAATAAACCCAAACTTTATTTCACATAAAAGCTTTTCATGAAAGACTTTTCACAATATTTTAATAGGAATTCATAAAATACGCCATCTGTAAATATAAAACAATGCGATGGTTCGATCCAGTCAAGTATTAAAGATAATTAGATAAAATACCTTCCATAATATTATTTTTCAATTTATTAAACAACTACAAAAATAAATATTTACTTATTCGTAAAATCTTATTAGCTTAGTAAACTATTCCTCAAATTAATGACTCATAAATTTAATAATAGTATTAAATTTAATTTGATTTATTTAAACACTCTCGAAAATTATTAAATTATTACTCTACGGTTCATTTTATCAATAAAAACTATTAACTTTACTTGAAAAAATTAATGATTCAAATAATTTGAAAACTTTCCTTCAAACAATGTATTCATTACACCATTTTTAACTACTCTCCAATTTTAAATCAAATATATGTACATAGTTACACAGTATGTATATTAATTTTAATAAAACTGCGCATTAATTATATGTTTTTGGATAAGTTATATAATTAATTCACTCTTTTAAATTTATTAAATAATAAATCGTGAATTTTAATGGAAGATGTTTCATATAGTTAAAACTTACCTATAGAGCAGTAAAACAATAAACAATACATTACTAAAACCATGTAAATACCAAAGGTTAATTAAAATAGTTAAATTCACAACCAATTCATCGATAGTTTTTAACCAATTTTATCCACACTCGTCATGATAATTCAAAAGGCGAATTATAAATGAATAAAAAAACTCTTCTTCTTTAAAGTAGGCTTCCTAAAAAATTAAATTAAAATAATTTTCATCGCCGAATCACATCAATTATATATTCGCCCTTTTTCTCTCCGAGGCACGTCTTAAAATATATATTTATAAGTCCTAATGGAGAGACAGACTTCATCGATTATAAAACGAGCCTCGATTTCAAAGACACCAAATATAATAAAACAAAACTGTTTAAATATTTTTATATATAATATTATATTACTCAGTTTACTTTGTAGCGACTCTCAATTTTAAAACCGACCAATACACGGCACGCAATGAAAATTGCAAACAGAGTAAATAACTCACACGCAAATGGTCAAACAACCGTCGGTTGTGGAAAACTCTAATATTTATCGCATTCACCAATTGTACGATGGGAATTTCGCTAATGGATTCGCACTCGCAGTATTATATGAAAATTATGAAAGCTCTGCTCGTTCACACTTGATGTATGGTCTCGCTTAACGCATCGCCGATTTTTATGGCAAATTTTTAAAGTCGTAAACGGTCTTCTTCCATTAAAACAAACCAGCCCAGAATCAGATCATTAGTTCGACTTAACTCTATATATACGTATATTTCGAGATCGATCAGTGCAATATTCGAGAAAATCTCTCTACGCCGAATCAATCGGAACGCGTATAATTTTTCCAAGTAGGGGTTCGCTTAATTAGCTGGTTTCGCAGATGTCCAAACCAGATGAGACCCCGATCAAAGTCGCTCATTTCCTACTTGTCACCAAATCCACTTAACGACGTAATGATTTTATAACCGAGGTTTGAAAACTTGCCTTTTGTGTTCGTGGAAAACGCAAATGGGCATATTGAGCGAATTAGCTCCAATCTTCCCCCATCTGCCAATCTTGTATAAACACGAATTTCAATAGAATTGTTGGTACGTTATTTGCATATTTATACTAGCGTACTTTACAGGTTTGAATTATTAATTATAATTGCTTCTTGGTGCATAATTTAGACAGGTCTTGTCAGGCTTAAAGTTTCTGTTTGGAGCGGTTGATTGTATCAACACTTTGGATGCACTTTGCAGGGTTTTACACGGGATAAGTTAATTGCGAGCTCGTTTCGAAAATCGATTAAGTTTGCTGCGAAGCTCTAAAAGTGTCAAACTTTCTTCAAATTGATTTCTCACACAAAACTTCCTGCAAAAGACGTAGTAAGATTGAAATATATTCCAGAATTAGAGCTTATCTGCCATGACTTTATACTAGAAACTGTTAAACATAATACTATGTATATGTACATATAATGTGAATACAAATTATTAATTATTTGATATGGTAGTCAAATAACTAAATATGAATTATCCAAAATACTTCTTGTTGAAGACTTAAAGACTTTGTCGTATTTTTGAGTTAAAAACGATTATATGAAAGTCAAAAATATTCTTACACCTCGTTGTAGAAATATGTAAGAACTGAAGCTTGAATTTTGCAAGTTGAAATGTTGCTTTGAACTCGTTTTTATTTAATTTTCTTTTACAAAAAATAGAGAGGAAACGGTTAAAATATTCCTTAGAATCTTTATTCGACTTTCGGCACTTTGTAGCGACTGTACCGCTTTTAAAAGGAAAAGTTTGTAATTGTGAAATTCCATTTAAATTCACTCACTAGCACATACCTACGTATATATGTATATACAAAAATTTATTATTAGATAAGAAATATAATTGTAAAAGGATTTAAAATAAAATAAAATAAAAAGACTTCCGGAACAAAAAACGTGTAATTTAAATATGAGATAAGTGGTTGAGGGAAATCGAATGGGTTTTCTCGTCGAAAATTCACCGTTTTTGCCCCTTTTATTTCAATCGGGGATAAGTCGATTTCCTGATTTCCTTCTTTGCGTCAATCCCTTTTGCCCCGTAAGAGGTCAAAATTTAGATCAAAGAAAAGGGGATTCGAAACGGGTGAATTATGCCCTAGGCGTATTGTTCGAATACCTAATGACCGTGCTCTTGTAATGTTTGTTTTTCATATTTTCTCCCATCTGGAAATTTTCACGAATTTCTCCTCGCACGTACCAGATGTAAAATTGCCGAATAAAAATATTACGTCTGCCTTTCAGCTGTATAGCATCAAGAAATATTAGACACCGACTATCAATTCCGCCGTGCGCATTTTGCAACAGGAAAATTTTCGCAATTTTCTCGAAACAATGCGAACGAAATCGGCCGATGAACCGCACAGCCGTTTGATTAAATCGTTTCATTTGTATCTTAATGCAAAACGTCTCCGCGGACAAATGTTTGAGATTATCGCGAGACCGCAAAACAACAAAGATGGCCGAATCTTCGCCGGTGATGGCAGCAAAGACTAAGATTAAAACCGGAAAGGAAAAATTAAAGAGCGCATATTTCAAAGGCGGCCACTATTCATCACCCCCGACCGTGGAATAATTGGATTATCGCGCTCAGACGAAAATACATTTTCCTCTTTTTTTCTCTTTCTCTCCCTCATAAACCGCGAAATGATGAAAATGGCAAAAACTAAACGGAAACCGTAAGCAATTTCGGACCAATCGATTTTAATACATTTTTACATACATACGTACGTACGAAACAAATTTGTGATACAGGTATCATTCAAATAAATCATACGATATTTACCGAAAGATATTCAAAACTTCACTCGCCTATGATATTTTTATATTTAACAAATTTAGAAAAGAAAAATTACAGCAAAAATTTCCCTATATTTTCATTTTTTTTTTCGATTAATCTATACTCGACTTTACTAACGCGACGAGTGTGGTATCTACTATATAAAACACTAAAGTTTGTTCGTATATGTATGTGTTTATATATTTATGTACTTATGTATTTTTCGTCAACAGTCTATTGTTCTGACTTCATCGATATATTTATATACCTACATATTTTTCATCAACAGTCTATTGTTCTGACGTCATCAAACAAATAATTCGATTTTTTCCGATTCAGAGGATTCGAAGTTCCCGGGGGCGCAGACCCCAGGGATGTATATATAATTTTTATAAGAGACTTACTATACATATATGTTTGTTTGTTCGTGACAGTAAATTTAATAAAAAAAAACAAAAGAGTATTCAAATAAATTTATATAAAATGTTTACTATTAGATTAGTCATGTTTAAGCGGTTTATATTACAAATACCGAGCGAAATCGGTTAATAAAGCTAGTATAATAATAAAAAAGAAGGGGAAAATAACGCTTATAAAAACATAAACCTCTTCTTACTTTCATTTACGATCACAAAATTTGGGCTCTTATCCGATCGTTTTCATACTTTGCCATTTGGTTCGGTTTGGTCAACAATATAAGTGGAAATGACGTCCGCCATTACGATGGTGAAAAAAAATCGCAATAGACACGTTTGAAAATACTCACTCGTATTTTTTCCTGACGTCTATCGATCGTTTCACACGATCGTTTCAGCCTCTTCTTACTTTTTGCCGGCGATGGGCATGAATTAATGAGAAGTTTCACCGAAGTTCAAGGGAATACCCAAGCATGCCCAAAAAGAAAGGAGCAGAGCAGAGATATGGATAATACCCATACTCTTTCATATATAGAAAATGAAGAAATGCTTTTTGCATTTTCTCAATCATTAGAGAGTAATTTTCTTCATGCCGATTCCACACAATCAAAATACACTCTAGGTTGCTTCTCAAAAGCGAGTTAAAAAGCAAGCGAGACGACAAAGGTTTGTAAAATAACCACGCACATAATTATAAGGGGCATAAAGTCCCAAATGTTTCAGCAACGACGGGCATGACATATTACCACGTAGTAGCTGGAGAAAAATCGAATTAATGAGAAGTTTCTCCGAAGTTCAAGGAAATTATACCCAATCGTGCCCAAAAGGAATATATAAATATGTACATATGTACCAGTGGCGTGCCATCCATGGATGCTGTGGATGCTATGGATACTGCGCATCCCTTAAAATTTACGTCAAAAATATTTTCATACCGTTTGTTTTCTGAATTTCTTAGTTTTAATACTCTTTAATTTATTTTTGATTACGTGAATATGGTATATACGATCTTTTGACTGATTCAAAATTGACATAAACAAGCCTCCCCGTTAAAAAACCGTAGAGTTTTTCACATCAAGCTCGTATCGCCATGGATGCTGAAGTTCCATACAAATCTTTTGCGCATGCGCACAAGTGATCTTTCACTCTTGCGTATGCGCATGAGTGAGGCGACTCTACAGTCGTCTCGCTCGCACGACACTTGCTCTGGAAGCAAAATCTCCTCTTGCGTATGTATGGACTCGATTCGCTTTTTATGTATGGACTTTCGCTTGATTCGTTGATTGATATTTCGTACGTTACGTCCTAAGTTATGTACTTTTATTATTTTATTGTAATTTATTACGTCCTAAATTATTATTTATTATGGCCCTAAATATAGATAGCCAAAGGAACAATGCAAGTGGATTTATTGCCGTTGTTAATAATAATTGCAATTGTTTTATTAAAAATGTACTAAAAAAGACATTTGCCTCTATTGCCCCAAACCCACACCAATCTTGAATATTCATTCAAAAACGAAAACATCAAACACATTTTAATAAATATAAATATGACAATGTTTGAAATAATAAAATAAACTGATCGTGTTTTGGATAGCATCCTCTGGTTGAAAAGTCAGCCACTGGTACATACATACATATAAAGATTTCAAAATACCAAATTAGAACTGAAGGCTCTATCCATTAAGTTAGGCAATACTTTCCTAGAAAAAAAAAACAAATTGATCAGTCAAAAAAAAATTCAAAAGTAATATCAACGCGTGGAAAGCTTTCATCATAACCCGCCTCAAACCTACGCACAAGCAATGAAACCTTCCCGCTGAAAAAAAAATGTTTCAGCGCGATTATGGAAATGTTGATACAAATTGTCGCGCCTGCGAAGCAGTGATTGATGGGGTTGCTGTGTAGGGTGGAAAAAGGGCCCGCGGACCGGCAGTTGGCGACCCCATCATCCAGCGCCTATCAATCTTTCTCGCGCCAGCACCCCTTTCTCCCCACCCCTTGATTAGGGCCGATTATTTTCCCATACACGTCCCGAAGCGAACAAAGAGGCTCGTTTGCTGCATACGGAAGCAGCTACCCCGTACCCGAATCACATCCGGGGGATTTGTTACACTTGTTAAGTAAGCATTGAAATGCGTATTGTCGGCGAGATAGTTTAGCGTACAATAGGCCCGAATTTAAATTTTAAATTGTCGTAGAATGCTTATTGTAGGATAATGTGTCTATGCCACGTGATACGTAATCAAATTTGAACTTTTTATTTCAGTATTCATACATAACAAGCTGCATGAACACATGCTGCTTGTTGTGTATGCACATTAAAGTGGTTAAGTTTAATATTTATACAAATACAAATGTATATCCACAGTGCCAGCAGCATACATAGCTCGGTCGTTAAGCTTCTGCCTAATACCGAGAGGTGCCGGGTTCGATCCGATGAGCTGAACTCGATTGAAAAAAAAAAATTTCTGAGTATATCTGTAGTGCTGCTGGTCAGACCTGGATATTTGTGCTCCAGGTAGATGGTTTCCTATCAGAGTTTGCCAATTTTCTCTGATTTCATTGTTGAAACGGTTCCCGATTAAAAATTGGCTAAAAACCTTCCTACCTACTATGTCACCACTATTTGAATATGATTAATGTACAATAAAATGTATGTACAATTCATAGATGTCTCGTTTTTTGCGAGTTTTCAGTGTCTCGTAATTCAGCGACTTGTGTAATAAAAATGCTGCATTGTTTGTAATTGGCCAGGAAGGCGCATTGGGGTTTACCTATTTTTATTTATTTTATTTATTTATTTTTTATTTTATTAATTGAAAAATCAACAGACAGGATGTACAGAGATAGGTATAAAAAACACAAAAAGTAAATAAATAATATATGTAACACCCGAGTCCAATAATAGATTTTTACAAAAATGAAAAAGATAAATATAAGGAAAACAAATTAAAAAGTAAAGAATAAAGGCATGACAAAATATGTAGTACATTGCATAATTAAACTATAGTATTAAAATATTTGGAAAAGGTTATAAGATAGAATATAAGAAGAAATTGAAATTTACAAATATAAAAAACAAATGAAAAAGGTAAATACAAAATAAACAAATGAAATGGAAAGGAATGAAAGCTATAATATGATTAAATAGCACATTACATAACTAAACTAAAGTATAAAAATAATGGAAATATTGGAAAAATAGAATAGAAGAAAAAATGAATCAATCGGTCAAGATTCTCTTGATGTTAGACCTGAATTGATGTAGGGAAATACCAAACAGATCAACCTCATTCAGCTCTCCGTTAAACATACGATAAACGCGCTGCAGATAAAAATATTTTTGGGAATTAGTATTGAAAGGATCAAGTGAAAAGAGTGTAACGCGTCTAGGGTATCGAACTGGGATTCTGAAATTAACCTTATTCAGTAAATCAGAACAATCAAGGAAACCATTTATGAGCTTAAAGAAGAATATAGCATCAGAATGTCGTCGCCTGACAGAAAGATTGTTAAAAGAAAGGATTTTTAAAATGTCGGAAACAGTAGAATGGGTATAGGTAGGAAAAAGGTAGCGTAAGGATTTAATAAATTTAAGTTGAACTTTCTCAATACAATTAATATGGGATAAATAAAAAGGTGACCAGATAATTGAGGCAAATTCAAGGTGAGACCTTACAAAGGAAAAATAAAGTAATTTTAGTACATAAGGATCATTAAAGGGTTTTGTTGAGCGGAGTAGGAATCCAAGAGATTTAAATGCTTTGTTGGTAATAAAAGAAATATGTTCAGAGAAATCTAGTTTATTATTGAGTATTACACCAAGATCCTTAATAGAAGATGACGTGTTAAGGATTGAATGATTTAATTGATATTGATTAGTAATAATTGACTTATTTCTAGTGAAATTTAAAATAGAGCATTTTTCTAGATTAATAAAAAGATCATTATTTAAACAATATATAGAGAATCTATCTAGATCTTCTTGTATCTTATGACAATCGTCTATGGTGTATATAGGTTTGTAAATTTTTAAATCATCAGCGTAAAGAAGTATAAAGGAATGTTTGAAGATGTATGAGATATCATTAATATAGAGTAAAAAGAATAAGGGACCTAAATGCGACCCTTGTGGGACACCGGAAGGAATAAGTCTAAGTGATGATCTAAAACCATTGAGAATTATGATTTGGTGACGATTTAGTATATACGAAGAGATCCAACGAAATAAATTTCCTCGGATTCCAAGGGACCAAAGTTTATTGAGTAAAAGGTTGTGATTGATTTTATCAAAAGCTTTAGAGAAATCCGTATAAACGACGTCTATTTGGATTCGTTTGTCCATATAAGATGTGAGAGTACTAGTGAAATTAAGCAGGTTAGTCTCTACCGATCTCCCCTTAAAAAAACCATGTTGTTCAGGTATAATGTAGTTTTTGAAATTGGAGAAAAGGAAATTATAGATAATTTTTTCAAAGATTTTACTAATGACAGATAGTTTAGATATAGGACGGTAATTCTCAATAAGATTCTTATCACCTTTTTTAAAAATAGGGGTGATGTAAGATAATTTCCAATAGTCAGGAAATTTACCGTTCGACATAGAAAGATTGAAAAGGATTGTTATGGGAAGAGATAATGGGACAGCACATTTAACAAGGAAAAAAGAAGGCAAACCATCACAACCCGCACCAAGATTAACATTGAGAGAGTTGATGTGACTGAGTACAGTAGATAAGTCAAAATGAAAAGTAGATAAGTTACAAGAAGAAGTATCTGTATTAGAGATAGAAAGGTTAATGGTAGAATCACTATTGAAAGTGGAGTCAAAATAGTCAGCAAAAATGGTACAGATTTCAGAACCATGTGAAGCCGACTTATTTCCATAATACATTACGGAAGGATATGAAGAGGAGGTATTTTTTTTTGAATTTATATATGACCAAAATGATTTGGGATTAGTTTTAATATTATTTTGAATAAGAGAAATATAATTTCTAAAGCAGATTAAAGAATATTTTTTAATTCGAGCTCTTAATAGTGAAAAACTTTGATAATCTAAGGGATTTGAATAAATTTTAAATTTTTTATGGAATTTGTTTTTTTCTTTTATTATTTTAATAAGAGACGATGTAAACCAAGGGGGATATTTGGTACGCTTAGATTTAAGAGTAAAAGGGACGTGGCATTCAATAATATTTTGTAAGGTATCGTAAAATTTTTTACAAGCTAAATCAATATTTAAATTGGACAAAAGTGAATTCCAATTGATATCGCTTAAAATTGGAATAATTGTAGCATAGTCAGCTTTTCTAAAGAGGAAAGTTTTATTATAATTATAATTCAAGGGTGAAGATTTGTTGTAAATTATTGAGATGCAAAAGGATAAATGATGAGAATCTTCATGGATTAGCGTAGAGTCAGCACGAGAAATATATAAGGGGAAACTACTAATAGCTAGGTCAAGAATACGATTATTAGTATTTGACAAATAATTGTATTGATAAAGTTTATTATAAGATAAGAATTGAGTAAAGGAAAGGGAAGAAAAATTAATACAATTGGAAGGAAATAGATGCAGATTTGAGTCGTATTTTGTCCAATCAATAGTGGGAAGATTGTAATCACCGAGTAAAATGAATCGATCCTCTGGATAATTGGTTATTAGATCAGATACTTTATTTAAATGGGTAACTAATAGAGTTTGGTGAGAATTACCAGGAGGAATATAGACAGTACAGATATTTAGTTTAAAAAATTTAGTGGTAATAGTAATCCAAAGGTCTTCTGTGGAAGTTAACCAATTATTTTGAATGACAGAGGGTAGATTATTTTTCACAGCTATGATTACACCACCACCAAATATTTGGTTATGAAGAGAATAATCTCTGTCACGTCGAAACACCTGATATCTGGCATCAAAAAACTCACTATTATTGAATGAGTCATTTAGCCAAGTTTCTGATAGACAGATAATATCATAATTATTAACTAATACATTTTGAAGAAAAGAGTCAGATTTAGTTCGGAGACCTCTGACATTTTGATAATAAATGACAAGACGATTAGAAGACATTGTAAAAAAGGAAGTAGATAGAGCACGTACTGATATAAATATAAATATCCATATGCATAAATGAAAATAGATATATGCATATAAACATACACATAACTGCATACACAGATAAAGATATGGAATTATTAAGCAAACCATCCTTGGTGATACCAGTTGAAATGCAAAGGTATACATGGACACAAATATAAAAACGAACTCGTACCTTTTTTAGTTTATGAGTAAAATATATGTAAATAGCATAGTTATATAGTAATAATAAAAATAATAAATTATATAGCCATACGTACATAATTGTTTGCACATACATTATAATATGTGATGCAGACCAGTAGACAATAAATGCATAGATAATTATTAGGTTATTAAAATTTAATATTGCACTTAGTCATTTGATTTTGCAAAGATCTGATTCTTTTGAGATTTGTATGATATTGGAGCTCGCACTTTTTCTAATCATGATCTTGCAATCTTTAACCCACAAGTAGGCGTAGTTATATTCAGTTTTCAATTGGCGTGCTCGCTTCAATAATAATTTATTCGTTGGTGTAAGGTGATCCGTTACGTATAGGGTGGTGGGCGGGCCTGGAATATTGATGTCGTTGGTGGTGATGCCGCGGCGGGCGCGCACGGCCGCCATCAGCAGGTCCTTACGACGGCGCTGAGTGAACCGTACGACCACTGATGACGTGCGCACACTCACATCGCTGTTGCCCTCTCGCTGTTGCTGTTGCTGTTGCTGTGAACCTGCAACGCCCTGGGACGGGTACGGCCGCACACGGTGTATGGTGTCAATATCTGTGTCGCACAATTTGTGACCCACGACAGCACATAAGTCATATAATATAGACACTAGATTTTCACCCTTTTTCATAGGTATGCCGGATATTTCTACATTGTTTTTTCTAGAGAATTGATCTTGCAGATTGTTTTCTTGTTTCAGTTCAACAATAGTAAGGCCTTCCTGGTATAAAATGTAATAAAATAAAAATAAAAAATGCAAATCCACAGACTTCGACATAAAATCATCAAGTTGGGCATATTATCGATGAATCGCTAAATTTGACCGTGAATGGGCTGTGAAAGTGTACAAAGGTCTTCTAAGTTTCTTCTAATTTCTTTCATCCACCTGAGCAATGCTAGGTATCACCCTATGTCATTTTATATGTGTACATATGCCACTAGGTTAGCATATATGCATCTGGACATAGTGGTCATGGGTTCGAGTTACACTGGTTGCTGCTGGCCAGACCTTGGTTTGTGACTCCAGGTTAATTGTTCCCTATCAGAGTTTACCAATTTATCTGATTTTAATTGAAACGGTTACAAAAAATTGGCAACCTTAACAAATTTTTGAGTTTTCAGCATCTCGAATTTCGTTCAATTGTATAAAATTCTGCAACTTTACAAATTTGACCATAGATGTCTCTATAGGTGTTAATTGATATGTATAATACTAATAATACTTTTATCAAATGTACAATGTTTCTGGCCTGGAAGGCGCATTGGGATTTCCTGTTAGGCCCTCCTGGTATGTATGTATAAGTCAAAAATAAAATTAAAAAAATATATAGACATAAATAAAATAATATATACTATTTTATACAAAATACTTGGAATAAAATAAATTGGATAGTCTTAAAATTTTGTATTTCCCCAACATTTTTTCTACGTTGGCCTTTTTAAGATAAATCATTATTCAATTCGTTTTTAATAAACTTTTATCAAGATAATACTTTATTAATACAATAAGCAATAGAAACGTTCCTACCTAGTGGCGTGGGCAGTCCTATCTCATACCATATTCATCTCGAAATTTGACGATTTATTTTTAAAAAATGCTCCGAAAATGTAAGTTTAACAAAAATTTATCAATAGATGTCTCTATGATGCTTTGTTAAAATGATTGTATATCGATAAAAATTGTATATCGATGTTTGTAGTTGGCAATGGGGTTTACCTGTTAGGCCTACCTGGTATATATCCACACATATGTATGTAAAAATCAAATAAAATAAGTTCAATATGTGGATATTTCAATCCAATTAATTGAATATTTAAAATATAAGTAAGGACTATAAAAAATATAATCAAACGAAAGAAAAGCGTTTTAAATAAATAATATCTCGAATGTTTGAACTTAAATTTAATTCACTTGTTTACTTTTTTCAACTTCAGTCAACGAATATCGGTCGAGTCTTTCAATACGAAAAAGTTTTATGGAAATATTTAACGTTTCAATTAATTAATTCGAGAGTGAATCTGAAACTATTCAAGAAAATTAATCAAAATTTAAGTGTCGAATAGAGTTTTATTATATAATATATCCTCGTCTGCGAATTCTTTCTTTTTTGTTTCCATTATTGTTTGGTGTTGAAATTTTCATTCGCATGTGAAAAATAAATTCGTTTGTTTTTTTTTTTTTTAAGTGAATTTAAATTTTAAAAATAATTCAAAATGGTATTAAAAATAAATATCAGTGTTGAATTATGTGCAATCTTATAAAATAAAAAATGAAGAAGATGATTGGCAAAGGCGCTTACAATATTGCTATGGAGACTGAAAATAGCTGGTGAATTTTCACATTATTTGATGTTGGATTTTTCACTTCATTAAATGATATTTATATGTTTATTTAAATATTTTATTTATCTTTTTAGAGTGCAGTGAAGATAGGTGATTAATTTAATCCACAGAGATGATTTACCTGTAAGCATATTTTATTTATTTTTATACATACAAACATAAGCAATTTAAATCATCTTTCAATTTCGGTGTTACTTCCTATGCTTATGTTATATGCTTATGCTGATACTACCGATGCTTATGCTATGCTATTGCTTATAAAATTTTAGCGAAAACACTTTTTTTCGAGGGAAAGGAAAAAAGTTTAGGATCTCATTACTGAGATCAAATTTTAATAAAAAGCAAGCCGGTTGTTACCACTTTAGCACCACACTATAAACATTTTAAACAAATTTATAATATATTTATGTATATACCTATATCTATATGTACACTTAACTGATGGGAGCGTAGTATAATATTAGACGAAGTTAAAAGTATTATTTACAAAATGAGCATTGAGAAATTTCTTAAGCGTTACAAAAGGATAATAAAGAAGATAAAGGGAATCTTTGACAGCAAATTCCTTCAATTCGAACAATTACCTAGACGCCGAGCCCAAAAGCTTCACTTTTACGAATACTTTAAATGTTTTATAATACCCTTTGTATACTTTAAGCAACGACTAATAAGACTAATTAATAACTCATCGACTTACGTCACGCTGGACTAATTTCGAATTGCGTTCACATTTGTAACAATGTGTCGTATAAAGTAGGCAGTTAAGCGATCGTCGAAATGGATTTCCGATCCATTGACGACGGCGTAGAACTTTACCCACAGAGAAGAAAATAACCAATTAATTTTGGCTTACGTTTGAACTAGCTTTCAATAGTTCATAGAAACTTTTTTTTTTTTGTACGCGAAAAGTAGAGTCAGTTAAATTGATCGGCAACGAGAGATATTTTCATCGACCGTCGTGTGCCATCCGAGGATCAAGTGTTGAATCTCAACTCAATCTAGGATAAGCCTTGTTTTTGTTGAGAACAAAAGGAAATGTGAAAAACAAAGAAAACGGTTCAAGTACAGCGCATGATCTGTGAAACGATAGTGACGTGAAAGGTTCTAGTCGAATGTCACTAATGAAGGTTTATACCTTATATATGGGTATATAACATTGTTAGATATGGTATTTATGAATCTCCTTCATTTTTTACGCGATCTGGTGTAACTCAGGGGTCCACCTTAGGCCCTTTACTATTTACAATAGTCATTAATAACCTCCCTAAAGTACTACGTAATGCTTCATGTCTCTTGTTTGCTGACGACGTTAAACTATTCTTTGCTGTTAAGGATGAGAGGCAAGCCTCTCTCCTTCAAGCTGATATTAACGCTGTTTTAGAGTTCAGTTCCAGTTTAGGGCTTGAACTGAATACTAGTAAATGTGCCATTATGAGTTATGGACGTGTGAATTCGCTCTATTGTCGCGGATATTCCATTGGATCCGTATTGTTGAAGCGCGTGGAATCAATGGTCGACTTGGGTATCACTTTTGATCCTCAATTCACCTTTCACAACCACATCAAGACAATCGCTGACGTTTCCTTTCGTCGACTTGGATTTGTCTTGAGATATGCTAGATTATTCTCCAACCCCTTGTCTTCTCGCTTGCTTTTCAACTCGCTTGTTAGAAGTAAGCTAGAGTATAATGCAATTGTATGGAATCCGCATGAAGCAAACTACTCTCTTATTATAGAAAAAGTGCAAACCCATATCTCTATCCTACTCCTTTCCTTTTGGGCATGCTTGGGTATAATTCCCTTGAACTTCGGAGAAACTTCTCGTTAATTCGTTTCGTTCTCCAGCTATTGCGTGGTAATACGTCATGCCCGTTGTTGCTGGAACAGTTGGGACTTTATGTCCCTAATAATTATGTGCGCGGTAGACATCATCATTTGATGGTTGTACCTGCTGCTCGCACAGTTCTTTTTCGAATGGCTCCTATTCCAAGAGCTATTCGACTTCTCAATGAAATCGTTGCCGCTGTCCCTGAATGTGATATTTTCCACCTTGGGGAGCGTAGATTGTCGGATATTATCTTAACATATTTATCTGGTAACCTGCGCTCATCATTACTTTCTTAATTTGAATGTGATGAATGAGTGGAATCTTAATCTACTCTCTTCCATTTGGGCCTCGCTGTGATTTTATTTTTTATTCATATTTTGTTTTATTTTATTTTACTTTTTCTTTCTCCTTTGTACATTTTTATATACTATTTTAATTTTGCTCAGTGTAAACAAAGAATGGGATTTATGGATTTTATTTTTAATTTTTACACTTTTGTTATTTTTTTTTTTCTCTCTGAATGATGTATTATTTTCCTTTTGTTACTTTTTTTTTAATATTTTATTTTACCATGTTTTCTGCTTTTGCTTTTTTCCTTTATTTACAGTTTACTTGTTTGTATATCATGTTTTTATATCTTTTTCAAATGTAGGCCATTGTAGCGCATTAGGTTCTTCCTGTAATGCCACAATGGTCCAAAACTATTAAATAAATAACAATTACATTATCTTCTTCTTCTTGATGGCATCTCCACATCCGGACATTGGCGACCACCTCGACGATTATTTGAATTCAGCGGGTCTTCGGTGCTCATATCGGTCCACATGCGCATGTTTTGAAGCCAAGACAACTTTTTCCTGTTAAACCAATTCTTCCCTTCTACTTTCCCCATGGTTATCAAACGGATAAATTCGTATTTTGGACCCCGTATCATGTGTCCGAGGTACTCCATCTTTCTCCGCTTGATGACAAAAACAAGTTCCCTGCCTCTCCCCATCATTGCCGAGGACAGCATTATTTCATATTTTTTTGGTCCACGGGATCTTCAGCATACGCCTCATCTCAAAAGCTTCGATACGACTGATCATTCTGGTCTTCAGAGTCCACGTCTCACATCCGTATAGTAATACTGTTCAGATGTAGCTCTTCGCGAATCTGAACCGCGTACGAAGATTGAGATGCTTGTTTGTAAGCACGGCCTTCATTTTGATAAATGCTGTTCTAGCCATCTCGATGCGGATTCTCAGATCTTCATCTGGGTCTATCTGTTCATTCAGCCAGGTACCCAGGTATTTGAATATTTTTACTCTTTTTAACACCTCTCGATCCAACGTTAGATCACGGGTTTGCATTCTATAGTTACATTATATTAATATCGAAACCCTTTTTTTTTGTATTATATTACATATATAATAAATTCAAAGTTAAACAAACACGCAATTTCCATAATAATATTCGGAAAATAATTAAAGGGATTTACGCCAGTATAATAAGTAAGCTTGTGGTTCAATTCCCAATACGTTTATTTACAGGATTTATTATCATTATCAAAAAATATCACGCGTTGTTAACACCCCTTGAGAATAGTTGGATATCATTTAAATTCAGATTAAACAGAGTAGTTAAATACAATAATTCTATCAAAAATATATTAAATTAAATTTAATTTATGACGCAACACAATGCCACATTATTATTTTTTCAACATGTATTGTTCCTTTATTTTTAAATGTAAAAATGTTGACCGTTTTTTCTTATATAAATAACGTGTAACTTGTAAGAAGAATAATTTATTATTGTTTATTGGGTATTACCGCTTCAAATTAAGAACGAGATTTTGTGAAACATCCATGTTTTTAGGTAAAAACACATTAAAAATCGATACATTTTGCGGTAAGATACAATATAATTAAAATATATGTAGATAGGCTCAGTGGTTGCGTTTATGTTAAGCACCGAGAGGTTACTGGGTTCAATACCACGCTAATATTTAATGCTGCTGGTTAGATTTAGATATTTGTGACTCCAAGTTGATCGTTTCCTATCAAAGTTTGCCAATATATCTGATTTCATTGATTTCAAATTGGCAAAAACTATTCCACTCACTCTGTCTCCACTATCTGAATTTGATTTATGTACAGTGAAATTTATGATCAAGTCTAAATCCATAGATGTCTCCATGGATTAATTAATTAATAGTTAATTTGGAGTTTCTCAGTATCTCGAAATTCAGGGATTTATGTAATAAAAAATGCTGCAAAGTTTGTAATTAAATGTCTAGGAAGGCAATGGATTAATTAATTAATTAATTAATTGATACTTAATTTTGAGTTTTTCAGTATGTCTAAATTCAGTGATTTATGTAATGAAAAATGCTGCAATGTTTGTAATTGGCCAGAAAGGCGCATTGGGGTTTACCTGTTAGGCCTTCCTGGTATATGTATATCTTATAAAATTTAGAACCCTAACGAGACTTCTTATTGGAAAAGAAGAAAAATCTTTTTTCTTGTTAAATTTCCTCAAGATACAATACATACATGGTACAATTGTATGTAGGTATATGTACATATATGAACCGCTATATTTGAAAGTAGCGAAAGTCCAATTTTCAATTTCAAAAATAATATTTCTCTTTGGCTTGATTCATAAATTGTTATCGCTTATTTTAATTCGATATGTCCAGAATATCGGAACAGCAGAATAACCGTATAACAGGCCACCAGTATTTTTACTAACCTCTTCTTACTTTCACTTATTAAATATTGATTAAACGCAAATGAAGAAAAGTGCACTTACACTTTCAATTATTAATTAATTTATTAATTTATAATTTTGGACCATTATGGCCATACAGGAAGAACCTAATGCGTCACAATGGCCTACATTTGAAAAGATAAGAACACAAAAATATAATACAATAACATGCATAAAATAAAAAGAAAAAAGAAAAAGCAGAAAAACATCATAAAAAATAGTATAAAAATTATAACGGCTAATATATGTAAATATCTACACGAATTCATTGATTACTCTACTAGATACTATACATACATACATATGACCAACTATGTATTTTGGATTCTTACATAATTTCCTCTATAACCTTTGACACGTATCTTTTTTTATTTACATAAATAGAACATGTAGTATTTTTGAGCAATATTTAATAGACGCCAAAACAAGTATTATGCGTATAGAGGTACTTCAACGAGATGAAAATGTTATATTTGAAAAATAAATTTAAATACGTAAAGGAGGTTTGTAAAAAAGATGCGAATCCATTTTGATGGTTAAATTTAGCGTCCAGCTTCTAGGCCTTTTAATAAAAGACCTATACAAAAGAAAAATATCAAAGGAGCATTTCTAAGTAATCTATGACGTGAAAAGCGCAAATTCGACATAAAACAGTTTCTTAGTACATACTACATACATACATATGAATGTTGGTACCATAAATTTCCAATCTTTTGTATCTAATTTAGATCACGCACCCCCATATTCTGATAGGTGACCTTTTGATCCTGGATGGTCCTGAATCTAGTTAATATTGGCGCCGAATAAGGCACTCTCGTATCGAGGTTTAATGTTAGCAAACATGCCCACTATACGACTTGCATATTAATCGACCGCATTAAACGTTTCAGCTTTAAAAACATCTTCATATTATGCTTTCCCAAACTTGCTTTCGTTATATTGTTATGCAGAAAGTCGTCCAAACTAATGGCAACTACATATAATATATACTTCAACATATGTATGTAGATATTGAATTGAATTATACTGAATAATGATGCAAAATCAGTTTATATTTCACCGTTATATTGTGCACAATTTTAATTAATTACGAAATAAAACTATATATATATAATATTTAATTTAAAAATAAAACTGAAACGTGGCATGTTTGGATTTTCAAACGTAATCCAGACTTGGAGCTGCTTTCAACTAAATAATCCTAATTGAAGCTCACATTTGAAAAAATAGTTGTTTTTAGGATTTGGTGCAAAATATTGCACTGCATTCGTTTTATATATTTAGCTGGAATAAAATTACTATTTCCGTTGATATTTCAAAGATGGTTTTTAGAGCGGAATTATTCATTCATTATATATCGAAATTTGAAGCTTCAAATAAAAAAAACATATAAATCCGTTGCCCACGCAATTACGGTCACCATATTGATCTACAAACACATTCAGCACACAAATTATATTTATATAATATAGCGAGTGTTTTTCCCGCTTTAGAAAAAAATCGCAACAATAATACATATTTTTATATACATATGTACATATATAGCCAGCAGTATGGCTCGATGATTGCGCTTATGTTTAGCACTGAGATTACTGGGTTCGATCCCGTGTTAATTTTTAATACTGTTGGTTAGACTTGGATAATTGTGACTCCAAGTCGATCGTTTCTTATCAGAGTTTGCCAATTTATCTGATTTTCATTGTTGAAATGGTTCCTCAAATTGTCAAAAATCATCCTGCCTGCTGAATATATAAAATATCTGAATTTGATTTATGTACAATATGGAAAAATGTATGCACAAGTCTTAATTCATAGATGTCTCTATGGAATTATTAATTAATTAATTAATTGTTTATTCCATGTTCTTCAGCCTATCGAAATACAGTGATTTGTATAATAAAAATGCTGTAATGTTTGTGATTAATTGTATAGGAAGGTGCATTGAGGTCTAACTGTCAGGCCTTCCTGGTATATGTATATCCATGTAAAAAATAAAAAATATCAGAAAGGCCTAACAGGTAAATCCCAATTCACCTTCCTGGCCAATTACAAACATTGATTTACAATTTATAGAGATTTGCAATCAAAATTTTCGAGACATTTACGGACAAAATTTCAACATTTTTTATACCAATCAGCGAAATCCGAGATGAAATGGGTAATTTTTTAGAACCGTTTCAATGAAAATCAGATATATTGGTAAACTCTGATAGGAAACGATCGACCTGGAGTCTCAAACCAAGATCTGGCCAGCAGCAACCAGTGGAACTCGAACCCGTGACCACTATGTCCAGAAGCGTATATGCTAACCACTAGTGCATGCTGCTGGGTGCATATGTACATATATAAAACGACACAGGGCGACGCCTAGCATTGCTCGGGTGGATGAAAGAATAAATATATAAGAGAGATAATGAAAACCTATAGAGCAAATTTTATAAAATATAGAGTGAATTATAGGCGTTTAAACAATTAAAATCTGATATGGCCAGATCACGGCGAACAGGTTACAAGACAAGTGACAACGCTTGTTGACGTTGAATAGACGTCAGGTAAGTCTACGGGCTCGGTTTTTAAAACGCGTTGTATACGACATTTTATCTCCAACGTAATGGCAGACGATACATTAACGTACATATATTGATGACCAAAATGAGCAATATGGCAAAGTATGAAAACGATCGGATAGGAGATAAGAGATAAAAAAAAATTACCACTTACACGAAAACCATGTGAACTGTATAAGAGGTATGTAAAAATAAAACAAACTTTCAAAAACCTTTGTACACTTTCAAAGCCCGTTCGCGGTCAAATTTAGCGATTCATCGGATAATATGCCAATCTTGATGATTTTAACTTGAAGTCTGTGGATTCGCATTGTGGGTATACATTTGTATTTGTATAAATATTCATCGGATAATATGCCAATCTTGATGATTTTAACTTGAAGTCTGTGGATTCGCATTGTGGGTATACATTTGTATTTGTATAAATATTCAACAAATATGTGTAATATATGTATGTACCTTTACATATGAGATATAAGCATATTTCATACATGTATGAGATTCGAATCACTGATGCACAACTTACAGTTTCCATCATCGTTGCTATGCAAGAATGATTTTCGAATCATTCAGCCGTTTTACGTATATGTAGGTAATTCAAAGCAGAACAAAGACACGCCGCAATTGAAATCAACGGAGCACACTGAACAGGCCTTGCGCAATCATCGAATCGAAAATTGACCGGAAGTGTCCATTTTATTTCATTTTTTTCTTTTTCGCGAGTCAAACCTCACTCAAGCCGTGACTGGAATATGGATGAGAAATGTCTCTGGATAAGTTGATCAAAACGCAAAGTCAACACGGTAAAAAGAGCTATCCAAGGTACATTCAAATACCTATAGGACCCACCCGTATGTTGATTCGGAAAAGGGTCAACGCGCACCTTTTAAGCGTGGGTTCACCCCTAAATACACAACCCCCGAATCGGGCACTACTCGCTTCCGGTCCTCTCCGGATCCAATCACCATCCCTTTCCACTCCCACGGCTCGAATTTATATTTTACGCGTCAGCAACATTCAATTCCTTCTTTTTATCGCTCTTTTCGGCATTCTCTTCTTATAATATAATACATTAATACGAGGCGGGCAGAGATGCCTGTCCATTTTAAACATCGAATATATATGTACATACATACAGAGGTGCTACTTTAGTATGCGGTCTACCTTAGCATTCGATCTACCGTTGAATCGCAGTCGACTATTTTTTCTTATTTGTATCGTAGCAATGAAATGTTTATTACAATTTTTGTTGTTGAAGCATTTCTATCAAAATATCGTCAGCAGATACATATCTATTAACCAAATCTTAAATAAATTGGGCCAACCTTAAATTAACCTAACCTATCCTGACCCTTAAATACATAGGTGTTGGCTGCTAAGATATATATATTTTTTTTGTGAAAATATTGATGAAATAAAACTTAAAAAAAAAGATATCTTAGCAGCCAACATCTATTTATTTAAGGGTCAGGATAGGTTAGGTAAAGTTAAGGTTGGCCCAATTCATTTAAGATTATGTAGGTTGTTAGGGTCGGTATTATTCAGTCTCAGTAACACACGCGAGAACCGAGACAGTGAGACCGCATATTAAAGTAAAAACGTGAAGGTATGTAGATCGCATACTAAAGTAGATATGTGAAGGTAGACCGCATACTTAAGTAGCACCCATACATATATGGACATGTACATATTAAAACTAAAATCCATTCACTGTATGGTCAGCTTAATTACATTTAAAAAAAAATAAATGGACCATTTATTTATTATTGAGCAACATTACATCAAAAATGATTTATTACAGTTGAATGGTTTCAACTTATGTTCATATCGATGGCTTGGTGCATAGATATTGTATACCCATTTTCGAATTTTATTGGATTTTTACGTTTATATCTAATTTTATTTGATAAAATTACCTTGAAAGTAAAAACCTGAATTATTCCAACATCTACAAACTTAAAATTTAAAATGGATATACTATATGTACACTATCTATGCACCAAGCCAATTGAGTTATTATATAATATAATAGCTCAATTTTATTCCTGTAATAAAATTTACTTTTCAAAACAACTGTGTTCTGTGAAATTGTTTAAATTTTTGTTTGTTTACATATATTATATATTTGAAAGTGTGAGAAGTCCAATTTTGAGTTCCAACAAAAACCTTTCCTGTTTGACTTGATTCAAAAATCACTTATTTTGATTCGATATGTCCAGAATCTCGGAAAAGCACAATAAACGTATTACAGGCCACCAGTATTTTTAAATATTATTAAACGCAACACATTATATTAAATGTTTTGCGAAATATTTCTTGAAATGAGGAAAAGTGGACTTTTGCCACATTCAAATTATTATATTTGCTCGTGTGCCGGTTAATAGATTTTTATATACCTTTCTTTCTTTATGTCTTCTGTGTCTGTTTTGTATACATACATATGTATACAAATGTTTGTATGTCTATTCGCTTTGCAAATCCGCAGTTTTCAATTTTGTGAATATGCAAAAAAAAGTTCAGTAAATTTGGTATACCTACTTAAGCCGTAGCCTGAGAACTCTGACTTAATTCGTATATTTTTATTAAAATATTTTTTATTCTCTCGCCTGTTATACATATGTATGTAGGTCCTTTCTAAGAAACATTAAGAAATTGTTATATGTATTTATAACTATTTGAAAACACTTGATGTTCTTGACAAACGGTATTAATTTGTCTGAAATTTAATTAGGGATGTCGATAGTAGTTTTTCAGCAACTTCCTAATTTAGATCTGTAAAAATATATGTAGAAATCATGGATATCGAAAATAACAAACAACATGGAAAATGTGTAAAAAAAACAGCTCTCTCCATCAATTTTACCATCCATTTCAAATTTTATTGTTCACACAGTGCCCCCTTAACTATTTTTGAGGCGTTTTTTTGTATGCAAAATTACTTTGCTAAAAGTAATACACGCAAATCCTTATTGCCTTATGACTTGGCATGCATTACGTTATATGTATGTATAATAAAAAAATCCGTAGCAAAGCACGTCGTTCCATAATTCCTAGCTTCTTGTTGAGTAAAAAAGCTAATTTTTTATTAATTATTGAGAGGATTTTTCATTAAAAAATATTCTCCTGTGCGAAAAAAGTAAACGGAAATTGTTAAATATGTGTGTACATTCTTGTAAGCTCTTTAGTCTGATAATTAATTATAAAAAATATACTGCAGAAAAAACGGAATCGTCTCCAAAAACAAAGATCAACACAGCAAAGATCGTTTCTTTGAGGGGCGGAGAACTTTTAAGCTTCGTTTTTAGGTCAGAATGAAGAAAAATTAGCTTAAGCTGAAACAAAAATTATACATATTTTAAACGCAAATCATTCAAATATACACGATTTTGGATAAAATATTTAATATCTAATTGGAAAGGCACGAAAACTCGATTAAATCACATGCTACTAATATTCTTTGATATATATTTTCAAAAAATAACATATATCGACATAGAAAATATTTATTGTACCTATTTATAAACGAATTGAAATAAATCTTGAACAAGCTGTATAAAGACATTTCTAGCGCTTCAATATTCATGAACGTTTGTTCACAATGGCTTCATTTTATTAGCTATCGAAGCAACGACAAAAGCTATTTTCAACTTTGCATTCAATTGGCGACCGTCTAGATTTTAAGTCATCCTTTTTAGTACAAATTTATTAATGTATATCTACATATATATTATTTAATATTTACATATGTGCGTATGTATGTAAATTTAACGTAAAATATCATAATTTTCATGTTTCTTCGAATTCGTATAAAAACCATTCCAATTAAAATTCAACAGTAATATTTGAACTTTGTAACGGTACTTTATAAGAGAACTTTGAAAGCTTTTACCTTTGACTTTAATATGGAATATTTTCATCAAATTACCATGATTCATTTTAAAAGTAAAAATTTCACATTAAAACGGCTTATATATTCAAAATGAATCCATACATCTACAAATAATGTATAATAGACGCGTCTACATTGCAAAAATTTTAACTATTAAACTATATTAAAAATTTAATTTAAAAGCTTTAATCTTGATTTTTTTTGATGTAAAAGTTTCATAAAATGTATTTAAAACCAAGAAGTATGGATCGTTGTATGCTTGGTATAACAAATAAAGACAGGAAACGGAATATGTGAGTGAGGTAAGTATGATAAAGATAGTGGATAGAGTGAAGAGATTGAAATGTCGATAAGCGGGCTACGTGGCTAGACAAAAAGTGAACAAAAGAAGTACTAGAATGGTACCCGAGAGAATGCAAAAGGGTAAAAGAAAGATAATGAATATGGGTAGTTCGTCTAGTTAGTAAAATGTGTGGGGTGAGATGGTGAGAGTTGCGCAAAACAGAGTGGAAGCGTGTTGGAGTGGCCTTCATCCAGCAGGGGATGGTGAATGACTGTAGATGATGATGATGAATTAAAAAATCGTGGAAATTATATGAAAATTTTATTTTTTTGTTATTCAATAAGGTTCATCTAATATTTAATTTCGAAAGAGACTTTGTATGTAACTATTGTTGGTTCGTAGAATCCATGACGTTCAATTTAATAAAAAAATAAATGAATATTCAGATACATTTATACAAAATAAAACTATTCAAATAAATTAAATACATAATATTAGTCATGTTTAAGCGGTTTATATTACAAATACCGAGCGAAGCCGGGTAAAACCACTAATATTCAATAATTAGGAGCAAAATTTATGTACTGAAAACAAAACTATTATTTTAGCGAAGTAATATTTTCAGTATGAACATTCTGAAAAAGATCACGCAAGAATTTTTATATACTAGCTGAACTCGGCATGCGTTGCAATGCCACAATAACGCATGCAATTCCCGTTCCCGTTCCCGCTATCGTTCTCGTTCCCATTTGGCGGAAAAACGCAGCCAGCGAACACATTTGAAATTATTCAATTGTTTGTTTATTTTACCCTAACAACGCAGGTGGCGACGACAAAATATTTGAAATTATTGCGTTGCAATGCCACTAATTCCCGTTTTTTCCCGTTTCCGTTCCCGTTTTTGGGCGATTTTTTTTAAATAAACAATTGCGGGCATGCACACAATAACTGCTTTAAGTTTCATCGCAATCGGTTAAATGGTATAGGAACGCATACGTGACACACAAACATTGATTTTTATATATAATATATAGAAGATTTTCCCATTAAAATATGAAGATTAAATTAACAATCCCCGGAACAAAAGCAATCACCACGTATTTTCCGACCAACTATAAATAATCACACAATACTATGAACCATTCGAATTTCACACTCGCGCGAAAACTAGTTTTACTTTAATAGGAAAAGTCGCCGGCAATTTTCACAGTTTTATCGTTTGTTCATAATTTCACCACTTTATATTCCACACACACACACACATGTTTGTATGTACATACATGCATACGGATATACAAACTTACACATACAACCAAAACGCGTTGTTCGGTTATGCAAATTAGAACTGTAACTTGAATTAACACAATATTGTGTGAAAGTCATAATTGCTACGGGAATGTAGTGAACTCAATAATGAGTTTTCCACCGCTGGTGGCGCGAAGTTTGAACTCGTAAATGTGCACACGTGCAAAACTGTAAAAACTACACAGTTACGGTTACCCTTGCTGACGATTCAAAGATTTCGTAAATCACTTTTAATGAGAGGGGGAGGGGAGGGCTATCAAAATTTTATAGAATAATTTACTGTCGTCGGAAAACCGTATTGAAATTTCAAGATTGAAATTTCATCACCAGTCTTATGTATGTACATACATGGTGCACGCAGATTATATTATTAAACAAATGGTGTACTTTGTAGGTTAAGAAATTTATTAAGAATAGAAAGTAAAATATTAATATAATATATAAGTGTATTGTACGGCCTCATATTGCGCTACAGTGCTCAATCTTTTTAGTGGATTGTGTATTGATAAACTGCAAAAAGTGACGAATGCGTGCACTTTTGAATGTAATGGAAACGTAAGAATGTTAGAAGTATGTTAGATGAATTGAAATGGTTTGATTATAGAAATAGTCTTAAATTAACCACTTTAAAATTTGTATATAAGCTAGATAAGAATCTATTACCCAAATATTTTAATAATCACATAATTAGGAATAGGGATATACATAATTATAAAACTATAAATGGAAATAAATTAATTATAGGTAGAGTTAAGAAAGCAAAAACTGCAGGAGGTATTTTCCACAGAGGTGTTCAAATATACAATGCTCTCAGCATTAGATAGTATAGTAACATTGGTGCTTTCTTGAGGGCTTTTAATGGATACCTCTGTGGAAGATGACGTAATTATATATGTATGTAAGTTTAATAAAATGCTATGTTTGGAATTATATTATATTATTTTAGGGTTACTAAGTATAGTGTTGTTAATTTTGATAAGTATAATATATTATAGTTGTTAGTTTTTGTTTAAAATTTTTAATTGTGAAATAATTCATTAGCAATTTGCTGTTTAATAATAAATAAATAAATACATATGCGTAGCTTTTGAATCATCGCCGTACAGTTTCCGGAATCGTCACGCTTCATGTCCCGTTCTCAATACTGTATTACCAAAGTGCCATTCTTCAGATTGGTTTCGGCACACAATTGGCAAATGGCAACAGACGGGTATTTCGGAGATAAAGAGCGTCCATCGTTGAAATTGAACCACTTGATTTACGACGATCGACGACTTCTTCGCGAGTGAATGAATTTCTTTGTAGTCACTCTTGCGCGCCAGTTTAATTCCTTTTTGGCGTTTTATAGCCGTACATAATAAATGAAAATGATAATGATAATAATAATAATAGCGGCTTTATTTGCGGAGTGTATTTTAAATGTAATCTTTATTGCTGCAATTTCGAGGGGGTCTTATGTTAACGACGAAACGAGTACGCCGAAAGGGCGGTCCCCGGTGAGGAAACGGCCGACTTAAATATTGTACAATCTGCAAAAATTCGACGAGAACCCACCTGATCGTATACCTGTGGGTAGTTGGACGAGAAAACTTCATCGTTTTCTCGTGTTTTTTATGGAAAGTGTGGGACGTTTCATCGAATATGCCGAAAACTGGTCGACATATGTATGATATACATATATGTATGTATGTATGTGTGTGTGTATATCCGCGCCGTACTTATTTTAAAAAATTTGGGTGTGACCAACCCATGACTTTATCTATATATTAGAGGAATATAAGAAAGTCACAAAACAAAATTCTATATTGAAGCGTACAGACCGAATTCACACATACCGGTAAATTGAGCGCAAATGTATGGAAACTTGCACAAGACAAAAGACCAAATTACATTTAAAGACGAAACACGTATTTCGAATTGATTATTTTAGATGTACATATATGAACTCGTACTTATTTGTCCAGTGTAACAATCCTGCAGGATTGCTTCGATGACTTCGAAGTCAAAATCTGAAAAGATTTCGTTTGTTCCAAAGAATTCGCTGCACGCCGTTAACACGATCAAGTGCGCGTATAATCTGCAATTATGAAAAATTATAATTAAACTGACAGAACAATTTGGATTTTAAATATTTTTGTATTCGAATGAAGATACTTTCGGCCGCGAACAATAAAACCGGTATCGTAATTCTTATCTCGTTTCATGACATCATACAAATATGCCACACGCTTTGCAGCATAATTGGACTTCGGCTTCATTACAAACATCTTTTTTCTGATTTTCTCTTAGATTTCTCCTGAAAAACAAAATTGAAAATTAGGCATCATAAACACGGTAGAACTGTAAGTGCTAAGCATAATACAGTTAGACTTACAAATTAGACAGAATAAAACTGCAAAATGACTTGGAGCCCTGTCATTTTGCAGTTTTATTACGATAGATAAGGATTTCTCAACCCATTTGCTGCTGGATTGAAACGTATTAATTTATTATGTACAAAAAATATATCTTTTATTTTTTATTTTTTTTAGAGTATATAAATATAAATTGGCTTGCCAGGTCACTAATAAACTAGGTAAAAATAAACAAAGTAATGCTTAGTTGGAAAAGGAAGATAAAAAAGGAGGTTATGAACACAAACGTAATCGCCAATAAGACGTGGACAGTTAAATTACTTTTTGTATTGATTTTTATTATTACATACCTCCTTTTAGCTTCACTTACGATTACAATTCAGGAAAAAAATTGCCTTTTATCCGATCGTTTTCATACTTTGCCATATTGCTCATTTTGGTCATCAATATAAGTAAATGTATACTCCGCCATTACGATGGAGAAAAAAAATCGTTTTAGACGCGTTTGAAATTTGAATTTCTGAAAAGTGCCTGACGTTTATCCAGTTTTTAGTTTTAAACACAGATGGCGGTAGTAAAATAAAATTATTGGTATTTTTATTCAAAATAATAATTTTATATACAAATTATTTAAATGGAACTTAAGCGTTAACGGGTTAGCGCTAGAATATTTACACAGATGTGCCATTATACCATAGAAAAACATATAGATATGTATATAATATTATGTTTACAATAATTATGTAAAATCGCATGAAAATAACCAACCACTCATCCGATATTGAAACATGTTTACAATAATAATAAAACCACTCATCCAATATCAAAAAATCTTCTACTAAAATAAAAACTACTCAAATCCAGCATGCATCTTTTGCACTCAAAAGGAACCAAAGTTTAAAGGTTGTAATTAATGGGATAATATTCGTTGATTAACTGCCACAAAAAATATGTTCTTCTAGATAATTTCAATGATATTGGAAAAACCAACAATCTTTTCTAGCAGCTTACCGAAAAAGAGAGCAGGAAAAATGAGAGCAGTTTTCCAAATGGAAGAAAATTAACAGCAAAGGATCAGCAGTGCAAGATTTAATTAATAAGGGGTGAATATTATCTGGACCCATCCCTTAACTGATGTTGAGATTAGATAGATAGTTATGAATTAAAGAAGAGTCGAGAAAAACGTTATGAGCGTTAGACGAGGAAGCAGATCGGAAATTGTTATCAATAAAAACAAAGGAAAAGTAGTGATTAAATAAACAACTTTTAGAAAGATCATCTTGAGCAGTTACATTATTAAAAAAAACAAAGAATTAAATTTCTCGCATTATTAAACAAAAATTTAAAATAAACATTTAGCATTTAATCATTGTCTTATGTAAGTTCAATCCAAAAACGATTTTTCCGTTCGCAAACGAATAACAAAGAATGCCCCCATTTACTTCGTCTTTCTACCGTAATTTGATTCAATTGATTTTCTTGCACGTCTATTTTTGAAGTTTTCAATGAATTTGCAGACTATTCGTTTAACGATCGAACAAATCGTGCATTTAAATAAATCGTACATACATTTTTCCCGTCTCAGTATATATTATATTATTATTTATTTTTCTGACGGAATCGATAAATTATGTTCGACGCTAGTTAATTTAATTTAACGGCAAAGGTGCAAAGTTTGAAATTAAGGTCCTCGAAAGGTCGATTGATGTCGTAATTAAATTTACGAATAAATTTTCAACAGTTATTAACACTTTCTAATAATAAAAAGCTTGTCACTAGTGAGCGAAATGAAAATGGTTTATAATATATGTATACAGATTGGTAAATTTCCAAATAGAAATCCAAATATAAATTCAAAATACATATCTGATTTTATCATGAAAATAAAAATAACAATTATTTAGATTTTTCCCCAATTTCAGTATCGTCGAATTATCGCTTATCGCTCGTATAAATCTCTCTTTATGGCCGATCACTTAGCGCGTTACACGTGCGTTTAAAATTTATTTATTTCGCAAAATTTTGCAAAGGTGGGGGCAACTAGGGTGCTATGGTTGGTGGCGAAAATATAATTTACAACGTTTAAATATTCATTAAGCGAAGGACGATTTATGCTTTGTCGTAAAAATTATTATTTTATTTCCGTTCGCGTTGTATTTCAATTAAGTGCCAGACACTTGAATTTATTTCGTCTTTATGATTGTATTTTAATAAATGTGTATATGTGAATTTTCATTGTATAATTCTATCCGTGAAATTATGATCGAGCTATAAAACGAGATCGTTAAATTATCTGGTCTTAACATCTTAAATTATTCCAGCTAATAGCTAATTCACTTTCGTTCATAATTTGCGAACAGTCAATAAAAACGTACATACATATAATATCTATTATATTTTAAAAATAAAACAAAACGAGTGTTCTTTAACATGAATCTACGTTTAAATATGCCACCCTTAAAATCGCAATAAATCTGAGATTATTTCTAGCGGGAAAATTACACCATTGAAATGCGCAAAAATCAAATTATGCATTTTATCAATAATATTTATTTGACCTGTTGACTTACATAGAGTCAAATTGCAGTATTGTCTCAAAATTATGCAAAAATGTATAAAATTTCCTTTTATATTGAGTTTATTTTATTTTTGTGAATGCTCTGTATATATTATATTTAAGCCAGCAGTATATACTAGTCACTAGTCATTAGTGGTTTGCATATAATGCTTTGAACAAAGTGGTCATGGGTTGAAATCCTACTGATTTCTGCTGGCCAGGCCTTGTATTTGTGACTCCGGGTTGATCGTTTCCTATCAGAGTTTGCCAATGTGTCTAATTTTTATTGAAACGGTTCCAAAAAATTGGCAACCTTACCCATTTTCTCACAAATCTCAAGTTTTCAACAATCTCGAACAAAGATTTCTTCTGACCTTAAATCACTTTCTTATAACTAAAGATTGAAAAGAATGAATCTCACTACACTGCAGATGAGAAGAATAAAAGGTGACTTAATACTAAATAATCTTTAAAATACTAAATAATCATTTTAATTGTCACATGTCTAATCTTATTACATTCAACGAAAACACTCACCTCAGAGGTCACTCGCTTAGACTCCAAAAAGAAAAATCTAATAAATTGATCAGAGATTCCTTCTTTTCAAACAGAGTGGTTTCAGTTTGGAATAGTCTTCCCAACGAAATTGTAATTTCTGATAACCTTAATATTTTTAAGAATAAGCTTGGTGCATTTCTTAAACTTAATGGATTTCTGTAATTCCTCTTTCCCAATTTCTTATTTCTGTTTTTTGTTGACTTTTTTTCTCTCTTATTTTTATTTTAATATTGTCATTTTGAATGTATTTTACTGTTCATTGGGTCTATCGACTTTGCCGCCTCCCTCAATTATATTTAATAAATAAATAAAAAAAATAAGTATATGTGTAAAATTAAAGTATGTTTGTGTGTATATCGGTTTTTATTGAAAAAAAAATCGACTATACGTATTTGTATGAAGTCATTAAATATCTTATGTGAGAGGGATTCCCTATAATTGATTCATCCGTCATAAAGTTCAACGACGGCACCACGGGGTGCGGAAGTTCCAATTCGCCGCTCAGTGGGGTGAAAAAGAACCCCAAGAACCAGACGGAGGCAAACTGTCTGACCGGTGATTTACGGTTGAGGTTATCGGACGGGACCCCGGCCCACAGAAATGGCGAGCCCTGACCCCAAAATTGCGCCGAATTAATTTTTAAAATTCCTTTATTCTGATCAGTGTCGTTACGTTTATGTAAATTGGTAGTTATGTATGTATTCGAGAACCTTTTTCCCATACGTATAGCCACGGTTTTTAGAAAATCGTATAAAATACAAATTGTAAAATCCGTCTTTCGAAATATTTATAAAAGCTTTTAAAAGACTACGGAGAATCCTTTAGCCTATTGTATGATACATATGTATTTATGTACATATTTTAAATTTTCCTAAAAACCATTTACTTTATTTTCTCCCAATAAATAAATACTTTTGTTGAAAGTTTATTTGTTTTATTTTATTATTTTAATAATGTAAAATGAGAACAAAAAACGTCTTATTTTTCCATTTTACTTATAATACATATATTTCTTATAACGTCTTATTCATATTCACTACATGTATTTTTCCACCACATTATTTTTTATTCGAAAAATATTCTTTCAAATTTGAGAGCAGTCTATTATTTTTAATATTTTTGATTCATACATATTTTAATATTACTGAGATATTTTAATATTATGAGATTGAAAAATATTATAAAAAAATTGAGTCTCTCATTCTCTCAATTAAAATAATTGAGAGAATGAAAATATTGTGAAAACGTTTTTTTAATAAAAATATTGATAAATAAATATGATTTGATTTTGATTTTTAAATGCTTTTTATTATTACTATATTATGTTCACAATACATATTTTATCTATTTTAATAGCTACTGATCTACTGATCATTTTCTATTTTAAAATTTTATTTTAATTTTGTTAGTAATCATAGTATTATATTGTTCTAATGCTAATGTACAGCATTATAGGAAAAAGAGCTCAAAAACCTATTGAAATGCTTTACAGAAGAAAAAAATACTATTAGACTATCGCCGAGATACTTTCATGGCGATTTAAAAAATTCATAATTATTTGTCCTCATTTCCCTTATGCATTAATTACATAATTTCATGTAGAATATTACTATGAAAAACGTGATTTGTTTGGTTTAAGAAAAAAGTAGCATGAGTGGGCAATAAAGGGGGAATTAATACGGTTTAATTAATAAAAAAATAGATTTTAATTGTATTTTCCTTTAATATGAAAAATTTATTCATTTCATTCAAATTAGCTTTTCCCTTTTCCTTTTTCGACATAAAATTAATATGTACACTTTGACATATTGAAATGTTGGAATAGGTTCAATTTTCTCCAAGACTTTTGTCGGAACTCAAACAGCAACGTAAAAGAGGGGAGAATTTAATCACCGCAACCGTAGTACGGCGTAAAAATTGCAATGAAGCCTTAATTTCCTTTGATTTCAGGATTCAAATTATTCTTTGGAATCTCCCTAGCGTCTCCCCAATGCGGCCGGGAACAAAAATAAAAAGGTTCATAGGGAAATTATGAATAAACCGTTAGCGAGGGAGGCAGTTAAAAGGAAGGAAATAAACAAAACATCGTTAGGGGGGATGCCACTATGGCTCGGATGTAAAATGGCGATACTGGACGGAAGTCGTTATAAGCTTAATGGTTGCAAATTTAAGCACACAATATACGGTGATGTATACGAAAAGATACCTGCATATGTTATCGTTTTCCTGTTCATTGTTTTGTTTGAATATTATGCTGAATATACATACATACATACATACATCGTTGAATCTTTCAGTGCTCGGAAAATTGAATTTAAACAATTCCAGTCTAGGTGCAATTTATAATAATTCCATTAAATAATTCCAACGACGAAAATTCAATTGCAGTCGAAAAGAAAAACTTCCACAAAGAAATAGTTCGTTTCCACAGCGAAGTAAATACGACGAGAACAGAATACTTGAAAAAGCTCTCGGTACAAAGACGTTATTTATTGCTTCTCTCTATTTTATTTAAAATGCAATTCAAGACAATCGGAATAATTTGATCAAGCACTAGATTAGCTTATTATTTGCAAGCTATAAAACTGACTCGATTAGAAATATATATGAACAAAAGCCTCGAAGTTGATATTGGTTAATGAAATTTCACGGATAGCAAACTTTAAATATTTTATTTATGAAATGTACATAATTTGAATCGATATTTTTTAATGGCTTCTTATTATGTTAAGGTTGAATATTTTTATGATGCGATAATCTTAATTTAAATTAAATTTTTCGTCTAGGGGAAAATTTGTGTTTACATTATTTTTTTCATTTTATTATGCTACAATGCCCATGTTAATTAAATTTATTATTCGATCAATATTTTCCAATGTCATACATTCGTCCTTGCTCCAACCTACGCATTAATTTTAATAAACTCAAATAATTACAAAGAAAATACATACATTTTTCTATACAATTCAATTCGTAATACCAGTGGTTCTTAGCCTTTTTGAAGTCACGGAGCACTTTTGATCATGAGCAAAAAAGGCGGTGCACCAGGAGCAAAGAGTCAAAAACGAAACTATGCGGACATAATTTTAATTACAAATTAAACAAATTATATAACAGTTAAAGAAAACTAGATATGAAATTTCAGTTGAATAACTTCCGGTTGAGGTAAAAATATTTAAAAAATATAAGGGTATAAAATTTATAATTTCTATTACATGTAAAAAAATTTCAATTTTTGAAGTCAATGGCTTGGGAGATAATTGAATTCAAAAACTTAAAAAGGGGACACTTATAAGGGGAGGTACCATTTCCAGTCGACTTAAAAATTTGATAAAAATTAACGCCGTATCGATAAGAATTTTATTAACTGATATTAAGTTTTATTTCAATAGGACCTACGGTGTTCAAAAAATCTCTGACACACAGATAGTGAAAGCGTGATCAGTGATCGATTCTTAGTTTAAATCAGTCACAATCTTGAGTTCGAATCGGTCACGATCTCGAGTTAGAATTTTCACATGATTACAAAACTTTATCTATTGTTACTACGTACGTGAATAAAGTTTAAAATGATTAAAGAAAAGATATACATTTACGGAAAAAAAAATTACTTAAATTACCCTAACCAAATATCATTTAATATGATACCTGAGCTTGTCGAATTTTGCAGTAATATACATATATAAATTTTTTAAAAGAATATACAAAACAATGTATTACATATGTACATATATGGCTTATGGGGTATATCCTCAATATACCCAATATTTAATCGGCATAGTTCTTTATCAACTCAAAATAAAATAAAATACCGTTATTAACCTATGCTTCACCTGTATGGAATAACGCCTCGAATACTAACTTTTCCAAGCTCCAAATATTACAAAATAAATTCCTAAAAATAATTTATAATACACCCATATGTACTAACTTGAAAAAACTGCGTGCCATAAATAATATTCCATTAGTTACAGACATTACTAACAAACTAACCAGTAGATTCTACGACAGAATCACCACTAACTTTCTAACACAATTGTGAAGAGTCTCGGTGATTACAACAAAATGTTTATACCCTTCAGGTATAAACACAGATTACCTAAACACAATCTACTTTAGAGAGTCTTTAATTAATATTATGTATTAGATATATTATGAGAATTTATAAGAATTGTAAATAGGTTTTTGAGCTCTTTTTCCAAACATGCTGTACATTAAAATTAGAATAATATAATACTATGATTACTAACAAAATTAAATTAAAATTATAAAATGGAAAATGATCAGTAGATCAGTAGCTATTAAAATAGATAAAAATTGTGTTGTGAACATAATTTAGTAATAATAAAAAGCATTTAAAAATCAAAATCCAAATATAAGGCTTATATAATATATTTTTTTTGGTGGTACTCAAATCAATTCATATGCATCACTTGTATAGTATCAGTTATGTGAGCACGGATACAGGAAGATATACAAACAAACAAGCAGATAGAAATTGTCTATATATGTGGGAATAAACCAACCTGACAGCAACGTATCAAATAATTTTCAACAAACATTTCCTAAGTAGTAAATATGGTAGTTAATATTTCAACAATATGTGTTTCTTTATAACTATGTACATACATATACTATGTTTGTAAATATCACATTATATATCTACAATCTATGAACAATATTTAAAAGGTAACATTCACACGTCTAATTCTAAAATTGAAGCAGTCACTCTAGAGGAAGTTCCGCACAGATACAACGACCAAGTTTGCCAAAGTGTCCAATTGCAATAACAACGTACAGACCAACACAATGGCATTCAGAGTAATGTGAAACTTGGGCACCATCCTCAGGTATCACACTCTTCCTTTGTGCTCAGATAACGCGATATTTATACCGAGTTTGTGTCGCGAAACCCCATAGAGCGAATAAATTACGCGAACGTTTCGCAAAATCGCCATTAGTCGGGCGAATTTCTAAATTTGCACCAAACAAACGAGAAAAAAAAATAACCGTATAGAGCAAACAAAACGGGAAAAATTCGCTGTGGAATTATCTCCCGGTGAGCTTTTTGTTGGGAAACGGCGAGCTTTTGCCGGTCTGTTGCACGGCAGATGATGCAGCAGCCGAAACTGCATTGTTCGAAACGTTGCATTGCAGGAAGTCGGATTTCGAAATTTCGTATTATCGAAGCACAAAATTCGTATCGTGAAACGGTTCTGACCGCGCGAAACTGCATTCGCGTCCTGAATACTAATTCGGGTCCAAATTGAACGTGTATGAATAGTATTCGGTAATATATGTATGTACGTACGTACATATATATGTATGTACGTAATACAAATTCAGTCAGGTGGAAAGTTTTAGAAAATCGTTCAAAAGCGATTCTATCAGTGATTCTACGAATTCAAACCATTTCGAATTCTATTTCTTTAATATGGACATATTCGGAATCTATTCGATCAATTCAGTACGTTTTCGATTTTCAAACTATTTCATGTACGTATTGTTAAAATATACATTGCTTCGTAGGAAGTGCGTTTTCTCATATACTGACCTAGGTACTCGAAGTTTGAATTATATATTACATATACCCAATGAAAATCTATGGATTAACCCATTTTATGAAATCGGACTATGAATATCGTTTAGTACTATTTTTCGTGATATTTGTACTTCCATATTTTCGGGGAGAACCCATTTTAATCTAATTATAAATATCAGTTGTAATATTGAAAGAGGAATTTTAGCGGTTCTCATTTTTCCGAAAAAAATTGAATGCTTTTCATAATCAAGATCTTCTTAATATAAATATCATAATTTAATATTTTTCTTATAAAGATACGTGTATATAATAAACATGGAATATTTTTCAAATTATTTGTCTCAAGCTCAACTGAAAACTGAAAACTGCACCCTATTTACATAGGTCAAGAAATCCACTTTATCCAAATTCAGAAACTAGAATCAGATTTCGCAATTTTTAAATACGCATTTGTTAAATGGAAAATCAAAAAAATCTTTTAGTAAAATGAGATCACTCTTATATATTTATTTATTGTATGAACATATGTATGAGCCGTTTTAATTGATTTTGACTTTTTTTCATTTCGAGAAATATCTTAATGATATTGAGAAATATCTTTCGAGTTATATCTTAAAATCAATAAATATAATGTTTTGCGATTAACTATATTTAAAAATATTGATGGCTTGTAACACGTTTATTTAGCTTTTCCGATTTTCTGGACATATCGAATTAAAAGCGGTGATAACAATTTATGAATTAAATCAAACAGAAAGAGTGTTTTAACTTGCTAGAAATAGTGTTCTGCTTGATTTAAACAGAAATAGTTTTAAATCAAGCAGAATAGACTAGTAGTTAGCATATAATCCTTTGAACAACTTTGTTGGTCATGGGTTCAAATCTCACTGGTTTCTGCTGGCCAGACCTTGGATTTGTGAATCCAGGTCGATCATTTCCTATCAGAGTATGCCAATATATTTGATTTTCATTGAAACTGTTCCAACAAATTGGCAACCTTACCCATTTTCTTACAAATATTGAGTGTTGAGCAATCTCGAGTTTCGCTGTATTATATAAAATGCTGCAACTTTACAAATTTGACCATAGATGTCTCTATGGGTGTTAATTTATATGTATTTACTTTGTATGATACTAATAATACTTGTACCAAATGAACAATATTTCTGGTCAGGAAGGCGCATTGAGGCTATCTGGTAAGCCTTCCTGGTATATATTAAAAAATATATTGAAATACATAAAATAATACTTGGTATAAATTAAATTGGATGATCTTAAAATTTTATATTTCCCAAACATGTTTTCAACTTGATTTTTTAGTTTTATCTGCCCTTTTATTATAATATATCATTATTCAAATCTTTTATAATACATTTTTATCATGGTAATATCTTATTAAACAAAACGTTCCTACCTAGTGGCGAGGGTAGTCCTGTCCCATACCATATTCATTTCACTCCTTATGAATTAATAAAAACCTTCTCACCCAATAGTGATAGCGATCATAATATTTATTTATTTAACGTTTTGGACCATTGTGACCACAATGGCCTACATAATAAAATAAGAGAGGGAGAAAACTAAAAATAAAAAAAATTAATAGATAGAACAAAAAGCAAAAGCAAAAAATTAAGATACAAAAAAAAGGAAACTAAAAAATAATACAGCACTTAACACAATTATAAAAAACTTTACATATAGTAATAATTAAAATAAAAATACAAAGAAGGGAATATCTTACACCTGCAGATATGATAATATGTACATATATCAACGAAATAATAATACTTTATTAATACTTAATTGTAAACTCGCCAACTGGTTTTTTAATTAAATATACATTTCGACATCTACATATATACATAGTATTTAACTTTTCAACGATAACTTTAAACCGGTCATCCCAATTTTATCATCGCCCCCTTCCTCACAAAACTCACACAAAATATAAAGTTTATACAATAATTAATTAACAACACAGAAGACTTCTTCACCTTTCAATCCAGAAGTTTCCCAAAGCATTCGTTCACTTTTTCACTTGAAAACAAAGAGTGCCGTGTCTTTGCTTTTAATTAGACCGTGTCCTTGTTTAACTTTTAAAAGCGATCCTAGATCGGCGAAACGTGGCCGTCTCGTACCTCTCGTATTTTCATATTACCGACAATGTCCTGAAACTTTCAGCCGACAGATTAAGCTGAAACTTGCCCTCCACCCTTTCAGGAGGTGTGCCACATCGAACAGCCTCCACACGTATTATATGTATAATATAAACTTCGGTCAGAAATCGATACGTTTGCATATTAAATACCTGAAACTGGTACATGCAGATATATGTGTATATGTATGCACGTATAGCTAGAACTCGATACTATTAAAATGGATGCTTCGATTTGGGGGAAATGGATCGAATCCCAACAGACCGCGTCTTATACGTATATCTATTACTGAAAACGGTAATGGAGGAGCAGAGGTACAATTTTATGTACGATGTACCGTAATTGAGTCGCATTCCCTATTTAAAGCGCATATTCATCAACCGGAAACGGAACACATCCGGAAGATTTAAGCGCACCCGCATCTCCCAAGCGATCCGGACCGTAAATAATTTAGGCTTAGCTCAATTTGAATTAATTGTTATTAAGATAGTGAAGACCGCATCTTGGGCTGGTATCGAATGGCGAATGTGTTCGAATTACCCGTGTTGCCCATAATTACGTGCAATTTTCGGTCGATTATTCAATTATTGTATGAACAGTTTAATGCAATAGAAATCGATCTATAATTTTCCTTTGTCTACATATACATGTATGTACACTGCATATACGAAGTATTAAGAGGGCTGGATACCCGAAACCTTAATTTTATGTATATATATATATTGATTGAATGCGGCAGTTGCGCTTCGACCAGATAATACCTATTTTAAATCGACAAAATCGAGGTTTCGTATTCTCCAGTTTTCTCCTCCGAAACTGGACCAATTAAAAAAAAATTCATCATCAGTATAAGAAAGATATTTTCTATGTTTGTGTCTTCGTATTTTTTTTTTAAATCAACCGTTAAATTAGCACGCCGGACTGTTTTCGTGGGTGTAAAAACGAGGCGATTTTATAGATGTTTGGTGGCTTCTAGCTCCTATAAAAAATAACGAATCAAAAAAATAAAAAAGACAAAAACATTCCTAAGCATGCCTATGGTGGATATCCATAGTATATTAAAAAAATAATTTTATGGGAATGGAGAAGTTCAACCTCAATTTTTGTCCTTAATTTTAATTCAATCTTTGTCTTTAAAAAGTATTCGAGTAATAAAATATCAAGCAGAAAATGAGATAAATCTGTATTCATTAGTTTTTTTATTCAATTCAATTTCTTCAAACTATGTATGTATTTATTTAAGTTCGTGTGCATTAAGATATTATTTAAAAAAAAGGTTTTTTTTTAAATTAGCCTCTTCTATGTTTTGTATATAATATTATTTTAAGTATGAAAAATATAGTGAAAAAAAGAAAGAGTTATGGGCGTTTAAACAATTAAAATCTGACATAGCGAGTGGGTGTCGAACAGGGAAAAAAACGATCAGAACAGTGTGGACAAATGCGACAGTGTGGACGATAGACGTCACCGTGAAAGAAGATGCAAAATTTTCAAACGTGTCTATTAAGATTATTTTTCACCATGGTAATGGCCGACTTGATTTGCACATATATTGATGACCAAACCGAGCAAAGTTTGAAAACGATCGGAAGAGTGTGGAAAGGAACCCGAATTTTTTTATAAACCATTTTAAAATGGCTTATAATATACATTAATGTCCCACTTAGTTTTTGTCATCCCACGTGTCGATGATTATTAGAAAATTAAATATTGATATTTTTATGTACCTACGTATATGTAATAATTTACAATATAAAAAATAGAATTCATGAAAATAATTTTTAAATTTTAAAGTATATATTTTTAAATAGTAAATATTTTTAGTACATTCTAACATATATGTGGTTTAAGAACACTTTTCGTACAGTTACAATTATTGATTTTTTGCTACTACACACATATGTACATACATATGTGCATATGTGTGTAGTACATATGTATGTATGTAGTACATATATGTACATATGTATGGACATCATCATCATATATGTATATCAAAGAAATTTGCAATTTAAAAGTTACCTATTCATTAGATGAAAATATGTAAATTCCTGAATTTAATTGAGTCGTGATTTTCGGTAAAAATAAATATACAATATTTCTGTTTGAAAGTGAAATTGAGTCGACACTTTTCAGGTCGTCCAGTGAAGCTACATATATTCATGAGTGTCACAAAATTTATTTTTTCAGGTGGAAGGATAGCCTCAAACGGGATAAACCTCACCCTTTGGACTATATCTATATCTGTGCCCATTTTTTACACTCAAACAAACCCTCTAAGACAGGCCGAACAATCCTGAGGGGCACTTCATCATAGCTCTGAATGAATGATGCTTTTTGCGATGCCCTTTACTTACGGACCATCTTTATCATTTATTCGTCCGCGCGAAAACGCTGCTAAAATCTCACTTTTTAAACTTAAAATACTAAAAAAAAAGGGGGAAATCCATTAGGTCGCGATGCGAATTTTCGTTGTGAATCGCAGCTTTAGATAAAAGTGTGATGAAAATCGTAAAAAAAAATACGACGATATTGGATTAGCGCGCCTTTTTTCGTTGTAATTATATGAAACGTGGCGTAATAAAACGCAAAAACAAAGAAACTCCGAAGGACGTGATTGGAATGTTGAGTCGTATAAATGCGAGATAAAATACGAGCGCTTTTTTCTTTCGCTTTGTGTCAGCTGAAAATTTGTATGAAATGTTGCATTATATTCATATCAAAAAGGAAAAAAAATTATGCTCATATGTATTATTAGCGTTAATGTAATCATTTAGTTGGCTCTAAATTAGCATATTTCTGACATTTCAAAACGTTCAATATTGAAATTACAGTTTTTATTTTAATCAAAAATGTGCACTCGCCTTTCCAGATCGCTCTAAAGCGACGATTGTACTAATACAGATACAATACAATAATGCAAGCATTTTATACAATGCGAATTCATACAAATGTCATCCACGATGACATATGTATATGGAGAAATTTTAATAGAAATTGGCAAACCTCAAGATGGTAAATAACTTGAGATTTGCAAGAGAAATTGAAAAGGAGACGCCAATTTACAGGAAGCGTTTCGATGAAAACCAGAAAAATTGGCAAACTCTGATCTGACCTGGAGTCACAAACCAAGGTCTGGCCAACAGCTACTACTGGGAATCGAACCACGACCACTCTATTTGAAAGTATAATATGCTAACCACTATTCCACGCTGCTAGTTGATATAACGGATGGAATATTTTTACATACATATATACATACATATTTTTACATACATATAAATATACCAGGAAAGCTAAACAGGTAAACCCCAAATGCGCCTTCCTGGTCCACATAATTATTACATAGATACATGTAAATCTAAACAATATCTGACATCTATCGTCAGATATTACAAATATCGTATTAATACGATAAATAACGATGAATAGCTTTCATGTAACAATACGAATTTTATATTCGATAAACAACCACAGAGACATATATGGTGAGCAATATGGCGAAACCTAAGATATAACAATAACTAAAGGTTCGCAACAGAAAATTGGGAAGGAAACGCCAATTTTACAGGAATCGTTTTAATGAAAATCAGAAAAATTGGCAAATTCTGATAAGAAACGATCGACCTTGACAAATCAAGGTCTGGCCAATAGCGAGACTTAGCGGGAATCGAACTCGTAACATCGAGTACGAGATAATTCAACATTCACCACTAGACCACACTACTGGTTGTATGTGAATGAAAGTTTATTTGAAGAGATTTAATTGTTACTTAAGATCATATAGAAATTCATTATTAGGTTAATAGAGTAATGAAAACACTTGATGAATGAACGTATATTAATTATGTAAGAATTAGTTGAAACGTTTTCATGTATGATGGACATATGTACATAACTACATTATACAAATGAAATCAATTAAATAAATTATCGACTATACTCGTGCCATTTTATTCAATTTATAATGTTTTGTTTTTCAAATTCATTGTTCTATTTTTGATATATTTTAATATTTGCCGTGTTAAAGTATACTATATTGGGTATTGATTCGTAGAGTATGGTATATTCGTGTCTATAGGTATACAATACCATAGTGATTGTGAGGTTTGATTAAAACAGAAATTATTCAGGTTCAAATACGGTCGTATCGGGGAAATCTACGGCTCGCTCATCCGACAGGCGTCGCTTAGCGAGAAAATCGATTTAAATGAATCATTACGCGCCATGGGAAAAGCGACGCCACGCGGAAAACTTCCAGCTGAGAAAATTTCGTTACGAAAAAAGTTCACAGTGACTTTGTTGCGACCTAACGCAAGACCTTTCCGCCTTCGATTGTTTTTTGAAAGGACTCGGAAAAACTCCACACAAAGTTGCTCCATCTTCATCACAAATTCTACTTCCAACTTTAAGAAATGATCTTCATTAATAATGCGTGCGATAAGTTTAAATACTGCATTAAAATTTAAATGCCACAGTATAGTTCACTCACTAAACAACTATAGGTACAAATTACGGTCAACATCAATTTTCTAAATGATTACAAATGTATCTATCACTGTTGGCAACATCTGGATGGCTATATCTGAATACAGAATTTACCAGATCAAGCATTCTTTAAATGGTTCCATACAAAATTAACACTCGAAAAACCATATGTAATGAAAATCTTAAAAAAAAAGATTAAAATCTAAGACTTTTCATCAAAAGATAATATCTTGATGATAGTTATTTTTATGAAGAGTTGTTGATGAACAGATAATGTATTTATATTCCACTTCTGACACCAGTGTTGCATAGGAGTGGGTTTAGGATCCAAATGAAAGGCCAAAGTCGCTTCACAGCATTTATTCTACGATTCACACGTAACCACCGTTCTCTCCAGAATACTTGATCTACCGTGAGTACCTCCTTATAAAAGACAAGTTACCCACCATACCAATTTAAGCAAGTGGGTCTACCCGCACTCTTTCCGTTCTGTGAGAACCCCAGCGTATCCTTTGTTGGGGCACTTACTGAGTCCCGTTAGCCTAATCCGGAGTGTCTATTGTTCACCCACGAACGCACTTAGACAGTGGATACTCTCTCCTATGTTCCCAAGTTACAGTATTATATAATCATCTTTTGATTAACAGTACCCATACCAAAATAGCTTTATAATCATGACCAATTTCCATTATTTTCCTGCCAGAAGGCAAATGTAAAAGATCCTATACAACTTTATCATACGGAAAATAGTACAAATCTGTAACGTGGTGTACGAAGCTTACTGTTCTTGAAATCGAGCTCATATATGTATGTATAATATATTACAGTGCATTTCTCGTCTTGAAATTCGATTAAAGTTCGTGGCCATTTTATGCCGACCTCAGTGCATTTGAAAACACACGTGCACTAGAAGGAGAGTCACGAAAAACCAGAATGTGTACGAATACTCCAAACAAATCCCATCGGCGTCGGTGCAACTGAAATTACAGTCCTCTAGAGACGAAACCTAGAGCAGACATCGTCTTATGCGGTCGGAGAAACTTTGCCGAGGAAAATTTACTGCACGTTGCGACCTATCCCGGAAAATGTATATACGTTGTCAGGTAAATCCGTCGTAATGTCGTTGGCTTGAGCCGCAGCTCTGGAGACTAGCGAAATTACCACAGCTCTGGATCTTCAGCATCATGAGCTCGACTTGGGTGTATGTGTTATATTGAAATTGATCGCCAACAAGGCGATGGAATAAGAAATCAAGTAGAGTGCTAGTTTATGTAATGCCGTAATATAATATATTGCAATATAAATGCATTTATCATGTCTAAGTACAATGTAATATTGTTACATTGTTTAGTACTTGAAGAGTGGCTTTTATACAATGTGATGGTCGGGACTCGAGAAGAAGCAAGAAATTGATATCTAGGGATCCTGAGAATCGTCTGGCTTTTCATTTAAATATGGCAATTCGAGTAGAATAATTTACGTTGCTGCAATTAAGCAAACACGGCTTAAATCGTTCCTCAATTAATTAAACGATTCCCTGAAAGACTCCTGAAAATGCAAAAGTTTTCAAACAATTCACAGAGAAAAGGACAAAAACTAGGAGGCAACACAGTTCCGAAGTGTATAATCATATGCATCTTTATAAAAACATTCGAGATAAAAGGGTTTCTTTAGAACTTTCCACTTTTCAACAACCTGTTAAGAACACGCATGAAATTCTAATTTATATACATACCATAAAGCTTTAGTACTTTGCTGTATATAATATCGCAAACGCGTTACAAGATTTTAATCCTTTAATTTAATTAAAAACACATAAAATGAAACTGGTACGCACAGTTCCGCGAAGATTTAGGCGTGAAAATTAAGATGAAATATTCGAAATTTCTACGATGCCGTACGATATTCGTGGGGAATTCACTGGAGTGCAAATTCTCTCTGTTCACATTAATTCGGATTAAACCTGTCCGTTAATTAAACGCAATAAAATATTGAATACACTTTTTTAAATATCATAATTATACATCGTCTAGCAAACGACCTGAAATACGGAAGTCCGAAATTGAACAAAATTTGTGGAAAATATTTTTGTACTTTTTAGCGTGGTTTCAACAAAATATCATCCTAAAAGGTGTAGGTTAGATAAATTGCGAAACCATTACAAATCTTTTTGGCGCTGAAGGAAAAGTTCCTTGCATAGAAAAAAATGCCTTTTAAATAAAAATTTCTTAAAAATTTCGCGAGAAAAACGATCACTTTTTTTGTCCGACAGTCTTTTTAATATAACAATTTTTTTAATATATACACATTTTTCCTGCACACTTTAAAATGAACTGTGTTTAAAAGTATATGGATTTATTTAAAAAACCATTTTATATAATACTGTTTATCGGCTTCAAGGATATATGTAATTACATATTATAATATTACAAAACATTATAACGCTTGCTTTGAATGAAATCAAATCAGCTAAGATATCAATAACTAAATGAAAATCAAAATCTTCATTGCTGTATCTAAATTTTCAAATAAAAAAACGTTCATTTAAAAATAGCTCATTTTGATATCATATATGTATGTACATAGGCAATAATATACTTAGAGAAGAACAAAACAATGTAGTTACATTGAAAAGTTGAAGCGTTTCAATTTTTCAAATAACAATTCTTGAAAAGTTCTTAACAAGTCCAAACACCTCGACGAATGTATGCGGAAAAAATAATTCCAATCATAAAATGTATGTATGTATGTACATTAAAAATTGAATTGAATTAATAATATGGAATGTTTCAATATTTAATAAAAATTTAGAATAGTTTGTTTGAATGTGAGATATCTCTAAAATTCCCAAATATTATAATTATTCAGTAATTTTACATATCTTAGGTATGATTGTGAAACAAAACTTACTTACATATAATCTTCCATTAAATCGATTCACTGTATCAGTATGATATTAAGACATCCAATTAACTTTGTTTGAATCATTTTCACGTAAAACGAGCAGTTTGCCTATTCGCCAGTGATTTTCTTACTAAATGGTGCGCGAAACACGCGAATATGCCTAAAAGTCTTAAGGATACACCACACTTATTTGCTCATCTTCTTGTGTGCGCTCACACTCACGTGTGGTTAAGAGAATCGTTATTTTCGACTCATATCCGACTTCCGAGACCTTTTCTTGGCCATTAGCTGACCTCTTTCTATGTAGTTATTCCCAAGAGTTATCTTCTTGACTCACGTAACAGTGCGGAGCGAAGTGCCATTTTGCTACGTGTCAATTTCAACTTTGATAATTCGCGAGAATATTTTCCCTCAATATCGCATAATGTCGTAAATTTTTTCCAGCCAGCTTCTGCCGTTTCCATTCGTTCGAAACAACGGAAACTTTCGACGAAAAAGCTCGGACGTGATGAATTATAAATAACGCCTTGAAAAAGCGCCGATAAACTTTTGGAAAGAACAGGTGAAATAAAAAAGGGAGGGAAAAAAATAAAATAAAAAAGCAAAGCTGAAAGATATATATGCGCCCGGTTGTAATGCTAATGGATCTGAGTTTTTACGACTTTGGAAAAGCGAATGAAATATATATATATATATATATATATATATATATATATATATATATATATATATATATATATATATATATATATATAAACATAAACGTATGTATGTAAGTCTTTACTGTTGACGAAATATCAACCTGTAAAATTTTATTGTCTTACCATGTCGGCCTTTGTATCAAAAGCTTTCATTTAAATTGAAAATTGAATTTGTAATATTCCAATAATGAAACTTGATTGATTCGACCACCATTGTGCTCCACTTCCAATGGTGAATTGTTGGAACCTGAAATGTTTTCGAAGCTGTGAAAATTTATCGTTTACTAGACCTTTCACAGTGTGTGCAGTTCAAATTTATCGAATGTGGCTACGTTTATGTTCGAATCTCATAAATTCATATGGGATACAAACCTCTATCGAAAAATATTTATGATACCTATAAATAAATATAAAACCATTATATTTATATAAATATTATAATATAAACAATACAGAGCTTATAGAATTGAATACGTTTTGTAAAAGCGTGAGTTTTATTATACAGCAAAAGGAAACGATTCATTTGAAAAACAACATTGAGAAAACGTGTAAAACATTAAATTCAAGAAATACACAAATATTTACAAAGGTTTGCATAAAATGTATTTAAATCATTCATACATTTACATGTATATTTAACGATGCGTGACAGATTGATAAAGTACTTGATAATTATATTGTTCTATTGATTGTATCAAATTAAGAAATAATATTGTATGTCTCTTGTATCTATTTACGTATTTTATATTTTGTATATGTTACGGTTGAAGTGTATCGTTCAGTCGTAATATAGTTTGACTAGTTGGAATAATCGTTATAGTTGAAGTGTATTTTCAGTTGTATTACCTACTATATACATATCTTATGGAGTGGTGAGGTTTTCGTGAAAACGTCATTCGACTGGTAAATTGAATTGGAAAGTCACATTTTTATTTTAAACACATTCTTAGAGTAATACGGAACTCATTACTTTTATTCGTAATACCTAGCAAATATTAACGCATTACCAAATTCTAAAGGATTCGTAAAAACATCAGAGCTGTCAACTGTTATATTACAACTAGCGCAAATTGTTGAAAGTGTATTTGCGCTTGTAGAGATATAATTTACTAGTTGAATTTTATTCAGCAGTCAGTTTAAATAAATTACAACTGAAAATACACTTCAACTGTAACATATACATATATACATAAATTTCATATAATTAAAATAATACTAATATAAATGATATCAAAACTGAAAAACTAAAAAAATTGAGTGTTTAAAATAAAATTTTAATTTACTAGTTGAATTGTATTTGAATATGAATAACCTAAAACGCCAGTTGGAATATATTACAACTGAAAATATACTTACATATATATATATATATATATATATATATATATATATATATATATATATATATATATATATATATATATATATATATATATATATATATATATATATATATATATATATATATATATATATATATATATATATATATATATATATATATATTACATGCACAATATTGACGCTATTAATTTAATATTGTTTTTAAATTCAAATTTAAATCTAAAACACACGGTAATTTTCTTTTGATAAGACATGTATTTTTGAGTCGCTTTGGTTGTAATGTAGTTAAACAAAGACAAAGGAAAGAAATATAAAATAAAATAAACACTCAGACTGCAAGGACCAACGAGCCGGAAAATGACCGAAGGCTACATTTTTTAATGGGTTTTTTCCCGTAGGCTCACACCGACTTTTTCCGGGGAATTTTCCGCTCGGTCAACGAGATTTACGCACTCGTATTAGATTACCCGTCTCGTATTTGCTTCTGGACTAAACAACAAACTTGCGCCTTCAACTTGGCGGAGCGATCTTTGGAAACCAACTTCCAAAGATATCTCGAAATGCGGTTTAAAATAAAGCAAGAGAGACAAGAGGTTGTGTGGTGAGAGTGGAAGATAAATGCCGCAATGTAAACGTATATACGAGTATATCTAACTTTCCTTTATCGCTAGCATTTTTTTAAGTTTAAATCTAAGCCTTCTGTTTCTGTAAAGTGGTGTACATAGATTTGCTTTTTCACTTTACCACAAACATTATCTTCTGTCATGAGGAGACGCAGAGTACGTATTTCTGATTTCTTTTGGAGGCGATGAAAAGGAATGATGGAGGAGGAAATAAATTGAAAGACATTAAGTAGCCCCAATGAAAGGGTCAAAAGATAAAGAATGAAAAGATAATTACTATAATAAGTAGATTTATTTTTACAGTGATTCCTTGAATCATTTCAAATCACAATTTTTTTGCTATTAGCACTTATACTATACAAGTATGTACATAATTTCAATTCAATAGGTTAAATAGTTTGTACTATTCTATACATATAAATTATAATAATATTATGAGTCAATTTGAATCATGAAAGGTTAAGCATAGTTTGAACTTGATAGGTAATACCTACAAAAGTTTTGATTTATTTTCTAGATTACACAATTTAAATTTAAACACACCACTTTTCAAATTTTAGGGAAAACTATATAACGGAGAAATGATGATGGTATTTATGACATCATATACCTATACATACATACATCCATACTGTTTAAATATATGATAAAGTTTACAAAAAAAAAATAATGCGTACAGATATGTATGTACTTAAATTTTAAGCAGAAACAAAATAAGGTTTGATGATTTTTTTACATATGTATGTACATACATATACACCAGGAAGGCCTTACAGGTAAACCCCAATGTGGCTTCCTGGCCAATTACAAACAATGCAGCATTTTTATTACACAAATCAAAGAATTACGAGATACTGAAAGCTCGTAATTTAGGATACATCTATAAATTGTACATAAATTTTATTTTACATTAATCATACACAAATAGTGGTGAAATAGTAGGTAGGAAGGTTTTTAGCCAATTTAATCGGGAACCGTTTCAACAATGAAATCAGAAAAATTGGCAAACTCTGATAGGAACCGATCGAACTGGAGTCACAAATATCCAAGTCTGACCAGCAGCACTACAGATATATAGATAAATTCTTTTCAATCGAGGTCAGCTCATGGGATCCAACCCGGCGCCTTTCGGTGCTAGGCAGAAGCTTAACGACCGAGCTATGCTGCTGGCTATATTTTTATATTTTCAGTTTTACTAATGAGTACATATGTGATATTGACAGCCGCAAAATACCATACAAAGAGCTCTATGTAGCTGAGAGGCTGGAGAACACTAAATTAACAATTAATTAATTAGTTAATTAATCCATAGAGACATCTATTGTACACAAATCAAATTCAGATATTTGTGACATTGCGGTTAGGATTGTTCTGGCCTATTTGGTGGAGGAACCGTTTCAACAATTAAATTATATAAATTGGCAAACTCTGAAAGGATCGACTTTGAGTCACATATGTCCAAGTCTGACCAGCAGTATTAAAGATTATCACGGGATCAAACCCGGTAGTCTCTCGGTGCTAAAAATAAACGCAACCTCCGAGCCATACTGCTTGCTTTTATAAACAATTAACAGTCAATTTTCCAAACGACCAAATAAAACAGCACCAACCGAATTGAGGATAGAACAGGAAACCTTTCAGTCCACAGAATTCCGCTTCATTACTCACAGACCCATTCGCAGGCTATCTCGTCCCGCTGATTGAGAGGGGTTTTAAACTTCAATTTTTTCCCTCTCGCCAATCCGATATATCATCATAACTTTGGGGGAGCACATTCGGATGTAGAGTGCGGGAGATCTCCGTGTCTCGACTACCGATAACCGGATGTTTTTGTCTGGCAAAGTTGGCTCAGTCACCGGCTGACAAATGTCGACCCATTATTCAGACCGGGAAACCGAGATCGATACCCCTGGCCAAGGGGAGCACCGACCCCGACCCCTGGAGTCGAACGACCCACACACCTGACGGCGTCGTCGGCACGCCGGACAAATAACTCAAAAACCATCCCCCCAACCCCCCCAACGCCACCCATTTCTCTGACCCGAGTCTCAGGTTAAACGAGTCGTGGGGTGAGGGGTCGTTTGAGACGATATGATGAGGGTGGATCGAACGGGATTACACCAAACGCATTGTTTAAACCCTCAAACGATCGCTGTCGGATGCCAACATATTGTGTTCAAAATTCAAAACAATAAAATCCACACGGACATGAATAGCTAGCGTATATTTCTTACCTTCTGCCCGCACATTTATTTATCGAAAGGCTCCTATTCTAAAAGCTATCCGACTTCACAATTAAATCATTGCAGCATAGCCTGACTGTGATGTTTTCCGCCTCAGTAAGCGTAGGTTGTCGGAGGTTATTTTAACTTTTTCTGTCTGGTAGCCTGCGCTCATCATTATTTTCATAATTTTGATTTTTAAATGCTTTTTATTATTACGAAATTATGTTCACAATACATCTTATATCTATTTTAATAGCTACTGATCTACTGATCATTTTCTATTTTACAATTTAATTTAATTTGGTTAGTAATCATGGTAGTATATTATTCTAATGTTAATCTACAGCATAATAGGAAAAAGAGCTCAAAAACCTATTTACAATCCTTATAAATGTTCATAATACATCTAATACATAATATTAATTAAAGACTCTCTAATGTCGATGACCTAAAGCAGATTGTGTTTAGGTAATCTGTGTTTATACCTGAAGGGTATAGACATTTTGTTGTAATCACCGAGACTCTTCACAAGTGTGTTAGTATGGTTATTAGTGATTCTGTCGTAGAATATACTGGTTAGTTTGTTAGTAATGTCTGTAACAAACGGAATATTATATATGGCATGCAGTTTTTTCAAGTTAGTATATATGGGTGTATTATAAATTATTTTTAGGGATTTATTTTGAATGACAGATGAAGTAGAGCCAATGTTGGCATATCGGATAGTTTTCGATAGTGTACTCTCCACCCGCGTGCGTTTCTTTGTTTACGCTGGACCACGCGTTGATAAAATCTGACATTCACTGGTGTTTTGATTTCTCACTTTTCTCCTGTACTTCGAATTCATTTTTCAACTGGCTTTCTTTCACTTGCTGACGCTACTGGCGTCCTGATTTTTGATTTTTTCCCTCGGAGTGACTTTTTCTCGGATATGTGTTTGACCCGGCTTATATATTGATAAGCCAAATATTAAACAAATATTGACCCCCCTCTCCGTTTTCAACCCCCTCGGTCCTCGCCCCTCGCTCCAGGCCCATTTCAATCTCACTGTCTCAGTTTTTGCGTGTCTGTTAAATTAATAAATACCGACCCCAACAACCTAATCTTAAATGAATAGGGCCAACCCTAACTTAGCCTAACCTAACCTGACCCTTAAATAAATAAGCGTTGGCTGCTAAGATCTAAGATGGGAGACGCGCTATCATCCAACTGTCAAATTAAGTTCTACATATTATGTATGGTTATTATTCTATTATTCGTTGTTCGTATTTATATAAAACTAGCTGAACCTCGCATGCGTTGCAATACCAGAATAAGGCATGCAATTCTCGTTCCCGTTGTAAGTGATGGTTGGAGCTCAACTAACGTCTATTCATCGCCGTGTCGTCATAACTGGTATCTTGGTTACCAAAGAAAACATTTCCTTGACTATATAATGGCGATTTAAACTTTCGCGTCGGTAAAATCGTAATTACGAATATCATTATTAAGAGGTTTTTCCAGCTTTTTTTCGCAGTAAGCTTCCGGGACATGCATATAACACATCCCGAAAGTTCCATCTTAATCAGTTGAGTGGCTTAGGAGCCTATACGAGACAGACAGAAAGACAAATAGACATTCAATTTTATATGTACATATATATGTAGGTAGATAACTGAAATTTATTTTGTATTACTTGGAGCTTGGAGTATTTCATAATTGAATATGATGTATGAGTGGAATTTTGATATTCTCTCTTGCATTTGGGCCTCGCAGGTATGTTTTGTATTTGAGGCTGGTTCTTAAATATTAGTGCTAGCTGTAGATGCAAGACATTCCCAACTTTGTATTTTATTGTTTGATATTTTTACTTTATCTGCTGTTATTAAAATGCTTTAGTTTTTCGATGATTATGTAGAAATGTGTTTTTGTCTGTGTTTATATGTATGTATATATTTAAATTTTTCTCATCTCTCTGTATTTTTCCGACCATTGTGGCGCACTCGTCAACCACTGGTTTACTAAGGCCCTATGAATAAGCCGTATACAACAACCAATAAGGTGTCGCGACCTATCGAACAATGGTCTCTCTGTGCTGAGAGTACACGCTGTATACAAATATTAAGCGGATTTGTTCCGTGCTTTATTCGGAGCTGGCAGGCAGACAAATCAACATTTTTTTATTACCAGATTTGTGTTCACTGAGCATAGATCTATAAGAAAAGTCATATCTCGTCTCTGAACCAAAAAAAGTCGATTACAAAATTCTATTGATAACTGACTTACCTCGATAAAATAAACGAATTTTTGTTATTAATCCACAAGAATAGTAGAAATATGATTTTTCTAAGTGGAATTATTTAATTTATTTTATTCTCATATAAAGATAATTTAATATATTATCCCTATTAATTCAATTCAGATTCGTGTAAATACGAGTAAACACTAGTACGAGCTTTTTGCTCGCAATTTTACCGATTTAAAGTTCAGCACACTTCCAATTAACCCTTTTAAACGAAAACAAAAAATAGTGTGGTCAGAAAACTATCTCAATAAACATGTTTCAATAGAAAATACTCAATATAAAATAGTAATAACAGTGGGAAAAAATCCCAAGTGAAAATACGTACTTTTGACTTTTGATTTGAACTGGATAACTACTTAGAGAGATTTGAAAGCTGAAAAGTACTACAAATGGAAGATAAAATACCCGACTATAGATTCCAATATTCATTTTGAACAGGAAATTGACAGATTTTGAGACATCGACCGAACAACACCAAGATATAGAAAAATCGCGCGATTTAAAAAACACATATTTCTGAATCTCGAGCCAATCAACATTTTTTATTACCAATATGATTCATGTTTACTGGGCATAGATCTATAAGAAAAGTCATATCTCGTCTCTGAACCATTTTTCGTGTCGCACAGTGTATTTACTCTATTTACAACATTAAATTGAAATTAAATATTGTATATACATAAATTGAAATTCAATTTTCTCTACCACACTCAATTTATTCTTATTTATTACTTTACTTTATTATTAATCATTGCTTTTGTATTACTATTTTTTTTTATCCATGGCGGGGATTTTTTGCACGGGGGGCTAGTGTCCAGGGGGTTTGTGGATGGAGGTATGTGTCCGGATACATTTGTAAATGTACACTGGAAAAATCATGAAACGTAATCGATTCCAGGTCCAAATCAGTAACAACCTCAAGGTCGAATTTTCTCAATATCGCAATAGTTCATATATTGACATTTCGTATACAGAAAAAGTTGCTTTGAGATATTGCTTCTGTTGATAATATTTCGGAACACATTAAATTCATCAGCAGAATTGGTCAGTTGATGTTGATGCTAACCACCGAGAGGTCTTGAGTTCAAACCCCAGTTTGACTAATTTATTCGGAGTATTTCTGCAGTACTGCTGATCAGGCTTGGATATTTGTGAAGTCGTTTTCTATCGGGGTTAGTCAATTTGTCTGATTTCATAGTTGAAACGGTTCCTCATCAAAGTGGCAAACCAACCTACCTATATGTACATACATACTACCTATACATACATACATATATGAATATGTCACCACTTAATGAATATAATTTCAAATTTATATATGTACATACATATATAAACATATGCTTAAAACCATAGGTGTCGCTTAGAGCTATTGTAATGGCACTATGGTAAAATATAAAAATAAAAAGAGCCTCAGCAGGTTTACCTGTACATTTGTTCAGGTTTTATCTATCATATCTTAATATCCCAACATATTATATATATAAAAATATACATATGTACAAGGAGACTTTTCTACTTTTTATTATATGTGTAAATCATTATAATGACTTTACTCGTTAGCCTATTTACTGTATATACTTTTAATTAGAAATATACTAGAGCTAAAGTTTTATTTCGATAATAGCTACTGCTTAATTGCTTATACATATGAACATATACCTATACAATACATATGATCTTTGACCTAAATGTTGTGTTACAGTGTAAATTTTTATACGCCGTAAAATTTTTCACACTGTCAAACGAGCTTTTAAACTACCAGGTTAAAATTCAATCAATCACGATCATGGCTTAACCCATCACTCCGCAGAGTGGGTAATTAATTAACGATTCGGACCTGAAGATGACTCGGCTCGAAAAACGTGATCAATATTAATTTCACGAATGCGATAATTTAATATCCCTCATATGTATATGTATGTATCCATTGAAATATTCATTTCGAAAGAGCTCTGACCCGGATACGAATCAGCAAGCTTTCTATTATCCGGTGAGAAATGGTCGTTTCTCTCAAAGTCCCGTATGAAAGTCTGCAAAAAAAAGAGAACACCCCTTCGCCGAAAATTCCCATAAAAAGACCTCACACGAGTCTGGGCAAATCTGAGGGCCATTGTGCGTGTTCGCATCGCAAAGACGTAGGCCCTTAGCCCTTCCGATATTTTCCACGGTATCGACCCTACTTCGCACGGATAGATAGGACCTTGCTGAAAAATTTCATTCCGTTTCAGAGTCGGTACTTGAACCCTTCGATGTGATATTTGGTGGTCGAAAGAGGAGATCACCTTTTTCGTGGCCATTGTCATATGGGCTTCACTTTTTACTGGAAAATCTCAATCTTCAACACACACGTATATGTAAATGAATTTACCATTAAAATGGTTTGTATGCATAATGTAAGCTTTCAGCAACCTGAAAATTTATCGGAATCGCAAAAAAATCTAATACACATTTAAAACACGATATATTGAACACAACAACTTCATGAATCCTTACTTATTTATTTAATTATCAACAGACAACAGTTGTAGAAATGCATAAAAATAAAGAATAAATGTAACAAAATAGCATCTGAGCCCGATTATAGATTTTTACAAATTACATAAAATGGTACATATAGACAAATAAATAAAAAAGAAAAGAATAAAAACTAAAAAATGACAAAATAGGAGAGTGCATAACTAAATATATAATAGTGATATTATATAGGATAAAGATTATATAATAGAAATATAAATGGATCAATCAATCAAGAATCTCCTAATGGCTGTTCTGAATTAAATAGATCAACGTCATTCAGCTCCCCGGTAAACATACGATAAACAATCTGTATATTGGAATATTTTAGGGAATTGGTTTTGAAAGGATTAATTGAAAAGAGTGCAACATGTCTAGAATACCTAAATTAAGGTAAACCTGAAACCAACCTTAGTAAATCGGGAAAATCAAGGAAACCATTTAGGAGCTTAAAAAGGAATTTTGCATCAGTGAGACTTCGCCTGACAGGAAGATTGTTAAAGGATAAGAATTTTAAAATATCGGCAACAGTAGTTTGGGCGTAGATAAGAAAACGGTAGCGTAAGGATTTGATAAATTTTAGTTGGACTTTTTTAATATAATTAATATATAAAATATATAAAAAGGCAACCAGATAATTGAGCCAAATTCAAGACATTACAAGGGAAAAATAAAGTAATTTAAGTACATGAGAATCATTAAAGGTTTTAGTTCAGCGGAGTAGGAATACAAGAGATTTGTATGCTTTATAAGTAATGAAGGAAATATATTCAAAGCAATCGAATTTATTATTAAGTATTACACCAAGATCCTCAATATAGGTAGAAGAGGATGTATTTAGAATTTAATGGTTTAAATGGCAATGATGTGATAATAGATTTATTTCTGGTAAAATTTAAGATCGTTAGAAAAAGGTCGTTATTTAAGCAATATATAGCAAATCTATCCAAATCTTCTTGCAGTTTATAACAATCGTCTAGAGTTTAAATAGGATAGGATCAGAATTAAGAAGTATAGAAAAGTGTTGCTTTACATATATACGAAATATCAATAGATGAAGCATTGCTATCAAAAAATATCTATACATTTACATATGTACATATTTTATATGATCAGAATTGACATTACTCATGTCAGTTAGATCTTTTTTGAAGAACTAATCTACAGGTGGTTTTCGATTTCCTTAAAAATTAGTCAGAATAAACAGTTGAACTTGAATAAATAATTTCTTTATTAGGCATTTATATATTTGAACCGAATAAAATTAGCAATAATATTATATGCGAGCAATTTCATATAAAACATATAAACTTAGTTCTATATACATACGTATGTATGTCGAAATCAGGTGTGGCAAACCCGGCAACGATATATGTAGTGATGCGGTTAATCGCTTTGGAAAACAAACAACTTCCTAAGCTGCGGAAAATTTACAAGTGAAACAAACCTGTGGAGCTTTTGGTCGGAAAACCCTCAGGATGAAAATTTCCTCGTTCTGAGGAAAGCGTTATCGATCCTTTTCCCACCGATAAGGTTTTCTCGCTTGACGGACGATGGCGAAACGTTTACGTTTTCACATACAAACAAACCCACACCCAACTAAATACAATAAGGGCGCATCTCGACAATATGAAATATTGCTTTTCCTGAAGTAGGAAAAACAGAAGGGCTGCTCAGAGCCATTGTTTGCAACCAAATCTTCAACTCTAATAAATAACTTCCGTGGTGGTATATTGAAGAACGCGAGGTCAAATAGATATTCTGTTCATATACATATATATATATATATATATATATATATATATATATATATATATATATATATATATATATATATATATATATATATATATATATATATATATATATATATATATTTATACAATATACTCATTCAATAGAGTTTCATATTCCATATAAAATGAATGACAAAAATAAGTAATATAATAAATTTATTTTACGTTCTTTTGACAAAAAAAAAATCGTTTTAGTACTCATTTGAGAAAAATTGAATATCTTTATAAAAAAAATTTACCATTTCTATTTTATGATGCCATAAATACACATTTTTTTTATAATCTCTCCTCTTCCTTTTAGGCATCGTAAAGCACTTAACCGTTGAATACAATCAATTTTTCGTATGAAAAATCTGTCAACTTCCACACAAGCAAATATTAATATTGACAAAGGACAAAATAAACCATGTAAATCCTATAAAAGCCCGCGACTAAGGTAGGATATAATACAAGCATTATTTCTGAAGGTACAAAGGACAAAGATGGAGCTTAAAATTAGCATCGAAATGATTCGATCCTTTATTATCATGTATTTTCCAAACTATTGCGCTTTAAATACATAAACTTACCATAAAACGAAAAGCCCATTAAACACACATATAATATAAGGAAACCCATTTTGACTCAACATCATACCACAAAGGATACATTTATAATAGAATAAACCCTAAAACGCGTTTTTATCGTAATATAAGTCGACTAATATTATATTATATATACTCGTCTGGAAATGTGTTTCCTACAGACTACATATGTATGTATATACTTCACTTAAACAACTACATTAATACATTAATATATACATAATATAAAGATCGATATGACTTGAACTTGAGAAAATTTGACTGATTTGTATTCAGCATCGAAACAAATCAGTCAAAATCATATATAGTTTTTCAATCACTAATATGTTCCGTCAGCATAAGTTCTATCTGAATAAGCGTAGTTCTACGTGGCAATGTTCAAGTGTGAATAATATAGATGTTGTTTTTGTTTTGAGGCCGAATCTGTGTACACATTATGCTAATAAATGTTAATGTTGACACAATATACATACATACACCCACCTTCGGCTAAATTATGCATCTTGGCAGAACTCCCATATAACGAGGTTGCTCGTTCGCTAAGCGATAATTAAATCAGAGCGGGGAGCTTTCGCATGTAACGAGTAATTTTTAGGTCGATAGATCGTATCGAAATTTAGCAACTTTGGAGTGAAAGTAGCGAATTCGCACGACGGGAATTTTATCCGTAAATTGAGCCAGATGGGTCGTGTTTTAATAATGCTAGTGAATAGCACCCCTTTGTCATGTAAAATTATAGGGTTAAACTGTAACTTCATAATGAGATTCGCGTTAGGCCCGCGAAATTCGCCCCGTTAACGAAACTAATAAACGAGACGCCGAAACCGGGAGATGAAATTAGTTTTCGTGAAATTTCAACACTTATAATACACTCTTTTCTTTTTTGTAGAAGTGGTATTGTTTTTGTGTTTCAAATTTCAAACATTTACGCTTAAAATTTAGTGTGAAAATTTTTGCTGCGCACAAACCAATGATGTCAACTTTATTTAGGGCGAAAACACACTGAATAGTACGGAACGTCACGTCTTTGTCTCCACGCTGTGACAGTAGGTGTTGCCCAAATTGAATTCGGGTGTAGTTGCACGTGCAGAGTTCGTATGTTTCTCCTACATTTCTTTAAATATGGGCTTCACCGTTATCGATCACCGTCAAGCAAAGATAAATACAATGATAAAATATCACCGAAAACACTCCAGAGGGTAATTTTTGTAACTGCGAACCATGCATATGGGTGAGGGGTGCTGTATCTGAAGGGTAAAAGTATCTAAAAAAAAACACGAACCACTGTTTGTTTGTGTATGTTTTCGCCCTTAGTCCAAACTTATTTTGCGATTTAAAGTCTATTCATAATAACCTGCAGTTCACGGCTATAGCACAGCACAGCAGCTCACGTAAACAACGGTTTCAATTCATACTATCCAACATCTCACAGTTTCGGCACGTTTACATTATTCTTGTGTGGGACGAATGCAAGGCAAAATCGGCTTAAAAATATATTATAGAGCGCGACGATACGGTTCAATACTGTTTGCGTCGTATCGTCGAGTCAATATTGTCGTTTCCAAAAATATTCATATGCGCATGCGCACTTTCGTTCACGTACGCGTACGAAAGTACGCGTACACTCACTACTATGACGTCACATTGTGTTTGAGTATTTTTACAGTGGTCAAAGAAAGTTGGTTTTGCTTGACACGTTGACTGCTGTATAATACGAATAGATTTTGTTGGGCACTGTTGTTTCGTCTACGCCACGTTAGATATGAATATGTCCATACAAAATGTAGCATATGATACTGTTACGTATACTAAAAAGAGCCGCCGAGTAATTATTGCGATCGGATTAGGCCGGGTAGCGTCCTGAGAGACCGTGTGACCGGTGTAAGTGGTTTTAAGGATTAGCGACAAGCTAAGTGCATGTAGGCTAAACAATGGCGACCGAGTTGGCTGGTATTGGTCCTTTCGCAGAATTGACCTGTACCGTGTCGTAGGAATGTCGTGGGAAGACATATCCGTACGTGACCATAACAATAGGTAAATAAATTAGACGTCGAAGATGTCCTGAGAGATCTATCCCTTATAAGGCGATACTTAGGCGATATCAGGTCATTCTGGACTGAGCACTGTCAGTGCGTGTATCTCCTTAATCATCAGTAAATGCTGTGAAACGACTGTTGGCCTTTTACTTGGATCCTCCACCCACCCCTACGCAACAATACTTTTCGTACTGATGGTTGCTGGTAATTACCGGTACGTGCTTGCTTTTTATAATTAGACCTAAAGTCGTTAAATATATTGAATTGAACTCTTAGCTTTTGTCAACTTAACAGTGATGTTTTCTAGGACATAATTGAAATTTTAGCTTTCGTAGAAATGAATACAGAAATTTAATGCAAATAATTTTGCGAAAAACTGTATATTTGTATGAAGCATCTTTTTTGATTTCGGGTTCAAATAAATTTAAATATTTTTTATATAAAAGTACTTATTTCTATTTTAATCACTGTATATCAACATTAAAACTTTGAAATCCATTAGGATATTAATTTTAAGCCTGCCAGCTAGTGGTACAGTATTCGGTAATAATTATTAAATTAACACTAATATTTTCGATGAAAAATTAAAATATTGATTAGAACAAAACAACGATTCAAATTGTGATATATAATTCAATTTGTTTACCGGAATCATATCAATCTGTATAAAGCTCCTTTAATTGTAAAAATAATATTGATCATAATAATTATAAAGACAAATAAATATGATGAAAATTCTCGAGCTAATTTTTAATTACTCCAAATCTCAACATCTTATCATTATTATTCTTATCCACAATAAGATCAAAATCCCAACATTTTCATTTAGCGTCGCCAAACGATTTTGTTTTGAAATATACTTGAGCTAAAATAAAATACAATCGATTAAGCCTCGTTCCACTTTTCAAGAAATGTTCGATTTAAATTTTCGCAAAAAAAAATAACGCCAATTATGACCAGACATTATCCAATATTAACGATATATTAACAATACACCGTATGAACATCTGAAACTATAGAAAGATTATAATTTAATACATTGTATGTCTACTTGTTGACGTTCCGGGTAAGTTTTTAATAACTTTAAGTTCATAATATAATACTAAGATTATACGGGTAGTGTTTTATGTTGCAATTTTGTCATTTTGAATGCACTAAACCGGTGCATTATTAAATTTTACGTCGCATAAATGAAATTTTACTAGAAAACAAAATTACACACCCGAGAGACAACGTCGTTCGAAAGATATTACATCACGCGAGACAACAACCATTATTGTACGGAAAATCTCAAGAAAAACACTAACATATTGGGTTGGCACATCGGAAAACGGCGATATTGCGTTCGGAAATTTTCGCAACGCTTTTATTCTATCGCAAAACCATAAAAGCCGAACATTAAACGGATTTGGAACACTGGCCAGTGTCCGAACCGGGGTCTTATCTGAATGTTAACCAAATCCGGGATTAACCAAACAACGATACGATCCGGCCAAGTTGGTGCCGGCGAACATTAAGCTACAAAACCGTCGGATAATTTTCGAATTAAACAAATGGACTCGAATTTAAACTCGGTTAGAGCGCACCTCGTTGCTAAAATTGGCGCTAAACCGATTTGGAACGACGTGTACACCCAATCTGACGTTCTGTAAAAGCTTTCTAAAGATATATATATATATATACATACATACATATTTACATAACATATGATTATTCAATTTTATTTTTTACTTTATCTATGTACGTAGTAACAATAGATGAAGTTTTGTGATCATGCGAAAATTCGAACTCGAGATTTTGACTGATTCGAACTCAGAATCGATCTCTGATCACATTTTCATGATCTAGAAAAAATGTGTGTCTGTGTATTTTGGGGATTTTTTGAACACCGTTAGTCCTATTGAACTGAAACTTAGTATCGGTTACTGATTTTTTTATCGACAAGACGTAATTTTTTTTCAAATTTTTAAGTTAACCGCAAAAGGTACCTCCCCTTATAGGTGTCCTCTTTTTTTTAAGTTTTTGAATTCAATTATCTCCCCAAACCGCTAACTAAATCGGACTGAAATTTTTTATGCATATTGTCATGTTCAAAACACAGTTTAAATATGTTTTAAATTACTTTCTCTTCTTATTAATTTTTTTTATTATTAAGATTTTTTTATTATCATAAAAAGGTTAGATTTATGTTATTGGTAGATATATTCGAAAACTACAGATTTAATTATGGAACGATGATGAATTTAAAATGAGATACGTATAGAACTTTGTTTCACTAATTAACTTTGGTTCACTTTGTTTTGCTGCTGTGCTGACCGTCACTTGCGGGGTTGCTATTAGTGACTACCACTCTCGGAGTCTCGATGGTGATGACTGACTGTCACTTGTGAAGTCGATGGTGATTGAATCGTGATCTATACTAATGATTTCTTTATCTTTTGGGTTGGGTAAAGTCCGGCACTCCTGTCTTATCTGACGAGATAGCAAAAAAGTTTTTTGTAAATTTTACGTAAGTCTCATGCTAGATTGGCTCGACTACAACTTGCGATATTTACTTTAAATCGTCTACTTTAAAGAGTTGAAAATAATATATGTATAAAATTTACTTTCAATATTTTTAGAGTTATTTGAAACATTTATACACTAACATTAAAAAATATGATACTAACAAAAAACAAATAGGCAATGATCACTGGATCAGTGGCTAGTAGAATAGACCTATTTAAAATATAAAAGACAATAATAAAAAAAGCATTTAAATATAAAAATATTTCATAGCCATTGGTGTGGTAAAAATGACGTAACTTTTAAAGGCCATCAAAAAAATTGCATTGAAAGTTTCAAAGTGCAAATTTTTCATCTTGGGTGAAAAATTTCACCAACAATGAATATACGCCAAGCATAAAAAAATAAAAAAGCACACATTCAAACGAAATTTTAGTTTTGAATAAAGTTTCCTTTGTGCCTCAGTTTTTACGTATTTCGACGATAATACATCACTACTATTTTATTTTCTTTTAATACTTTCTCACGCGCACGTATCAAAAATAAAACTATATAAAATGTATCCTACATACAATAGAACACATGAGTAATTTCAAATGTAAACTTATATGAAGGCTGTTAGGAAAGCGATAATAAATAGTGCATGCATTTATTTTGCATAGTTAAACGCATGATGTAGAAATCAGTATTATAATATGCTTAATTTGTTTTTTTTTTTAAATATAGCAGCATAGACTAGTGGTTAGCATATAATTGAACAGAGTGATTACGGGTTCGAGTCCCACTGGTTGCTGCTGGCCAGACCTTGGTTTGTGACTCCAGGTCGATCGTTTCCTATCAGAGTTTGCCAATTTTTCTGATTTTCATTGAAAGGGTTCCTGCAAAATTGGCATTCCCTTCCCCATTTCTGTCGGTTATTCGATTGTTAAATTTATTAAGTATTTTAAAGCAATGAAATATCACAATCAAAACGAAAGACATCTGACTATTGATTCCAATACTAATTTTGAACACGGCGAAGCTAGATTTTGAGTTAAAAACCGCAAAAGCCAAAATACTGTATTAAAATTGCGCATTTTTTTAAACGCTCATATCTCGTAAACGACAGCAAACCAACAAAAATCATTATCATATTCGAATTCAGTGGGTCAAACTTAGTAAAGATTAATTAGTCTCCGCTCTGGTATTTTTGTTGCTCAGTGTTATGTATTAATATATATGTAATGTATTGTATTTCATTATCTATATAGTACACTTATCTCATTGGAGCCATCCATAATATTAGTGTACATTATTAATTGAATAAAAATATAAATAGAATTTCTCATATAAATTTAATTAAAAAATATGTATATTATGAAAAACTGCGCTTTAATATTATGGTATATTAAAAATATGTAGTACATGAGAAAATGCATTTAATATATGTACATATATTTTATCACGATCCGTGAAAATGAGAACTTTGACCCGCACTAACGATCCACGTACATTCGTTATTTCGAGTGCAATTCCACGCTCAAACGAAACGTCTAGCTATTTTATCGCGACGAACATGTTTATGCACCGCGCAAAATATAATCGCAAATTCCAGTTACAGTCGCGGTCCGATAACGAACGCTCTCTGGAAACGTCTGCAGCTGTAGATTAGATCAGACAATAGCCAGACACACCGACAAGCACTGTATCCGAGTTTCACCGGAAGATAAACGACGAAGAAAATCCGCAAAATATCAACCGAACCCCTCCTCCTCCTCCCCACTTTCGCCGCCCGTCAACGTCTTTTCGCACGTTTCGACCGTGAAATTTGAATTTTGCTAAATTTTCACTCGCGAGTCACTTAGGGCTACCATATGCTGGTCATTCGAAAAGAGGATATGTTAGAGTAGGCTTAAATAGCAAAAGTTTCTATACATAATAATAATTAATAAACATATTATACTAGCTGAACCCGGAATGGGTTGCAATGCTAGAATAAGGCATGCAATTCCCGTTCCCGTTCCCGTTCCCGTTTGTTGGAGCGGGATTGTTGGAGCTCTACTAACGTCTCTTCAACGCCATTTCATCATAATCCAACTGGTAACGTGGTTACATACGAACACATTTCCTTGACTACACAATGGCGCCTCAAACTTTCCCGTTGGTAAAATCGTAATTACGAATATTACACTGTTCGACAAATGACTTTTTTTTTGGTTCAGAGACGAGATATGACTTTTATTATAGAGCTATGCCCATTGAATACGAATCTGGTATTGATTGGCTCGAGATTCGGAGATATATGTGTTTTTTAAATCGCGCGATTTTTCTATATCTTGGTGGTGTTCGGCCGATGTCTCAAAATCTGACAATTTCCTGTTCAAAATGAATACTGGAATCTATAGTCGGGTATTTTATCTTTCATTCGTAGTACTTTTTAGCTTTCAAATCTCTCTAAGTAGTCGTCCAGTTCAAATCAAAAGTCAAAAGTACGTATTTTCACTTGGGATTTTTTCCCACTTTTAATACTATTTTACATTGAGTATTTTCTATTGAAACATATTTACTGAAATAGTGTTCTGGCCACACCATTTTTTTTTTCATTTAAAAGGGTTAATTTTAAGTGTGCTGAATTTTAAATCGGTAAATACACCGTATGGTTCTTTTCAATCGAGGTCAAGCCAAGGGCTCCAACCCGGGACTTCTCAGTCGTTAACATTATACCCTAACCACTGAGCTATGCTTCTGACCTTTTGTATAACACTGTCTTTTTGCACATGTTATAAAATATCGAATAATGCATGCATACAATAGTATATTCCAACCAATAGGGCATCACCTCGTTTATTCGTACTTCATTTTCGGATCATAAGTTTCACTTATATCGTGTGTCACTGACAATTTTTTCCGGTACTTATCTGTACTTCTTTGGGTATAGTATATTTTTAATTTTGACAATTTTATTGTGACTTTTTCTCATGATTTGTCATTGTCATTTATTCTTCTTCTTAAGTCGTTTTTTATGACCGATGGTCGCAATCTCTCACAATTAATACCAGAATGAGAATTTTGTACCTATATATTTAATACTTATAAACTCATCCAGTATTCTCGCGATTTAATTTTTCGCTACAGAGAAAATTCTAAGGCCGTTTTTATTTAATCGGTCCAACATGTTGGGAATCTCTCTTTTCGCCAACAACTACATTTAGTTTCTCTTTAAGAATACATAATTGTAAATAGATTTCTGAGTTATTTTTCCTATAATGCTGAACATTAACATTAGAATAATATAATACTATAATAACTAACAAAATAAATATATAAAATAGAAAATAGCCAGTAGATCAGTAGCTATTAAAATATATATAAGATGTATTGTAAATATAATTTAGTTAATCATAAAAAGCATTTAAAAATCAAAATCAAACAATGAGTATCTTTTTCTTCTCGCCACGAGGATCCAAAGAACTTTTTAAAACAACAACTGCGCAGGTCATAAATTTGATACAAAAGTTTTGTATTTTGGCATTTTACGCAAATACATATTTTTGCGTGAAATATGATTGTATTTCCTATATTACGATGTAAGCAGATTACCATAAAAGCTTTGGAAATAGGACATCCGGGAAAAAAAGAACATGCATATGATAACCCTACGTAACTGTAATTTCGCATCTTTCACGACGGAATTTACGCAAATTTATTTTTTCGCGGACGGGTGGTAGAGTAGCGATGGGGGGAGGGGAAGGGGGGTTCTTGAGAATATCCTTCTCTCTTCAATTTTTTACATAATAATGTCGTTGTCGACGTATCTCTCGGTGTGACAGGCGTTCGGAGCGTTCTCGTGATCGATTGATAGCTGGTGAAAGTGAGGAAAATGGGTGGAATTAATCCGAGGCTTACATGCCTGAGTTTGCGGTTTAAATTACGGCCTAGTACAAATTTTCGGCGGGAGATTAAATAAGCGAAATATTCTAGGTGTGTTGTTTAAATTTTTTTTAAAGACGATTTAGCGTTCGGTGGGGCGCACGAATAATCCGAGCATGAATTTGTGACGCAATAAATAATTAAATGCGCGCAAGGTAACTCTCTCCTGTCCGAAACGGGGTGTTTCGCTTTATTTTTTATGTCTTTTAGAATTTCAATTTAATTTCGTAAATAATGTTGAGCTTTTAACTCGAAAACGAAACCGGCTGCTTTTGAATTGAGGCTACACCAAACTCGAGAAAATACATAGACCGTTCAATATGCGATAAATTTAAAGTTTTCCATTTCGAAAGGTCAATGTAAAATTCAGTGGAAAATATTTCGAATTTAAACCTCGTATTTCAAATCAATTATACGTTTAACTTGTTATAAACTTAATAATTAAGTTATCACCATAAAATATTTTTAATTAAAGAATAATTTTACGTGTTGAATAATATTAAAACATTACCTGCCTATATAGGTATTTAAACAGAATAAACTAGTGCTTGGCATACATATAATGCTTTGACCAAAGTGGTCACGAGTTCAAATCGCACTTCTGTTAACCAGACCTTGGATTTGTGACTCCAGGTAAATATGTAAAAATTTATGAAGTCTAAATCAGTGGTTCTCAGGCGAAATTTTACCGTGGCCGCACAGGTGATAATAGTGGTCTCATGGAAATGTCTGGTGGCCGCACCAAATTTAATCAAATAAATTAAAGTTACAAAAAAATTGGATCAATTTATTCATAAAATAAAAGAATTTTTAACATTTTGGTATCTATTTATTTAATAATAATGCAAATGGAAATTGCTCAATACTCCTTTTTTCCAATGCAAGCCGCATTGCTGCTTCTAAGTTTGAGTCTGTCAGCTGGTTTCTAAATTTGTTTTTAATAAAGTGCATTACACTGAATGATCTTTCGCAATATACGTTAGTGGGAAAAATAGACAATATTAATAAAGCAATTGTTGCCAAATCTTTATATTGGTTTGTTTCATTGTCAACGTATATTTCCAACCAAAATTTTTGAACCGAAATATTATTAAAATGGTTATTAATTACTTGATCATGACTAATTTCTAATAATGCATATTTTACCTTAGCCCAGTTAATTAATCTCAATACTGAAAATGATTTTAATCTATTTTGTATTACTATGAAATTTTCATTTGTCATCATAATAAAAGGGGAAGATACAAAAGAAACAGTTTTTAAAAAATTCAATTCTTCGAACCTTTTATCGAGTTCCAGATTCAGAGATTTAAGACACTGTTATTATAAAGTTTTAATTTTAATTTTGAAGTTGTGTCTGTCATCTTATGTATATATCAAATCACTAACAGAAGAAAATATTGAAAAATTATCATTTTCAACTTCTGTCACAAGGCGTTTCGCTATATTTTTTAGTTTGTCAATGATGAGCATGGTTTCTATTATTGTTAAGTTATTTTTTTGTAGATTTTAAAATATATTTAATTTTTTTTAAATATTAGTATTATTTACTATTAAGTCGCTGGTGGCCGCACTTGAGAACCACTGATCTAAATCCATAGATGTCCCTATGGATTCATTAATTAATTAATTAGTTATTAACTGCGTGTTCTTCAGCCTCTCAAAATACAGCGATTTATTTTTATTTATTTATATATATTTTAGCTATCAATCTAATTTAAAAATACATCTTAATTATTATACTTAACTCTAAAAATTTAACAAAAAAAGATTTATGTAATAATAATACTGAAATGTTTGTAATTAATTGTCTAAGAGGGCATATTGGGGTCTACCTGTAATATAAAATAAAAATAAAATCTTAATTGCAACGCGAAGATTTATCGTTGAATTGTGTATATACATACATATATGCACATTGTTATGTAACTCGCTTATCAATGTAGTCGACTAACCAGTAGAGATAAGACACACCATTGGTTTGTGGCACACCTTATTTAATAAGATACACCATTGATTTGTGGCACACCTAATTTAATAAGTAACACCATTGATTTACAGCACATCTTAAACACTGACTAACCAAAATTGTACGACACGTGTCTTTAATACTTCATTGTTTTAAATGAACTCATTACTGTTAGAATTTAAGTTAGTCATCACCATCGAGACTCCAAGAGTGGTAGTCATCACCATCGAGACTCCGAGAGTGGTAGTCATCGCCATCGAGACTCCGAGAGTAGCAATCAACACATCAGCAGCAGAACAAAGTTAAATAGTGAAGCAATGTTAAAGTGAAACAGTTCTACGTATCTCATTTAAGTTCTCCGTTCCATAATTAAACTCCACCAATAAGATAAATGTATCGTTTTAATAATAATAAAGAAATCTTGGTTAGTTAACCAAGTAGTTTTAAAAAAGAAAAATGATTTCATCTTTCATTGGAACGTGACTACGTGTATGTATGTTACATCATACAATTGATTTTAGTAATATCAATTTAGTAAAATGACCACCACTTCAAGTCGGATGTTTCATCTCCGACGAGAGCTTTCGAATTACATGTCCAAATAGTATGAAGTGGACGAGTACGGTCGGTGCATAACTTTCGGACACGATCCTCATTCTAGTTCGATCGTTTACATTAATTTCGCCACTCGACATCAGAGCTTTTAGGCATTGTTAGACCGGAGCTTTTTCTCGCAAGTCGAGGTCATATAGTCGCCGCCATCGTGCAAATCCCGCCATTTTCATTAGTCGGTATTTATAAGGGCGCGTGACTACGAAGCGAAATCGGGGTGCGAAAGGACGACGAAATGCCAACCTCGAGGACACGTACTGGCTTTATTTATTTTTTATATCCTGCAGAACAAACTCGGTTGCAACGACCTCGCGATAAGGACACCCCGACACCGTTAAGGGTGTTTATATTTGAACAAAGAGTCCGTGCGAACAACGACCCGAACTCAGTTTAAGTATCTCCAACTTTCGCACACAGCGTATTATGTATTTTCGTAATAGAATCATTATTTGTTAACTGAAAATGGAAAAAAAATTACACCGTGGGTACTCAACCTTTTTGAGACGACGTGTTTATTTTAAACTTGAAAATATGTATTTTCTGAATATATCATCAGAATCCGCATACTCTGATATTGCTCTATAACAGTTTGGTTCGTATTAATATGGAGTATGCTTCAGTCATATGGTCTCCTTGAGGGCTGTAGAATAGTCGGAGTCGGAGTCGTGGAGTCGCGGTGTTTTGGTCGGATTTGGAGTGGGAGTCGTGAAAAATGAGCGACTCCGACCATTTCTCTATATTGACGAAAGAACAAATAAATAGAGCTAAGAACGCTCTGTTTGAATTAACGATTCGTATGAAAGGTCTTCGAGTGGGAAACTAGACGATATCAGGCAGCTTTGATCAATCAATACTTGAATTATCATCATCTTCATCCGACACCGCTGAATCTGAAGACGATTTTGAAAAATATCTCAATGAACTAGATGAAATAAAACGTCCTCGTTTGAGTCCCAATGTGGCAGACGAAGGAGACTCTATTTCAAAATTTAAAAATGAATTTTACGATGCATTGGAAATGGTGGAAAAAATTGACCGAGTTTATAATTTAAATGTTAAAATGGCAATACAGCAGTATCCATAAATCGTAAAATATTCAGCGTTGATCGTTACAGCATTGCCGCAAACCCAAGTATCCGTGGAGCGGTTATTTTCCGCTCTTAAAATCCTCAATTCTGATTTGAGAGCTTCTACGAATACAGATTTAATAGAAGCAATGTTGTTTTTAAGAATAAATTCAAATAAATAATTAATAAAGTTTGGTCTTGTTTTATTTTTGTGCCTATGACATGAAAAATATTTGCAAAGGTAGGAAAACAACCTGATAAAATTTAACATTTTTGAGTTGGAGTTGGAGTTGGAGTCGGAGTCGGAGTCATGTTGTTGGTAAATATCGGAATCGGAGTCGGATTTGGAGTCGTAACTCCACAGCCCTGGTTTTCTTATTGCCAAACCCATATACATAGATCATTTAGAGACAATTCAAAAGCGTTTTCTGTGCTATTTATCCCATAAGTCTGGTCTTGTAAGATTGCTGCCAACTTATAATGACATACTATCTTTTTTCAAGATCGCTAGTTTGTCTCATCGCAGAAGGGTTTCTGGTTTGTTACTTTTATACAAGATTGTTAATGGTATCCTTGACACATCTGTTTTAAACGAAATTAATTTTAACGTTAATGCCCGATTCACCAGATGTAGAAATTTGTTCTATACACCAATTTGTCATAACAAAACTTAATTTAATAGTACAGTCTAGCCGTCTTTACGATAGTATGGATGATTGTCCCGGCCGTTTTTTTTTTTAAACCTTTAAGTACTTTTAGGGCTAAGGTGAAGAAGCAAATCTGTGGTTGATTTGCTTCTTCACCTTCATTGTCATACATTGTTTTTTAATTTTAATATGTTTTTGTAATTTTTCTTTTTTGTTTGCTTTATATTACCATGTGGTGCTCACTATACATGGAATATAATATTTTTATTTATATTTGTATATTCCTGGTCTCACTATACTGCTTCTTTTTCATATTTTATTCTGTATATGTGCCAATTTAAATAAAATAAAATATGTACATATATTCGAGAGTAATCTTCCCTTTGTTACTGCACATTGAAGCATACGATTATATTTCACGATGCAAATTGTATGACGTATGGTTAATCATATTATGAAAATTTACTTATTAATAGTACTATATGTATGTATGTATGTATTATTTTGTATCACAATGGAGGAACAGTTTTCAAAAATAATGTGGAATCATTTATTTATATACATTTTTGACTACTTTTTGTCATGTTGAACAAATACAATATTCACTTTATCTACATACATACATATGTATGTACGTAGTAACAATATATGAATTTTTTTGATCATGCGAAAATTTGAACTCGAGATTTTGACTGCTTCGAACTCAAAATCGATCACTGATCACGTTTTCATGATCTAAAAAAATGTGTGTATATATTTTAGGGATTTTTTTTATTTTTTTAGTCTTATCGAACTTCACCCATTAGCCGGAAGGGGCAGTTTTCTCTTGTTCGATTTTTCTTCCACTATTTTTTTCGACCCCTTTAACATGCGTGCTCTTCACGAGAAAGTATAATCTTTGTATCAATGTGATGAAAATAAAAAAAAATCATCAGATTCAATAAACCAAATGTGGGATTATTTCCTCTTCAAAAGTCAAAAATGTTGTGACCTCACGATTTTCTTCATACTCCTGAACGTATCAAGCTGAAAATTTATATTTGTATTTTTTATGTACTAACTTAGAGTTAAAAGGTCAGAATTTGTAAACTGGAAGTAGTAATTTGTTTTTAAAACAATATTCCATTATTTTATTTTGACCTTTTAAAGTATTTTTGGAATAACAAGAAGAGATAGAAAGCAAAAGACATATGTACATACATAAAATAAATTCCCTACAGCATTCAATTAACTTTCTTACATGATGTTAATTCATAAACTGAAAAGTTATTTTAGAAATACATACACGTTGTACCATACCACAACGCAAAATACACAATTAGTTGAAAAAAATATACCACAAACTATGTACGTATGTATGTATATTTCAACGAATAAATAGTGTTGACAAATATACATTTACATTGTTGTTTCAACAAATATGCGAAGCAAATATACATATGTGCTATGTCCCTGTCGTAGTCCCTGTGGCAACGATTCCTTGTTTATCCACGTGAAAAAACGAGGAATATGAACAGGTGAGTGAAATGCGACAAATTCGCAGTTTATATTTAGACTTTTGTGTAGGTAGAAATCGCGAAAACTCATCTCGAAAAATTTTCCACGAGTTCTATGAGACACACACATAATTAAAACGAATGGCTGGGCTACCCTGAGCTATTTGTAATATAAATATACGATGAAAACTTTTTACGGAATCGATGGAGTAACGTGGCAAATTTTTTTATACGGGTTTTTCGTTTCAGGTGCTTGAAAAAATAGTTTCATATTACGAACAGCGCATGGTGTAACACTAATTTAACATCGACTGACGTTCTACTAGTCATTAAAGTGCAATCAGTTGTCGAGAGAAGCCTCTACCTATGTATTTAGGTCTCGTTTTACAAAAAAAGCTTGAAATTTTTCACTCTGGAAAGAAAATAGTTCGCACGTACGTTGCCGAGTGAAATTCTGTAAGCTTAATTACACTGCATTTAATTACATACGTACAACGTTGATAAATCAAAAAATATTTTTATTTCAGTTTTACTGATAAGAAAATGTTGTTGAAATATTTGCAATTTGTTCGGGAGGATTTTAAAAATTAAGTGATTATTTATCGATTAATTTCTAAATAAAAATTACTTTATACATGTGTACATACTTCGACTAATTTTTAAACGTCAAGTACTAATACATATGTATGTATAAGTTGATACGTCATAATATCTATGTAATTGAGATATTGAGATATATAATATTATATTTTTACAACATTAAGTTAAGATCGGGTTAAGAATCTGTGGGAATGGTTTATTACTTTTTAATGAATGGCAAAAAGAAAGATTTTTTAATATTTATTTTATTTAATTGTGTTTAATTTCAAAACTGTAAAATAGATTAAGGTGAAAAGTTGGTTTTCCAATCTTCAGATCTTCAAAAATATTGTACCTTTTCTAACCGAAATTAAAAGTTTGGACCTTATTTTTTTGAGCTTATTCTTTAAAGGAATAAATTAAATGCATTAGACTAACAATTGATAGTCATCTTTCTTTTTAAAATATTCAAAAAACAATTGTTTTTAAATTATATGCTTTTCATAACCAACTGATTTTTAACTAAGGTCGTTAAACTTTAAACTAATAAGACTATGAGCTTTAAAAATGAGTGATACTACTACCAACTTATCGTATTACACCATATATTAAATTAAATAAGCAACACTTTGTATATATTATAAATACAAACAACACTATATAAGTAACGAACAGAAATCGTAATGTACGTATTTAAGGATTTAAAAACTAGTGTATAGATTATATATATAGGTATTTAATATATGAATATAATAATACGTTTGATTATCAAAAAATATCAGTAGCCTATTACACTTGATAATCATATTCTTAAATGGAAAGTACTAATGAATTAAAAAATGTGTATAAAACAAATACATATATTATATAACTGTTGAGATAATATTCACACACCTGCACTGCATCTGTGCGGTTCGTCTTTTAATAAGAAGTCTCACATTCTCGAGTATTTTTTCCCGCATTGAACTGTTGATTATCTCTACCCCGACCCTCTCTATACATAAGGGAGTGCTTTGGCATAAGGCGTCGGCGGCTCCTTCAAATTAAGGGTTGCGAGCCGTTGTCGCCCCGCAATTATCGCCCTTCGCGACGAGAGAACGTCGAGAGCGCGAAAATCCCGAACACGGGAGGCGGAAAAAGACGGGAAAATTCAAGCGTTTCAGAACCAGACTGCGTTATTTTCTCCCAGCGACGATTTTATTTTTTTCTTTTTATTTTCAGCCTCCCCTTTTTGAGCTTTCGCAACCCCGCACGTCGCGCACGTAATCAGAGCGGCGATATATGCACGCGAGGAAAAACCGATACGTGAAAATGCCTTTTCCTTTATGAAAAAAAATACGAAAAAAAATCGTTTATTCGAGATGCGATATGTTTAAACATTTTCAATTCAATATTTGCAGCATACGTGTCGTCTTTACGTGCTCTGTGTGGAAATTCAATGATGTCTTCGACCCGACCCGTTCATGTCTAATGACGAAATATGATATTGCTGCAGGTGTAGAAACAGATTTCAGATTTTCCAACATAATTTCAAACCTATTTTAGACTTCCAAATACCTTTAAGTAAACATCCACTTCAGTTAAAAGCTCAAAATATGTATTATTTTAAGAAATTTTTTATCGCATTATATTTTATAAGAAAATAGCTGAACCCGGCATGCGTTGCAATGCCACAATAACGCATACAATTCCCGTTCCCGTTCCCGTTCCCGTTCCCGTTCCCATTCCCGTAACCGTAACCATTCCCGTTCCCGTTCCCGTTTTGGTTCCCGTTCCCATTTGTTGGAAAAACGAAGGCAGTTAACACATTTGAAATTATTAAATTGTTTGTTTATTTTACCCTAGCAACGCATGTCACGACGCGAAAATATTTGAAATTATTGCATTGCAATGCCACTCATTCCCGTTTTTCCCGTTTCTGTTCCTGGTTTTGGCCGATTTTTTTTTCACAATAATCTTCCCGGACATGCATACAACAAATTTTGAAAGCTTCATCCTAATCGGTTCAGTTGTTTAGGAGCCTATTCGAGCCAGACAGACAGACAGACAAACATTCGTCTTCAAATTCTCAATTTTTGATCAAAATTATTACTTTAATTTAATCCCAACGAATACAAAACTTTCTTCTCGATAAGAACTGCTTAAAAAGCTATTTTTTTTACATATTTATAGTGATTTAATATATTAATATATAAATTTATAAAAATAATAATATTATAACAGTTTTGATTATATACTACATGTATACATATAAATAAAACTGTTATAATATTATTATTTATTTATTAAAATAAATTAAAACCTTAATCAACTTGTAATATGTTTGTTTGCCCGCTATTCAAATATACAGTTTTCAATTAAAATCTGCGACATTTGGTATATTATCTCATTATATCCAAACTTAAACCATAGATGGTTTTCGGAGGGTTTTTTTTTCAACTTTTATCCGCATGAACAAATTCTTAATACTTAAAGTATAATAAACTACAAAATGTTCACTTTCTCTTGCCTGAGCAAAGCCAGACAATTCGGCTAATTCTCTGTAATATTTCATACGGTTGTTTTAAATAATGACAATGGAAATGGGAAAAAAATACTTATTTTTCTCTCAATAATAATTTTCTTATTTATTTATGCCTGTAGAATCTACAGTGAAGATTGTTATTTAATTGTGTGCTTCGGTGCTTTTCGCGGCCTCACACATTGTTGAGTCTCTTACGACTTTCCATAGGTTTGTTGTGTTGTTTCTTAATTTAGTTGTTGTTTATTTTAACACATATAAGCTTTCACGTGTAGGCTATAAATCTGCTCGAATGCACGCATAAACAACAGAAAGACTACCCCTAACAAACGGCCCACCCCCTCACTCCACCCACGTAATCCCAGGACAACCCCAAAGCACACAGGGCACCTCTAATGAAGGTGATTAACTCGTCAAAATTATAAACCCATTTTTAATTATTCCGATTATTTCAATTTAATTAATTGGCCGTTCGTAGTTTATAAATTTCAAACACATATTTTTAATGAATATTACGAATTCACCTGCTGTGTTTTAACAAAGAACCACATACATACATATAAACATTAGGAAGCTTAGAATTAGGATACATTGAGAAACGATGTTTAAGGAATATCGACAATGGACTTGAGACGCACTGATACTGGTGTTTAAGGTACGCGCGACAAAGTTTCAGATTTCTTTTGTACCTTAGCAATGTGAAAAAACATCCCATATGAAGATTTTTTATTGTAAAATTATTCCAATTATATGATCAGGTGAATTGAAAAAAAAATAAACTACTAAAACCGAGCTTAAATAAAAAAAACGATTTTCACAAACTCGAATGGTCTTGCGGCAGTGCAAAAATTTTTTTCAATTATATTTTACTGACTCTTCATGATATGGAATGTCTATTTCAATTCAAGGTGTTTTCAAATTCCAAAATGGGTTGTTTTCGATGTACCCTATGTAATGCCTAACACACGTACATATATATTTTTATATTTCCGGCTAGTTCTTATATATTGGTGCTGGCTATAGATACAACACATTCCCTACTTTATATTTTATTATTTGATATTTTTACTTTATCTGTTATTGTTTTTTTATGATTATGTATAAATGTATTTTTTTGTCTGTGTATTGTCATGTTCCAATGAAAGATTAATATATTTTAGTTTACTCATCCCACCGCTGCCACCAAAATTATCATTGCTTTTGTGTGAATGAAAGATTTATTTATTTTTTTAACTACTTGGCTAACCTAACCTAACCTAACCAAGTTTTATTTATTAATATTAAAATGTCATCTGCGGAGTCGATGGTAAGGACTGTCACTCTCAGAGTCGATGGTAAGGACTGTCACTCTCAGAGTCGATGATGATGACTGACTAATTCGATCGAATCGCCATCTATATAAATGATTTATTATCTTATGGGCTGGGCAAATTTCGGGATTCTCATCTTATCTAAATATCCTATTACAGGAATGTTTATTAACTTGTTTACTCGCGTATGAGTGTGAGAAAATGATATTTGATTATCATGGGAATCGAGGTACATAACATATATGTATATTTTTTATTTTTCTCATCTCTCTGTATTTTTTTGACCATTATGGTGCATTGGAGACTACTGTAATGCCACAATGGTCAAAAATTAAACTTACAGTAAAAATAAATAAATATACATATGTATGTAATAATATATGTACATGGGATGCTTTCTTGTAATGAAAATTTCAAGGTTGCTTTTTTTACAAATCTTAATTTATTTCATCGGTATTATCATTATCGTGTACATTTTCTGTGTGACCGATATTTATTTATTACAATCATTTACATACTTGAAGTGCATACAAAATTTCGTATATTTTTTTATATATGTATGCACTTAAATTGACGTAATACTAATGACTAACTGTAAGTCATTAGGCTAATACTTTATTTACATATATTACAACGCGTCATTTTGACACAATTTTATCATAAAAGTATTATTGCCGTTCGACAAATATTCTCGGATTTATATCGATTTTAAAAGTAGCATAATTTAATTTTTGATTTTGATTTTTAAATGCTTTTTATTATTACTAAATTATGTTCACAATACATCTTATATCTATTTTAATAGCTACTGATCTACTGATCATTTTCTATTTTACAATTTCAATTTAATTTTGTTTGCAATCATAGTATCATATTATTCTAATGTTAACGTACATCATAATAAGAAAAAGAGCTCAAAAACCTATTTACAATTCTTATAAATGCTCATAATACATCTAATACATAATATTAATTAAAGACTCTCTAAATTCGATGTTCTAAAGCAGATTTTGTTTAGGTCATCTGTGTTAGCATTATTTAGAATCTCGCCTTCCGTTATATAGACATATGTACATAATGTAGCTTTAAATGCATTGGTATATATCGGCGATTTCCTTTTTTTATTATTTCTTTTGGAATATGCAATAAATTTACAAATTTTAATCCTTTACAAGTTAAGTTATATGTATATATTATTTCACATCCATATCTACGCCCAAGTAAAGCGACGTAATAAAACCAGAGTTTGGCAAAATCTGAAAAGTTTTTCTTTACGGCCGGGAATTGTTATCGTTGCGTAGTTATCTTAATCCTCAACTTAAAGATGTTGCCAAGTGAGAGGAGACGGATTAAGCTATCTAAAAACGGTTTTTAACGCAAAAATTTCTATTAATTGGATACAGTTAAACGAGCTTAACGAAGTGCCGTAGGATGGAGAACTTTCCACCCCTTCCCGCTCCCCTCACTGAAAACAGATGGAAAGGGTTGACTCGTGGAAATATTACATTTCTTATTAAACAACCGAAATTTAAATTGGCCTCATTACAACTCGTTGAGAAATCCACCCGCTAGCAAATCGAAATCGCGGTTCGGAAATCGGCAAGGGCAAAATTTTAACGTTCGACGTTAAAATTAAATATCGCCAACTTTACCTTGTAATTACAGTTGCGATAGGACGATTACAAAAATTATCGCCGTTGTTTTAATATCGATTTCTCGCCCGAATTTACAGGGTTTGTTTTAATGGACTTTATTTCAATTAATTGATCGAATCAATTCACGTCATTTTGACATTGTAAGATCCTATCATTAATCCCTTTTCAGTAAATGGAAGATAAATTAATACTCGATTTCAAATACATGCATACGTACAAGATAAGATTTACACAAAAATATATTTAAATATTAATTGATTTAAAACCCATTACATACATACATATGTACATCAAAATCCACAGTTTAATTTACTTGGAGATACAGAAGTACAATCAATAAAAATAAAAATCGAACTACAACCCTTTGAGTGCTGACGTCTTTTCTGTTGAAAGCTCGCCACGCTGAAAATTTCACCGACATTTCCAACTAGAATTATTTAGAAATCCAATAGAAAGCAGGTATTGTAACTAATCCAAACAAACCCTAGATAACTACCACTGAGGATTTCGTGTTTTGTAATGGTATTTTTACACTCTCTAATATGATATATCTTTCAACAATATCAAATAAACAAAACAAGTCTATTAATGAATGTATTTGTCCAAAAACTAGCCCCATGCAGCTGGCCGGCGGGGCCTCATGGGGCAGCGCCCCCTGCGCCTTTGCCCCCTGAGCCCTTGCCTTCTAGAGCTTCGCCCTCGGCGCCCCCTGAGCCTTTGCCTTCTAGGGCTTCGCCCTTGGCACCCCCTGAGCCTTTGCTTTCTAGGGCTTCGCCCTCGGTGCCCTCTGAGCCTTTTGCCATCTATGGCTACGCCCTCGGCAACCCCCTGAGCCTTTGCCTTTTAAAAAATAAATCGAATCGGCGCCTATGAATCGAAAAAAAAATTTATCGAATCATTTGTTCGATGACGTCACGGATCTACGCACGAACGAACGAACCAAGGATACATACATGTATAAAAATTCTCTTTCCAAATTATATGTATATTAGATATTTACATATGATGCTTTTTTTTTCAATCGAACGGTTCATTGAAATCAAACGGAAATTCATCGAAATATATCCACTTTGAAAACCAAAACTATTACGATCGCTATTTCACGACTGGAACACGAGAAAATTTCCTCTTTTGTGATGCAACGCGATGCATTGTTAAAACGCGCGTGCAAATTCACACCCTTTGTGAAAATTCACACGAGGAATTTTAATCTGAAATTAAGCACGACCGGTGGAAATCACACGGACTCACAATACAAATGCACATTTCACACGAGATGAATATTTCCGTTCACCGCGCGAGTATTCATCTCGCCTGAAATTCCTATAAATTCACACGGCCAATCCTGGCCACTCGACCGTAATTCGGATTAGAATTACACCGGTTTGGTGTGAAGTCAAACTCAAGAGCAAATTCGAATTAGAAGAATTACACCGGACCTTAGGAATACCAAACATTAATCCGGTGCGGTGTTGGAGTCGATATATCCGAAGGCTACGCAATATTGCTGGCCATAACGCTAAATCACCGACACCAATAGAGATAGCGACCCAACAACCCTCTGAGCATCCTTGAAAATCATTACATTTATCATTCGAATGAAAAGACATCAATTTCACCTGTATATATATTCGTATATTGCGATGGAATGGCTGCGCATTGTCTGAAAACAAAGTTTTGATATATTCGTTATCGAGTCATAGAGCAGCTAAAGGGCTATAGCGCGATACGCGCTATTGAGGATCATTCAATAAAAAAAAAAAAATATATATATATATATATATATATATATATATATATATATATTATATTTATTATCCGGCAGCATGTATTAGTGGTTCCGTTAATGATACAAATAAATTTAATAAAAAAACAAATGAATATTTACTATTAGATTCGCCATGTTTAAGCTGTTTATATTACAAACACTGAGCGAAGCCGTGTAAAATAACTAGTAATTAATAATTTTGTATCTAAGTGACACAAAAACAAAAAAGTATTCAGAAATCAATCCGACGTATCATTAAAATTTGATATTTTTGATAAATTTAAACAATTAAAAACATAAGTACATGTACATGCGTTCAAGTTAAGGCACAATGGTATGTTATGTCAAATTTGGTGATCCAAATTTAATTTTAAAAAATTATTCATACGTATAAAATTAGACAGCATCACTGCGATCGATGGATCGACTCACCAAACTGCTGGTTAGATTTGGGGGTTTTGTGACTCCAAATCGATCGTTTCTCTATCAGAGTTTGCCAATTTTATCTGATCATTGTTGAAACGATTCTTGAAAATTGGTAATAGATCATTTCCTGTTGTCACAAATCTGTGTGTATAATTTGTAGAAATTATGATGTCTATGATGATCATAGATGTCTCTATAATTTCGTGTTTATTATGTGTATAAAAATTGTAATAATAATTGTGCACAAAATCTAAAAATAATCCATAGATGTCTCTTTGATTATTATTTCTGAATTTCATTAATTATTGTATTCTATGTATTCTGATTGTATTCTATGTATTATTGTATTCTGACCGTTCTCGTACACTCGTCGCATTGGAGCGATCTGTAATAACGAGTGTACATTGATTGTAATAAAAAATAAATAAATAAATATATTTAGCCAGCAGCATAGCTTGGTCGTTATGCTTCTGCCTAACACCGAGAGATACCGGGTTCGATCCCATGAGCTGACCTCGATTGAAATGAATTTTTCTGAGTATATCTGTAGTGCTGCTGGTCAGACCTGGATATTTGTGACTCCAGGTCGATCGGTTCCTATCAGAGTTTGCCAATTTTCTCTGATTTCATTGTTGAAACGGTTCCCGATTAAAAATTGGCTAAAAACCTTCCTACCTACTATGTCACCACTATTTGAGTATGATTAATGTACAATAAAATGTATGTACAATTCATAGATGTCTCGTTAATTTGCGAGTTTTCAGTGTCTCGTAATTCAGCGACTTGTGTAATAAAAATGCTGCATTGTTTATAATTGGCCAGGAAGGCGCATTGGGGTTTACCTGTAGGGCCTTCCTAGTATAAAATGTAAAAAAAATATAAATAAAAAATATATATATACATATATGTACATATATGTACGTACATACATTAATTAGGCTGGAATGAAAAATATGAATTTTTGATTTTCATCGATGGACCTAGTGGAAAATTATCGTAATATCAAGGGAACGTTAACTAAAAAAATCAATGATTTTAAAATATATCCAGTGCCTCCAACCAATCAATTCATCTCGACGAAAATTTCCAAAAAATGTTTTTTTTTCTTATCCCTCTTTTTCTAGGATAGTTTAGATTTATAAAGTATTTTAAAAAAATTATAAAACAACAAAGCTTCTTAGACTAGTAGGGTTATAAAAAAATAGCCTTGTAAAAAATATTTTTTTAAAAACAAACCTCTTTTTTAGTTTTGTATATATTTAATATTAAGATATATAAATTATTATTTTGAATAAAAGTTCCAATAATTTTATTTTACCAGCGCTATCTATGTATAAAGCTAAAGACTACATAGACGTCACCCAGATTTCAAATTTGCAAACATCAAACGCGTCTTAAACGATATTTTATCTCTATCGTAATGGCGGAGGATCCATTTACTTATATTGATGACCAAAATGAGCAATATGGCAAAGTATGAAAACGATCGGATAAGAGGCAAATTTTTTCCTGAATTATAATCGTTATAAAGGAGCTTTGTAAAAAAAATAACTATACAACAAGGTTTTATTATATGTACATGTATATATTTGAATATTGAAAAATTTATCAATATTTATTTTAAATTGGCCACTTTCAGAGGGATCCTCGCAAGATATTGGTAAACTTTTCCCTTGAATACGCACCTAAGCTTTACGGCCCTACGGGGTGCTTTACATCCGGATAAATGAAATACGTGTCGTATTGATTGCCGCCCTTCAAGAAAGCGGGGATATGATCGAATATTTATTTTTGTTTTCACGTATTTTTTTCTCGTCTCGTTTTTGGTTGACATGTACCTTCCGGTTTTTCCGCAACACGAGATATGACGTGAAATCTTGTGGAAAAACACGTCGCCCGAAATCACTATAATTCCAACACAATAAAATAATATTGCGTCGCACGTGTTTCGCACCACTCGAATATCACGATATTTCATATTGCGAATATGAGCAATAAGCGTAACGCGTCTAGAAAATCATCGCAAAAAATTCATACGAAAACATTCGGAAGAGTGTGTCGTCTGAAATTGTATTTAATTAATAGGGTGTGTTTGCGACGTTCTCGTTTGCATTGTCAAGTCGAAAGTGGGCGAAAATGTGGTTGAATTCACGATATTTTTGTCCACGTGGCTTTTCTACATTACGTCACACAGAAAAGAAAATTAAAGAAATTGGTACGATGCCAGATATCAGTTAAACGATCTGTACGTTTGATATGAAGCCACGACAGGAAATTAAATTAGTTTCGTTATAAAAGAAATAATTGAAGTTGTTAGGAAGTCAATAGCGTGATCATTTATTTTAATTCTGTATTATATTATATTTTTATTTAAATAAATTCAAAACAATACCTAATTACATATTTAAAAAAATAAGCAGTAAATTTTATTCAACATACAATCGATAAATCAAAAAAATCTATTTTTTTAGAAAAAATGGGAACAATTCTATTGTTTAAATTTGTATAGATGATTTTAAGTGCAAGCATCAATTGTCGTTTGTTCGATTAACTACCAAGTTATATCATATGTATATATTTAATAGCACTATTCTGTGTGTGTGTGTCTGTGCATGTGTATTTGTGAGATAACACTCGCCGTACTATAATAGTCGTTTAGATTCGACATATGTAAAAACACTGCCAACAAAATATATGAATATAAACGAACATAATAACAGATCAACAAAAAACTTACATATACATATACTGTTGCGTAGGGATGGATGGAGGATCTAAATAAAAGGCCAAAGTCGCTTCACAGCATTTATTGGGCGATTAAGAAGATCCACGCACTGCCAGTGCTCCGTCCAGAATGCCTTTATATATGGTCTAAGTACCTGCTTATAAAGGGCAGGTCGCTCACTGCATCTTCCTCGACGCATTTTTTTACCTATTGTTATAGTCACGTACCAGATATGCAGTCCCACGGTCTCGCGCTGTCAGTTCTTAGAATTCTAGTGGCAAGCGACCGAATGCCGTTACCGACCACTAAGTTCATTCATCGGGGGGTCTCCATTGTTAGCCGACACCACTTAAACCTGGAGACAATCCTCGAAAACCAATTATAAAGGCGGCTCCTTTTAGCATATGCTACACTACCAATGTTTTCTCTAGCACAATAAACCTCTGAGCAGTGGCGGACTGGCCATACAAGCGAACATGCCCGATGGCATGTGGGCCCCACTATCAGTTAGAAAATATGGGCCCTCAGTAAAAGTAAATAACTTTTTAACTATTTATAGTATATTGCAACTTTGGGACCTAAAGTTTGGGTATTTCAACAAAACAAATTTCTTACTATATACACAAACAACTAATACCTGCTTTAACAGCCCAAGGATTGGTTAACTTTTTTTATTAGGCTCGAATCGTGTAAGTTTCAAAATTTGCGTGGGCCCATTTCCAATGTCAATATTATGTATATACCAATACCTATGTAACAACTAACTACTGAAATATAAATGGGAATAAACAAATTTTCGTGAATAATATAAACAGAACTGCTTAAAGGAATTTTGATAAGACGATTAATCATCAAACAACGATTTAAATTTACTCCATAATTTCAAAATAACATTTGATTATACTTCGATGATATAGTAAGATTTAAATACACAATTTTAAACAGTTTCCGAATATAAAATCTATTCTTAATCTAGACACATCCATGTAAATAGAAATATAGGATAGGGGCCCCCTCCCCAAAATCCCGATTTTCGATTAACATTAATTGAAAATATTATGCATTTTTTTCAGGGACGTAATTTGGGGGGGCCATAGGGGGGCACTTGCCCCCCTAAATTAAGGAACAGTGTGAATTTAGAAAATATTATGAATTTAATGATTAATGAGATACTATGGATCTATGAATGCTACGTTTATTTCTTATGTACATATGTTATTTTTGGGTAACTAATAAAATAATCGCTGTTATGTGCTTTGAAGAAAAACAAAACAAAAATTTATCTATTGTTATTACGTACTTACATATGTACATAGATAAAGTGAAAAGACAGTTGGTAGAAATTAAGTTAATTGATAGTTTTTTGATGACTCAGTTTGATGGTCGATTAATGTTGACCATGTGAAGATTTGTGGAAAAAAATTTTCGCCTGCGGCGCTTTTTGCTCTTTTTACATAATATTTTTTTATAATTACTTTTTCAAAAATAAGTTCCTTTTTTTTATATTTTATAAGCCAATAAGGTAAAGGATATTTTCCATTTTTATTCTGATATAAAAAAGATTTTTTGAAAAAAAATTCAATTTGACCAATCTTTGCCTGCCCCCCCCCAAGAAAAAGCTGAAATGACGTCCCTGATTGTTTTCTACCGAAAGTAAAAGCCGCTTTTATGCCGCATTCTATTTACCCAGGACAAGGGTTAAAACGAAATATCTGTACAATGAAATTTGTGGATCTATTTTGCTTTTGCCATTTTTCTTGTACCTGAATTTGTTTATTCCCATTTTTGAAAATTTCATTTATTTTTTTCCCTTGATTTTTAGCGTGGTGGAAAGAAGAAAATTTTGTTATATGGGGGGGGGGACAAATTTTTTTAACCCTGGGGGGGCCCCCTTTGACTCCTGGCATGCACTGATTTCAGTCCCAGTCCGCCACTGCCTCTGAGTATTTAGCGCCATCTAATAAAAAATTATTTTATAAATTAATATTTCTATTGGTGTTTTATATTGTTTATAGGTAGGTAGTTTTTGCCATTTTTACTTTTTTTTCATATTATACAACTAAATATAAATATTAAATTAAATATATTTAAAAGGTATTTGAAAAAAATCCACTTGCGGATCGAACACAGCACCGACACGTTTTTTTAAAAAATCTTTTATTTAATAACTTTATATGCCATAACCCATGCAATGATATTTCATCGGGGACAACACTAGTTGTATGGGGTCTACGTGACGAGACAGAATGTTAAATTACAGAAAACACAAATATCGGAAGGCAAAGATAAAAAAAATAGTGCATGGTAAACGGTACATACTCACGTACATACTCACTTAATTTGCGCGAGCAGGATACAACAGGAACAAGAGGAACATGCTTTTCCTCCCGTATTCTGCGCGCGCACATTTATACTGGAGGAAAAGCCTGTTCCTCTTGTGTCTGTTGTATCCTGCTCGCGCAAATTAAGTGAGTATGTACCGTTTACCATACACCTTTTTTTTATCTTTCGACTTAAGATCTTTCGATTTTCGATCTTTGCCTTCCGATATTTGCATTTTCTGTAATTTAACATTCTGTCTCATCACGGAGACCGAGTTGTATGATATAATAGCACAGACTTATTTGTAAAAACATTTATTTTCCTCGTGAAATGGAATCGTTTCCATGGCAAATCCAAAACAAACCCACAAAAACATTTCGTACATTAATCAATTAGTTTGATTTGTCCTTTCAGTACCATCCTTCGACGTTTAACCAAGATTGATACAATGCAAGAGGCGGAACCAATCAATAGCATACATGTACATATGTATGTATAATACAAAAATATATATCATAATGCGTATTTTTATATATTTTTCTGCTCGATCACACACCGGGCAAATACAGGAAATATCACTTAAAATTATGTATGGAAAAATATCTATTACGCTGCCTACTCGAAAACTGTTTGTATTATTTTTGCAATTTTTCCATTAGTTCCAGCCTTGAACGAAATGTGGGTAGGTACCTATAAACTCATTTCCATTTTATGGTAATACAATACCGTAAAATACGCCACTCGAGCGCTTCAAGTGCTTATAACTTATTTTTTTTTTGTAAAAAAAGTTTTTTTTATTAGTTAACCCCCTCACGCCTCACCCCCACCCCTCGTCTCCCTTTAGGTGGGAACTTTTCTAGCACTTGGACGATATCACCGCCACGTAAGGTAGGGGTAACTCAACGCTCTGCAACCGTGGCTCTTCGGTGTAACGTTACTACTTTCAGAGTTATGGTTATTGGGCAATAACGCCATGTGTGGTTGCCGGATGGAGAGTTGCGAAAAAACACACAATTTATATGCGATAGGGTGCAAGAGGAGGGGGGGGTGCTTCGGTTTCGTCGACAATATAAATATACGCTATAAACATCGAGTAATAAACAAAAAATTATATTGGGTCAATGGGTCAAAGGGTTCGCTGTTGGCGTATCGCAAGTACCCTTCGACATGTTACAAATTGAATAAAATATGTATTGGAAAATTGAAAATGTGATCATTGTCGACAGGTAATAGGTTTTTGCAACGACCGCTTCAATTCAATTCGAAAATCGAACATGATTATGCTACTTTTAGTGGAAGCACCATTGATATGTTTAATGACTTTTTTATTTTATTTTTTATATTTTATTTTACTAGCTTTTATTTTTATTTACTAGCTACATGCGTTGCAATGCCAGAATAAGGCATGCATCCCGTTCCTGTTCCCGATTTAAGTGATGTTTGGTGCTCTACTAACATCTCTTCAACGCCGTGTCGTCATAAACCAACTGGTAACGTGTTTACCAACGAACACATTTCCTTGACTACACAATGACGCTTCAAACTTTCGCATTGGTGAAATCGTAATTTCGAATATTATTATTAAGAAGTTTTGTCCCGTTTTTTTTTCACAGTAAGCATCCCGGACATGCATAAAATAAATCCTGAAGGTTCCATCGTAATCGGTTGAGCGGTTTAGGAGCCTATACGAGACAGACAGACAAACAGATATTCAATTTTATTTATATGTACATACATATATATGTATACTTGTTGTTTTACATGGCTTCACTCAATATTTGTAATATATGTAAACAGCTTAAACATGACGAATCTATTAGTAAATATTCATTTGTTTTTTTATTAAAATTATTTGGATCGAAAAAAATATATATTTAAACATATCAAATCGTCGTCATAGAAACTTTGATTTATTTTCGAAGCTCCCAACAAACCTTACATACATACAAAGTCTCTTTCGAAATTATATATAAGATATATATATATATATATATATATATATATATATATATATATATATATATATATATGGCATTATGGGTTGCCCCTGAGTGACGCCTATATTTTTGTAACGTAGAGTTTAGATAATTAGTGCTCGTAGACCGCTGATTTACAATCACTAATCACCTGATATATAAATATATAGATTATAAAACTTTAAATCATATTCAAATAGTGTGTAGAATGGTTTTCACTAATTTTATGGGGTACCCTTTCGATAATGAAATCGAATAAATTGGCAAACTGTGATAGAAAACGATCGACTTGAAGTCATAAATATCCAAGTCTGACCAGCAGTACTACAGAAATGCCTATTTAAGTAGTCATTAAATGATACACATTTTTATTGAATTTTGATTAATATCTTATTCTAGTGTTCTGCCGGTTGATTTCAACGGTTGGTTTCGGTAATGAATTGATACACGAATTAATATAAAGTTACATGTTATATATAAATATTTAGTTAATTTATTGGCACGCGGGCGCACGTAATATTAATCGTAATAAAACGTGGGTGTATTACGAGCTCACCAATCCAACGCGTTCGAAATGATGAAATAAGTGTGTGTGTGTGTGTGTGTGTGTTTGTATGTGTCACCCGATACTCGGCCTAACGTCGCACATGCCTGTCATCAAATGACGCTACACCCCCCCCCCCTACTTCCCCGCTACCACGCTCCCCCACGTCTTGAATACTTTTCCTGATTGGGTGTGTGTCCACGCGTTTGCCACATACCTACCCACGTAGTCACATATCCACACACGTCACGTCCGTTTTTATATATGTACATATATTATTCCAAAAAACCGATCATCTTACATCATTCTACCATACCAACCATGTTTATAATTTCATATTTGTACGGCTAGAAATTTAACTGGACCATATTAATAATCGGGGCCGGCTCAAAGGTGCAGCAGACTAGTTAGGTGCCTAGGGGTGCCATAGATACAAAGGGCGCTACTAGGCATACCCATTTTTCTTTTTTTGATTATTAAATTGAAAAAATAAAAATAAATAATTAGGTTTTCTTTGAACTTATAAAAAATTTTATATTCAACTTAATTTTTCTACTCGAAGTAACAATACTGATTGTAAAAATAATTTACGAGGAACGCAGGATTAAAACTTGTAAAACAACAAACTGTATCGTATTTTATATAAAACACCACTGAAACATATGTACGTATATATACACATATATCAGGGATGGATTTGCTTCACGAAATCAAATATCTTAACCAATCATATTCGAAAGAAGAAATGTCAGTCTTTAAAATTCTTCAATTCATTGTTGAATATAAATTAATGTATTCACTACCGAATTTATTCATAGCTATCAGTATTTTATTTTAGTTTATTCATTTTTATACATAAAACATGCCTATTTTAGTTTTTTTTTTGTGTTAATGTATTTTTCTTTTTTTTTTAGTGTTTGTCTTAATTTATTATTTATTTATTTTATTACATTTTATACCAGGAAGGCCTTGCAGGTAAACCCCAATGCGCCTTCTTGGCCAATTACAAACAATGCAGCATTTTTATTACACAAGTCTATGAATTACGAGACACTGAAAACTCACAAATTAACAATACATCTATGAATTGTACACAAATTTTATTGTACATTAATTATACTCAAATAGTGGTGACATAGTAAGTAGGAAGGTTTTTAGCCAATTTTAATTGGGAACCGTTTCAACAATGAAATCAGAGAAATTGGCTTAACTCTGATAGGAAACGATCGACCTAGAGTCACAAATATCCAGCACTACGGATATACCCAGAAAAACTATTTTCAATCGAGGTCAGCTCATGGGATCGAACCCGGCGTCTCTCGATGTTAGGCAGAAGCTTAAAGACCGAGCTATGCTGCTGGATAATATATATTTTTCTTCAAAATTTAAGCTGAGACCAATCTGCCTAGAGGTGCCATATACCCTCGGGCCGGGCCTGTTAACTTCGCTTAATACGCTTCAAACATCATATAATAAAAGTAAATGTCATCATTTACAGCCATTCGCCATCCACTGCTGGATGAAGGCCTCTCCAACACGCTTCCACTCGTCTCTGTTTTGCGCAACACTCATCCATCTCACCCCGCACATGTATATATATATATATATATATATATATATATATATATATATATATATATATATGTATATATATATATATATATATATATATATATATATATATATATATATATATATATATATATGTATATATATATATATATATATATATATATATATATATATATATATATATATCTAATAAATATTATTAGATATATATATAAATACTTGAAATTAACCATTTAATGAAGATCCTTCACCTCATTTAGTACATCACTCTAATGATTCCTGTTAATCGTATTACAAATGTAATCTGATTTGTACAACCGCTGAAGCATTATATACTACATAGTATTTCCTTTTATCTAGTAAGCAAAATTAATCATACTCACATACAAAATAAAGGTATGCAAGCATACCACACTATATGTCGGCTTTATACATACATGGTACATTTCACTACAACGCAATCCATACATATTTATATCATAGGTACGCATTTCGGGGAAAGAGTCCTAAAAGTCCCGATTAAAAGAAAAGTAAACGCCGTGCAAAATTTATGCAACGATATTCAAAAGTTAAGTCGATCCCTGCAAGGGAACAGTCTCGGTGTAATTAAAAGCTCCGCGGTTAACTTTAACTTTACCGGTGGCGGTCGAGTAAAAAAATGCAATTTAAAATCTCGGTAACAGTTTGCCTTAATGCAAAGTAAACAAAGTCGGGCACACCGTGTGTTTACGCTGTTCAGATCGAAGCCTCTCTCCTTCCGGTTTAAAATTCATAATCGCGAAATTTTTCCCACGGCGTGCCGTGCGAAATAACAACAAACAAATGTAAATGTACGCTATATACATAGTGTGGATTAAAGAAAAATTACATTTTAATTGGCTCCCTCCGAAGCTCCGTCCACAAAATAAACTTTCGTAATTGCATCTTTGTTATAAACATGCTGGAAGTTCTAACAGTGGCCTAATTGAGTGAAATTAGACCGCATTGAAACTCAATTCTATGCATGTCGTAATTATCGTACACATTGTAATATAATACATGAATCGTGTTATATAATTAAAATCGACTTTAACCTTGTAAATAACACTGTTCGACATGAAAAATCTTATATCGACTATTCTTGTACATATGTAGATTAATAACAAAAATTCATTTATTTTTTCGAGGTAATCATCATGAATAATCATTTACTGAATTCTCATATAAAGACAATTTAATATATTATCCCTATTAATTCAATTCAGATTCGTGTGAATACGAGTAAATACTAATACGAGTTTTTAGCTCAGAATTTTACCGATTTAAAATTCAGCACACTTCCAATTAACCCTTTTAAACGAAAATAAAAAATAATATGGCCAGAATACTATCCCAATAAACACGTTTCAATGGAAAATACTCAATATAAAATAGTATTAACAGTGGGAAAAAAGTGAAAATACGTCCTTTTGACTTTTGATTTGAACTGAACCACTACTTAGAGAGATTTAAAAGCTGAATAGTATTACAAATGAAAGATAAGATACCCGACTATACATAGATTCCAATATTCATTTTGAACAGGAAATTGACAGATTTTGAGACATCGGTCGAACAATACCAAGATATAAAAAATCGCGCGATTTAAAAAACACATATACATATATACATATCTCCAAATCTCGGGCCAATCAACATTTTTATTACCAGATTCGTGTTTACTGGACATATGTATATCTATAAGAAAAATCATATCTCGTCTCTGAAACAAAAAAAAATCGTCATTTGTCGAACAGTGTAATTTTTCATAAATACTAAAACAATCATATATGTAGATCTAGTTTTTTTTATAGAATATTGAATATAAAAGTTTTAATTAAATATTAAACGTATACAAATACGTTTCTATATATGTAGGTGGGATTAAATTTTTACCAATGTTATTTTTCGCTACCCGTTGGTAATTTTCGGAAAATGAAAAGGGAAGATTACAAACCTGTTTATATCTAGATTCTAGGATAATGGTTCGTACCCAAGGGTTGTCCCATCCAAACTTAAGCCTATTTACAATTCATTGTATAACCCAAATTCTATATTGTTGTCTCCCTGTCTAACCGCATCCGCATAATCTTTAAAAGGAGTAAATGCTCGTTATACACATATAATGTACAAGATGGCGAGCTTTTCGATTTAATGTTCCATTGCAATATTCTGATGAATTTACAAAATTCAATCGCATAATAGAAATCAAATTTATGATTTCAATCATATTCGTATCAAGATATTATCGGAAAAAAATTAAAACACAATATGGGAAAGCTTTTTTATTTTATACCAGGAAGGCCTAAACAGGTAACCCTAATGCGCTTTCCTGGCCAGAAACATTGTACATTTGATACAAATGTTATTAATATTATACAAAGTACAAAAATAAAGATCAACTAATATTCAGAGATGTCTATGGTCGAATTTGGAAATTTGCAGCATTTTAAACAATTCAGCGAAATTCTAAATTGCTGAAAACTCGAGATTTTGGCTCGAAATTTAAATTGGCAAACTCTGATAGGAAACGATCGACCTGGAGTCACAAAAACATAGTCTGGCCAGCAGAAACCAGAGGGATTTGAACCCGTGACCACTCTGTTTAAAGCATTATATGCTAACTACTAGTCTATTCTACTGGTTAATACATACTAAAGTGTACTAGGAAAATAAATCCAATATAATGTTATTAAATTTCGAAATAATCATTAGAATTCAATATTTTCCAAGAAAAATTCTATATCGAAAAGCACGATGCGGGGCAAACGATCGAAAAGCGCCAGACAGACTGAACCACAGATTAACGACACGTGTACCTTATGCGTGCGCACTGCTCGCACTTACACTAAGCGAAATCTACCCGAAGTCCCGACATACACCTACCCTGTATACGTTATGTGCTTCTGATACTTTAGTTCCGAATTTTTCCTTATTAAATTATTAAAAACTCGCCAAAAAGATCCAACTCAATTTTAATTATTACCATTTTAATAATTGCATCAGTGCACATCGAAAGGTTACTCGTCATCTGATGTGCAATTTTTCATTCGTGAAGTCGAGAATTGCGTTTAAAGCAGCCATCCAGTTAATCTGTGGTTCAATATGTCTGGCGCTTTTCGATCGTTTGCACCAAACCCCGCAAACCATTATATTGCAAAATATATTTTTGATCAGTCTTACATATTCGTCGATACACTTTAAATGAGACGAAACTATGTACTGTTACCAAGGTTAAGTCGATTTTAACGCGAGAGACAAAAAGTGCATCGATGTAACCACCCCTAAATAATCGCGAGCAACAACCCAGCAGTTTTGACGCCTCGCGGTTATGTCGGGACGGTTACGTCATAGCGCTTTTGTACCGAGCGCTTTTGACGACATCGTTACCAAGTGGGAGATAAATAAAGGAAATTTTACCTTTAATATATATTTGTTTATTTATTTATTCTAAACAGACCATTGTGGCATTACAGGAATTCCTAAAGCGCCACAATGGTCAAAAAATATAACAAAAAAAAACAAAATAACAATTAAACATAAATTAATACATAACGAAAATTATATACTCATCAATTTTACATAAAAAAATACATTTGAACATAAACATAAATACATCCATACATAAACATAAAAAATAGCATTTAATAATAACAGATAAAGTAAAAATATCAAATAAAATATAGCATAAAGAATGCCTTGCACCTACAGCCAGTTTCAATAAATATGTAAGAAACAACTACAAATACAAAACATCCCTGTAAGGCCCAAATGGAAGAGAGTTAATCAAAATTTCACTCATAAATCACAATCAATCATGAAAACAATGATGAGCGCAGACTACCAGATAAATGGGTTAGAGTAATTTTCGACAATTTACGCTCACTAAGGTGGAAAATACCACATTCAGTCTCGGCAGCAACGATTTCATTAAGAAGTCGAATAGCTCTTGGAATAGGAGCCATTCGAAAAAGAACTGTGCGGGCAGGAGGTACAGCCAGCAAATGATGATGTCTACCACGCACATAGTGATTAGGGACATAAAGTCCCAACTGCTCCAGCAACAACGGGCATGACGTATTACCACGTAAGAGCAGGAGAACGAAACGAATTAATGAGTTTCTCCGAAGTTCAAGGGAATTATACCCAAGCATGCCCAAAAGGAAAGGAGTGGGGTAGAGATATGGGTAATATCCATATTCTTTCCTATATAGAAAACGAAGAAATGCTTCTTGCACTTTCTCAATCATCAGAGAGTAATTTGCTTCATGCGGATTCCACACAATCGCATTATACTCTAGCTTACTTCTAACAAGCGAATTGAAAAGCAAGCGAGAAGACAAAGGATTGGAGAATAAAAACGGATATATATAAAAACGGATGCAAAATGCAAAACAATGTGTATGTATGTATGTGGGTATGTGCCAGACCGTGGACACACAGCCAATCAGAGTCAAGTGGTCGAGGATACGCGAGAAAGCGTGGTAGCGGGGAAGTGGGGGGGGTGTAGAGCGTCATGTGACGTCAGGCCGAGTGACGGGTAAAACATACACACACACATATTCATTCATCATTTTGAATGGGTTGGATTGGTGAGCGTGTAATGCGCGCACTTTTTATTACGATTAATATTACGTGCGTGCGTGCCTATAAATTACCTAACTAAATATTTATATATAACATGTAACTTTATTTTAATTCGTGCATCAATTCCTTGCCGAAACCACCCGTTGAAATCAACGGGCAGAACACTAATAATATTATAATCAGAGAAAGATTTATTTGAGACAAAAATCGTACACTTATCGGTTTCCAAACTAAATCACAATAATGCGTCAATTTAGGCAATTTCCAATGGATCCATTTTAATACGATTGGATGTTTCGTATCATAAATAAAAAAAATAATCAAATATATACATTCGAAGCTTTATATGTATTTTCAATATAAATTATATATGGATATAATGTAGTCCTATCAAATATGTATGTACGTATGTATAACAGGGTACGATTTCGGAGCAAAGAATTTCCTATTTCACCCCAATGTTTATTTAACGTATTTAAGAAAACCCTTTTCCGTTATACATTATTGGAACAATTTATTCACAAATTGTAGTTTTTTATTTTATTTTTTTATTTGTTTAATTGTAGTAATCAAAACGAATTTATTGTTTACACTTTTGTATATAAATATAATATACAAATTATTTTCAACTACGAGTTAAGTGCAATATCCCTCAATAATATACCTATATAATTTGGATATAATTACATATATGAAGCAAATTGATACGGTTAATTTACTTACAATTAATATATGAAGTATTGCTTTAATAGCAATGTTTATTGTGAGATATACAGTTTCAATTCCAATTTAGTGCAAGTTATCCGATCAAATATTTTACATACAACAAAAGCTTATTGTCTTGCATAATAATTGATCGACTTATACCCACTCGAGTTACAAATTACTACCACTGTACGAACTCAAATACATCATACCCATATTGAAATACAACTTTAAGGTTCATAGTTTCCAGGTCACTTCTTTAAAATACTGAAACGGAAGCTGGAAATTCTCCATGCCGACCCATCGAAGGGACCAAGTTCGTGATGAGGGACCACTTGACACATCGGCCACAAGAGCGAGCATCCAAAACACAATGGCCTTCGTAAAAACGGGTCGATGGGGTTGTACGGGGTCTCAGTTCACATTCTAGGGTTAGACATCGCTTTTCGGCATTTAATTAAAGCGCTTTGAGAGCACGCCCTAAGGTCTTTTCGCTCGGGAAGACCCTGGAGCGTAGGTACTAATACTGCAAGCCCGCATCTATCACCGAAGGAACGCCACTAATGCGTACTCTCACTCCATTCATCAATTTTTCAGATAAAAATCATCATCATTCTAAAAAAGGCTGCCTCCTACTGCTGAATGAAGGCTTTTTGATTCTTTTTTCATCGCACCTTATTCGAATTTGATCAAAAATCAGGTCTTTTTGTGCTGCTTTTCATATTCTATAAGGCACCATTCAAAGCTAGAAATTTGATAATTATTTATTTACTTTTATTATTTCAAGTATTTATTGTATGTAGGAAAGTTCTGGAGTAACTATGTATATGCACATATATGCATTTTTAGTATTATTATTACACTTCTGCATCACAGATGCATTTATTTCCACTTCATTCAAAACTAATCCTATCACGCACACATTAACTATATGTATATGTATGTATAATAAATCTAAAGATATTCACTTAAGTCATCTTAATTTTCATTATAATTTTAAACAAAGATTCTAAAATAATAATATAAATACTGCGCTACTATTTGTTCAGAACAATTGATTTTGGGATTGAAAGTCCAAATATATCTTTTACTATAAATCTTCCATCTTTTCATTTACCTGCCTTCCTATAATTTTTCACTTATTTCACTCGAGTTTTTCTGTTTATATACATACATATATCTTCCATTTTTATAAATTTACTGAATTTGTTATAATTTTTTATCATTTACGGTTCAAATTAATGGCAAAACCTATTAATAAAAGACTTTCTACTCCAAACAAAACAAAATACTTAAACAACAAGCATTCGTCTGAAAACCATTATCTTTTCATCCTTCTTATTTTCTCATATTCTACTAGCCATTTATCATACACATACATTAACGTAATATACATATAATATTTTTAGCAATTTATTTTCAACAGCTCAAACATATAAGATTAAAAACTCACATTCTAAAATTTTCCAAATGTATGCATTCATCCACCGGCTTTACTTTCACAACTAAATATAATAGATCGAGTATTAAAATGATATCAAAAAATACTACGTATTTATCAATTATACTTTAAATGACTGTAAATGAATCATTTGTAATTAATACAATTCAATTTTCATGATTTGAAATATTCAAATGAAAGCGCCAAAGTCAACCCTCATTCGATCGGTTCAATGACTTTGAGCTTCGTCTGAAAAAAAAAATATATTTACCAACTCTACCATTGAACCATGATGTCGTCGGCATGTTTAATTAATTGTTAACACACCTGGTAATATGGCGACGACACCTGTTCTATACAGATATAAAGGAGAACACCCCACGGGGTTGGAAATCGTGCGAAGATGCGCCCGAAAGACCCTTCTCCGGTTATTAGGAATCCGGTCGAATAAATTTGATTTAATTAACCGTCTACGGTAAAAGTGCGAGCGGTGCTTAATGAGTTGATTCTGGCTAGATCTGAAGCCACCGAGATTTTATTAAAGCGATTGTTTAAAATTATTCGCTTGTTCAAAATGACGAAAATATACATCGCCAAGATTCCTCAGCGGGGTATTATAATATTATTATGAAATATAAAAGCTATAAATTTCCTCGCGTTTAAGGAGGTGGACATTGAAGCTTCTCAATTACATAGATGTTGTTTCTTTTTGACGAGTGATTCTCAAAAGAGATATTGCTTTTTAGGATGAAAATCGAATTTCTAATTGAATCAATACTGACTGGGAATTTATTTATTTATGAAAATCCGGCCAGGGCGTGGGGCGAAAATAAACTCAAAGCACAGACGACCCAGCTGAGGGAAATACAGAAGATTTTATTGAATTAACATCCCCGAAATGCTCTGTAAAATAATAAATTTATTTGTACAGCTAAATTTATTCCATACAGCTTAATGTATCTACATTATTCGTAACATAGATAATATAATATATATTTAAATTAAATTTAAAATACTATTATATTTGGGAAAATATGAAATAAACATTAATATTGCAATTCAAACAATGTCTATATTAGACGGACGACATTGAAAAATCCATTTCTAGAAATAGCAGTAATTTTAGAAAAAGATTTCCACCAAAAGCAGTGGCTGTCGTTCATGAATATTATTTAACAATGAGCTTTCAGAAAATACTTTTGAAGGCGTATTGACAAAATTTAAACCGTCGATAATAATGTTCAAAGCAAAGGAGGATTATACATAAAATAATTACGAATTTCCTTGCAGAATTTTCAAAATAAAATCAGCTAGAATAGAAAAATATCTCGTTAAAAACATACATTTTAACAAAATTGAGTAGATTTCATTACTAATTACGAGAAAATCAAAATTTTATAATTTAAGTAGGGATTGAGAAAGTACAAAAAGCATTTATTCGTCTCGTATATATTCCTTTTGGTCATGTTTGGGTATAATACCCTTGAACTTCAGATAAACTTCTCATTAGTTCGTTTTGTTCTCCAGCTTGTTCGTAGTACATAATATGTTATGCCATTCTTTGCTGGAACAGTTGGGACTTTATGTCCCTAATAACACATCATCATTTGATGGTTATACCTCCTGCATAGTTCTTTATTGGATGGCTCATATTCCAAGAGCTATCGACATGTCTGGTAGCTTGCGCTCATCATTATTGCGGGTATTTCCGCCGTGGTTTGGGTGCAAACTTATAGCTGATGTTCGTGCAAAATGGTTGTCTCATAGAAGATGGAAACGTAGCCAATCATTTTGTGACTATGAGAAATTCCGGACTCTTAGGAAGATCGTGAAACGTGGTGTGAGTGAGCGATATACTGTCTATCTTAATGAGATGGAGAGTGCTATTGCGGTTAATCCTAACCACTTTTTCAGATTTATTAAGAGTAAGCATATTTCACATGGTCTTGAGCATTCATTCTCATTTGGTAATAAAAGTTTTGACGGTCCTGAGATCGCCAATGCTTTTGCTTCATTTTTTAGCTCTGTCTTTGACCAGAGAAAACCATCCCTTAATGCTAGTTTGGCTTCACAAATTGGTACTGAGGGTGTCGGTATAGACATTCCGCGGGTATCGCTGGGAGATGTTAGGATGGCTATTATGAAGCTGAAGGGGTCTGTTGGGCCTGACGGTGTGCCCCCTGACGTATTAAAGGTATGCTGTAATTCGCTTTTAGAGCCTCTTCAGTTTATTTTTAACCTTATTCTTGCTTCTGGTAATTATCCTGAAAAATGGAAATTATCTAGAGTCATTCCTATTCATAAGAGTGGCTCTAAAAATGAGGTTGAAAATTATAGACCTATTGCTATTATCTCGGCTATTCCCAAAATTTTTGACATCATCCTTCACCGTTTGATTCTTGCGCAGTTTAAAAGATTATTGTGTGATGAGCAACATGGTTTTACACCCTGTCGTTCCACTACCACTAATCTCGCCTGCTTCACACATTTGATCATGTCTAAAGTTGACGTTGGTCAGCAAGTTGATGTAGCCTACTTTGACTTTCGTAAAGCCTTTGATCAAGTCAATAATGACGCTCTTTTGATCAGGTTAGCTGAAGTGGGTTTTTCAACGTGTCTTCTTAAACTCTTTGCTTCTTATCTTAGTGATAGGAAGCAATTTGTTAGATATGGTCTTTATGAATCTCCTTCATTTTTTACTCGATCTGGTGTTACTCAGGGGTCCACTTTAGGCCCATTACTATTTACAATTCTTATTAATAACCTCCCTAGAGTTTTATGTAATGCATCATGTCTCTTGTTTGCTGACGACGTTAAATTATTTTTTGCTGTCAAGGATGAGAGGCAAGCCTCTCTCCTTCAAGCTGATATTAACGCTGTCTTGGAGTTCAGTTCTAGTTTAGGCCTTGAACTTAATTTAAACAAATGTGCAATTATGAGCTATGGACGTGCACATTCACTCTATTGTCACGGATATTCCATTAGATCCGTCTTGTTGAAGCGTGTGGAATCTATTGTCGATTTGGGTATCACTTTTGATCCTCAGCTCACCTTTCACAACCATATCAAAAAAGTCGCTGACGTTTCCTTTCGTCGACTTGGATTTGTTTTGAGATATGCAAGATTATTCTCCAATCCTTTGTCTTCTCGCTTGCTTTTCAATTCGCTTGTGAGAAGTAAGCTAGAGTATAATGCGATTGTGTGGAATCCGCATGAAGCAAATTACTCTCTGATGATTGAGAAAGTGCAAAAAGCATTTCTTCGTTTCCTATATAGGAAAGAATATGGGTATTACCCATATCTCTACCCCACTCCTTTCCTTTTGGGCATGCTTGGGTATAATTCCCTTGAACTTCGGAGAAACTTCTCATTAATTCGTTTCGTTCTCCTGCTCTTACGTGGTAATACGTCATGCCCGTTGTTGCTGGAGCAGTTGGGGCTTTATGTCCCTATTCACTATGTGCGTGGTAGACATCATCATTTGCTGGCTGTACCTCCTGCCCGCACAGTCCTTTTTCGAATGGCTCCTATTCCAAGAGCTATCCGACTTCTTAATGAAATCGTTGCTGCCGAGACTGAATGTGATATTTTCCACCTTAGTGAGCGTAAATTGTCGGAAATTACTCAAACCCATTTATCTGGTAGTCTGCGCTCATCATTGTTTTCATGATTGATTGTGATTTATGAGTGAAATTTTGATTAACTCTCTTCCATTTGGGCCTTACAGGGATGTTTTGTATTTGTAGTTGTTTCTTACATATTTATTGAAACTGGCTGTAGGTGCAAGGCATTCCTTATGCTATATTTTATTTGATATTTTTACTTTATCTGTTATTATAAATGCTATTTTTTATGTATGTATGGATGTATTTATGTTTATGTTTAATTGTTATTTTGTTTTTTTTCTTTTTTGTGTTATATTTTTTGACCATTGTGGCGCTTTAGGAATTCCTGTTATGCCACAATGGTCTGTTTAAAATAAATAAATAAATAAATAAATAAATTATTTTCATAATTGGATGTGATGTATGAGTGAAATTTGATCTTTTCTCTTAAATTCCGGCGTCATAGGGATATTTTGTATTCATGGCTGGTTTTTGTATTACACATCTATACATACATATATATGTATGTACATTTATTGGTGCTAACTGTTGATGCAAGAAATTTCCAATTTTCCTCTATATACTTTACCATTATTGTGATTACTTCTATTATTGTTTGAACGTTTGTTGCTATGTATTATGTATAAAATAAGTATTTTTCTATGTATATGTATATATTATTATGTTTTTTTCTTATTAATACAATTTCATCATTTCAATTTTTATTTTTATTTTTCTTTAAATATTTTGGGTAGCATTTAAATGTTTATTAAAAAAAAAATATATATGGTTTTATATATTTAATATGTATGTATGTTTATATAAAACTAGTGTTTTACCCGGCTTCGCTCGGTATTTGTAATATAAACCGCTTGAACATGGCCAATCTAATAGAAAACATTTTATTAAATTTATTTGAATAGATTTATTTTATTTAAATTTATTTGAATATTCTTTGGTTTTTTTTTTATTAATTGAACTTCACGGAATCTACGACCCAAACAAACATACATATGTACATACAAAGTCTCTTTCAAAATTATAGATTAGATGTATGTATATTATTTATGTATTATCCGGCCACAGTATCATATTGAAGTAACCTGTGGAGACTCTGTGGTACAAATATGTGTATTAAAATAAATATAAAATAAAAATTATAAATTCATGTAATGCCACAATGTTGCAAGCTTAAATAAAATACATTTATATGTAATTGCATGATAGTCATGCATTATTTTGTACCACTTTTAAGTACATATGTAGAACTACGTGGCAATACACAATTTTTATTCGAATGCTTTCCCTTCCGTCCATAAATAAAAAACACATTTCGCCGATAAGCTCTGAAACGATGCCAAGCTTTCCATATTCAAATGACAAATGGAAGTTAGCCGCGTAATTTCACACAAATTGCCAAAAGTTATGCGAAACACTTCGAATCGAAATTTTATTCAAATAATCGTTTGACTGCTCGCTGCCCCTTCATTCAATCATTCGATTCCATTTTGAAACTCACGAGGGGGGGGGGGGTTGACTTTGAATGCCATTTAATTTCACACGATGACGGCAATGCCGAATGAAATTTAACGCATAAATAAATCATTCGGTTTTGAACACAACGTCACGTCCCGATCGGTCGAATTATTTTTCAATCCCCTTTTAGAGCGGAAAATCGCAATTGAAAAGTGACATTTTTAATATTGAACACATCGATACATCAAGTGTTGTATTAAAATCTGTAGAATTTGGAATTTTGCAGCGTATCTATATAAGAGAAAATAAAGTGGAAATTAATTTCATCGCATTGAAAGCGTGGAAAGTGGCTAGTGGACGTTCCGAGGCGTCTTTGTATGTAAAACCAACGAAAAAGTAATAAAAGTTTTCGCATTATCCCCAGATTTCCCAAAGCAAAGCGAAAGAAGAAAGTCTACGGCGAAATGAAAACATCATACGCGACGACAATTTCATCTGTCAAAATAAAATATATTACGTAAAAAAAAATACATCAACGGATTCGATACGTCGATAGCGTTTCACCGCGTAATATAATATAAAAATGTGGCAGTTATCATTATTTACTAGAAAAGAATGTCGAGAATCAATGGGATACGCCAAAGTGGTTAATAAGATTTGTATTGTGCTATTGTCGAGTAAGCTCGTACGTGAAAGTTATACTAAACGAGGCGAAAGCTCGATATTATTCACACGCAGCGATATTTTTAGTCTGATATAATTATTTCTACCTATACACACGTAGATGTACAAAATACTGTTACATAGATGAGATATAAAATATGCAAGTAGTAGACTGAGGATCGCAAAATGCATCGTCGCAGTTTAGTCTGTCTACTGAGTTGTCATGTTTCAAGATCGTTTTAATTGAAAAAAAAATACTCTCAAGCTCTTATTTTCATTCGTATACATATTTATAGTGTAATATATATAAAATCACCATGTAATACATCAGCCAACAGTATGGCTCGAAGGTTGCGTTCATGATTTGCACCGAGAGGCTACCGGGTTCGATCCTGTGCTAATCTTTAATACTGCTGGCTAGACTCGGAAATTTGTGACTTGAGGTCGATCGTTTCTTATCAGAATTTGCCAATTTATCTGATTTAATTGTTGAAACGGTTCCTCCATCAAATTGGCAAAAATCATCCTACCCGCTGTCACAAATATCTGAATTTGATTTATGTATAATATGTAAAAATTTATGTACAAGTCTAAATCCATAGATGTCTGTATGGATTAATTAATTGTGAATTTCGTGTTCCTCAGCTTTTCATAATACAGAGATTTGTGTAATAAAAATGCTGCAATGTTTATAATTAATTGTCTAGGAAGGAGCATTGGGGTCTACCTGTTAGGCCTTCCTGGTATATATCTATGTAAAAAAAACTAGTAGAAGTAGTAAATTTATATTTAGTTCAAATAATAGATATATCCGGTAGTAAGGAAGAAGATAAAAAGAGACATAATAAATTAGGATGGAGTGCATTTAGACGAATGAATGTTGTTTTTAACTCAAAAATGCCACTCTGCCTGAAGAAAAATATCTTCGAGCAATTTTGCCAGTGATGACGTATGGAATTGAAACTTGGACATTGAACGCCAAGATGCTAGACAAATTTTAATGCATTCAAAGAAGTATGGAACGCTGTATGCTCGGCATAACAAGGAAAGACAGGAAGTGGAACACGTGGGTGAGAATTATGACAAGGGTAGTGGAAATAGTGGATAGAATAAAGAGATTGAAATGGCAATGGGTGGGCTACGTGGCTAAAAAAATGCACGAAAGGTGGACAAAAGAAGTGCTACAATGGTACCCGAGAGAACGCAAAAGGGTAAAAGGAAGACCGCAGGGAAGATGGGTAGACGAAATTAGGAAAATGAGTGGAGTGAGATGTTGCGCAAAACAGAGACGAGTAGAAGCGTGTTGGAGGGGCCTTCATCCAGCAGTAGATGGTGATGATGATGATATATAAAACTGGTTGGTTCAAGATATACTATTTTTAATAATAACTTATATGTTAGTTGTTCTGAAAATGCACGACACGATGATGGTTCGATTTTTTTTTACTATACCACAGCTGCATTTTGGCGTGATCCAATGCAATGATCATACAAATCAAATACAACGTATTAGTTACATTTATTTATTTATTTTTACAGGTATGCACCCATATATTTTTACATTATATAAGACATCTATGATCAAATATTGTATAGAAATATAGTCAGTAAGTTCATATTATACAAGACAAATACAAATATCCATTATACATCAATAAAGACATCTATGGTCAAATTTGCGGCATTTTATACATTCACCGAAATTCAAGACGCTGAAAACTTGAAATTTGCGAGAAATGGGTAAAAGTTGCCAATTTATTTGAACCGTTTCAATATAGCCAGCAGCATAGCTCGGACGTTAAGCTTCTGCTTACCGTCAAGAAGGTGCCGGGTTCTATCCCTGAATGAAAATGAATTTTTCAGAGTATGCTGTTGGTCAGACCTGGATTTGTGACTCCAGGTTGATCGTTTCCTATCAGAGTTTGCCAATTTTCTCTGATTTCATTGTTGAAACGGTTCCAGGAAAAAAAATTGGCTAAAAATCCTTCCTACCTACTATGTCACCACTATTTGAAATTTGATTGATGTACAATAAAAATTTACGTACAATTCATAGATGTCTCGTTAATTTGCGAGTTTTTTCAGTGTCTCGCAATTCAACGACTTATAATAAAAATGCTGCATTTGTATTTGTAATTGGCCAGGAAGGCGCATTGGGATTTACCTGTAAGGCCTTCCTGGTATATATGTAAAAAAAAAAAAAAAAAAATCAGATAAATTGGCAAACTCTGATAGAAAACGATCGACCAGGAGTCACATATTCAAGGTCTGGCCAGCAGCGACAGGTCGAATTAAAACCGTGACCACTATTCGAAAGCATTATATGCTAACCACTAGTCTATGTTGCAATTTGTAGCCTGATTTGTCTGTCGTAGAGATCGCCAAGTACAATGTTTACATCCACCGATTTTAACACAGCGAATTGCTAAAATTTATAGTATAACTATGATACTATATTGTACAAGTATATAGTATCATAGAGACAGAGTGGGTAGCATTTTATAGTATCAGCAAAATTCGAGATGCTTATAAGCTCGAATTTGCCAGAGATAAATAATATGTACGTATGTACTATGAAAGCACACAGTTTGATCTTCCTTAGTGACTTAAGTAAAAGTGAATTTACTTCGTTTTTAAGTAAAATAATTTAAGTTTTAGTACTTTCATATTCAAAATGGCGTCTCATACATTTCGTTCAACTTTGATGTAATATCGGAGCGTCGTGTTAGCGTTGTAACAAAACAAACAAACAAGGAATACGTTTTTCAAATAACAAAAAACGTAACTTGTTTTCCATGCATAAATACATACATCGATACGTTGCCAACGAAATAAATTGTGTAACATTTCCTGAAAAAATGTTGTGTGTCCAACATATTGCTTAACCTACATATATATCTATATGTACTTACCTACATAAAATGTTACTATTTGAGAAGTATTATATGAATATTAAAATAGTGAAACAATAACAATTATTTAAAGCCTCATAAATTTAGATCACTATTCATGAGGTTGAAGAGATACTTCGGAAAAAAAGCAATAATGCCAATTAGCAAATAATTGACTCGTTGACTCATTCCACAGTATTGTGTTAAAGTTTATTTTTATTTTCACATATACCAGAAAAGCCTAACAAGCAAGCCCAGTGCGCTTTCCTGGCCAATTACAAACATCGATAACCAATTATATTTTTATAAAGTATCAGAGAGACATCTATGGACGCTTTCGATAATTCTAATATTTCAAGAAATACATAGATTTTATAAAGCGGGTAGCATATTTATTATATCAACAAACTCAAATTCGCCAAAAACTGGATAGGCTGTCAATTTTGATGGAACCGTTTCAGAAATGAAAATAGATAAATTGGAAAACTCTGATCGATCGAAATTGGTAAAACCATCGACCTGGAATCACATGTATCCCAGGTCTGGCTAGCAACACCGGGCCAAAGAATGGGGACGCGACAATTGGTGCAAGTCTAAAAGGTTCAACGACAAAATGTACCCGAAAATTAGTGCACTGACAAAATGTACCCGCGAAAAAAGGTTCACGCGACAAAATGTTCACGGAAATAATGTTCAAGCGACAAAATGTTCAAAAATCCTAAATTTTCCTATTTTAATGGAAAAAGTAACTTTTTATTGTATTATATTTGTGGATGTATATGGTACTTTTTATCGTATAGATCGCGGATGTTATTAAATTAGTATAAATTACAGGTGTTCTCAACCGCACCAACATATTCTTATTTAAATTCAACAATTACATTTTAAGCGAATGTCATTGTGACTCATTGAATATCATTTTAAGATGTCATTGAATTAGTTTAAATGTTAGGGGTTCTTAGCCGTATCCAATATTTACTTATTTAAATTGAAAAAAAAAATTCTAAACGTATGAACTGCAGATTACATTGAATTAGTTTATATGGCAGGGCTTCTCAACCGTCTCCAAAATTTTCTTTATTTCAAATGAATAATTTACTTTTTATCGTATACATCGCGGGCGTTATTAAATTAGTGTAAATGACAGGTTTTCTCAACCGTATGTAATATTTACTTATTTAAATTGAAAAATAATAATAATTTATAATTAACTTTAAAAATTTAGGATTTTTGAACATTTTGTCGCTTGAACATTATTTCCGTGGACATTTTGTCGCGTGAACATTTTGTCGCGGGTACATTTTGTCAGTGCACTAATTTTCGGGTACATTTTGTCGTTGAACCTTTTGGACTTGCACCAATTGTCGTGTAACCCCAAAGAATGAACCCATGGCCTATCAGTGAAAGCATTACACACTGAGTTATGTTGTTGGTTCATATATGGGTATTAAAAGGATGCGATTTAACTGCACATTGAGAAAAATACTTTGTATCTTAAAAAAAATATTTGTGCATTTAAAATTTGCATTATTTTCGTTGCATTAAACAATCTCATATTGTGCATCGAATAAAATATTTTGGCATTATAAAGTGACCATTAAACTATGAAACGATAATTCGAAAAAATAGATTTTACCATTAGAATAGATACAAAATGTGGCAACGTTGCAGTCTTTCGCTATTGACAACTGTCAACTGTCAAAATTGTTTACGTATTACGTATGAATATAAATGATGATGTCAGGTCGCAGAGTCGAAGTCAAGTTTGTAGGTGTCGTAAAGAAGGAAGGTCGTAGGTAAAAAATAAGGAAGCCAGTAGAGAGATGCGTTGGTCGTTATCGGTTCGCATTTTAGTATTCACGACGTTGCCGATACAGTTCATCTGTCATTTTAATACAAATTTCATCCGCTTTTTAAGTAGCAAATATTTTTTTCAATGATCAAAGCAAGGTTTCTAATGCAATCAATTTTTTTGTAATGTACAGAAACTTTTCTTAATGTACAAACATTTTTTTAACTGCACATTTATTTTATAAAATGGACGTTTAAATTGTTCCCATGTTAAAATGGTGAGACAAAAGCAACAATAATATTTAAAGCCTCATAAATTTAGACTGCAACTATTCATAAGATTTTGGTGACACACTTATATATGAAGTCTCAAAAAAGATTTATAAACGAAACCATTGTTACCTCCAATAATTTTCATATAGCAATGATGACAACGGTGAAATTAATGAATTTGTATAAAAAAGCAATTTTTGTATTTTCCAAAAAGTCTCAGCAAGGACGTGTTGTAAATAGGTTTTTTTATCTCTTTTTCCTATTAAGCTGTATAGGTATACTCTAATCTCAAAATAACATAATATGCACTATAAATACTTACAAGAAAAGTTTGTAAAATAGATAATGATCACTGGATTAATAACTATTAAAGTAAACCTAAGATTTATCTGAAAATAATTCATGAACTATTGTTAAAAAATATATATTAGTATTTTTTAAATCATATTAAAACAACAAGGGCGTTCGTAGTATGTACTAATATGTAAGATCCTATCTAAATATTTCGGACTCAGCATCGTTTTCTTTACCCTTCCTTAAGTAGAGGATCTTTAAAATTCAACACTGAGATTTAAACGTTTAACGCTGATCGACGCGCAAATCGAGAGGAAAATTTAAAGGAGGAAAACAATTTAAACAAATATGTCTTAACGGCGAAAAAGTAGGCTACTGAAAAAATGGAACGAATAAAAATGAAAGCAAATCGCTTCGCGAAGGGCCGTCTCCCAAAGGGACCCGCTGAGGCTTCGAGGGCCCTATTCGGCTCGCGGGACCCATAAACGAATGCTTTTTCTACGAAGTCAGTGGCTTGTGTAATGGATTTTTTTTTTGCTTGAAGCACTACGACGTATCTGGGAAAAAATACGTTCATATGTACGTTGAAACGCGTTAGTCTGCTTTTTGGCCGTCGAAAGAATGACGGTTTTGAGCTCAAACGACGGCAGTCTAGTTTTATATGCTGGAAAAGTTTCTATGGAAAATTCTCTGTGAGAAAAATTGATAAAAAAGCGCATTCTATATGCATGAAAAGACGACAGGTCTCCCGGTACATTATTCATAAGCGACCGTTCGTGAAAGTGCATACATCAATGTCGCACCGATGCACCGTTAGTGTCAATGCAGTCGAGCGATATTAATTAACATCACAACACTCATTATTCTCCTTCCAAAACATGCTGCATGCTTTAAATTAATGTATTTATGACTCCTTGTAATTTATATTGCAACACGAGAGTAAATATTTTCATATGTATTATATTATATAATCACATTTTCAAGTATTCGACATCAAAGAGAAATTCTATTATATAGCATTTTATAAACGAAACTCAAACGTATTGGCTTGATTTTTTTCTGAAAGCTTATTGAAATAGTTTCAATATAATTTATTTACAAAAAAAATATTAAGGGGGTATTCTAGTCTAGAGGGACAAATTTTGGCCGTTTTTTAAAATTCAATAAAACCAAAACTAACAACATTTTTGCCATGCATTTTTTTACCATATGTTTATTAATATTTCAATAATACATAACAAAAATGAAAAAAAAAAAACATTAAAAATTGAAAAAATTACAGGCTGGTAAAGTGGGGGAGGTAAAAAAAAGGGTGCCTCCATCTTGACACGATTCCGACCCTTCTAGACATATTTTTAAAGGTTTAAACTTTGAAAATATGAAACAAAAAAAAAATCGATATTTTCAAATTTCTAGACTAGAATACCCCCTTAAAGCTTGAAATATTGGACTTTGAGTGTTTCGGAGATAGTTTTATATTCCTATCTTAACTTTACTAAATGGTTCCAAACAATTCTATCAATTATTAAGATGAAAATATCGTAATTCAAGACATTTGACACTTATAAATTCAACCAGTTTTTTTAATTTTAAAATATTATTTGTATAATTTAAGTTCTGAAAATTATACTAGCCAAATTTTCAAATAAATATTCGAGTTCCCTGAGATAGATTCCAAAGATTCCAAATTCCGTAGTTTTAAATTCAAAACTGTACATTTGCATAAAATTCAAATAAAAAAATACTCCTCTTTATATATTAGTACTAGTGTTTTTACCCGGCTTCGCTCGGTATTTGTAATATATGTAAACCGCTTAATCATCGTCAATCTAATAGTAAACATTTTATTCAATTTATTTGAATAGTTTTATTTTATTTAAATTTATTTGAATATTCATTTGTTTTTTTATTAAATTGAACGTCACGGAATCTACGAACCAAACAAACATACATACATACATACAAAGTCTCTTTCGAAATTTTATATTATATATACATATATGTACATAAATGTTTATTTATTTATTTATACCTATATATTTTATTTCACACGATATCTATGGTCAAATATTGTACATAAGTATTGTAAGTATTATTCAAGTCAATTTAAAAACGTCGATTAATAATCATAGAGACATCTATGGACAATTTTGCAGCAAATTTGCAGCAGCAATCACTAAATTTGAGATGATGTAAACTTGAATTTTTGCGAGGAAATAGGACAGGGTTGCAAATTTGTTGGAACCGTTTTCAATGAAAACAGAATAATTTTGTAAAATTGTAAAAGAAACGATCGACCTTGGAGTCACATACTCAAGGTCTGGCCAACAGCACGAAGCCAGGGATTGAATCCATGTCCATATAATGGAAAGTAGTACACGCTAACCCTGATCTATGCTACTGTTATACATATCTATATATACGAGTATATATATAAAATTGAATGCCTGTTTGTTTGTCTGTCTGTCTCGTATAGGCTCCTAAGCCACTCAACCGATTACGATGAAACTTTTAGGATTTGTTGTATGCATGTCCGAGAAGCTTACTGTGAAAAAAAAAGGGAAAAAACCTCTTAGTAATAATATTCGTAATTACGATTTTACCGATGCGAAAGTTTGAAGCGCCATTGTGTAGTCAAGAAAATGGGTTCGTTGGTAACCACGTTACCAGTTAGTTTATGAAGACACGACTTTGAAGAGACGTTATTTGAGCTCCAAACATCGCTTGAAACGGGAACGGGAACGGGTACGGGAACGGGAACGGGAACGGTAATTGCATGCCTTATTCTTGCTGCAACGCATGCCAGGTTCAAATAGTGTGTAACTAAAAAATCATTTAATCGACATTGACTGTTTATTATTAAATTTCAAATACACATCTTATGTGTAAGAATGTTTATTTTAAAATTACTCGTTAGATTCTTCCTTGAAAATTTTCTCAAAGTAAAATTGCTTGAAATATCAGCCTCTTACCTTTTCTCTTAACTTTATTAATAGCCTATTTAATCACTTTAAATAACAGTTTTGATTTTGCACTCTATACCATAACTTATGCACAATTCACAATTTAAAATTTCACGCAAATTGTATAGATAATTCGACTCGAAACAAATTCGTTAAGGTGATAAGTCGTTCTCGGCAAATTATAACGAGTCGTTAAAGCGTGAGAACAATATGCGGTCTGTGCAGACACTTTTCCACTAGATGCTGCAAAGTAAACTAAATTTTAAATGTTAAACTGCACTCGGCGCGCTTCAATTAAAGTTTTGCAAAACAAAATGCAATTTGCATCGGCGCTGAAAAGTCTTCCGAGTATACTGAAAATAATACAATAAAAGAGAAAATTTATTCCCAGGACGCCTCCGCAAAAACTGAAAGTGCACCATCATATTTTAATAATAATTTCATAACCGAGACACACAATCTTGAATGGAATTACAACAAACGATCGTTTCCTTGATGAAACAATAACAAAATTACACACACCGCACAGTAAAATACACGTGTACACATCATACATAATATACGAGCACGTATGTGAGGGAAATTTGCTCAGAATTGAAAGGTAATTCAAATATTTACGACACGGCAATATACGAGCAGTTTAAAAAGCACGACACAAATTGCGACAACTTTCCACGGACGAAAACAAATAAACCGAAAGCTTTTTTTATCATTCCGCTCCCATTCCCCATAAAACGTAATATTCCCAGTCTCGGAAAACTTAATTTTCCGCCGTAAAAGAGCACAGGATTTGCCCAGTGGGTACACAACCCTCCCCCATGCTGTAGCAGACTCCAAATGGAGCCAAACGAACGTCCGAATTAAAGTCGATCGTTTCGCTAAATCCCAAAAATACAATCGCATCGAAGAAACTCACCTATTTTTTGTAATTTTCTCTAGGAAATATTTGTGATGTGCATACATAAGTGCGTGTCTGCGAATAAATACGCTTCATTTCCGCGTAACATTCAATGATACGCCTCGTACCCAAAGTGTAAAACGTTTATATATAAAATTTTATGTGTGTGTATATCTGAAAGGGACTCTGAGAGAGAAAAATAAAGTGGCCATTAACCTAGCCCTTATTAAAAGCATTCGTCTTCGCCCTTATTAAAAGCGTTGTACGCAACCGAAAAGACCCATACCGAAATTGTACCATAAAATGTATACAAACGTTCAAATCGATTTAAATTTAATTAAAGGTTTTTTTTATATTTTATTTTATTTTTATTTTACATAGATATATACCAGGAAGGCCTAGCAGTTAGACCTCAATTCGCCTTCCTAGACAATTAATTAAAAACAATGAAGCATTTTTAATACATAAATCGCATTTTTATTACATAAATCCGTAGACACATCTATGGATTTAGACTTGTACATAAATTTTTACATATTGTACATAAATCAAATTCAGATATTTGTGACAGCGGGGAGGATGATTTTTGCCAATTTGATGGAGGAACCGTTTCAACAATGAAATCAGATAAATTTGCAAACTCTGATAAGAAACGATCGACTTGAAGTCACAAATATCAATATCTGGCCAGCAGTATTAAAGATTAGCACAGGATCGAACCCGGTGACCTCTCGGTGCTAAACATAAATGCAACCACCGAGCCATACTGCTGGCTGCTATATATTTAAATATACACTTGAATGAACTGTATTTAATTTATTTATTTAAAAATACTTTGGAAGGCGGCAAAGTCGATGAACTCAAGGGGTTTGTCACTCCTTACAAAAATTAAAATAACAATGACAAAAAAATAGTGTACAGATTAGGTGATTGATGGTCGTCGACCACTGGTTTGCCAGCACTCATCACTAGACTCCGGACCCAAAGTGCGCCGTTTATTATTCAATTGTTGTAAATTCTTTGTTAAAGGTTCGTCGAACCTTTTTTTTTGCACTTAAGCTTTGTAAATAGAGCCAAACCACCCCGATTCCAGGAAAAAGGAAGCTCTCTATCCGTAGTCTACTCATCACCTTGATTGCGCGTTCGTGCCAAAAAGGCCTCAGTGGATGAGCAAGCTGTACACAGCAGCAAATAGGGTCTCGTGACATATCGACCAATCACCAATGACCTTTATGTGCTGAGAGTACAAGCTGTATATAAATTACAGCGGTGTATATACAGCGGTTATACATATACAGCGGTTTTTTTCCGTTCTTCATTCGGAACTTCGGACGGATCAAGAACAATAACTAGCAGCTTGGACTATTGGTTATCATATTATGCTTTCGATCAGAGTTGTCGCGGTTCGATTCCCACTAGTAGCTGTTGGTTTGTGACTCCAGGTCGATCGGAGTTTGCCAATTTTTCTGATTTTCAATGAAACAGTTCCTTTAAATTGGCATCTCGTTTCTCATCTCTCTTGCAAATCTCAAGTTATTTATCGTCTTGAATTTCGCCAATTTCTATAATAAAATGCTTCAAAAATTTCTCCATAGATGTCACTGGAGATGATATCTCTATGAATTCGAATTGTGTATGTAAAATGCTTGTATTGATTATATTATTGTATTGCATCTGTATTAGTACACTTGTCGCTTTGGAGCGATCTGTAAAGTCAAGTGTACATATATTTTCGATTGAAATAAAAAATAAAAATAAAATAAACTACCTTTACCACTACTCGCTGTGTCTTTGATCTCTAAAGCTCCTCTATTTTATTTTTATTTTATTTTATTAATTGAAAAATCAACAGACAGGATGTACATAGATATACATACATCTACATATAATAATTTTAGTAATTTATTAGTTAATAACTTATTATTTGAATAATGTTAGACATTTAGAATGGTTGAAGATTTTATTTTTTGCATTTAATGAACGTAGACGCATTTAACAAAATTATATAAATTAAGATAAAAAAATACACAGACACATACACACACATTTTTTTCTAGATCATGAAAACATGATCAGTAATCGATTCTGAGTTCGAATCAGTAAAAATCTCGAGTTCTAATTTTCGCATGATCACAAAACTTCATCTATTGTTACTACGTACATAGATAAAGTAATAAAATTGATTGATTTTCTCAATGAAATGTCGCACTTTTCAATCACTAATCAAATCTTATTATAATTTTATTAAAATATGAAATTTTATCCATAATTTCCTGATAATATGTATATTCTGTACATTATCTGAAGCTGAAAAGCTCCATAGAACCCTCGACCACTAACGACCTGTTTTTTTCGCAAGAGGATTAGTCGGCCAGATCATTCAAGCATGGCTGAAAGAAAAAGATGATCTGATTGAGTGTGACCGAAATTAGTTTCGCATGTAATAAAATACATATATCACGGTATAAGACTGTAGGTATATAGAGACAAAAAGGGGGGACTGAAAGGGTTGACACAAAGGCACAAAGCGAAGACGATCATTTGCGAATCCGTGTCTGTGTGAAAATTTCATTCGTTCAGCGTAAAAATTCAACGCTTTGACGCGTTCGTAGTGAAACTTTCAGGCTCGAAATATTTAACGATGAAAAGGGCTAAAATTACTTTATGCAATTAAAGTTCATTGTTGGCGCAGAACAGTCGCTATTTAATTCAGATGTAACGGTGAGGGTCGGCATTACACACCACGTTTCATTGTGAAATTCAACTTCTGAAGTTTGGACAAAACTCACCGGAAGACCTACAGGAAGGCAAACATCCTGTGAGGATGTATTAAAAAATACAATGTATGCGACACACGTACACATAATGAAGGAGAGACTCGTACTGCATTAACATATTATGTACAAATCGGAAAAAGCTCCGTAAATATGCGCCAGCTCGTAAATTTATGCTTTTCACTTAAAAATAATACACAAGCTTTGTGTGTGAATCTAAAACATACATTTTATGATAATATATTTGCCTCTTTTACATATGTTTAACCAGCGTGACCAGCACTCATCGTCCAATCAGCGATCGGGACTCAACGGCCAATGAGCAAGCAGCGTTCAACAGCTACTAAGACTGGACCAATACCTCTCTCTAGGTTGAATATAAAAGGTTAGTGGATTGCTCAGTTTGATCATTCGAAGCTGGTTGTCTGAGCAATAAACCTCTCATTATCCGATCCTAAACCTCTCATTATGTTCACGCAATCATATCAATGATAATTGTATTGCCTTAAAGCTTAAAGTTTAGATAAATGTGTATATGGTGTGTGTGAAAGTTACATATATAACACTCAAATAACGTGGTAAAACATAATTATACAATTCTCGGTTAAATAAAAATAGTCTTATATTGCTGAGTAATAATTCTTCAAATGGATACATATTTATGGTCATATTTACCTATACAATCTTATAAGATAATATATAAATAAATTTTTAATATATAATACATGCAAATTTACAAATATTGTCAACGTTGTAAATTGCATTAAATAAAACATAGACATATGTAAACATGTACATGACAAAATTATTAGCGACATAATGTTCACGGATAAAATGATAACGTGATTTTTTTCTTCTTTTAAGTACACTAAATTAAACGTGTTGGTCAATACAATTATTTTGTTTTGATTTTTTGAAGTTATACATTTTGTCCTTTGATGTTTTGTCGTGACACCATAATACATATAGTAAAATCTCCAATAACATCAATTTCCTAATCATTATTCCATACATCAACCTTAACGTCAATTCCTATTAATTCATATAATGCATTCCGAGGAAATCAAAATTGAACGCACACTGAATTGATAGAATCTAATCTAGCATTTCAGCACACAATATAATCATATAAAACGAATTATTCTCTCGGGATAATTGTGAACATTTCCACAACATGCACTTTAATTTTGGGAAAAGGTTGCTTTAAAAAAAAAATCGCTGAGATTTTTTATATTATTGAAATTTATTTATTTACTTATTACTAGAGGTAGGACCGGAAGCGTGCTTTTTCCAGGAATCTGGGCGTTTTGGGAATCTATTTACAAAGCTAGAGTGCAAAAAAAAAGTTTCATCATAAAAATGAACAAAGCACGGCGAACAATTAACAATAAAGGGCACGTTTCCGGTCCTACCTCTGCTTATTACTAGACTACGGATACAGACATTGATGTATAATACACTAGATCCGCCCTTACGCTTTAGTCTAGTCTCCCTTTTGGCGCATGCAAAATACATGGCGCATGCATAGTTTCTCTCAGTAGGTAGGTAGGTACTGCTGCGTCATAGGGAAAAAAACATTTTTTTCCCAACTTCCCCGCTAGTTAAACCCCCCGCACCCCTCAGTTAGTGAAGACAAGATCTCCGACCGTCAGGGACCGAAGACAAAATCACACGTCAGGGCCCATCTAGTGTATTATACATCAATGGATATAGACCTTGCTTTTTCCAGGAATCGGGGCGGCTTGGCTCTATTTCCAAAGCTAGAGTACAAAAAAAAAGGTTCTGCGAATCTTTAAGAGGGCTGTACACCCGAAACCTTAATTTTGTTACCGTTTTTCCTTTCTTCGATATATATATTGAGTGAATGCGACAGTTGCGCTTCGACCAGATAATACGTATTTTAAATCGACAAAATCGAGGTTTCGTATTCTCCAATTTTCTCCTCCGTAACTGGACCAATTTAAAAAAAAAAATCATCATCGGTATGAGAAAGATATTTTCTATGCAACTGTGTGCGTATTAACATTCTAGCTCGTCACGGAGACCGATATACATATATCATTCCATTAAATCACCTGATTCTCAAACTGGTCTCACGTTGGACTTGCGCAATTTGACACGGATGTTATTTCGCAATTTCAGCGATCCCATTGAAACGACCGTGATTATATTCGAGTGGTCCCTGGGGTGCAGTGCGCGGTGCAACGGGTCGCATTAGGGTGACCAATCTCGCTTCGAATGATATTTACGAGGTCGTCGGCACAACATTAACTGCTGTGCTATATTTTGCACGGGGGCAATAGCAACAAATGGCGATAAATTACCGGTAGATTCAGCGTACCGGAAGTGGGTTCGTTGGCGTCTCGTAAATTCGCCTCGCGAGCGTGCCTCGGCCGCATATTTTACTACGTCATTGCAAATATGCAAAGCGGGTGGGTGAGCAACCCCATTTCATCCCGATCTCGTTTCGCATACGCGCTTTATCTGCGATCGGTGCTGATATTGGCTTTAAATTGTTGAAAAGTCCAAAAGAAATGTAATGACTTGTTCATTGGTTGAAACAAACTTTTAATTATAAATTACTAGTTGTTTTACCCGGCTTCGCTCAGTATTTGTAATATAAACAGCTTAAACATGGCGAATCTAATAGTAAATATTCATTTGTTTTTTTATTAAATTTATTTGAATCGAAAAAAAATATATTCAACAATCGAATCGTCATAGAAACTGACTTGTTTTCGATTTCCAACCAACTATAGTTACAAACTTACAAAGTTTCTTTCGAAATTATATATTATACCAGAATCCGGCGTCTCTCCGGGTGCCCTTCGCCCCCGGCGCCCCCCGTCCCCATGTCGTCATGGAAATTTTGACTTGTTTTCGAAGTTCCCAACCATTTTCCAACCAACAATATTTACTTACATACAAAGTCTCTTTCGAAATTATATATTAGATGTAGAGATTTGATGATTAGTGCTCGTTGACCAATGGGTGACCAGCACTCACCGTCCAATCAGCGATCAGGACTAAACGAACTGTGAGGAAATAGCGCGAGTAGCCATTGAGGTCTCACTACATTGAGTATAAATGGTCGACGGATTTCTCTGTTTGCTTATTCGAAGCTGGCTGCCTGAGATGTGAATAATAAACTACTTCAACCAATACAACTCACTGCGTCTTTTACTCGGATCTGGAAACCTATCTCCACAACCAGGCCACAATATACAAGTCTTACTTGAATTATCTAAAATGTATTTTTATGTTTTTTTATAATACATCAGTAGTGTCGCTAGGCCCGTGCGGGGAGTGCGGTCTGCACCGGGTGACACCATTTTTGGAGTGACACAAAATTGTTCAAAAAAAACCTCGAGCGGCTCCGTTGCAACTTCTGTATATATACAGCTTTCTGTATCTATACAGCTACCGTGAAATCCGTATAGTTCAGCTATGTATATACATATAGCATCAAATATGAGCCATATTTAATGCTTTTGTTCGAATTTCTGAAAAATCAGTGTATGTACCTAAAGGAAAGAAGGTTAACAGATTCAGTCAGACGGAGAAATAAACCAGAAATAACGTATAACAATTAACAAATATTAATAATTAATAAACCAGCAGAATATAGTAGTGGTTAGCATATAATGCTTTGAACAGAGTGGTCACGGGTTCAAATCCCACTGGTTTCTGCTGGCCAGACCTTGGATTTGCGACTCCAGGTTGATCGTTTTATATCAGAGTTTGCCAATTTATCTTATTTTCATTGAAACGGTTCCAACAAATTGGCAACCTTACCCATTTTCTCGCAAAATCTCGAGTTTTCAGCAATATTTTTGTATATTAATAATATTTGTATCAAATATACGATATTTCTGGCCAGGAAGGCGCATTGAAAATACCTGTTAGGCCTTCTGGTATAAATTAAAGATAAAATAAAATAATATTTTAATAAAAAATATTTTTTAGGTGACAACAACCACGCATCAGGTAACACCACCCCTAGCGACGCCATTGAATACATAGAGAAAATGTAAAAATAACAAATGACATTCATAACCAGCAGCGTGGTCTAGTGGTGAATGTTGAATTATTTCGTACTTGATGTTACGAGTTCGATTCCCGCTAAGTCTCGCTGTTGGCCAGACCTTGGTTTGTCACGGTCGATAGTTTTTTATCAGAATTTGCCAATTTTTCTGATTTTCATTGAAACGATTCCTGTAAAAATTGGCGTTTCCTTCCTAATTTTCTGTTGCGAACCTTTAGTTATTGTTATATCTTAGGTTTCGCCATATTGCTCACCATAGATGTCTCTGTGGTTGTTTATCGAATTTAAAAATTCGTATTGTTACATGAAAGTTATTCATTGTTATTTATCGTATTAATACGATGTTTGTAATATCTGACCATAGATGTCAGATATTGTTTAGATTTACATGTATCTATGTAATAATTATGTCGACCAGGAAGGCGCATTTGGGGTTTACCTGTTAAGCCTTCCTGGTATAATTGTAAATAAATAAATAAATAAATAAATATTAAAATTTTATTCTTTTTAGTACACGAATTGTTATTTATTTTTTAATAAAATTTAAAAATTGTTTAAAAAATCAATCGCCCTTTGCTTTATTCAGTATTATTAAGCGTATATTTTCCAAAAAGTAAATATAAATAAAGCAATTCTTAATTAATTACATACTAACTTATCAATTAATTACAAGTACACAATTTATTAAAGCAAAGTCCATGCGTGTATCCTTTAGCCTGGCAATGATCGGCGCATTTTTCGCTTATTACCTCGTCGTTGCTTGTGCATAAATCTTTCGGAACATGAAACACAATTCCTGAAAAAAAGAAAAAAAAATATAAAAATAAAAATTCAAATAATTTTTTTAACAAAGCAAAACCAAAACAAAAATCGTTTGTAAACTTGGGTAGGGTAGAAAATAATTGATGTTTATTTTGATACGATGTTTGTGCATCTTAACGAGGGTTCGAAAATTGACGTGTACGTTTATGAACTCGTTAAAAAGATGTAACTTGAAATTTCTCGTCTGAAAACGATCGTTTGTATATCAGAACATAAATCAGATTTTGACGTCTATAATATGTATGTATGTACATATTTGTGTGCATACATAAATATTTAGACGAAACGTCTTGTCGAAATTCAAAATTTAAATCACTCACGATATTGTTGTGTAAAAAATATATCGAGGTGATTTTTTCGTGTATTTTTTTCGACACGGTTCGAATGAGGCGAATGTAAAAAAAAATATGAAGTAAACGCGCGTCATTTCAGCTGAAACGGCTCCGCGTAAGGGAGACGATCTCGGATCAGGTGGAAGTAATTTGCGGAGGGAACTTCCGACAGATTGACGTGGATCCGAGCACCAGATGTTGCAAAACCTCTGGATAGAAGAAAAATGGTAAATTCCGGTCGGCCATGGCAGTAAAGGGGGTGGGTGGGGGAGAATAAAGGGAGAGCAGCGGGTCGTCACCATCGGGAATAAAGCGATTAAGGTGTTGAAACCTTTAATTAATTACCCGTCACGTTGACCCACACCCACCTTTCCCTCTCATCCTTTCCATTGACAATTTTAGACACGTTATACTCAAACTTCACACGAGTAGAATAATAAGCCGTTACGACTACCCTTTGAATTTAAAACAACACACAATTCCACTTCATTACGAGCAATACATCAATATTGTACGTTTTAAATACATTACGCGTGAACACGTGACGAAGAACTATAATATGAAGAGAAGTACCGAAATGGTATGTCTCGACATAGAAAAGGCCTTCAACACGGTTTGGCACGATGGACTCATTCATAAGCTCCTTATTAACAAAATACCAAACTATCTAATTCTCATCATCAAATCGTACCTAACTCGTAGAAAGCTAGTGGTTAGCGTAAATAATGAATTATCGTCTCCAAAAATAATCGCAGCTGGTGATCCGCAGGGGAGCTTGCTTGGCCTGCACTTGTTCTCCATATATATAAATGACATACCTATTCCAAAAAACTGTCACATAGCCCTATATGCAGATGATACCGCTTGCTTCACAAGTAGCAAAAAACCGGACACTATTCTTAAAAATCTTGAATTTGCAATTAAAACAATGACTGAACACTTCACTAAGTGGAAAATTCAAAACAGACGCCATATTCTTTAGTGTTAGAAAGCATAAGCCTGAATTTCAGATCTGAAAATCCCCTCTGGAGAAAGTCTGCAATGGCAGTCAGTAATAAAATATTTAGGAGTGACGTTCGATAAAATAATGAGATGGGCACCTCACATTGAGGCAGCGAAATGCAAGGCGATGCGGGGTATATCCTCAATATATCCAATATTTAATCGCCATACTTCTATATCAACTCAAAATAAAATAAAATTATATCGCGCGCTCATATTACCATTATTAACCTATGCTTCACCTGTATGGAATAACGCCTCGAATACTAACCTTTCCAAACTCCAATTAATACAAAATAAATCCCTAAAAATAATTTATAATACATCCATATATACTAACTTGAAAAAAATGCATGCCATATATAATATTCCATTTGTTACAGACATTACTAACAAACTAACCAGTAGATTCTATGACAGAATCACTAATAACCATACTAGCACACTTGTGAAGAGTCTCGGTGATTACAACAAAATGTCTATACCCTTCAGGTATAACACACAGATTACCTAAACACAATCTGCTTTAGGTCATCGACTTTAGTGAGTCTTAAATTAATATTATATATTAGATGTATTATGAGCACTTATAAGGATTGTAAATAGGTTTTTGAGCTTTTTTCCTATTATGATGTAGATCAACATTAGAATAATATAATACTATGATTACTAACCAAATGAAATTAAATTGTAAAATAGAAAATAATCAGTAGATCAGTAGCTATTAAAATAGATATAAGATGTATTGTGAACATAATTTCGTAATAATAAAAAGTATTTAAAAATCAAAAAAAAATCCGGATAACTATTTTTTTTAATTAATCATGCACACTCGCCTAACAGATTGCTCCAAAGTGGCGAATGTCCTAAACAGATTCAGAATCGATAAATTATATAATACATATATTGTTAAATACATGATTAAACATACAAACAAATCGAAACAACATCTGATATCTATGGTCAGACATTATAAACATCGTAAACAATACGAATAATAACATTATTTATTATGTAACAATACGAAATATTTATATTTTAATAATCATCCATAGAGACATATGTATATGGAGAAAATCAGGCGAAACCTAAGAGATAATAATAACTCAAGGTTTTCGCAATAGAAAATTGGGTAAGAAAGCCAATTTTACAGCGGTCTACCTCACGGGCCTGAATGTGAAACGCCCGAAAACGCAAAGATCGAAAATCGAAAGATCTTATGTCGAAAGATCAAAAAAAAGGGTGCATGGTAAACGGTACTATGTACATATATATATAATATTTATGAATGGCATGCGGTGAAATTATCTCTCTTTTTGTCATACAGCCTTGTTTAATGTGCGCGCGCAGAATACGGAAGGAAAAGCCTGTTCCTCTTGTTCCTGTTGTATCCTGCTCGCGCAAATTAAGTGAGTATGTCCGACGAGGGGAGAGACCCTTTTTTGATCTTTCGACTTAAGATCTTTCGATTTTCGATATTTGCGTTTTCAGGCGTTTCACATTCGGGCCCGTGAGGTAGACCCGTTGAAAGTATACATAGGTATTCTACAGTGCATTGAAAACTATGATTCTAATTGTTGCCAAATTTAATTATTTTAAAAAACGAAGTGGTCTAATATTGTTGATTTTTTCGGGTGGGGGGGTTCCGGCTTGACTTGGAAGAAATCTGGCAACCCTGTATAGATATAACATTTTTTGAAAGTATTGGGGGAAGGGGGAAGGGGGAAGGGGTCGCATCAACGGAATACGATGACAGCTGCCGTAACAGCGCCAAATTCGAGCATGGTTCGACTTGATTTTTTCTTCCGCAAACTTTACGTGTCTCGAAGGGGTAATATTTAAAATTCGAATGAGTACAATGAGCTTTCACCGCGCTGGGGAAAAAAATATTTTCACAATCTTGAAAAGCTTCCCACAAGCAAACATCGACGGTCGCTCATCGCGCTAAGAAAACCCTCCCGGAAAAAATGAGCTCGAAGCTGGTTTCAGAACCGGATGGGAAAACGCCGTTAAGACCGCTAAAAGCTTATCGCCTACGACAGCGAACACGTCGGCGCTTAAAGGGTCAACACACACACACATACACACATCGCATAGGTAAAACGTCGAGCTTTTTGCCGCAAAAGATAACTCAACTACAACCCGGTTCCGGACACGTTTTCCAATTTCCCATTTGCTTCTAAAAAGCTTCCATAGTTTTTTTTTTCTCGTGGAATTTTTTTATCTTGAGAAATACTTCATTAGTGTTCGAATGAGTCGAGAGAGACACGCATACACGATTGTAAATAAGAAAAGTTGGTAACACTGTTTATATTTCATTTTTTTAAATAGCATTATACATACATACATATTTTATTTGTATTTTTATTTTACATATACATATATACACCAGGAAAGCTTGATAGGAAGATGCGCCAATGCGCCTTCCTAGACAATTAATTACAAACAATGCAGCATTTTTATTACATAAATCACTGTATTTCGAGAAACTGAAGAACACTAAATTAACAATTAATTAATTATTCCATTGAGACTTGTACAAACTTTTTTAAAAATTGTGCATACATTAAATACAGAAGATTTGTTGACAAATCTGTATTTCGAGAAGCTGAAGAACACGAAATAACAATTAATTAAATAATTAATCCATCGACATATCTATGGATTTAGATTTGTACATAATTTTTACAAATTGTACATACATTATATACAGAAAATTTGTGACAGCAGGTAGGAATATTTTTGTTTTTTGCCAATTTTGAGAAACCGTTTCAACAATGATCAGATGAAATTGGCAAACTCTGGTAATAAAAGATCGACTTGGAGTCACAAATATCCAACTGTAACCAGCAGTATTAAAGATTAGCCCGGGATCATACTCAATGATATCTTGGTGCTAAACATAGCCAGCAGTATGGCTCAATGGTAGCGTGTATGTTTAGCACCAAGTGATCAGTGGGTTCGATCCGCTATACTGCTGGTTAGATTTGGGGGTATTTGTGACTCCAAATCAATCGTTTCTAATCAGAGTTTGCCAATTTTACCTGATCATTGTTGTAACGGTTCCTCAAAATTGGCAAAAAAAAATCATCTTTCCTATTGTTGACACAAATCTTCTGTATTTATTGTATGTACAAATTGTAAAAATTATGTACAAATCTAAATCCATAGATATCTCAATGGATTAATTATTTAATTAATTGTTATTTCGTGTTCTTCAGCTTCTCTAAATACAGTGATTTATGTAGTAATAAAATGCTGCATTGTTTATAGTTAATTGTCCAGGAAGGCGCATAGGGTTCTTCCTGTCAAGCCTTCCTGGTACATACATATCTATTTTATTTTATTTTATTTTTTATTTTATTAATTGAAAAATCAACAGACAGGATGTACATAGATATGTATAAAAAAACAAATAGTAAATAAATAATATATGTAACATCCGAGTCCAATAATAGATTTTTACAAAAATGAAAAAGATAAATATAAGGAAAACAAATTAAAAAGTAAAGAATAAAGGCATGACAAAATATGTAGAACATTGCATAATTAAACTATAGTATTAAAATATTTGGAAAAGGTTATAAAATAGAATATAAGAAGAAATTGAAATTTACAAATATAAAACAAATGAAAAGGTAAATCTATGTAAAATAAAATAAAATAAACGCAACCACTGAGCTATACTGCTAGCTGTATATACATATGTATATACAGCACAATTTAAACTTTAATATTAAAACATTCTTGATATAATACTGAAGATTTGTGTTATCGATCAGTATGACCGGTGCTACCAACATGATTCAGAGCAATATAAATTCCCCTTTTAATTTTTCCTAGAAAAAATTCAAGCTAAATTTAGCAGCTTTGATTAGTTGCAGTCATTTTTATCAATTCTTACTGCATATCTTAGGAATCGCCTCGGAAAAATGACTTAATTGAAAAAAATGACTTGAAAAGATAAGAGTTATGCGACTCTTAAGTCGGCAGCGCACTTCACCGAATGGTAGTTTTCAAAAGGAAATGAAGACTTATGTTCGGTAATTTATCTCCAAATGAAGAATGAAAAAGGGCTGTAAAGCAAAAGCCGCACGTAAACTCCTATGAATTATTAGCGCTAAATCATCGCACCATTGTATCAAAGGGTGGCAGCATGCGCACCAACTGCCATATAAAATGATAAAATACACGTGACAATAATATAAATAGACCATATTCAGTTTATCTTAATAAAATTAGAGTAAATCAATACTCGTTTTGAATCTTCATCAAGTAGCACAAACATTTTGATTTTTTAATACAAATTGTTATTACATACATATTTACATATGTAAACATAATTTCATTACTCTCTAACCAACAATATGCAGTTCCAAGGTCCTCCAAGGTAAAATTAATTCGTAATGTGTTATTATTCTACGAATATATGTAGATAGCCACTCAAGTAAATATTTGTTTGCTAACAAATAGGAGGACAAATCCATAACGATTTGTCCATTGTAATGTTTTCTCAGAAACTAGCCAACAGATTAAGCATTTAATCACAACACAATACAACAAGTCACACGATCCTACATGTGTACGTCGCTATTTTTCATTTTTTATTTTTTTTTTTTTTTTTTTTTTTTTTTCATACCAGGAAGGCATTACAGGTAAACCCCAATGCGCCTTCCTGGCCAAATTACAAACAATACAGCATTTTTTTATTTATTATATAAGTCGCTAAATTACGAGACACTGACTTAAACTCGACAATTAACGAGACATCTATGAATTGTACATACATTTTTATTGTAATATTTACATTAATCATACTCAAATAGTGGTGACATAGTGGGTAGGAAGGATTTTTAGCCAATTTTTAATCGGGAATCGTTTCAACAATGAAATCAGAGAAAATTGGCAAACTCTGATAGGAAACGATCAACCAGGAGTCACAAATCCTGGTCTGACCAGCAGCATTACAGATATACTCAGAAAAATTCTTTTCAATCGAGGTCAGCTCAAGGGATCGAACTCGGCGCCTCTCAGTGTTAAGCAGAAGCTTAACGACCGAGCCACGCTGCTGGCTCGGTCGTTATTATATTCATATACATATATATACATAATATCACTATCCTGTGTGTCTGTGTATGTGAGATAACGCTCGCCGTACTATAATAATCGTTTCGATTCGACGTATGTATGTACATATGTATGTACTTCACAGCTAAAACAATGCCAACAAAACGCAGATAAATATTATAATAATATAAGTGGCTTTAGGCGTTGTATTGTTGTCAAGTGACGATTGTCCACAGACAATCTTAAATAATTTTAGCATCAGTCGTATTTGATGCTTGGTGCTCGACGTATGTCCGATAAAAACTTTTCTTGGTGCAAGGGCAACGGGCAAGTGCATCGTTAGAAATTGCACGATGCATTCAAAAACACACAATAAACAACATGGGATACATTTTTATAAATAAATTGATCATTTAAGTAACGTTTTCCGTTTTTTAAAGTTAAAGTTTTCATGAAAGCGTCTTGGCGACAGCTAGCATACGCATACGTGTACAATACTACGTAGTTATGGAAACAGTACGCGTGTATTGAAACAAGAAATGTATTCCAAAGGGCACTTCTATTAATATAACATTTCTCTGACAAAACGTACGAATATAATAACAAAAGATAAAAACTTCTATACATATACTGTTTGCTACCAATGTTTTCTCTTTCTCTTTTACCAAAGTCTCTGAGCATTAACCACCATCTATTGAAAATTTATTTAATTAATTAATTTTTCTATTGGTGTTTTATATTGTTTATATGTAGGTAGGTAGATAGTTTTTACCATTTTTTTCATATTAAACAATTAAATATATTTAAAGGTATTTGAAAAAAATTGGACCGCATGGGGGGGGGATCGAACCCAAGACCGATGACACATTTCTTTTATTTTTTTATTCTTTAATAACTTAATATGCCAACACCCACGCAATGATATGACATCGGGTACAACACTAGTTATATATAATATCATAGGAAGCGATTTCTACAACAAATAAATGTGGAAAACTACTACAAATATTATGAACTTTCTAAAGGTCTCTCATATTAAACAATTAAATTTAAATATTAAATTAAATATATTTAAAAGGTATTTGAAAAAAATTTAATCGAATCGAATACAGGACCGACACATTTCTTTTATTTTTTTATTTATTTAATAACTTAATATGCCAACACCCATGTGATGATATTTCATCGGGTACAACACTAGTAATATATAACAACGACCTTTGGTTTTTTTGTTTATATTTTTTAATAAAAGAATTTTTTTTCCACAAAAAGTTCTCAGAAAAGAGAATTTGTCTTGTATGTATGCAGAGAAATGTAATAATAATAATAGAAGGGCCCTTACGAATAAATAAATTGTGTCAATATTACGCGGTGCGTCTCCATAACTACGCTACAACGCACGGAATACAATCAGATCAATTTATTTATAAAAATGTATCCCATGTTGTTTATTGTGTATTTTTGAATGCATTGTGCAATTTTTACCGATGCTTGCCCATCTGGCGAGTAATATAAACAAAAGTTTTTATCGGACATACGTCAAGCACCAAGCATCAATTACGACTGATGATCATTTAGAAATGTCTGTGGACAATCGTCACTTGACAACAATATAACGCCTAAAGCCACTTCTATTATTATAACATTTCTTTGTATGAATGTATATATAATGAAATCGTTGCTGCCGAGACTGAATGTGATATTTTCCACCTTAGTGAGCGTAAATTGTCGGAAATTACTCTAACCCATTTATCTGGTAGTCTGCGCTCATCATTGTTTTCATGATTGATTGTGATTTATGAGTGAAATTTTGATTAACTCTCTTCCATTTGGGCCTTACAGGGATGTTTTGTATTTGTAGTTGTTTCTTACCTATTTATTGAAACTGGCTGTAGGTGCAAGGCATTCCTTATGCTATATTTTATTTGATATTTTTACTTTATCTGTTATTATTAAATGCTATTTTTTATGTTTATGTATGGATGTATTTATGTTTATGTTTAATTGTTATTTTTTTTTTTTGTGTTATATTTTTTGACCATTGTGGCGCTTTAGGAATTCCTGTTATGCCACAATGGTCTGTTTAGAATAAATAAATAAATAAATAAATAAATAATAGGATTTATCGTACCGTTTGCAGCTACGACTCTGGGATACCTAGACAAATCTTTAAATCTTTGTAATTTGAGATATTTATAAATTAATTTCCACAACCTTTACCGATGATATCAGTGGATATGCCAAAGATAACCCCCCGCATATTGTTTTTCGCGTATTGAAGATATCGCCGATGAAAATTCGCCAGATGATGGATGGCCCCCCGGGGGAGTGTGTGGGGTATAAGGTACCCATCCCTGGACAGTGACCTCGAAACGACCCCAACAATAATAAGCGCAGATTTTAGGTGTTTTCCCTTTTTCGTTCGTTATTGTTACGCGACTATTTCCCCGGGGGGGTTTTCCAGGGCCAAATAACTTTCTTCCGTTTCCTCATATCTGGCACTTCTGTCTGATTATTCCCGCGTTCATCTTCATACATCATCTCGTCTATATAATAACGCGTTATTAACATTGATTATCATACAAAGGTTATTCTAAGCTGAAAAAACATTTCACCAACTCTATGTGGACGTGTTTTCGACAGCGCCCAACCACCACACACATTTCCGACACACACTCGTATATTGCCTAAAATAATAATGACTTTTCACATTTGAACTGCTCATACGTTGTGAAAATTTATGATAAACTAACAAAACCCGTCGATTCCATTTAAGCTAAATTTATTTTAGCCCTTTTTTATACTTTTATTCAAATTCATACTGTATTTCCAGATTACCTAAACACAATCTGCTCTAGGTCATCGAATTTAGAGAGTCTTTAATTAATATTATGTATTAGATGTATTATGAGCATTTATAAGAATTGTAAATAGGTTTTTGAGCTCTTTTTCCTATTATGCTGTACATTAAGAGGGATGTACACCCGAAACGTTAATTTTGTTGCCGTTCCTTTCTTCGATATATATATTTAGTGAATGCGACAATATATATATCAATATATATATTGAGTGAACAGTTGCGCTTCGACCAGATAAAACGTATTTTAAATTGACAAAATCGAGGTTTCGTATTCTCCTATTTTCTCCTCCGAAACTGGACCAATTTTTAAAAAAATTTCATCATCGGTATGAGAAAGAAAAAATTTTATGTGCAACTATGCGCGTATTTTTTTTTAAATCGACCGTTAAATAAGCACGTTGTACTATTTTCGTGGGTGTAGAAAAGAGGCGATTTTATTGATGTTTGGCGGCTCGTAGCTCCTATAAAAAATAACTAATCAAAAAAATAAAACGATAGATGCAACTTAATGGTGGATATCCATAGCATATTCAAAAATACTTTCTCTAGTGCCATAATTGAGGAAGGGAGAAGTCTAATACGTTTGTATGGACAAGGCGCTGGTGTCCAGCCCTCTTAACATTAGAATAATATATGTAATATTATGATTACTAACCAAATTAAATTAAATTGTAAAAAAGAAAATGATAAGTAGATCAGTAGCTATTAAAATATATATAAGATGTATTATGAACATAATTTCGTAATAATAAAAAGCATTTAAAAATCAAAATCAAATACTGTATTTTCCATTAATATAATTTTGATTGCTCAAATAAAACACTACACTAAAGTTCACATATCTTAATATTTTTGAAAGTTACTTGATTAATTTTACTCCAGACTAAATTCCACGAAAACTTATCCCCCATAATATGGGTAAAATCAAATTTTAATTCAAAAACACTCACCACAACTATTTGAATATCATAAAGTATACAACAAAACTAATTAATCTAACAAATTCAATTTGATTATTATATGTATAAAATTCGTTTGCTAAATTAAAATGTCACTGGCATTAATTAGCATAACCAATTTGAATTGACATCCAATTCCCAGAATAATTAACATATCAATGCAACAATATTTTGTAGCAATAAAGTACGTCAACAAACGCAACACGCGACTAATTAAACATTTAGAATGTCGCCATTAATCATCGTCAACTGTGTCGTAACATCTTCTTGATTGATTTTAATTATAACCATTGAGACAATGACAGATACTTCAGAAAAAAAAACGACAAATTGTCTTATATTCTATTCAAAGCATACCTGCTCTTGGTGTAATTGCAAACTCATCCAAGTCTTGAAAAACGGTGTCTGGAACGGGTGCACATTGGACACACACACTGAAAACTACAGCCAGTAAACAAAACCTCGTTATAGGAGACATTTCGTTGTATAATTTATAACAAATACGACCGCTGACGGCGAAGAACTGAACGTGACTCGACCGTTTGTCGTGTTTTTATTCGATTCGCATGACGCAGACTGCACGTCACCTCATTTGCAATGTGTGAATCATCAAATTCGTTGTGAAAACTTTGATTGTTGTCGGTGTAATCGAGGTCAGAATTTCCTTGAAAAGGTCTGGAATATTCTTGATATTTGGTGTGACGTTTCCACTTTTGTTGACTTGATGAATTCTGTATGTAATATTATTGATAGCGTTGGGTATTCTCTAGTGAATTATCTCAATAATTAGTCATAATAACTCTCTTGAACGGAATTAGGGTGATAGTTGTCGGGGATGTCTTTTCCGAAATGGGGTTCATTCATTCTACCATTTTCCGCCATCGCTCCTTATTTCAATGGCGCTTTTATTTCCTTCGGAAAGTAGTACTTAGCTGATGAAACGGAAATTTCGTCCCGATTCCGTAGATTTTCCTTGCGCTTTTCTTCGAGAAAAAATAAATTGTTGCTTGTAATCCAATTTAATTGCATTTGCAACTGAATTAAAGTCTCAAAATAGTAATTGTTAATACCGTGAATTAATTTTTTAATTCAATTTCAATCAATTTTTGCTTCCTGTGGTAAACAATGTCTAAAAAAAGAAGGCCACTTCCGCTACCGAAATGTACAATTAAATTGTAAAACGAACTGTGCATGCATATATTATTTGACTTGATTGAATATTTAATATTTGCACAAAATTTCAACCGTACGATATTCAAAAAAAAATAATTAATTATCGTCAGTAGATAAATCATATAAATCATGAAATTGTTATAAAAAAACTTAAAGCTGGTACATAAATCATTCAAAAAACAATACGTTTAACTACATATATTCTGAGTGGCAAGTTTTGATCTGATTTTTGGTCAGTCAATTACAGTTAATAAACAAAAATTAATCACGTGTTTTCAGATTAAAAAAAATCATTATTTATAATAGAACTTCATATGTCAAATTACAAACGTATTGTCAAAATAAACCGACCATTTCATCAAAATTAAATAAAAATAACAATAGAACTGGCAGATTTAATCCCCATTATGCCAAATAAACGGCGAAAAATGTGTAATGTAATTTACTTATGCATACATATGTATATGTATCATATTTCATTTTATTAAAATATTTCGTGGTGTAAAAATGAAAATACCTTCTTCACTCATATTATTTTGCGCTCTATTATAAATACATACATATAATACATGTGGATCGACCAAAATTATGAGGTTTCATAATTCAATATGCACATTTATATCAATATTGTTGATATTATACATGTATTATTACATAAATGTATAATATACAAGCAACATAGATCAGTGGTAAGCGTCTAATGCTTTCAATTGTGTGGTCTCGGGTTCAATCCCTGGCGTTATGCTGCTGGCCAGACCTTGAAAATGTGACTCCAAGGTCGATCGTTTCCAGTTTTGTTAGATTACAAACCAATGAAGCATTTTAGAATTTTCAACTGCCGCGCCGCAGACTGATTTTTTTTTTGATACGTGTAAAATTAACAAAATAAATAAGTACAAATTTTTGCAAAAGATATTCTCGGTTTCTTTAAATTTCAAAAATTATATGCAACTAAAAATTGTCATTTCTTCAATTTTCATTTTTTTTTAGCAGAGCGCACATTTCTTTAAAATAAGAAAATGAAGAAAAGATGATAAAATTAATATAACACAATATTATATTTTACAGTTATTTCAAAATAATTATGATGAAAAATAATAGCACAAAGTGATTTTTTTTTTTTTTTTCAGAAACATATAAAATGAATCATGTAACAAAATATTTAAATGCTAATTTAAAATAAATATATTGTATGTATATTTATATAATAATATTTGTTTTTGGGAAACAATTTTATTCGGAAAAATATGAAATTAAAAACAATATCAATCAAAAAATTCTTCTGTGCATCAGTGGATGGACAAAATGAAACAAATCAAACAATTTTACGAAAATGACAGGACGAGAATAAAGCATGTAAAAATGGGACTGTCCCGGCAAAACGGGATGTACGTTCACCCTATACATAACTTCCTTTTCACCTGTGAAATACAGTAGTAGTTGTGTATTAAACAGCACATCGTTTCACTCAGTCGCTCCTCATAATACTATAACACCAATTGATTTTATATCAGCTTGCTGCTATCAATTAGGATCACCAATAAGGGTACAAAACAGTGGCGGCTCGTAATAATTTTTAGTGGCGGGGCTGCACTGAAAAGATGTCTAAAAAATGTCACCATAATTATTCTATCATGTCATAACAGGACAAAATAAGCACAATTTTTGGCGTACGACCACTTACATGTGGATTTAAGTATTATTGAAAAAAAAACTAGCAAAATTCACCACCCATTAAAGGGGTGCGTCCAAACGTGATGAAGATTTCGAAAAATACGCTGGTACTCCAGTAAGATTGCTAAAAAAAATTCGTTCTTGCTGGTTTCGCGACGCGGATTAAAAAAAACCCCAAAACCTTTCAAAAACTTAACCCCCTAATTCGTAACGAAAAACATTAACCTGTTGACAATGCATCGATACATCGGTTGTTTCATCTGCCATAACATTTTTATTTCAGCACTTATTTGTTCCCTACACACGTTCAAAATACAATCTAAAAGTTAATTTTTAATAGTTTTTGATGTCCCTTTAAAAACCAAAAAAGTTTGAAAATGTTTTTTTAAAGAATCGTCGAAATTTTGTGAATATTCTAGAAGTCCCCGAAAAACTCCTGGATTTTTTGAATTATCTGTTTCATCGTGTCCCCTCATTGGCATTTCAAATTTACCGCAAAATTTAACGCAATCAATAATTTTAAATAAAACATCCCGATTTTTTTTTTTTGACGTTTTCGTTATGCTTATCTATTTCCCGCCGACAAGCTTCCCAAAATCGTGAGATTACACACATTTTTTAAGTGTTCGACACTTCCCTCGTGTTTTTAAATTTATCGTTTAAATGTTTTAAGTCAATAACTCCTGTTTTCGTCCAAGATGCTTCGCCTGGCGACTCGCCTCCAAACAAAAGACACTGATAACAAAATAACGCGTTTTTTTCTGTACATCTCGTTAACCAATTGTATTTTTTATAAATGTCTGGATTAAATTTTCGCGAGTAACTAAAAGATCTACTAGTTGCAGGCTGTGAAATAATTAAATTGGGCGTGAGGCAGCCTAATGCTTTTATAGCAACTTTTTCGGTTCTAGTTTCTAAGTTCTAGTCGCGAAAAGTGCAAATTTTGTAAATATTATAATGAATTCTTTTGTTCTTCCATTTTTAAAAGAAAAAAAATCTTAATATATTTAAATAAAAATTACGAGAAAAAGTTAAACAGATTTGAAAAAAGTTTGCTGTTATCAAAATGAAAACGACTCACCGAAGATTTGATGAGGGCTCGTACGCAACCAATTAAGAGTAACGAAAACGAATAAAGCTGTGATCGTGCGATTCAACTAATCAAATGTAAGATCAAGCGCGCGAAATCTTAAACAAACTGACAGATGAATGTCGTTTAACAGGCGAAGGCTGCCGACTGTCCAGCCCAAAAGGCAGAGTGAGTGAAAGAGAAAGAGCTATCTGCAGTTGCAAATAGCTCTTTCTCTTTCTCGTTCCGAAACTCCGGGCTGGGCAGCGTTCAGCTCGGCGCTGTAACACTTTACAGCCAGTACAGCAACATTTTAATTCATCTGTCACCATACAAGTTAGTGGGGTCTTCGAAACGGTCAACATTACTTACAATATCACCCTTTTGGATATGGGTGATATTGTAAGTAATATTTACTCTGTCGAAGGCCCCAATAGTTAAGTCCCCATCCAACTAATAAAAAAAATATCATTAATAAATAAAATATTAAATGTATTATTAAATATATATTATGGAGGATGAACGAATGAGACGACTGGCATGTTAATGCACGTGTTTATTATATGACAGCTGAAGACAGAGTGAGTAGCAGCTCTCCGAACCCAGCCGGGTTGGTCCCCACTCGCAGGAAGGCAACCAAACTCGACCATGTCGTATAAGCGAGCCGCCACATCACTCCCCCCCCAGCATCAGCGATACCAAAATTACAAAGAAACAAATTTTACAAAAGAAAAAAATTATTGTTACACAAAGAGAAAAAATTATTACGTGGGGAGAAAAAAAATTGTTGACGTGGGTCATCCGCTGTGTACATAGGTGTACCGCCCTGAATGGTCGGTAGATTCGAGGGCGGTGACGTCGCGAGCAGGACGGTGGCTGGTCCGATGGTCGCGCCGATGCGATGCGATGCTGCGGCGGCGCCGCTCTTCCGAGGCTGATGTCGGTTGGTGGGGCGGCGGGGGCGGCAGGGGCATCGATGTGGTTGATGATACTCCGAGCTGGACTGTGAGTCGTTGTGGCTCGTGGAGGTGTTGTAGCGCTACCGCCCGTCTCGGCGTGACGACGCTCGTGGGGACGGACGGGGCCTTGATGATGATGATGATGATGGTGCTGAGGTGGTGTATGTCTTGTGGTGCTGGATGACCGTTCTATGTGTAGTGGATCGCGCATGACTCCACATCCAGCTGTCAAGATCGTCGTCTCATTCGCTCCCCCATTTTTTTAAGCACCTGTCATCGACGTTGTGGCTGGACGTCGGTAGGTAGGTAGGTAGGTAGGTAGCCGTGTCTGCTCGTTTATTGTCACCCGCGGGCCGCGACGCGCTCTGTTGATGGCGATGGGGGCGCAACGGGTAGCTTCCCCGCCTGGCTCGGCGAGGCAGGGATGAGCGGCATGTTGAAATTGATCGAGGCTGCGTGGCTCGATGTCGGGGGTCACCAGTATGGAGGATGAACGAATGAGACGACTGGCATGTTAATGCACGTGTTTATTATATGACAGCTGAAGACAGAGTGAGTAGCAGCTCTCCGAACCCAGCCGGGTTGGTCCCCACTCGCAGGAAGGCAACCAAACTCGACCATGTCGTATAAGCGAGCCGCCACAATATCTTAGAATTTTATAGGAGGGGCTGCAGCCCGGCAGCCCATTAGGACGAGCCGCCACTGGTACAAAACTTCTCAGTAGTTTCATATGGTTCTTATTTTTTAACTTTAAATTCTAATTAGCCAACAATCTGAGCATGACCAACAACTGAAATACTACCCCTACAAAGAAATAAGAGTATCATAATAAAACTCTAAAATCATATATGATATACCAAAATTTTGATTTAATAAATATTTATTGAAGCCTTACATAAACGGATTATTTCGCACATTGCGATCTCGCGAACGAAAATCTTTGCTACGAAAATCGCGAATATTGAATAATCTGGAACTCGAGTTCTCGTTAGTATTGTAACGTATATGAAAAAAGAGCCGCCGTCTTAATTGGTTTTGAGGATTATATCCAGGCTTAAGTGCAAGTCGGCTAACAATGCAGACCCCCGAATGCACTTAGCAGCGGTAACGGTAACCCAGCGGTAACCAATGGGAAGTGGCTGGGTTTTAGCGGCGGTAACCCAGCCACTACCTGCTAGAATTCTCAGAACTGACAGCGCGAGACCGTGGAACTACATATCTGGTACGTGACTATAACAATAGGTAAACAAACACGTCGAGGAAGATGCAGTGAGCGACCTGCCCTTTATAAGCAGGTACTTAGGCCATGTGAAGGCATTCTGGACGAAGCACGGGCAGTGCGTGGATCTCCTTAACCACCCAATAAAGGTCTGTTGATACCTATCCAGCACGACCCGTATCCTGCAGGTGTCATGCAAGTGCGGATAATATTCTTTGGTACATTATATGGACGTATTCATACTCCACTCGCACATACGCATTTACGCAGTCATGCGCGTCCATATAGAATGTACTAAAGAATACTGTCCGTACTTGCAGGATTCGGGTCGTGCTGGATGGTTACCTGACAACTCGTTCACAGATTTTCAGTAAACCGAAGATGCGCTCCAGGCATTACGTATACGGCCATCTCTTTCTCACCCCGTCTGTTCACCAAGATCTCGTTTACTATGCCATTATGTATGCAGCCATCTCTTTCACAGACCATCTGTTATCTTTGAACAGACGGTCTGTGAAAGAGATGGCTACATACGTAATGGCATAGTAAACGAGATCTTGGTGAACAGACGGGGTGAGAAAGAGATGGCCGTATACGTTATGGAGGATGAACGAATGAGACGACTGGCATGTTAATGCACGTGTTTATTATATTACAGCTGAAGACAGAGTGAGTAGTGGCTCTCCGAACCCAGCCGAGTTGGTTCCCACTCGCAGAAAGGCAACCAAACTCGACCATGTCGTATAAGCGAGCCGCCACAACGTAATACCTGGAGTGCATCCTCGGTTTACGGAAAATCTGTGAACGAGTTGTCGTGTCACCGTGCTGGATAGGTATGAACAGACCTTAAAGCTATGAAGCGACTTTGGCCTTTTATTTGGATCCTCCACCCACCCCTACGCAACAGTATTATATATAATATGTAGTTCATGTGGGTGGAACTCTAGATGGATGGAATTTTCGCATCTGCCAGATGTTCCGTGATCGAGATTTTAGTGACGTTTTCGAGATCGCTTTTTGTGAAATAATCTAAATAATACCCACGTCCCCTTACATAACGAAATTACACAATTGCGTAGTACGATAATATTTGTTCACGACGCAGTTGGCAGCAGTGGCTGTCAGTGTCAACAGCTCGTGGTCTCGGGCGCCGGTATTCGAACATGATCCGCTTCACCAAATCTTTGCTGGTCTCCGGCTGCGGATCCTCACACCCATCACCTGTCACAATCCTGAGACACTTCTCTGCAGAACCTCACAACAAATTTAACATCAAGAATGATCTCGAAGGTCGACCATTATATTTGGATGCTCAAGCTACCACCCCAATGGTTAGTAATCAACACTTCTATACCTTCATATTTAAATTGTGATTTTTTTTTTTTGCACAATATTTCATATTCGATGTATTACGTTGTAGAGTATTGAAATTATCTTAATCTTAATAATTTATAAAGGTCAAAAAATTCCTGCATATAATGTTTCATATCAGAATTGACTTTTATAGTTCAATAATACTACTAGTTTTTAGATAGTATATCAGTAGATAGATTATTATAATTGTAGTTTAAGTATAAAAACATTCGATAACGTTAGCTTTTTTATTGTTTTATTGCGTATTGATATTCTTATCTGATGTATTTTAGGATCCGAGAGTCTTAGACGCCATGATGCCATATATGATCGGCTTCTATGGAAATCCACATTCCAGAACGCACGCTTACGGATGGGAAAGTGAAGCTGCTGTGGAAAAAGCTCGTGCACAAATAGCAAGTCTTATAAAAGCCGAACCAAAGGAAATCGTCTTCACATCGGGGGCAACGGAATCGAACAACATATCGGTGAAAGGAGTTGCAAGATTCTATGGGGAAAAGAAGAAGCATATAATCACTACACAAATAGTCAGTACATTATAAAATTACAATCGAACTCAAACGTTGGACTTTCAATTAAAAATTTTACATACTTATATATGATTAATTTTCAGGAACATAAATGCGTGCTGGATTCGTGTCGGGTTTTAGAAGGCGAAGGATTCAGAGTCACGTATTTGCCCGTTAAAGAGAATGGAATCATCGACATGGCCGATTTGGATAAAGCCATGACTACTGATACATCACTTGTATCCATAATGGCTGTTAATAATGAAATTGGTCGGTTTAATATACAAATATGGTATCGATTGCGTTATTATTTTTATTAAATGTCGTTATTTGTAGGTGTTATGCAACCCATATCAGACATTGGTGCACTTTGCAAGTCCAAAAAGGTATTCTTTCACACGGATGCAGCGCAAGCGGTAGGCAAGGTACCTATCGATGTAAACAAAATGAACATAGATCTAATGTCGATATCGGGGCATAAAATATACGGTCCTAAGGGTGTCGGAGCGCTTTATATAAGACGCAGGCCAAGAGTCAGAGTTGAAGCTTTGCAAAGCGGTGGCGGTCAAGAGAGGGGCATGAGAAGTGGAACTGTTCCGACTCCGCTAACTGTAGGAATAGGTATTTATATCGTGACATTTTCAAATATGAACAAACTCCATTATCCTATTCATGGCAATGGATATGAATTAGTACAAAAGTTAATTCCATCTCCAAAAAGGTGCCGCTAGTGAAATTTGCGAAAAAGAAATGGCATACGACCATGCTTGGATGGAAAAACTATCAGCCAGGTTGTTGGAGAAGATAATGATCCGTTTACCGCAAGTAATAAGAAACGGAGATCCGGTTCACACATATCCTGGCTGCGTCAACCTATCGTTCGCTTACGTAGAAGGTTTCACACATTCCATATATATATGATACGTTTAATACTTCGTAATATAATCGAAAGAATAATTACAGGTGAATCTTTATTAATGGCGCTCAAAGACGTAGCTCTATCGAGTGGATCCGCTTGTACGTCTGCGTCTTTGGAACCCTCGTACGTCCTCCGAGCAATCGGGGCAGATGAAGACTTGGCGCATAGTTCTATAAGGTTTGTTTTTCATGTTAAATATCCAACCAAGGTATCAATCAAGTGTTGTAATCGTGTTTTGATGTGCAGGTTTGGACTCGGTCGATTCACAACTATGGATGAAGTTGACTACACGGTCGATAAATGTATAACACATGTGGAAAGGCTGCGGGAAATGAGTCCTCTTTGGGAAATGGTACAAGAAGGAATTGATATAAAAACTATAAAATGGTCTCAACATTAAAAAGCCGTGCTCACTCACTCAATACATTCTCAGTCTGAACGCAGATAATAATTTGTTTATGATTCGTATATATCAATATGTATTCCAGATGCATTATACGTGTGTGCATATCAATGCCAATGTTTTGTTCCTTTTTTATGTTCTACTAAGTTCAAGTGCTATATTAATATAATATGTATTGGTTATTTATTTTCAATGTTTAAATATATAAAATAAATTTTATAATTCATTGATGATTTAGTTATTATTAATATAATATATATTTGTAATCTCAGATCTATTCAATAAATATATATATTAGTTGCAATTTTTTTTATTTATATACCTATATATGTACATATACCCAATTATACTTTCCCATGATGCCCATCTATGGACGACATCTATATTATTAAACTTGCCCATATACGTATATATTTCATCATTGACAGCCGCTCCCCATTCACTGCTGGATGAAGGCTTCTCCAACACGCTTCCACTCGCCTTCGTTTTGCACAACTCTCATCTACATCCCCGCACATTTTCCTAATTTCGTCTACCCATCTTCCCTGCGGTCATCCTTTTACCCTATTACATTCTCTCGGGTACCATTCTAGTACTTTCTTTGTCCATTCTTCTAGCCACGAGGCCCGCCCATTGCCATTTCAATCTCTTCACTCTATCCACTACCCTTTTCATACTTCTCACCCACGTATTCCGTTTCCTGTCTTTCCTCGTTATGCCCACCATACAGCGTTCCATACTTCTTTGAGTGCATTGGACTTTGTATAGCATCTTGGCGTTCAATGTCCAAGTTTCGCATCCATACGTCATCACTGACAAAACGCATCGATCGAAGAACATTAGATATACACATATTCACAAATTATAAATTTGAAATCATATTCAAACAGTGGTGACAAATAGTAGCAAGGATGGTTTTTTTTTAATTTGATGAGGAACCGTTTCAACAATGAAATCAGATAAATTGTCAAACTTTAATAGGAAACGATCGACTTGAAATCACAAATATCCAAATCTGACCAGCAGCACTTCATACACTACTCGGAATAAATTATTTTCAATCGAGATCAACACATGGGATCGAACCCAGCAACCTCCAAGTTAGCATTATCGCAACTACCAAGCTATGCTGCTGGCTTATTTGATTTAAAACTCAAAATGAAACAAACAATATACATTTAATAAAAATTATATGTATTTCTTGAGATTCTGTTTAATACAAATAAAAATATATATGTTATAATACAAAAATGCGAAAAAACAGACCTGATCTATCAAGTAAAGACTAGACATTTTGTTAACTCATCTTGTTACACTTACAATAGCACCAAATTTAATCGGTAGTTTCTGGTGTATAGTGGATTCTAAAGCTACAAACTATTACAGACCCACCATTATATCTACCATCAACTGTTACCAGAATTATTTTAGTATCTATCCAATTTTATTTCGGATAATGGCATTCATTTGTAGGGTAACAATCGATTTGTTCAAATCACAATCCCGTAGGACGAACAGTAGCCGTCATAAGGAAGATGTCACTTTGGATATAATGGTAGTTCTATACACATATTAAATTGTATAATGACAATTGCAATACAAATAATATACAATATAATAGAATATATACTAAATAGTAATTAATGGTCATGGTTATAATGGCATACAATAAACCTAAGCTAATAATCACCTTGTTAGATGTAGTTCTGCAAACATTTATTATATCAATACAGAAATATTGCTCGTATGGGTTGAACCTTTTTTGCAGAACTACGTCCATTCAAATACAATTTTAACATGAAAATATGTACGTTTAGCTGCATCCAGTGCGGTTTTTGGTGGTAGAACACTGGAACAGTGTCCCAGTATCTGATTTCGTGTTTACATAAATACAGCTTAAATCCAATAATAAATTTTCAAACATCAGCAAAAAACAAAACCATAGCATAAGTTCGATGCTTTATCGAAGGTATTGGCAATAAATGTTGAGCTTAACAATATCTGAATTCCAGAACCTACGAAAAACGCACTCGTTTATATCTGTTCCGAGTCGTTATACAGTAGAACCTCAATTATCAAGATTTTCGATTATCCGGATTGTTTTTAACAAACACAAATTTTACGACTTTGCTACTTTGAAATGCATAACATAAAATTTCGAAAATAAGACAGAGAAATGAGTCTTCAAAATTCGATACTCAAAGGACGTTTGTTTCTTGAATATTTGATCGCGATTTAAATATTTATTTTTAATACCAATATGGAAAATAAAACGTGTTGTATTATCATTAAAAAACAAATTAGATATAAAGAACGTTTTTTGTCAAATAAATATGGTGTTTGGAACGTCAATAATCTAGGATATAAAAAAAATTATGTTATGAAGTTTACTGATTCTTTAATGTCTGAAGATGGAAGCTCAGAGCGTAAGGTTATGAAAAAATCAGGATATGAAGAAGTCAAAGAGTGTATTTTTATGTGATTCATTCAAAGACGATCGTCTGGACAGCCAATATCTGGTCCATTATTGTATGAAAAGTATTCGCGATTTGGCAGCTAACTTTAAGCAAACATCCATAATTGAATTTCTTAATAAAGAATAATTTAATATTGATCTTCAGGTTATTATATATATGTAAATGTAGACAAATAAAAATTATTTATACTGAATGTACACTTATTTCCCTGTCAATTGTGATTTTTTTCGATTATCCGGATTTTTCATTATCTAGACTACCATCATTCCCAATTAGTCCGGATAATCGAGGTTCTACTTTAATATATACTCGTTTATATTGTCATAATTTTTTTCACATGATTAATATTTATAAAGGTTTTTCGTTTAATTATCACCAGTCTTTCTATTTCTAATAAAATATTTTATGAGCATTTTATGAAACGTACTGAATTATATTCACCACTTGAGAAAATTTGTATTGAAAATTTCCAGTATCTATATTATATATTTAGATTATTTTATGTATTTATTTAACAAAAAAAACTTATCATAAAGCAAAATATAACATTTTTGGTATATTTTGAGCTCATTTAGTACAATATTAGGAAACTCATGCAAAAGCAAACTAACGCTATTGTAAATTAACAGAGGTAGGTACAAATCGATATCAATTATAATAAACGTTAAAATTTGTATGTGTTCGTTGTGAATGGCGATCGACACGATATACTTAAAAATACAACATTGTTAAAACAAAGCATTGAATGCATACGTCAATACCTACATTAAGCTTACATACATTCATGAAAAAAGGTGCTTACAACAACATCCCTTGAAATATACATCAAAATGTAATAAAACTCCTCTGGGAAAACTTTCAATATCAAAAATGAGTAAACTTATGTTATTACATATACGTATATGACCAATAAAGCCTTAGCACAAGCAGGACGGCTCGGTAATATCATCGGGAGGCGTTACTTTGAAACTTTGATGGTCGAGATGTTGTAAATCAATTTTCGACTTGTTCGATTCTAACAACTGACTCGCTATATCCGTAAACATCTCCTCAATACCAGCACCAGTTTTACACGAAGTCTTATAAGTGTGACTTATGAGATTATGACACTGTTCGCTAAAAAAAAAAAAAAAAACAACACGTCAATTATATAACCAATACCTTTCTACACAATAGTTGAATAATATCGTTTGAACATTCATTAATGCATAGATTAAGAAAATGGAATTTCAAAATTCGTAAATTTAATTACCAAAACCCTTCCATGTCAGCATCGGTTACTTGAGATAGCGTCTCTAAATCAGACTTATTGCCGCACAGGAATATCTTAGCGTTTTCGGCATATGTGACTATGTCGAGCAAGTGTTGAGACAACACGTGAAAAGATGCCGCATTGTCCAAGGAAAATACTAATATAGCAGCCTCTGCAAATTTGTAATAGCTGGAGGTGATAGAAGCCACTCTCTCCATTCCACCAGTGTCCCACAATTGGAGCTGGAAATAATTAGAATTGTATGTAATCGATTTTTTATGAGGTGCGAATTTAATTAGTAGAAGTCTACCTTGATCTCTCTAGTTCCCAATTTGAAAGTTTTGTCGTAGTGATCTAACCCAAGAGTAGATTTTCTGTCCGTGGATGTAATAAATGTATTATTGGTGAACCTTCTGAACAAAGAGCTTTTTCCGACTCCGTACTCTCCGCATAGTATCACCTTTTGTTCGGGTACCCTCACTGATGCCATTGATGCTAGCTTTAACTAATTAAATAGATTAAAATCACTTAACATAAGGATCCTAAAATACGAATGAAAAGCCGGAAACGTTTGACACTTCACGCCCTTTCATATGATTTTCATCATAACACAACATGTAACGACCATTCTCGTAATTGACAGATTTTGATACATTTTTTAAATGTGCAAATATAAAACATTGAATGTGTCAATATAACATTAAAACTATTTTTAAAAATATTCCAGTAAACCGTCATACAAAAATTAGATTTTACAACTTATTCATTATAGGGTAGATAATGTAAAATTGTTAAATTTGTTGACGAATGAACATGACAAAAAAAATAGCATGAATAAGAACCTTACGTGCATACATTCAATAGGCATGATCACTAATTAATAACAGTATATACTTTCACGCGGTCTCCGTCACGGGCCCGATAGTGAAACGCCCGAAAACGCAAATATCGGAAGGCAAAGATCGAAAATTGAAAGATCTTAAGTGAAAAAAGGGTGAATTGTAAACGGTACATAGTCACTTAATTTGCGCGAGCAGGATACAACAGGAACAAGAGGAACAGGCTTTTCCTTCCGTATTAATGTGCGCGCGCAGAATACGGGAGGAAAAGCCTATTCCTCTCGTTCCTGTTATATCCTGCTCGAGCAAATTAAGTGAGTATGTACCGTTTACCATTCACCCTTTTTTTTATCTTTCGACTTAAGATCTTTCAATTTTCGATCTTTGCCTTCCGATATTTGCGTTTTCGGGCGTTTCACTATCGGGCCCGTGAGTTAGACCCACTTTCACGATATAAAAATATACTTTTATATTAACTTTTAAGCCCAAAAAGAGATTCCAAACGCACTATTTCGCAAATTGCGATCGCTAATACGGAATATCTGGCACTCATTACTATGATAGTTCACATGGGCGACTATCGATTGATGGAATTTTCGGATGCCGTATGTTCCGTGATCGAGATTTTAGTGATATATGCGAGATCGCTTTGTGCGGAATAGTCACCGAACCGTCAATAATTGTGACCTTTCTATTTCTAAATTATTCTAGTTTATTTTATCATTAATTAACAACCAAAATAAATAAATGATTAATTAAATAAACGGCTGAGAGAAGGCAAAATAATGGAGAGGAAAATTCATGTATAAAAGTAATTATATGTATGAAACTTTTACTATTCTGCATTTGAATAAATTTTCAAATGTGTATTTAAAAGACAAATCAACGTAAATGTATATTTTCATATAATGCCCATATAATGTTGCTACCCTTACAGCATGACTGAACAGTTGCATACAGATCAATACTATAATATCCACCCCCGGCCTTTAATGCCACATTGAGAATAAGGTTATACAACGCATTTCGTCCACATTTTCCCAACACAAATGCCAAATTCAAGATGTAGTTAATTTTAATAGCAATTAAAAAGTCAAATATTGTAGATATCTAGCACGGTAACAAAGATAATATGTGGTGTTTACAAATGAACATGTTGAATATTTTACATGAAGACGTTGTTCGATAATCAGAAATGGAGAACAGTGTGGAAAAAAAGGAATCGCCCTGGATTATAGCCAGAAGGGGAATCAAATTGTTATTGAATGATAGGAATAAGGAAGCTGAAAGTTTATTCGTTACGAGCCCACCCGGAATCCAAATCACTGCTGGAATATGCTTTGTAACATTTATGGTAAACCAATTGAATATATTAATTTTTTGAAGGTACAAATTTAATGAAAATGTATTTTATAAAGGTAAACTTTTGTATTTCAGAATGCTCTGATGTGTTTTGATGATAGGAAAGTCACCGAAGCCATTGGTCAGATTAAGAAAATAGAAGAAGAATGTGTTACTCAAATTGGATGGATGAAATCGTTCAAGAATAAAATTTTCACCAACCACGAAGAAAGTAAAAGCCTCGAACAAACTCTAGAAGAAAAAATCGTATTGGCAGATTCATTGGTGTGTCAATCATTCCTCACGTTTCTTCACAACGATTTTACATCATATATGAAAGGTGGATGGACGTTGAGGAGAGCTTGGAAAGTTTATCAACATACTTATGAGCAATTAACATCAATACATCAACAGATGTTTGGAAATCGTAAAGAATCAGGTAGCCTATTTAAAAAATACATACCCACAGGTTTAAATTTGTTTTAATTTTAAATAACTTAAACTTTGATCGTAGGATGGTCACCAATTTCGATAGATTTATTATCACCAAACAGATCAACTCCAAACCAAGACATACAGCAAAGTAAAACATTTGAAACAGATATTAATTCAAGCAATGGTGATCCAAACAGATCGTACAGTCCAGAATTAGAAATAGATAACGATGAACAAAATGACCCGAGTCAATTTAGAACTTCCAATTTCTATTCTTGTTCTAGTAAGACCTTTTCAGATTTTTCAGCGTTAACAAATCAAAAGCAATCAGACGTCGGAAATTCAAGTAAATGTTGTGATGCCAAAGAAGGTTGTGAATCAAACAATTGCCAAGAAGCTACATCATCCGTCCTGCCTAATGCCGTTGTCCGTCCGAACAGTCTCTGTCTCAATTTCAAACCACCTAATGGTGATATAAAGCAACCATTAAGCTGTGATGGCTATCAAAATTCCATGCATAAATCCGTATCCCTATTTTCATCGCTCAATAACTTTAGCTCGGCAATATTTGAAAGTGCTTCATCTTTGATAGGATTCAACAAAGAACCTTATAAAGAGTGAGTAATTACTTATCATCTGAAAGTGATTTTAGATTTGAATAAGTTACATCCAAATTTATTTCAGATGGCAAACCATGGATCCGGAGACAGTTTTACGTCTTATGTCAGCTGTTAGTTTCGGCTATGGTGTATTTCGCTTATGTGTATCTTTAGCACCTCCTGGCGTACTACGTTGGGTTAACATGTTAGGATTTGAGGGAGATCAATCTGCCGGCGTTAAAAGCTTACATTATTCTAGAAAAGGAACTGATATGCGAGCTCCGTTGGCATCGTGAGCAATAACAAGTCTTTCAATCATACCTCTGTATATTATACAAAACTGAAAACGAATGATTTTTCAGTTTAACATTACTTTGGTATCATACTATTGTACGACCGTTCTTCAACCTCGATGGTGCCTCGAGCAAAGCATCAATAGAAGAAGCTACAAAAATACTAAATGATGAAGTAGAATATGCAGATTCAGCACTGTTTTTATTCTTTAAAGGGCGTGTTGAAAGACTTAAGGTAATTCTAAACAAACACATATATTAATGTATTATATATTGTTTCTGAACTATCATAAGATTTTTAAATATTTCAGCCGAATATTGAAGATGCCATACAAGCTTACCGAATGTCCATTGCTCATGCTTCAATCATGGAAGTCAAACTTTTAGGTAACCATAGAGTTAAATTAAAACTTCTAATACAGATTAATATTAAACTAAACCCAATTTAAATAAATTTAGGTTTACATGAGGTCGCTTGGTGCTATTTATTGACATTGGATTACAAATTGGCCCATCAATGTTTCCTACAATTAAAGCAAAACAGTAAATGGTCAAAGAGTTTCTATGCTTATCTTACAACTATTTGCGCAGGAGCCATGGGAGACAACAATTATATTTTAACTGGAAAAAATGAAATTAAGAAACTTCTGGAAAAATCTGCAAACAAAGTATGTACATAAATTTTAAATAATTTTGTGTTCGCAACATAGATATAGAATACCATAGATACGCCCTGACGCTCTAAGCCGATCACCATGTTGGACCATGCACACACAAAAAAAAGTACAGATCATGCACACTCTCTCTCTCAGTAACTAGTTAGCTTCCAAGTTGGAAGGTCGATTGACATTTTTCGAAAATGCCAACTTGCTCAGTGAAATTGTGTTACAATTACTCAAGAAATCATAAAAAGGCGGATGGCATCACATATCATAAGTAAGAATTAATATATAATATCTTCAATTATAGTAGTATTTTAACATATAATGAAATATCGGCGCGATGTATGTACTGATGGTCGACAACCTCTGCCACAGGTGTCACTAAATGCACGCGTATATCTTGTTGGCACTGAAGGAAATTCAGAAATCGACATTATGTTTAAAACTACAAACAATGAACTAAGTATTAAAGTGTCAGCTTTAAAATAGATCCTTGTGGAAGTGACTAATGTTTAAATATTGTAATAGCTAGTGATGGTTTTGTGGAGGCTTGCCGAGCCAGCGGTCTTGGGGGTTGCCACACCGGCTTTTATGCAGGCTGGCAGCACCGGGACCGTCTGTCAGAAGCGCCCCACACGCACGCTCCATTATTTCAACACTCCCTATTATTTCACGCACGCACGCTCTATTATTTCAACACCCACGCTCTATTATTTCAACACCCCCGTTACTACGAATTCTACACATCCAATGGCTCAGTCACCCAATCATCCACAGCTGTTGCACACACAGATGCATGCTCACTCAACAACGCAACAGCAACAGCAACCGCAACCGCAACCGCAACCGCAACCGCAACCTATGGGTCAGGTGAATGACATGGGGGGAATGGTCGGTGGTTCAGTTCATCCGCCTGTGGCAGTCGTAGAACCGTCGAGACTAGTACCTGGCGGTGCTGCTACCCGATATTGCCACAAAGCACTCAAACAGCTTATGGTCATTCTTCGTTCTCCAAAGACGCCCGATCAACAAGATCAAATATTATCGATTCTTAAATCTCATCCGCCCCTCTTGGCCGCATTCACCAAGAGTCGACAGAGTGCTCAAAAAAACCAACAGCAAGCTGCAGGAGGAGCACATATGATAGGTGGTGTTAATACAGCAGGTGGTCCACCACCTACAGGTCTATCACAAAATCCGTTGCCGCCGCAACAGTAACAACTGCAACAACGTCTACAAATGCTTTCACAGTCATGTCTAGTATAATTCCATTGTTGTAACTTATATGTATGTTTTGAATAGTGTACTTTCACAGTCATGTCTAGTATAATTCCATTAGTGTAACTTGTATGTTTGATCAGCGTACTTCTACACTTACACCTAGTATAATTCCATTTTTGTAATTTATACGTTGTGATCAGCGTACTTTCACAGTCATCTCTAGTACAATTCCATTGTGGTAACTTATATGTTTTGAATAGTGTACTTTCACAGTCATGTCTAGTATAATTCCATTGTTGTAACTTATATGTATGTTTTGAATAGTGTACTTTCACAGTCATGTCTAATATAATTCCATTAGTGTAACTTGTATGTTTGATCAGCGTACTTCTACAGTTACACCTAATATAATTCCATTTTTTGTAACTTATACGTTGTGATCAGCGTACTTTTACAGGCATGCCTAATATAATTCCATTGTGGTAAATATTGTAATTTTTGCAACGTTGTCACTGGAGGGGGAGTACTGTGGAGGCTTGCCGAGCCAGCGGTCTTGGGGGTTGCCACACCGGCTTTTATGCAGGTTGGCAACACCGGGACGAGCGCGGTTCGGCGCGTCTGACAGACTCGGCGCCCCACTCGGTGTACGACAACCCAATAAACAACACACGCTCCAAGCACGCTTTATTATTTCAACACCCCCGTTACAACGAATTCTACAGTTTTATTATAGTAACATTTGTAGTTTAATATAGTGTGTATAGCTAAATATTTTTTTCTTAATATGGCTTTATTAGTTTGGTTTACTATCACGCGGAGTGTCCAATAAAATAAAACTTCAGTGCATGTACCGCTGCGTTCCTTCCTTTTTTTCCACCACTTCCCCGCTAATTAAACTCCCCGCACCCCTCAGTTAGTGGCGACAAGATCTCCGACGAAATTTGTATGTAATGGCATATCTAGGTTATTCTACATCTATGGTTCGCAAAGAATTTTCCATTTCATCCTGGAAAATTGCAAATATTGCAGGGTTCTCAAATTGAAAAATATATACGATGTCGAACTGAAAAGCTGCCTGAAGAGGAAGATGCTGAAAAAGATTGGGCAAAAGATGTCACTCACTGGCAACTTCATTGTTTCGAAATGCTTTATTTGTGGAATACATTTCCCAGTTGCAAAACGTCCGACTTATTAAACATAGTCAACAGTAAATATTATAATTTTCAATACTACATATAACAAAATGAAATAGTGTCTGATCTGTTATTACATTTCAGTATGTACGCCTAAAGACGGTGGGGAATCGCTTTCTCACGAGCCGATAAATGGCCTCGGCTGGCTCATAAAAGGAGCCGCTTTAATAGTTATAGCGAATCGTCTCAATCGAAACCACGACGATGCTAATCTAGATGTTCATGAAAATCCTGCTGCATACTTTACAAGTGCAGTGGAAGCCTTTAGAACGTGCCTACAACGTAGATCAAAGTGTTCCAACGATGCTCACGTGTCTGCCTTTGCTCAATACGAGTTAGCTGTGCTACTTTTAAGGAATGCAACAGTCAGTAATACTTCTCTAAATGTATTACTAAACAAATATATATTTAATTTTTAATGATATTTTTTGTGGAATTTCAGACGAGACTCGAAGGAAAGAATTTACTTATGAAACTACAATATCAATACAAAGATTATGATTTTGAACATCGTTTAAACGTTCTAGTCAATTCAACACTGAAAAGTCTAGAAAAATACGAATCTCAACAGAAACATAAATAAAATATTGTATTCATAAATAAAAAATTGTATTCATTTAAAAAATAAATAATTATATGCAAGCCCTAGGTATTAAAACGCTGGAAAATAGTAAAAAAAAATACATATATTCCTCGTAGACTCAGATTTACTATTAAATTTAACTACAGACTTATGAATACATTTGAAAACACGTACAAATTTTTCAATTAGATCATAGCTTTAAATTTGCACAAAATGTTGATTTAAAGTTTCCAATTCATATATGTATTTCTTTTCGTTGAAAATTTTACCACTATTCACGCCTCGGGCTCGCACTACTACAGTTATGCATAGAAATAATCCATTTTTATATTAATCTATAATAAATACATATATTTATATACATACATGATGTGATTGTAGAAATGTCATAGGTATATTTAACAAAAGTATTATATTATACAAAATTTGACATGTATATACATATATAAGCTAACAAAAAAAAGAATTTATTATAAAATATTGGGTAATATTGATTAAATTTAATACTTGTAAAATATGATCCCGATGTGATAGGATGGTCTTAATCAAAATTTGGAATCCAAATTCAGTTGCTCAGATTGATAAATTCAATAAACTAATTTGGTGCCTGGTAAGATATTTAGTCGGTGTGAAAAAGATCCGTACATGCCTTCCTATTACAGCCTGATTGTAATGACAATATCATATTTTCATATTATAAAGTTTAAAATAGCATCACCATTTATTGATGCACAATTTATGCAAGAAAAGGTTTACTTCTGTTAAATGTTAATGAGTGTCGATTTATGTTTTTAAATGACAAAATCAAAATCAAATGAAAAAATGGAGTTAGTTATGAAGACAATATTTTTAAGCTGCATATTTTGGGGCCACTTTATCACTGAATAGATGAAATTTAGTTGTGTTTGAAGGCAATGCAATGAATTAGTCCAATTCTTTTTATGTGACGTCCATGCCCTTTAATTTTATCGAAATAATAAAGTAATTCCATCAAAAGATGTGATAGTTTTACATTTCATAAAGTATTATGATTGTTGAATAAAATATTAGGTAGAATAAAACTATTTTTATATATAAAAACTTCATAAAAAAATTATGAAAGCACGAGAAATGCAAAGTTCACAAGGACAACCATTTAATTAGTAAGTCAATGTAGGTTTATTGTTATACACTAATTATTATATGCATTCTGTACATACATAAGTATTTAAAAATGAATAAAATTGAGCACATATTTTAACTCAAATTTTAGTATTACTATACATATATGAGTGAAGAAAGAAATCCATAATTGGATCTTATCCTTGATACCCCATTAACCACACTGATTTAATACTCAACAACTTCCTGTTCTCAATTTTAATTCCATTTCTCATGTCAACAAGATTATGAACCATACTGGAAAATTATTCTTCGAACTTATAAAAAGAAAGACCATTTAAATTGACTACTAAAGGAATATTGAAAATTCAAATTGTATTGCAACTTACCTGTAATACAATTTGAATTACTTACACATGTTCTAATTTAATTTGTAATTTAAAATACGAGAATCTTTAACTGGATGAATCCATAATTAAAATATGGCATCTAAACCAATCGATGTTGCCAGATTTTCAAAATCACAGATCGGGACATTCACTATTTCAATCGATCAAATAAAAAATTTAAAGAAATATAATTATGTTATATGTATATAAAAAAGTACATATGTATACAACTGTTTATTAAAAGTATTTTTCCGAGCTTTTACTGGTTTCAAAATATGTTCTCCACTTTGCTTGATAAAATTTTATCTTATCATTAATTCAGCTTCTACGGTTTTTGATAACAATCCGTTTCTCTCCTTTCTTCAGGCTACATTCATTAGACTAAATATTCTTTCGCAAATTGCATTGGTATGTGGACCACAATTTCATACAAATGAATGCCAGCAGAATGATCTTTAAAAATGCCATCCATTTCTCATATATATTGTTTACTTTAGTCCAGTGGTTCTTAACCTGGGTTCGATCGAACCCCAGGGGTTCGGTGAGTCAGCCTCAGGGGTTCGGCGGAAATTCAGCAGAGCCAGGTTCAACAGCAATTCTCCAGAACAACAACGCTCTCAACGTTTTGGTGTCAACAAATGGTAACGTACCCTGTTATTGCAAAGAAAGCTCTGGAGATTTTCATACCGTTTGTTACAACATATCTTTGCGAGCAATCCTTTTCGAGGATGCTAGACATAAAGACGAAGAAAAGGAACAGACTTTGTTGCGAAAATGACATGAGAGTGGCACTTGCCAAGGTTTCTGAAAGGCAACAGCAGAAGTCACACTGATTTGCAGTAAATATTCATTATTATGTTTTTGTTTTTGTGTGAAAATCATGTTTTAATGGTTTTGTTCTTTGAACACAGTGATGTTGATTTTGTGCACCAGTAAAATATGTACCTATGTTTTGAATTTGAAAACAATCATATTTTATTTTTCCAATTAAGGGTTCGGTGAAAGCGCATATGAAACTGGTGGGGTTCAACTGCTTTAGTCATATTCAGTAAAAAATTGTTTAATAAACAGACATCTTCGTATAGAAGGTCAATATCGCAAGTAATTGTTTTGTTAATTCTTCAACTGACGAAAATTCGATTTTCATGTATGGTTTTAAAGACAAAACTAATGATTGAAATTTTTCTTTTGAAGTCGAACTACTTATGTACAAAAATTAAGCAAGCCTCTTTAACAATATACGTACATCTTTGTACATATACAAATTTTGTTAAGTCGGGATTTTCAGAGGGAATGCGGGACTCGAGATTTGTCTGTTGAACTCGGGAAAGTCCCGTTTAACTCGGGACAGTCCTGCTGAACCCAATTATCCCCATCAATTAAATCTACCCAATCTTATATTCCTTAGTCTACTAAAAAATCAGAATAAACTTGGTTTGGAACTAAAAATAAAGATTTCTTCTAATGACTCCATAGATATGAATCTCACAACAATTTCCATTATAATTCTTAGTCTCATATAAAAGAATATATTAGAAAGCTAAATTTGACATAAAAATGTTACTAAAGAAAAATCATCTCTTTTTCCAGAAACATTATTTTATCTTTAAAATAGAAAAAAAAAAAAAAACAAATGAGTTAAAATACAAAAACGAATATTTTTTAGCAGATGTTTATTGAAAAGATTACATTAATTGTGTGTTGTTTAATGAATTCACTTCCTAGGTCTATTTTGCTGTCTTTGATCACGTGGGAAAGACCTCTGTGGTGGAGTACGAATGCGTCTGTCTTTCTTCGACCTGTTACGCACGACCTTGCTGTGAATGGCGCATGATACGCAGTAGTGAAGCTTTGCGTACAGCTTGGGAAGCTGATAATTGGCTGAAAATTCAACGAACAATTCAATAACAGCATGTCACATTGCAAATACATAAGTCAAATCTAACTATAAAATATACTAACAATCATAGGAAGCCTCCATGATATCCCTGACGGCGGCGGCTTCAACGATGTTCCTGATGACGAATTTCTTGATGGCCTTGTCTTTGGGCACGCATCGTGCACAGTTGGTGCAACGGACGGGCTCTACGTGTCCTCGTCCACTCTTGGAACGTCCAGCGTTACGACGCTTGCAAGTCTGCCAAACACAAAATCAAACCAATAAGAGAAATGAAGTAAAAACATGCTTCGAATATTAGCTTCAGAGACTTGACTGAACGATAAAAATTTAAGATCCATTTTGAAGCTAAGAAACTACCCCCCGGCGAAATTTAAAACGTTTGCTCCCCACATTCTAATTTTCAATGTATGGAAATCTGAATATAAACGGATGTAAAATGAAATGGGATAGGAATCAACTGAATGGCCGTTCAATCGATTTGTAGGTTAGGAACTAGTGTCCACATGGCAACGCCGCTGACTGACAGCAGAGGCCGCGGCCTTTTTTATATGAATTTACAAATCGATGTGAGGCGCTGACAGTGAACCCATTGAATTTTAGCGATATTCCCGATATATAAATGAATATAATTGCAATAAAATGAAATGGACGATGCCGTGACGTACCATGGCGGCGGCCGGAAGAAAGGAGGGTCAGTCGTACCAACTGTCGACAAACACGCCCCACCGCGCGATATACTATTTGGCCCTAGTGCGATCCTAACACAGTCGTGTGCCACAAAAAAAAATTAGTTTTTATCATTGTTTTAATACTTGATTATTTGTCTCATTTACATACTTACCAATGCTGTTTCAGTTTCAATCTAAATTTCTGTCTCAGTTAAATGAACGATGAGTTCATTTTGTATTTTTACTTTTAATTTTATTTTTACCATTCGATAATGATAAAATGAATTTGCTTAATTTTTATGGTTGTGGCTACTTGCAAAGACTATATCTGCGAATTATTGGCTATTTGCAGGTACTATATTTGCGAATTATCGGCTATTTGCAGGTACTATATCTGCGACAGCCACAAAGCCTTCTGCGCATGTGCGTGAACTTATAATCCGATTATAATTTCTTACATTTAATGTAAGCAGTGCCAATTTTAGGGGGGGGCTGGGTCACGCCACACGATGTGCCAAAGGCGCTCTAAAATTTAAAATTAGAGCGCCAAAAGCCATACAAAATTTTAGATTAGAGCGCTAAAGGTGAAATTTTTTTCTAAGGGCGTTTAGAAAAAAGAGGGCGCCATTGGGTGTAAGGCCAGCACTGAATGTATGCTAGACTTGTTTAATCAATCGTTCATTATACATGAGGCAAATAAATTTCGCACGTTATTATAATAGATTTATATCATTTAGCTAGTTTGCGGCTTGTACTTGTATGTAGGTATTATATGTTGTATATGATAATAATTTTCTAACAATTAATAATATTAACTAATTTGGATAATATCTTTTACTCTACGTCACATTACGAGTTCGAACTAAATTTTAAGAGGTTTAAAACAAAATTTTAACTGTAAACACGCTGACAGTGATAGTTCACGCGCATGCGCAGAAGGCTTTGCGCCTGTCACAGATATAGTACCAGCAAATAGCCACAACCAATTTTTATACAAAAAGAGCATTCTTAAAAATACAGAAGTCCGTTTACACTATTTTATCTGATGAATAAAGCATAATGACCTACAAGCAACCTCTCCTTATACTTTCTGGTCTGAAATCTACGGTTCAGTGATTATTTCACACAAAGCGATCTCGCGCACGTCACCAAAATCTCGATTATGGAACGTCTGGCACCCAAAAATTTCAATCATCAAGAGTTACCCGAGATTTCGAGTTCCAATTCGCAATTTTTATGGCAACAATTGTCGTGTGCGCTATCACAATGTGTGAAATAATTCGTTTACCGAGATCTACATATATGTATGTATGAATTTAATACACAAACAAATCAGTTTAATAAAAATGTATGAGACGGATGAAACATTAGTTTTGGCCAGAACACATCAAAATATTTGCAATTCAACGATTTTATTTATAATATAATTTAAATTCATGATTTTTATAAATTATTAAATTTCAATTTATTAGTCGATTTACTTCAATAAAATTAAAGAATCTAGTCAACGCATACCGAAATACTATACTATTAATTAATAAAAAGTAGTCGGAGTCGGTTGATTTTTTACAATCCTCATATCAGCTTGCTTTCACTTTTTCATCTGACAAAATTTGTTACAACTTTGACTCCAACTCTACATAAAATGCTCCAACTCCACCGCTCTGGTATTTACAATAATATTGATAAGTATTTGAAAATATACATTTCTATGAATTTATAGTATTTGTACCAGCTAATGCAATAAAAATGTATTATATAGTGAAAAATACAAAATAATTATGTATGTATATGATTTGTACAATTAGATAAATAAATCAAGTTGTAAGTATGAGGAATACTTATTTGAAGTAAGTATCATTTTGTCATAAATTAATTACAATTTACCGTAACTCAAAATCCCTAATTGTAAAATAAAAATCTATGTCTATTTTATTTCAAAATAATTTAGAAATAGCATTTTTTCCTTTTTCAGTAATGCTGTCGAGAGCTGCCAATTGGTTGATAAACCTGTAAAACAATCAATACATATGTACATTACGTTATCTATAATAAATGAGATTCTTTTTTTATTTCGGCTACACATAGCAGTTATATTAATGTTTTTAAAACTGATATCCTGATATTGACTACAATTCCATTATATCCTGATATATGACGACAACATCATGAACTTATTTACTATATTTAATAAGAAAAAATTATAAGTATTAAATTAAAATTAAAAGTTCTAACGTACAAAAGCCAAAAGCTAAAAAGGCTATGCTTAGCATTTTTTTTCTTTCGGCTTATATACACTGACAACACTATTGACAAATGTCAAACGAGCGGGGCTCGTCCTTTTCATTGAAGGCGGTTTATCTTTGTATTTGACACTTTATACTGTATTTTATTAATGTCTAACTATCATATATGACCAATTTAAAAATGGATCGTAATCCATATTAAATTCAGATATTAATAAATCAATTCATGTATAAAAAAATAATTATTGAAATTATAAAAAAAATAGAAATAACATTTGAAAATGAATCCGAGATTTCAGAGTCAAAATAACGGTAACGACAATGATGAGAATTTATTTTCGAAAGTTTTAAGCGGCATGAAATCTGTCTTCAATAACGCCAATAAAAGCAAGAAAAAGAACTCCGTTAACAAGCAGGATCAATCTTCGAATATTTCTTCGTCGAGCGACGCCGTATCACTTGAGTTTCCTAACAATATTGACACTGTTAATTCAATTTGTAATGAAACTGACATCACCGGTGACGATATGTCTCACGAAAAAGATGACATTCCCCAAACGTCTCAGAGCGAGATCGCCAATCAGTCAGTGATTGAAAATGTGCTGGGTATTGATGAATTTCTCCCAAACTATTCTACAGTTTCGACGACAACTTCAGACGATATCGAAATTTCTTCGTTGAATTTGTTATATCAACCGGATCATATAGATGTTGTTCACGTAAGTGAAATTGAAAATAATGCCGAAGAGCTCAATCTAGAAAATAATATAGACGGTAGTGTGAATCAATTGATTTCAGACATTGTCATTCTGCCTATCGATGAGGAACTGAAAAATTCTTTAATATTAGATTCAAATTTACCTATAATGGACGAGTCAGAAGATAGAATGATCGAATACGAATGTTTTAAAGCGGTTCAGATTCTTGAGAATAAGCCTGTGCAAAAGAAGAAAACAAAATTAAAGGTCAAATCAAAATCTCACACTCAAAAGCATAACATTGAAATTGTACAAAGTGACGCTTTGGTTGATAGTAATATACTTACAAGTGATGCTGTTTCTACAATAGAGGAAGTAAAGGAAGATGTCGAAGTTAAACAAAATAAACCACGCATAGTTTTGAAATTTCGATCCGAAAAATCTGGACCGCGCAGTACTAATGTTAAGATTGTTTCCAATGAGAAATTTGAAGGAGATGCGATTGCTATCATAAACAGACGATCATTACGAGGAAAGCCTTCGATTATTAATGTCAGCAATACACCCGAAGAGTCTAAAAAATATCGTAAAAAAATTGCAGAACATGAAATTTTGCCGTCCTTTGTAAATAGTGAATCAGATGAAAGTACTAAAACACCTCCGTCTTTAAGGAAAAACAAACAGATTGCTGTCAATCAGTCTGATTCTAATTCTGAAGACTCGCCACCGTTGAATAAAGAGAAGACTGCTATTAAACGTTCAGCCCGCAGAAGGTCAAAAGAATTTTCCGAAAATGTATTAGCTAATGCTATAGCCCGTAAAGAAAAAATACTCAACGAAACGTTGTCCGGTCAAACTCGTTTGTCGCGTAGAATAAAACCGACGGCAAAAGTTCTCGCTAATCGAGAACTGAGACTCGGATTGGAAACTCAGAATAATGCCAGACTGGCATTGATTTCGGAGAAAAACATTCTTCCCGATGAAGTCAAAGTAACAAGATCCTCATCGAAAAAAACCCCAGAAAAGTCTCATCAGTATGAAAAACCAAAATTGAAAAAACAAGTCAAATCTAACATTTCGGTTGACGATAAAAAAGTCGCATCTGATGATGAAAATCCGACCAAAAGTGAAAGCAAACAGGCTATAATACCAGCTACGTACATTGAACCGTCGAGTAAGGAGCCAGAAGTCAACCTGAAAGCTAGCAGTTCCAAACGCGCCAGTAAGAACAATTCGTGTGAGCTAAACGACGAGGACAGCGAACGTAAGCGATTGAATAAACTGAAAAAGAAACATTTGAAGAAGCTAGGATTGAAAGCCGTGTCTGATAATAAAAACCAACGAGTGTTCAAAGATCGAGATGTCATTACGGACGAGTCTACGATGGATTCTACAAACACCGAAGCGTTAATTGAACATTTGATAACTCGAAATCAAGCCACTTTAAGGTCAGTTAACATTTTGTTTTTTAAATCCGTGTTTATGTACATTTTCTATGTGTAATTTAAATTTCAGTTTGGACAAAACTATCGAATCTGAAACTCAAGAATGTATGGAATCTACTGTAGAAAATGATGATTTAGTAAAAATTGAAGACTTACCCGTAATTGATACAAAGAAAATTAAAAGTATCAAACATTCTAAAAGGAAAGTTGCACTTTCCGATAGTGAAGATTCAATGGCGGGCGAGAAAAAGTTGGGTAGCAACAAAGACGAAGACGAAGTCACATTTAGAATAACCAGAAAACGATTCAAGATGAACAATTCTGGAGAACAGAACGAAAGTGTTCCTAAAATCGTTAAGGAAATGTAAGTATCCGATTAGTATAGTTTTACTTATTAATTATAATTCAAACGATTATCATTGCTTATCTATGGTCGATTTGAGTATCACTTTTGATCCTCAACTCACCTTTCAAATCAAGACAGTCACTGACGTTTCTTTTCGTCGACTCTGATTTGTCTTGAGATATGCTGGGTTATTCTCCAACCCTTTGTCTTCTCGCTTGTGAGAAGCAAACTAGAGTATAATGCGATTGTGTGGAATCTGCATGAAAAAAATTACTCTCTAATGATTGAGAAAGTGCAAAAAGCATTTCTTCGTTTACTATATAGGAAAGAGTATGAGTATTGCCCATGTATCTACACTACTCCTTTGCTTTTGGGCATGCTTGGGTATAATTCCCTTGAACTTCAGAGAAACTCTTTCAACTCGCTTGTTAGAAGTAAGCTAGAGTATAATGCGATTGTGTAGAATCCGCATGAAGCAAACTATTCTCTTATTATCGAAAAAGTGCAAAAAGCATTTCTTCGTTTACTATATAGGAAAGAGTATGAGTATTGCCCATGTATCTGCCCTACTCCTTTCCTTTTGGGCATGCTTGGGTATAATTCCCTTGAACTTCGGAGAAACTTCTCATTAATTCGTTTTGTTCTCCAGCTTCTATGTGGTAATACTTCATGCCCGTCGTTTCTGCAACGGTCGGGACTTATATCCCTAATAATTATGTGCGTGGTAGACATCATCATTTGATGGTTGTACCTCCTGCTCGCACAGTTCTTTATCGAATGGCTCCTATTCCAAGAGCTATCCGACTTCAGAATGAAATCATTGCTGCTGAGCCTGAATGTGATATATTCAACCTCAGTGAGCGTAGGTTATCGGAGATTATTTTAACTTATTTTTCTGGTAGCCTGCGCTCATGATTATTTTCATAATTGAATGTGATGTATGAGTGGAATTTTGATCATCTCTCTTCCATTTGCGCCTCACAGGGATGATTTGTATTTGCAGTTGGTTCTTATATATTGGTGCAAGACATTCCCTACTTAGTATTTTATTATTTGATATTTTTACTTTATCTGCTATTAATACAATGCTATTGTTTTTTATGATTATGTATAAATGTATTTTTTTTTCCATGTATATTGTATATATATTTATTTTTATTATCTTTCTGTATTTTTTCGACCACTGTGGCGCATTAGGGACTCCTGTAATGCCACAATGGTCCAAACTTAAACTTAAATAAATAAAATGAATCATTGACCATTTGATTTAGGTATTCCGACAAAAATGCTAAAAAAGCACCGTCAAATCAAAATTACAACACCAACGTCAATCTCATGTCTTGCTTATGCAAAGACCAGTCTAATATTCACGCCGATCCAAATTCCATATCAGGTAATTTGATTTTAATCGTCACACGTATGTGATTTTCCAAAATTCTAATGCAAATCAAACCACAGATCCTGAATTTTGCCGAGCGATTGAAAACATTGGAGGCCGACATGTGGGGTGTGGCCGACCAATCAACTCCAATCGACTTGTCAGGGCGGGATCCCGTGCTGCATTTTTCCTCGCATGCGATATGCACCACCAGAGGCTCGCTCTGCACCATTGCTGCTCCGGTTGTGGCGTATTTTGCACTCAAGTAAATACCGATTTGAACATTTCTATTTGATAGTGTGATTTTATTCAATATTGGCTTTATTTTTCAGGGTGTGCATTATCAATGCAGCGAAGGTCACCTGTTTCACTGGGAGTGCAGCTTGCCGTTTGTGCCGTTGCTGATTCCTTCCGGTCACATGACTGATCCGGAGTCGTCTCCGTGTGCTGATCAGCCGGCTCAACCGAAAGGCACCATCACCGATCTGTACAATGCAGAGCCGGGGTGTCCTCATTGTGGTTTGGACTCGGTCACACTAGATCCGATCAATGTCGATTGCCATAAAGTGAACTTACAGATGGAATGTTCCGGCCCTATGATATTTTTGCCTAGTCCTCGTTTACAATGGCGAGTGATTATAAACATTTGAAGGTTGATATATTCGTACACGTATGATATTATATTTTATTTTCTTCAGGATTCCTGCGCGCATGTCGTTTTCGTCGAATTCTAAATTGCTAATCAACGGTTCATCGGAAGACGCTGATGATTCAGTTTTACCGCAAGATCTTTTAGAATGCCTTAAAAATTACTTCTTCAGTGACAATCCAAAACAGGATAACCCCGTCGACTATGATGAACTTCTCATGAATGAAAATAAGTCAGATACTGATTTGATCCATGCAATATTCGATTCAGAAAATACAATCGATAAAATTCTCATTGCCATTAGTAATTATTTTCATTTAAAAGTTTAGTATATATGTACATAAACTAGCATTTCAGCTTAAGTAAATGTATTTTTTTTTTATTTAGAAAATGGAGCTGATCCTCGCAAACAAATATCTTCAATTGACGATGGAAGCTTCATGCATCTAGCCGTCAAAGAAATGAATCTGAGTGCTTTGTATATATTCAGAACGCTCGGCTTGGAGTTGGACGTGTATGACAACAAGCAAAGAACTCCGTTGATGTTAGCTGTTATCAATTACGATAACGTAATTCATGAACAAGAACTTGAAAACGATGATGAAGATATCATTGCAAATCGTTCAGATGGAGTTTTGAACAATATTGTCGGTAATACGATTGCGTACCGACGAACTATAAATTATTTATTAAAGGCTGGATGCGATTTGACTTTGAAGGTTATTTTTTCTTTGTATTGAATGTTTATAATTAAAAATAGAATTTAGTACGAATTTTTATATTCATTATTGCAGGGACCGGGTGGAGCAACTGTGCTTCATTTTGCAGCTAAAAACGGAGATGCTATCACTTGCTTGTCGCTTTTGAATAATAATTCATTTAAATCTAGGGTTATTGTAAATCAACAGGATGACGGTGGCTTAACCCCTCTCGTATGGGCTATTGAAAACAAACATAATGCGATTGCTAGGTTAGTTAAAGATGAAATGATAATTTGTTTTTATTATATTGAATCCGGTCTCCCATTTTATTGCAGACTTTTATTAGAACATGGGGCTAATCCGATGTCTAGAGATTTGGAAAATAACGCTCCTATACATTGGGCAGCTTCAACAGGATGTAAAGCCATTTTAGAAGACCTATTAAATTTCGGAAGTGGAGTTAATGCCATTAATGCAAACGGTGACACTCCATTGTATGTTTAATATTTTTTTTATATAATTCTTATCATATGTATATTGTGTTCAGATTTATTTCTTTATTTTGTTTTATGTTTCAGACATTTGAGCGCTCGGCAAAATCAATACAATTGTTTAATCATATTGTTGGCTCGTGGTGCTTTGGTAATTATATTCATTTTCGCACCTCGAAGCTAACATATTCATTTGATGAGTATTGTTTATGAATTTATTTACAGATCAATCTTAAAAATCTCGACGGAGAGACTCCTATCGACTGTGTCGTCGAAGACACTTGTGAATGTTACATATCTCTTGCAATTAACGAACAATTGCAAAGTATTGTTCGTTCTCCAACCAGAGATGAAAAGATCATGGCGAAGTATGTGCTTTATTTTTTGTATTTTATAATTTTTACATAGATATATACCAGGAAGACCTAACAGGTAAACCTTAATGCGCCTTCCTAGACAATTAAATACAAACATTGCAGCATTTTTATTACATAAATCGCTGAATTTCAAGAGGATGAAGAACACGAAATTAACAATTAATTAATTAATTAATTAATCCAGAGACATCTATGGATTTAGACTAGTACATAAATCAAATTCAGATATTTGTGACAGCGGGTAGAATGGTTTTTGCCAATTTGATGGAGGAACTGTTTCAACAATGAAATCAGATAAATTAGCAAACTCTGATAGGTAACGATCGAATTGGAATCAAAAATATCCAAGTCTGGCAGCATTAAAGATTAGCACGGGATAGAATTCGGTGCTAAATAAATATAAACCCAACCACCGAGCTGTATGAATAATCAAAGTACATAAAAATAATCGTTGCCATAATGTTTTTTAGCGATATTTCGAATGGAAAAGAATTGAATCCCATACGTTGTGTGAATTCTGTAGACGGTGAAGATTTGAACAACGTATTTACATACATTACTAAAAATTGCTTTACCGTCGATGTAAATATTGACCGTAAAATATCGTCTATGCAGGTACATATTCCTATTTATATACAACTTTTTCATATATTTTTTCAACAATTCTTATTAAACTTCACCTTTTTGCGTACAGGTTTGTAATTGCAAGGACGGCTGTGGTCAGACGGAAGCTACGTGCATGTGCACAAATGTATCCATGCAATCTTGGTACGACATCAACGGTAGACTTGTACCCTACTTTGATTACAGCGATCCGCCTATGATTTTCGAATGCAACGATGTTTGTTCCTGTAATAAAGTGAGAAAACGAAACCTTTTACAAGCCGAGATTCTATTTTACAATGAATTTATATTATCAGCGTGTTTTTTTTCATCATTTTTAGTTACACTGCATAAATCACGGAATAGATAAAGGATCTCCTATAACGTTGAAAGTTTTTCGACAGAAGGAAAATGCAGCCAGGGGTGGTGGTTGGGGTGTATGTGCCACCCAACCGATTCTAAAAGGTTCTTTCATATCTGAATATGTTGGAGAAATTCTACCGGGATCGTTGGCCTACCATCGAGAAGATGATTCTTATCTTTTCGAATTGGAAACGAAAGGAGATATCTTACAAGTGACTTTTGCATACATGAATCGATAGCAATATGAATATGAATATTTTTATTTTATTTTCTTTTTGTATTGTAGGATATAACAGAGCCGTATTGTATAGATGCGAAGAATTACGGAAATGTTTCACGTTTTATAAATCATAAATGTGAGCCGAATTTGGTTCCGGTGAGAATTTTCGTCGATCATCGAGATTTGCGTTTTCCCAGAATAGCATTTTTTGCTTGTAAGGATATAAATGTTGATGAGGAACTTGGGTAAGCTTTATTTTACTGAATTCTATGATTCAATTATTGAATGTGTTAAATAAAATTGTCTTATTATATTATAGATTTGATTATGGGGAAAAATTTTGGAATATAAAGTCTAAGAGTTTCGCTTGTAATTGTGGATCATCGAAATGTCGTTACAATCAAACGGATGATGCTAAGGAAGTTGATTCAGATCAAGATATTTCACTCGAACAGGACGATAAATATGAAACTGATGATAAATTAGAATAATTATAATTAGTGCGTATTCATATTATATAAGTCGAACGAACTTTAAAATGTCGAATACAATTATATATAAAATATAATAATACTTCAATAATCTTAAGTACTATCAAATATTTTATTTCAATTTTATATTGTTTGAATTTAATTGTGTATTTAGTTTTGTGATATGATTTTAAATAAAACTATGTACTTTTAAGGCTTTTGAAGACTACTTATTAATTTTAAGTACTATCTTTAAGGCTTATCATGAAATATATCAATTATAAGACTGCATAGATGTAATTATTTATTATTATAAATAAATTATGCGTGTATCGTTTTATGCATTTTTTCATCTTATCGTTTGGTATTGCGGTTTGCGTGTTGGTTTGGATTTGGAACATATTCCATGCTTTCCAAGCTATCTGCGAAAAAGATCTAAAAAATGAACTGATAGGAATACTTTAAAAACATATTTACAGATATTCAATGTACATACGAACATATGTAAACAAATAAAATTTATAAATATAAAATAAGTTTTCATAGAACAAACTCTTATGCGAATCTTATCTGATCAACGCAACACTACGAATATTTCATTGGGGGAACGTGTATAAGTATATATGTATATAAATTCAACTAGGATCATATATACAATTGAAATTAAATCATCATGACTCATGAGGAACTGCTTATTCAGGGAAATTCAACCCATGGAAGGCGACCCAAATTTAGTACGCTCATTACATTAATAAGAAACGTAAAAATGCAGGTTCGAAAATTCTATTTTTAACGTTTGCTTTAAATACATTCTATAATAGTTATGGTTTCTAACGTTCAATCTCCTGCATATAAAGTATTCCTAAAACTATGTAAATATATCCCTGATTCTCACATCTAGAGAGTCATACAGAACATTAAAGGCTTCCACTGTGTGTTTAGAGATAATTTTTACGGATACACAACGTATCTACATATCAGAATTGATAGTTACATTATGTTTAAATCAAATATTACCTGAAAAAAGGAATCATTTGAAAGAAACCACGAATAATAAATATTATTTTGTATAATATATAAAGCAATTTGTATAATATATAAAGTATTACAAAGCAAGTAGAATAATGTACATATAGGTTAAATGGGCTGGTGAAAAAACATCATAATTTCCTTGTTCCTATTTGATTGAGTTCATGTGAAATCCATTTGGAGCGATTCTGAAATATATTCAAAGCTTTTGTAAAGAAATTGTGCTAATTAAAAGCTTATACATCAGTGGCGGCTCGTTCATGTGGGTTGCGGGCTGCAGCCCTCCCAGTACAGTACAGATTCATGCTATTTTTGTCGTCCACACGGGATGCGGGCTGCAGCCCTCCCAGTATAGTACATATGCATGCTATTTTTGTTTTTATTCGATCACCGGTTTGGTTAACGAGCTACTACAGCCTGATTAATCTCTGCAGCCCCCCCCACTATGAATTCTCACGAGCCGCTACTGTTATATATATGATACATACAATGTGAGTAAGTTTAGAATTACAGAATTTTTTGTGTAATCAGAATTTAAATTAAATAAACTAGGAAACATTTACGTGTTTAAGCGACTGGTATACACATGATCAAATCAGAATCGATATTTCAAAGCCATCGGTCAGACTTAATTATAATAGTAAAACGCTACAGTTGTTAGGCAATGTATAGTTTTAGCCAATTAATATACTGCTGTTAGTAGTACCATCAAAGGTACGAAATGTTCGAAGTAGCGATTGCAATACCGAAAGTACCGATACCGGTAGTTTCGGTATCTGACCGAAAATAAGCCTTTAGTAATACCGGTATTAAAAAAGTATCGATTTTGTTCATATTCGTACATTTTATTTGTCGAAAACAATATCTCCATAGCTAAAATCTACGAAAACGATCTATGCGTATACCTATGTACAGTTCCGGCCTTACACGCAATGGCGCCCTGGGGTAATTTTTTCTAAACATCCTTAGAAAAAAATTTCGCCTTTGGCGCCTTAATTTAAAATTTCGTATGGCTTTTGGCGCTGTAATTTTAAAATTTAAAGCGCCTTTGAGGCATCGAGCGGCACCCTAACTTATTTAACTTATTAACTAATACCTATGTATATATTTTGCATGCACAATATTGAACGAGCTATTATTTTATAAATTGTTTTCGAGCTCTGTTTATTTCATCACGCCACACGTCTGTAAATTTTTTGTTAATTTTTACTGTTTTCTGATACATATCGTTAAATACGATGTTCGGCAACATTTTCAGCTTACAATGTGCCTCAAGTTCGCAAACCTTTTCGAAAACAATACCGAAAGTACCGGTAATACCGGTATCGCTCTTTTTTACATACCTCCTTTACGTTTCACATGGCTTTCTTGTCAGTGGTCATTTTTATCTCTTATTCGATCGTTTTCATTTTATTTCGATAATACCAGTATCGGAAATTCCGGTATGTTTGCAACCCCTAGTTCGAAGTAATAGAAAAATTCTTATTTTTTACAAACAGTTTTTACAAAATTTCGACCAAACAGGAAATCCAAAAGGCCGATATCTTTACACAGGTAAAAACCAGCGCTTGCCCTCATACCACTCTTGACCGACACCTATTCGGAGATTTTACCTGAGATAATAATCGAGTTCAATAAAAGGCTAAGCATCCCTGGTACGATTCGGAATGCAACGGGAATTCGGTCGCGCAGCCATTTCCTTGTGTTGCCTCATTTTGTACCGAAGATTGTTATGATTTTTCTCATTTAGCGTTCCATCTTTATTCACTCTCTAATGTTAAATTCTTCTTCGATACACTTGTGCTCCATTACCGGATACTATGTCGGTCGTCAGACCAAGGTAAACCTCAATTATCATGACAAAAACTTTCGTAGAGCCGTCTCAGTTGTGCGACGCGCGTCATACTGGTTGGACGTACTGCATCCGCACATTTGGATCGACTCGTTCAACACGAAAAAATGGTATGTTTATGTGGGTTAATTGTTTTAAAAATTCATAAACTTCCTGTAGACGTGACTGTTTATTAAAATCGTCCTTTTGGATTTCCTGTTTGGTCGAAATTGAGTTAATTCCGGAAACTACAACCTGTTGGCCGCCGTTTGTTGTCGTTTTTTTTGGGTGCTTCAAAATACGTACGTACTCGTTGTGTTATTTACTTGAATGATTTTGTTGAATTTCCTAAAATGTGGTAATTCTTAAACACTCGTGGGTTTATTTTAATTAAATTATTCATAGAACGACTGGACGAATGTACGTGTTTTTGAAGCAAACTAATTTATAATTGGAGCTACGCGTGAATTGTGAGCAGGACGTTTACCATGACAATGAATTTATTTATAATTTAAAATATGTATGTACATATTAATAATAACCTGAAAAATTAGCTGTATTATCCTCAGCCTATCTTATAATAAATGTGTAAATAATTATTGGTTTCAAAAGTAAAAATTTTCGTACATAGTTATTATTGAACAGCTCATATTTACCGATTGAATGTTTCCGAAATAAATAATTACGACTCAAGCAATTCGTCTGTTGATATTCCGGTTAGATTAGTTTAATTCAGAACACAAATTAGTGTTTTTGTGTCAGTATTTCTCAGTTGTGAAATTTGCGCAATCGTAGGTTTAATTTTGCATTTATATTTGAGACCATATTGAAGAAAATGTATCGATATAATATTTGTACAAATGTGTGTATGTATGAGCCATGCCTTATAATTATATTAAATTATTTTAATTACAATGTCTTCAATTAAAAATTCCTCCATATATGTATTTTCATCTAATTTGAGCAAAAATTTAAATTCGAACAACGAACTAAATTGTTGTGCATTGTGTCGCTGTCGCACAAAAGAATTCGCCTCGTTTGTATTCAGAGACCACAATGATTTTTGACACATTTGAGATGGAATAAATGCATTTGAATGTCTACTTTAATAATAAACGTGATTTTAATTATAAACTTAGATATTTCCCCATTTATGATAGTTCATTAAATTCCAATTTGATTTATTCCACGATTTTATATAAATGTATGTACATATACGATAGGTAGTGATTATTCACATTAATGATTTTTAGAAAAAATCCCAACATACATATATTGTACAATTCTCTCCACCCTAGTAATGACTTCCTCCATTGAATTTGTTGAAATGGGTCAGCGATGCTAATACGTTATATTTATTGATTCAAATGAGTCATTACATGCGGTATATACGAGTATATATTTAATTTTCAAATTTAAATTTAAACTGTATTTACATGCTATTAAGATATTGTCTTATTGCATTTTAATGTAATCGATTCAATATTCAAATATCACTTTTCATAAAAGAATATTATAAAAAAATTCGTAGGAACTAAAGATAAAAGATAACTACATATATTGTTAGAATACTTGCAATCAGCTCTTCATAAATATTCACCTGTCATATATACATATGTATGTTCATATCTATTCGTATATAAATCAAACCGGAAAGGCTTTCTATCGCCGAACTATGTACATACAATTTTATTCTTATCATTCCACGGATAAAACTACGGACAATTTGTACAAATTTAAAAACAAGTCTGCTTATAAAGGTGTTTTTTTAGTGGTATAGAACTTTAAAATTAAATTAAATACATCAAAATCGTGGTAATGGCCATGGTATTGGCTTTATTGGAAGATAATTAGTGTTTAAATATAATATCGGACATATGGGTGTCACAGCTGGTTCGAATAAAGCGCAATCTGGAAGACCAATTTTCGACCACTTTTTTTTTTCAAGCATCTGGAGCCGTATATCGGCAATAACGCGGCGAAGGCTACCAAGTCGTCCATCGTCTCTGGTTTATCGGCGTTGACTAGCGACTTCACATATCCCCACATAAAATAATCCAAAGGGATTAAATATTGTTCTGTCGTCAGTCTGTTCATAGTAAAATAGCAAACAAAACTAGGCACAAATCAGCTGTCAACTGTCAAATTGACTGTCGTTGGAAAAATTGTTGTCAATTTGAAAAACAAACATCCTTTAGTTTCGTTTTAATTTATTATAATTGATGAATTAATTACTTAATACGCATGTAAATTGTTTTAGAATACGTTTACAATGAATTACTTCATCTCGATTGTACACAACTCTCTACTTACTTACAACATCCCACAATTTTTTACCTAAATTACTTTTATACAAATGTTATTATAAATCAACCAGTATTACTATACCGTCTGTTTATTTGCCAGTATGTACGCCTACGTGTTTTTCAGCGTCAAGCAAATATCAACGTTTCTCAATTTAAACTAATCGACGATTATATATTTCAGTATTGTGACGCTCAAGGCTAATTCCAAATATAAACTGATCAAACAATAAATGATTCAAAATATTCTGGTCGAATAGATTCAATTTTTCTTGTTTTTATATGTACATATGTACAGAAAAGACAAAGCAATTTATAAATCTATTCAAACTAATATATGTATGTAATACTGATAATGCAATAAAAATGGACACTGTCTAATATTCTCCGCACTAATAAGTTCATTGTCCCTTCATTCTTTCATTTATTTCCGCATCAGAAGACAACAGAAAGGCACTGGAGTGAATCCTTCCCTAACTGTGTGCGATATTTACTTTGAATGTAAAAAAAACAACATTTAAAATATCAAATAAAACGAACAAAAATACACCTAAATAAAATCAACAATATACGTGCGACTTTTGCGAATATTAATTTATTTTATTTATTTATTCAATATCCAAAATTTTAAATTTCCTTAAGTGAAGTTTAACACTTTTATAATATTAATTTATTAACAGATTAATTTCTGATACGAATCGGATTACTATGGCATTGTTTCACAAATGACGTACAAACTTTATTATATGTACATACAATGAAAAACTTTATTATACACGCTAAAACGTGTCATAATCTAATACGCATGTAATTAGTATACATATATACCTAACATGATAAATTATCATTATTTTTACATTAAAATTATTTTATCGAACATTTCCATTAAATAATTTTTGAACAGTTTTGTAATTTGTGCATTTTATAGTATGCCTGTATTTGAAAGTCATAATCCTACGCTCAAAATGAATATTAAAACAATTTTACTAAACATATAATATTAAATTTTATATAAAAAAACTACGCTTTACTCATCTTATCTCGTTCTTCAAACGTATTAAAGTAATATGCATCATGAAAAGTGATATGCAAATATTTATTTTTATATTCATTACACGCACATATACTTATTTTTTTTAATATCAAAAGTCGAATTAAAGTGTTCAAATGATACGAAAAATACTCTCAAACATTTTTCGCGGTACGTTAATTTTTTATTTCATTTTAAAGAAAGCACTCCTAAACAGACCACTTTGCGCATCTATAGATAGGCAATAATCTGAAGTTCATTCACTGCTTCACTCCGCAGATTCTCAACGTGTCCTCGACAGGCGTTTTAATTTTAATTAATTTTCACAGACAGACATATACATACATGTACATATGTATGTATGTACGTGGGCAATTTATCGATTTTACGTCAGCTTTGTTTACATTCTTAATTATACATGTGTTCGCGCCTCGGAAATTCGACTAATCGATTCATATTCAAAATTACACGCAATCAATCATTCAAAACAATTTTGTGACTTTTCCTTTCGCCCTATCACAATGATATAAATAGCTTTCATACTCTAACTCTAATAATAAGCTTTCTTAAAGCCAGATACTCTCAACCTGTTGCCGAGTTCTTGCCGGTTCATAGCTATATTTACACACGATCGCCACGCGTCACTTATTCATCGTGTCGTTTTTATAAATTGATTTTCGACAATGTTGATATTTTGTATATTTTTCGCGCTAATTACAAAACTGACGCATCGATGTCTTTTTCAAAACAGGAAAACGTGCTCATAGATTAGTGGACTTTGAAACAATGGAATTGCGTCATTGCCTGTCAAATATAAGAAAGATTTTCACACATTTCGATTTTCTCGTCGGAGCCCTCAAATGAGGTCACCCTATTTCCTTTCACACAAGTTTATTTCATTGTGAGTGGTTGTTGTACTAGGTAATGTAAACACACATAGTTCATTCCGACACGAAATTTCGTACTTCACTTGCAAGTATAGCAGCAATATTTTTATTTTTATTTTTAATTTATACCAGGAAGGCCTAACTGGTAACCGCATATTCTCCTGGCCAGAAATATTGTATAATTGATACAAGTATTATTCGTATTATACAAAGTAAATACATATCAATTAACACCACAAAGGCATCTATGCTCAAATTTGTAAATTTGCAGCATTTTTAAACGATTTAGTGAAATTCGAGATTGCTGAAAACTCGAAATTGGTTCCACGACAAATCACTCGCGGACCTTTCACTCAACGACGTTACGCGCACGACATTTCACTCACGCGACAACTCGTTCACGGACGTTACACTCACATATTTTATTTATTTATTTTATATATTTATGTAATAAACAGAGAAACTTACAGCTAAAACAAAGATAATAAAATAAATAGTTAAACATAAGCCAAATTAAAGTTTCTTCAAATAGCATAAAAAATGAAAAATGGAACTTGCTATGAAGGCCAATAAAAAAGAAAAAAATGACAAATTTGTAAATAATAGTAGATTATGGTGAGTAACAGTAGAAAATTAAGCAAAAAGGATTAAGGTAAAAAAAAACAAAACAAAAAAAGAAAGAACGGGTTAAAAAAAAACAATCTTGCAAATAAGTTCCTAATAGTAATTGAACTATCATGAAATAGATATACATCACTCACACGACAAATCACTCACGTGACAACGCGCTCACATGACAAATCACTCACGCGATATTGCGCTCACGGAATTATTAAAATAACGTACAAAAACAATGAGAATCGTTTGAATTATCTCCAATATATAATTTCGAAAGAGACTTTGTATGTAAGTATGTATGTATCTTTGGTTGGGAACTCCATAAACAAAACAAATTTTCTATGACGACAATTCAATTGGTTGAATATTATATTTTTTTCGATTCAAATAAATTTAATAAAAAAACAAATGTATATTTACCATTATATTAGCCATGTTTGCGCTGTTTATATTACAAATACCGAGCAAAGCCGGGTAGAACAACTAGTAAAACTATAATTATCGGATACTAATTGTTCCAGCAACGACGGACATGACGTATTACCACGTACATATTATAGAAGCTCAAGAACAAAATTCAAGAATTAGGGCGAAATCTGACAGCGGTGAATGTGGTTTTTTTTAGATAGTTTTAAACATATAGAAAAAATGTGGACGCCTACATGGGATAGTCCTTTCAAAACGACACATCCGACCTATGTCGTTGAAAATGTATGGTAGTATTTATCCTTGCTTGACAGTGATCTATACCAAAACGACCCTTTGGACCATTTTCGGTAAAATTTTATCCTTTTTTGACGGTGATCGATAACGGTGGATCCCATATTCGCTATAAGGAATTATACCCAAGCAAGTTTAGGCCTGGTATTTCATACATATGAACCATCCACTATCGCGACGACCTCGGCAAGCACTACGTATGACCCAGTAACGTTTTTCAAAAAATTAGCATAATAATTTTCTTGATGCGAATGGCAATGTGTGCATACGATGCGACGGTCGCAACGTAGTAGGTAATCATAGACCTGGAAGGGTTAATCAACCGATTTGAACCGGGAGGCCGCAGACGGTTCACGAACTCTGCATTTCGGGAAAGAAAGTGCGCGTGTTAAGGACCTCTGCCTTTCTATTTTACGACTGGGGCGGAAAAGCTTTTTTCTTTCCGAATAGGAAAACAAACCGGTCCGGACACGTACTCGTATTTGTCTGATTCGATGGGGGTAAATGCTCCCCAGCCGAATACAAAATTTCGAACGTATCGAGTCTTTACAGCACATCCATATGTACATATGTGGGTGAAAACTCCAACCAAAGACAATGAAAACTAATAATTTTCATGATTCACTGCAGTCAACTGTCTTTCAATTGACAGTTCCTTTTGCTTTTATTTTTTACTTGTGTTATATTTCAATTGTTAGTTCTGGAAATAAGTTTGTACACATGTTCGTGATTAATTAAACTTAAAACTTGTTGTAAAGTTACCAATGTACTCTGATAGAATAGAGTTAGACATGAAAACAGAAACAACTGCGTTCATAACTCAATTCAGCCAAAATGTACACTTGACAAAATATGTGCAGGGTTTGCTTCAAAGCTCGACATATTTGAAGGGTTCCACGACATAAGGTCCAGTGATATAAGATTCAACGACAAAGGTACAATGAAAGAAGATCCACCCGATAGAATGTCCACCTGATAAGTGATCCATTGAACTTATATCATTGGACCTTATGTCGTGATACGTATTTGAAGGGGTGGAATTTTGTAAAAAATCATATCAAGAATATTAAAACTATTAGTGATGTAAAAATATATATGAGAAATAATTAGAGCCTATAATACAAATTTTAAAATAAAATATAGTGTGAAAAAATCAAGTTATAGGCGTTTAAACAATTAAAATCTGACAAAACGAGTGGGTGGCGGAAGTCAAACATATAAGTCTCCTGACTGCTAAACGTCAAGATGACCAAAATATTTGCATTTTTAAACTTGTTTATTACGATTATTTTTCACCATCGTACTGGAAGAAGCGATTTAAATTTCTTCGTTGACCAAATCTCGCAAAATGGCAAAGTTTCAAAACGATCGGAAGAATGTAGGAACATTTTTTTTTTTAATTAATCATGCACACTCGCTTAACAGATTGCTCCAAAGCGGCGAGTGTGCTTAACAGATTCGAGACTCGAGAAATTATATATTACATATATTATTATGTAAATACATAATTATAACATACATACATACATATCGAAACAACACCTGACATCTATGGTAATTACAAACATCGTAAACAATACGAATAATAACATTTATTATGTAACAATACGAAATTTTTAGATTCGATAATCATCCATAGAGACATCTATGGATAGAAAATCTGGCGAAACCTGAGAAATAAGAAAAACTCAAGGTTTGCGCAATAGAAAATTGGATAGGAAAAGCCAATTTTACAGGAATCGTTTCAAATCAGAAAAATTGACAAATTCTGATAAGAAACGACCGACCTCGACAAACCAAGGTTTGGCCAACAACGAGACTCCAGTGGGAATCAAACCCATGACACCTAGCACGAGAGAATACAACACTCATCACTAGACCACGCTGCTAGTTTAGTGGTGAGTCATAATGCCAGACCAATAAGTGAAGTGAAACATAGAATAGTCTTGTAAAAAAAAAGAAGTGTCAGAGTGCTGAATATATCTATTTCAAATCCGCCAATATTGATTTTCCAAAACATTTTTTTTTTAAATGCTTTGTGAAAATAAAAAAAAAGATTTATTAAATAGGTGCACAAAGGTGTTTTTTATTGATTTATTATTTGTATTAGGAAAAAAAGTGCCGCAGACGAAAAAAATACATAAAAAAGTGGTGAAGTGAACCGCACCCACCCCACTACACCACTATACATATGTACATATGTATCCACGTACATACATATGTATCGGTACATCAACTCGTAAACCTCGTAAATTCAAATTTGCCTTTTTTCCCAGGGAAATTCGAAAACCGTCTCTTCGATTTTATTTTTTAGTTGTGATTTGAAATATTTTACAAAGGCTGTTATAAGAATAGTTCTAAAAGGCAATATAAAACATGTTTGTGGCTAATAGTGGGCTTATGAGGCTTTATTTGTGAAGTTTGGGAATCAATATGCATGTACATCAATTCATTGGTAGGAAAATTCACACATGCATGGAATACAAATGGAGCGTGTAGCATAATAATGTGATAAACAATCATTGGTTTATTTCTGCAGGTGCAAAGTTGTTAACTAAAACATCCGGACTTCATTGTGTTAATTTTTATGTTATGATTGTTCCTCTACCAAAATATGTATAGAAAATGAATCAATAATTTTAAGTTCATTCTTGTTTTCATTTGACTATAACGATCTGTTGTGCAATCAGTTGGACGATTTATCGTAGCGACTAACTATGACTCAATGACGCAAAATAAACGTGCTAATTTAAATAGTATCACAATTTTAAATCACTCTGCTGTCCACTAAGCATTTTCCACATTTATAAAAGTCGCGTAAAAATAGTGTTTCCGGGTGATAGAAATTCTGATTTTCACATTTTAAAAAGTGCTGAACCGTGCAATGGTGATTGCATCGACACAGTTTCGTTACCTCAGGTATCGCTTGGTTTTTACAACCCAGTGGTTATACATAGTAGATTTTAATTTTATTCAAAAACTTAATTCCAAGTTTTATAGGTATGTAATTTTGTACATTTACATATGTAAATATGTAAATTCATGGTCACATATTTTTTATTTTATTTATATACCAAGTATCAATAGTTGAAGTGTTGTGATCGATTGATTTCTCGATTGCTACTTCAATTACTATCAAGTAGTATGCTATTAAAACGCACAACTAATTCGACAATTTACACATTTTACACAGTGGCAAATTAAATAAATTGGGTGCCCCCTCCCCCCCCCCCCAAATAATTAATAAGCAATTTTTTTTTTCAAAGATTCAAAGAAATTTACTAAATTTTAAAAAAATTGTTAAAATTTGAACAATATTCCGATTTCCAATTTCTGCTTCAATTCCGATTCCGGATTTTTGTTTCAGTTCCGATTCTCGATTCCTTCGTAAATTCCGATTCCCGATTCCAAATTTCTGTTTCAGTTCCGATTCCTGATCCCTGTTTTAGTTCCGATTTCCGACTCCTGTATCAATTCCGATTCCCGATCCCCGTTTCAGTTACGATTATAGATTCCTGTTTCAGTTCCGATTCCCGATCCCTGTTTCAGTTCCGATTTCCGACTCCTGTATCAATTCCGATTTCTGATCCCCGTTTCAGTTCCGATTCCCGATCCCTGTTTCAGTTCCGATTTCCGACTCCTGTATCAATTACGATTTCTGATCCCCGTTTCAGTTCCGATTCCCGATCCCTATTTCAGTTCCGATTTCCGATTTCTGATCCCCGTTTCAGTTCCGATTCCCGATCCCTGTTTCAGTTCCAATTCCCGATTCCTGCTTAAATTCCGATTCCCGATCCCTGTTCAGTTCCGATTCCCAATTTCTGTTTCAGTTCCGATTCTCGATTCCTGTTTTCGTTCCGATTTCCGATTTCTGTTTCAGTTCCGATTTCGATTAGTAATTTTATTATACGTATTGTAAACTTATTTTTAATCATGTTTCAAAGTCATATGATCCAATTATCTTCTTTCGAGGTTGCCGAATAGCATAAATGCTGTCTCATTTCCAAATAAACGCAGTTATTTGTCTACATCAAAAAACAAATGATGTCGAAAAATAAAATATATTGATCATCTTTTCACACAAATTTCAAGTCCAATTTATCCTATTTAACACCAGCCGAATTGACCAGCGTTACTTTGGGCGGCTGAAATTTGGAATATTTTATCTTAGACTTCACTTCACTTCATATTATCATAAGCAGTGACGGCTCGTGGAAAATGCTTTTGCTCTTCTATATTTTCTTTGTGCAAAATCCCGTTTGGTTGGGTTACTGCACTATCTAATTTCCTATACAAGAGCCTCGCCTCATCATGATATTTATCTCATGTTATTATTAAATTAAGAAATGTTGATGAAACAAACAAATATTTATCTCTTTATTAAATGATCAAAGCCATATTATGTACGTATTATAATGTATCGTCTGCCGAATACATACATATGTTTACTCCATATCTTTCCCCACTATTAAATATCATAGAAACACTGTTGCTTTTGTCATGTATATATGTATGTACAAGATATTGGTAGAGACGCAATGTTATTAATATAATAAAACGAAATAGTCTGTAAACAAGTGGTTTTTGTATTTCGACGCCAGCCTGTCGCGCCCTCTCTATGGGGATGGTATGGGGAGTCGTCGCGACTATATGGCGTCTGCTCCAAATCCTCAGGAGTTTCACAAGGACACTCACGTTTCGTTACTCAGACTGGAAATTCAGATAGGGGAGGGTGGGTTTAATTTGCGGATCGTTGGCTCTTTATGACTAAATTCGTGACTAATATCAAGGGCGGCAATCCAGCTATGGAAATTTTTATGGTGCCAATTCGAACGCCATTGTTCGTCATCGTAAGATTATAAAGATATGCGAGATTAATTAAAAACACCACAATTTTATACAATTGAGAATTTTCTGTTGAACTACTCATCGAACAATAACCGCATATCTAAATGTGCACAATGGATTATGTAGTTCGTAGTATTTCTTTATATCATATAAAGTAATTAATATTTGTATGTATGTACATATGTATGTGTGGCCGGATGTAAATATATAATAATATATATAAGAGGAAATAAGATAAATCATATCAGGGACTCAAGTCTGCACCAGATACTAAATACTAGATCCCCATCACATCGAGATTACACCTTTAGATTTTCTACGCCAGATCGAGAGACAAATCGCCCGACTTTAATTGGGCAATTTGTTTTGGACGTACAATTATTCCGTACAATACAATATTGATATCGTAATGATCAAAAAAACTACATATACATACAAATATAACAGATCTTCACGGGGGTTTTTTCCCATGTAACGCGGTGGAACGGCGTTCCGGCATCCTTTTTTCTCAGCAGTTTTTATGTTTCAAACGAATATTCTATATAATATAATTTGAATACAATATTTTCCAATAAAAAACTTGCCAATAAATAAGTTCCGGCACCTTTTCTTTAAAAAAAAAGCCCTGGATATATGTACATAAGTATTGGGGTACCATTTACGGGCCCGGCCAAATAGCCCTATTTCCAGACAAATTATGTATTTATCACGACATTCTATGTAAATGACCATCTCCAAAACATTTCGCCCTGCAAATAAAAAGAGTGCCTCTCTCTAAAATAGCTCGCACGATCCAATCGGTGTCCTCCCGGCAAATCAAACGTCAAATGGGTTGCCAATAACAAAAATAAATACCCACCCTAACAACATAATCTTAAATGAATAAAACCAACCCTAACATATACTAACCTAACCTAACCCTTAAATAAATAAGTGTTGGATGCTAAAATATTACGATTTGTGGACCATGAGAAGATTGGGAATGGACAAGAGCAGGGCGACGCGCTATCGTACTACTGTCAAAAATTATAATTTCACTGATAGGGGCCAGTGAAAATGTAACGTTCTTATGATTTCACTGAAACGTCAAATTTTATTTTCGTTACTGGACACCCATATGATGTTTGGTTTGCCGGGCTGGCGCCGATTGGGTCGTGTGAGCTATTTTAGAGACATTTAATTTGACATTAAATGTCGTTTTGACATGTCGTATAATTTATTTTACAGCCGTGCCAAAAATATTATCCCTAAGTCCTTCAACATCTATGATACAATTTTGGAATTTGGTTTTCAGTATTTTGACAATCTCTAGTTAGAGTTGTATAACTATATACATATATACATATATGTTACAATAAAATCATACATATATCAAGTGAAAATATATTTTCACCAATTCAAGAAGTAAAAATGTACCAAACAATGAATGTACAACGTTTAAATCTATAAATTTAACCTAAACAACCAGATCTTAAATTAATAGGACCAACCCTTACTTAGCCTAGCCTATCCTAACCCTTACAATCTAATCTTAAATTAATAAAACCCATTCTGTGAATGTAACTGGTTATGATTTCACTGAAACGTCAATGAAAATATATTTTCACTTGAAATATAATTTCACTGTGACATATATGTACATAATTATAAGACGAATCACGTCGTCTATGGACCCTATTAGTAAGTAAAGGGCTGGCTATTGAAATATTAAAGGTCCTGACCTGAATAAATATATTGACCTGAAATGCCACATGTCAATGAAAAAATGGTCTCAGTCATGATATACTCTGAGAAGTCATTATTACTTTTTTTCTAGTCGTGTTGTTCACATTCACGTTGTACAATATCTTAAGGGAACCAAATTGTCAACCATTTGTTTTTTTATTAATTTATTAAATATTTAATTTTTACATTGTTGATTTGTTGGTATTTTTTTGCAACAAATCAACTTTGCAATTTGACTGAAAGTTAAGAAAAATAAGAGGCACGTGTTGATGCAAAATATGACAGTAGATGATCAATAACAACAAGTATTAAAGAGTAGTAGTTGTTGATGGAAAATAGACAAAGGAAATGCTCGATTAGTACCCAAGAGGATGTGTGTGAAAGTGTACGAAATAAGTTTATAAGCAAACAATTATTTCCAAAAATTCAATGTTTATTTAATGGATTAAAATAATATTAACAACAGTGAGAAAAAAACAAATATGCAGCCCATTGCGTTTTCGAAAATATTTATGTAATTCTAATCATCGTTAAATTAGGGGTGTGTCACGCTAATGTAGGTGAGTCAATGTTTAATTGAAAGTATATGCATACATTCTATGGTGATCCAACTTATGTACATCTGTTTGTTTGTTCAATATCTTATCGTTCCAATTAACCACATATGTACATAATTGCGAAATTTCCACTCGAGATTAAAGTATGAAAATACATCCGAGAATTGTAAAGTGAGTCACATTTTCATGAAAGCTCAGTCATGTGCATTCAAAGCCACAACTATGTATGTATGTAGTTCCATAATTACAATGTGTGGGAAGCTAGAGTTCTACCTCAGTTATAAATATAAGTTTACTAAGTCATTTGATAAAATAAAACTTCGCACAACCCTACTTTGGTCTCCGCTCTACTATTTTTTTGCGAGAGTTTTCCTTATTTTCTCAACGCATGGTTTTTCTATCATATACATATATGTATATGTATATATAAATGGAAGACAATTTAGGACGCAACATTAAAGCACTTGGAATCGGCCGTTTTGTTCTAGCTAACGATGCTTGCCAAATTAACGGTTTTTTGTCACACTAAGAAAATGCCAACTTTGCTTTTGGCGTACTATACTAAATTATTCGCGTCCTTGTAACACAAAACTACATATACTAACCCAGCAACAGTTTGAATACATGTATTTTAACTTAACAGTACGAATATACGAATTAAACTTAAGAGGGCTGGACAGCAGCGCCTTGTCCATACAAACGTACTATACTTCTCCCTACCTCAATTATGGCACTATAGAAATTTTTTTAATATGCTATGGATATCCACCATTGGGGTGCATCTATCGTTTTATTTTTTTGATTAATTATTTTTTATAGGAGCTAGGAGCCGCCAAACATCTATAAAATCGCCTCTTTTTTACACCCACGAAAAGAGTCAAGCGCGGTTATTTAACGGTCGATTTAAAAAAAAATACGCCGATAGATGCACAGAAAATATATTTTGCATACCGATGATGAAATTTTTTTAAAAATTGGTCCAGTTTTGGAGGAGAAAATAGTAGAATACGAAACCTCGATTTTGTCAATTTAAAACACGTTTTATCTGGTCGAAGCGCAACTGTCGCATTCACTCAATATATATATATATATATATATATATATATATATATATATATATATATATATATATATATATATATATATATATATATATATATATATATATATATATATATATATATAGAGTGTATGTATATAGAGTGTATATATAGAGTGTATGTATAAATATATAGATATATATATATATATATATATATATATAGTGTATGTATAAATTGAGTGAATGCGACAATATATGTATATCAATATATATATATATATATATATATATATATATATATATATATATATATATATATATATATATATATATATATATATTGATATACATATATTGTCGCATTCACTCAATTTATACATACACTCTATATATATATCGAAGAAAGGAACGGTAACAAAATTAAGGTTTCGGGTGTACAGCCCTCTTAACAGTACGAATATTTTTAACTAAGCTCGTATGTACTTTTTCATCATTACTTCTCTATTGCTGTCAAGTATATTTTTAATCAGACATTAAAATTATTAGTCATTATCACATGCTGAGTGTGAATATTGATTCCAACACTCATTTTTAAGCACGGAAAAATATTTTTTTTTTTGACTGCAAAGCCAAAAAACTGTAAATATTGCGCACTTTTTTAAACGCCTTTAAATGTCATAAACGAGAGCAAACCAACAAAAATCATTTTTATATTCAAATTTAGCAAAGATTATTTAGTCTCCGCTCTGGTATTTTTTTTTTTTTTTGCTCAGTGTCATTAATGTTATATTGCTAATAAATATAATTGCAACTAAAAGCGAACCGGTCACTTAACGAGTTTTGTATTATATTAACGAGCGGTATCAAACAGAAATGTTGTGATGTTTTTCGCTTATGTGACATTTCATATTTAATGCCAGTCTGATTCTAGATGGCAAATGAGACTCGAACTGCCAGCTGTGTTGACAAGCTTGCTTACTTGCGTGAAGTAATGACTAGAACTAGGCTTTTTCAACAAACTATCAAAGTCTTTAATCATATTATAAATTAGTTGAATTACATTTAACATTTAACTCCAAATTTGTATTCCTCGTTATAACTTCTAAAAATATACACGTGGTTTTAGTGATTGTTTTCCAATATCTCTCCTGAAACTTTTCCGATTTAATATCACAGTATTACAAAAGTAATACGGAGATGTACATACATAATACTGGATGCTAATCGCTGTTTTTAAATCCACATAAAAATAAAAGCGCAGTCTCTCATTTTTAGGTCAGGATTTGATAGCGTTTATCGGAAAACTCTACATTTAAAAATGCGGTTTAATTTCATCCAATTTCGGCAGTTAAGTTAATCACATGTTTGACCCAGTCGATAAGGGAGCGAATTTCCCCCACATCTGGATATTTAGGTCAAACCAACACGCGATTTGTTTTCTACCGTTTCTTACAATTATTCTCATGTTGATGACTCAAACGACTAAAAATATATAAACCCCTCCAAGTTTATCTACTCTACTGTTACATAGTACTTATTTTCAGTGGCGTGCGGGGAAAATCTCCCTATTTTTTATCGCACAGCCTTACTTATGTGTGCGCGAGCACAAAGGGACTCGATATGACGTCACCTAGTCCCCTTGTATCTTGATCGTGCTCATTTAAGTAAGGCTGTGCGACAAAAATTGAGAAGTTCACTCCCTATTTTTATCGCACAGCCTTACTTTTATGTGTACGCAAGCAGGATACCAGGGGACTCGGTATGACGTCACCTAGTCCCTTTGTATCCTGCTCCTGCTCACATAAGTGAGGCTGTGCGACAAAAATAAAGAATTTCCTATTTACTTAATAGCCAAGGAACTGTACTGATTGGAGTGAGTTGGAAAGTTTGGCTTTTAAGTAAATGAGTATCAAAAAACTGTAAAACATGTTGGTGATTTAAAGTATTGTGTATTATCTGTTGCAGAACCTTTTCCCCTTTGTTTATTTGTGTATTTTTTTAAAAATAAATTGTAGTATAAATACTACAGTTTAAAAACTTGGCAACGAAACGCAATATTTTGTATAACAAAAAAAATCACCGTTGCGTTAGAGATCTCTGACTAATATATGTAGTTTTTTTTGTATCAAATTTCCCCCTTTTAGATTACGCATCTGTTTGTTGCCAAAACATATGATTCAATGCAATGAAAATTTACGTGCAGTAAAATAATCAATAAAAATAGTGAATACATAGGGAAATATAATTTCCTAATGAGTATACAGATAAAATGAAATTCAGGCCAATTTACGATAGATTTAGATAACGTTCAAGTTACTAATACAATACTTACAAATACAGATAACAATCAAAAATAATATAAATTCCGCTTATATATATATGTTGTGCTTTAATTATTACCTTGTGTGCAATTTTTATTGCATTCGTATCGTCGACTTATTGGCTATTGCACCTCGCTCATGCCCATAATATTTAACGTTTAGGCAACATGTTATTACCTAACCGCTATTTTATGAAAATTTTCATACACTCATCGCGAACGAGAACTTTAATTGATTTCACATTTCGTCGATCACCGCCTACCATATGATTGGACTATAAAAATTAGTGTATGTATACATATACATATAATACAGGCAAGTCCGACTTTATCATCACGACGGCTTCATATAAATATCACGAGTACGTTATAGTTTGAGTCGGTTGATTTTGTTCATTATTTTTTTTAATGTTTTTCAGACTTAAATTCAAGTGGAGTTGAAGAATCGTCGTGCGTGTTTAATTGAAGATATATCAACATGGCGAGAAATACCGAAGTACCGGAAAAAGATTACGGTGAGTGATTTTTACTTTGTTTTTTATTCTCTTTTTCTACTGATTTTTTTGACTGGAAACTTCCGGTCAATTTAATGTTATATCTGTAATATAATTGACGAAGAAAAACATATCATTCGGTTTTTGTGTGGAAAAACAAGATGGAAACGTTTCAATGACCCCAGCTTTTATGAATTTCTGCTTAAATATCCACATAAATATTGAATTAAAAAAAAAAAAAACCATAAATTAATATTGACTCATACTTTTTCAATTAACAAGATTGCTCACATACCCTATATTATATTATTACTAGTGTTGTGCCCGATGAAATATCATCGCATGGGTTATGGCATATGAAGTTTTTAAATAAAATCACAAATCTTCATCTATTTATTTATATTTATAGATAAAGTAAAAAAATCAAAATAAATGTGTGTGTCGCGGTCGTATTTTATCAAATACCTTTTAAATATATTTATATTTAATTGTTTAATATAAAAAAATGGTAAAAATACCTATCTACCTACATATAAAAAATATAAAACACCAATAGAATTTTTTTTTAATCAAATACATTTTCAATAGATGGCGCTAAATGCTCAGAGACTTGCGTAGAGGAAACATTGGTAGCAAACAGTGTATATAGAAGTTTTTTGTTGATCTGTTATTATGTTCGTATTTTGTTGTCAGTGTTTTAACTGTGACGTACGTATGTCAAATCGAAACGACTATTATAGTATGGCGAGCGTTATCTTACACAGACACACATAATAACGATGTTATATATATGTACAACATGTATATATGATATGATGATATATTTCTAGTAGATGAACAATACATACGGTCAGAGCCAATTTTCTCATTGTTTTGTATGATGATTCGACGACAGACGTTTCTTTGTTTCTTCGGTTTTCCAGAACGATGTACTCAATTTCGTCAATTAAACACTATCTACCGTTTAAATTAATGTGAAATCCAGGGGTGACCTATCATTTCAATGCATGGATTGTGTGACATACTAACATCACACATTAGCACGGTATTTGTCAAATTCCGACGCACTTAGATTATATCGTCCATCATTTACAACCAATTAAGTCCCAATGTGATCTTATCTTATCCTACAACTGTTATATTGCTAGTGAATTACATTTCATTGATTACATTTCATGATTGCCGTTTAAGAGAGCTGTGATCATTATACATACATACATATACGTATACGCAGGGCTTTTTTTTGAAAAAAAAAGGTGCCGGAACTTACTTCTTATCAAATATTTTTACTAGAAAAGTTTATATTCAAATTATATTCGTTTGAAACGTAAAAAATGTTGAGAAAAAAACCGCGTTAAGGGAAAAAATGCCCTGCGTATGTATAAATGTGCAAAATTCGTCTTGAAATTCAATAGATATGAAGATCGTAGCTTCTTGGTATAATATTTATCTTGACGATTATAGAAAGATAAGGTTTGCTTGCATCTGGAAAAAATTCAGATTTGGCAATGTTGCAAACATAGTCGTTCTTATTTCAGTGTTCCAGTGTAGTATAATATTATTGATTGTGACTTCCGTATATTGTCTATCTGCAAATCAAAGACAGAAAAGCATTCACAATATAATGTATTATCAAATGCATTGTAATTTCATCTATTTTTTTTTATATGTTTATATTTCATACATGAATGTTTCAGTAGGCAAGTGAACTCGCGAACATAATGGTGGCATCATTTGTCCATTCCAGAGGTTGAAAACCTTCTCTCAATTATCTTTTTTCGATTGTAGGCATTTCTGTGATTGTTTTACTGAGCAATGAAACTGTGTAAATAAATTAAAATCAAAATTGTGAGTCAGTTATGAAACTAGTAAAAATACTGTCCCTCAAAATGGCTATGTAGGTATCCTTATGAGAGTGACCTAATTAATTGGACCTGTCGAATATCAAATCTTTGACACCACAAAAATTGTTAAAAATGATAACAAACCATTGGATGCTGGAAATAAGTTGAGCGTAAAAAATAAAAATCCTGATATATGTAGTTTTCATTTAATATTTAAATGTGTATACATATGTACATACATATAATATGTAAACTGGTATGGTACATTGTGATTCAAATTGTATGATAATCATTAGCACCAGTTTTACATTAACTGTTGAATGAAGACTTTCCAAACACACTTCCATTCTTCTCTGTCCTGAATAACATTCACATTTCCTTTCATCATCAACCCATCTCACTTGAGATCTTCCTTGCATTCTTTACATTCAATTAGGTACCACTGTTATAATTTCTTACCCATTTGTTCCGCTTCCTGTCTCTCCTCGGTGTAATAAGAATACAACACTGTGCGGTTTTCTGCTATCTAATATTATTTGCAGTACTTAGTTGAATTTCATGGTGTTGCTCAGGTGGAGGAAAATTGTAAAAAGATTGCACTTTTCCTGAAAGATTGGTAGTCCACAGGTCTATTATGTAATTTGGTACATATATACATATATGTATATGTAGATAATTCATATATAATATTATTATATTTATTTATTTACTTCAAAATACATGGGGAAGGCGGCAAAGCCGATATATCCACGAGGTTTGGCTTAATATAAATAATAAAATAAAAACAAAACTATTCATAACAATAATAACATAAAAGAAAAAAATAAACATGAAAAAAATAAGAAAAAAGAGAAAATACCAAAAGATTAAATAAAAATAAAAATATCTGGAACGGTAACATAATAACTAAAAGAAAACAAAAATATAGAAAAGATATTGGAAAAGAAGAATTACAAAAATCCTTTAGAGTTTAAGGCCTAAGTAAGACATCTACGTAGCTTGTTTTTGAAACTATTAACGTTTTAAGAATTAACTACATTGCTAAGAGGTCTATTCCAAACTGCAACCACTCTGTTTGAAAAGAAGGAATCTCCGATCAATTTATTCGATTTTTCTTTTTGGAATCTGAGAGTTAGACCTCTAAGATGAGTGTTAACATAATAATTATAATGATTATTTATTATTTTAAAGACTTTGATTAATTCATCCCTTATTCTTCTCGTCCCAAGTGTTTCATTAATTATTTTCAACCTCTCGTTATAAGAAAGTGATTTAAGTTCAAAAGGTATCTTTGTAATTCTCGTTTGTGTACCTTTTCGATACATATAACTTTTTTTTATATATATATGAGGATTAAAGGATTGTAAATAGGTTTTTGAGCTCTTTCTCCTATTATGCTGTAGATTAACATTCTAATAATATAATACTATGATTACTAACCAAATTAAATTAAATTGTAAAATAGAAAATGATCAGTAGATCAGTAGCTATTAAAATAGATATAAGATGTATTGTGAACATAATTTCGTAATAATAAAAAGCATTTAAAAATCAAAATATATATGAGGATTCCATACACTAAAAGCGTATTCTAAATTATACGGTACTATATTTTTAAGTTTTGATGAAAATAAATAGTCTCACCCATTTTTAGATTGAAACTTAATTTTTAAACAGCGTGTTCAACAATTTGAAATGAAAAAAAAATAGACAAAGGCTTCAACAAGGATTTTTTTTCATTTTATAATAACAAAAAAACCAAAAATATCAGCAGATGTGCACAACATAAGTAAAAAACAACATAATTAAATCCGATAAAAACAAGCAATACGATTGAAAAACAATACAATTTAAATTTTAAATAAAAACAAATACATTTTATTGATAAACTTATATTTGTATTAACACTATAGATACGGCACATACTTATAAAGTTCCATGCTTTTGTCCACATTCAGATAAAATATACATACTTAAAATCAAAGATTAGTACACCTACGTACATGTACATAGTTGCATACAGATCACAGGTTGCCAACCACTGGTATACACTCTAACAAATGACCATCAGAGCTATTGCTGTTGCTTCATGATCGAATCAGTCAGCAGCTCGTTGCCTTTGTAAATTGTCCTCTTCCATCGCTGCGAAATTAAGCATCTATCGTATTCAGGCTTTGACTTCCGTATTCACTCTCTTATTGTCACAAAACAAAGTGTCTGACTATGTATGCATACCCATCTGCATTTTCACTCGTTCGGTTAGGAAAATGGCCGTAACAAAAGAAAATTCGCAATAGCACAGACAAGGTTGCGACTTATTGAAACATAACTAATTACATACACAAAAGTTTCCCATGCATTTCAATTGCGTGTTATGATACAAAAACCGATTTGTTTGTGAATTCATTGTGAAAATGTGCTGCGATGGGGATAAACCTCCTGTTCGACGTAAAGGTTCTCTAATTTTTGATCCAAATACATCCTTTTACCGTTGCACTGGCAGTGTAATTTAAAGATGATAACTTGAATTGCTAATTTGCAGGTGAGCCGCTCAAGTTTGATCCGGACTTCAAAGGACCTTTGCACAGGAGATCGTGTACAGACTTGTTATGCTTGCTGATCTTTGTGGTGTTCCTCGCATGCTGGGGTGCTACCAGTGCTTACGGTAATTCTTTTCATTAACTCTTGATGTATTGAATATTTGGGTCTACCTCGTTCCACCAATTTGCAATATCTCAAGAGTCGTTTTCCAAACTTTTTCAGTTTATTTCGTTGCCGAGTGTACATAAATATATGCCGAGTGTACATACATATATGTCACAGTGAAATTATATTTAAAGTGAAAATATATTTTCAGTAATGTTTCAGTCAAATCATAACCAGTTACATTTTCAGGGTTTGTTTTATTAATTTAAGATTAGATTGCTAGGGTTGGTATTATTTAAGGGTTAGGATAGGTTAGGTTAAGTGAGGGTTTGCCCTATTCATCTAATATTGGGTTGTTAGGGTTAAATTTATAGAGTCAAACGTTGTAAATTCATTGTTTGATACATTTTCACTGCTTGAATTGGTGAAAATATATTTTCACTTTATGACAAATGATCGACTTGGAGTCACAAATATCCAAGTGCTAAACCTAAACGCAGCCATTGAGCCATACTGCTGGCTAGATAAAATAAATAAAATAAAATAAAAATATTGTGATAATTCCTTCAATTTTTAGCTATTAATACGTCTTTAAAATATTTTTATTCTATTTTATTTAGTCATCAGTATGGCTCAGTGGTTGCGTTTCAACAATGATCAGCTAAAATTGGCAAACTCTGATGACAAATGATCGACTTGGAGTCATAAATATCCAAGTCTAACCAGCAGCATTAAAGATTACTAGATCGAACCCAGAACCTCTCGGTGCTAAACATAAACGCAACCACCGAGCCATACTACGGGCTCGTATATTAAAGATATCACATATGTATATTTAAAAAAAAAGCATTTTTATATACAATATACACACTCCTGTTTAAGCAGACGAAAAATAATTTAGAAAACGCATCTCGAGATATTGCAAGTTGGTAGAACGAAGCGTACCGAAAAAAATGCTACTTACACAATTTATTTTCACTTTCCTTTCATTCCATTGCAAAAGGCAATAGGGTAGACACTGGGGTTTTGTTTTGTATTACCAAATTATACAGTAATTTTTAATGTACAGAAATACCACAGTAATTTGCTACATTCATTTTTATGCTTTAGTGGGAACCTTGAATGCTCTTCTTGTTCACTAATAATAATCGATGACTGTATGTGTGTAACTTCTCTGTTAGCCTAAAGTCTGCTATATACTGTAATTTATGTCGACATTTGGTTTGAAACCAAAAATACATAAACCATAACCACATAGTGTTTGAACCACATAAGAGTTTCTTTGATTATAAGTAGTTCTGCATGAAAGATCCAAAATACAAAATAATATTTTGTTATGTGAACTTTTTTATCCAATATTAACTTAAATTGGTTATATGTATTAAGTTTAAAATTATCTTGGTAGACCGGATCTAGTCCGGATACTAATAAATGAATACATTTTTTGTTACGTTTACTAATTAGTTTAATATATTTCAGCAATTATGCATGGAGATGTTCGCCGGCTATTGGTGCCGACCGACTCTGACGGTTTGAAGTGTGGATTAGATTCGTCAGTCATCGATAAACCTTATTTGGTGTTTTTCGACATGACTAAATGTATCTCTCCTACGGTGCCCATCAACGGCTGTCCAACGAAACAAGTGTGTACATATATATTCAAAGTCAAAGTCTTTACGCAACTCGTTTAATGTGTTCGCTTCGGGCTCGACCATTGCTCGAGTGACGCTCAAAGCGACGTTAGACCTGCCAACTTAAAATATTCTCATCCATACCAATCCTACATAAATATATATATATATATATATATATATATATATATATATATATATATATATATATATATATATATATATATATATATATATGTATATATATATTCAATTCAACTACACAGATATGAATATAATGCTTGTTTTATTTCTAGGTATGCGTAAAGGAATGTCCTAATACAATGATTTTGAGAATCATAATTGACACTTGGACTGATAGTAAAATCAAAGAAATGAGGGATAAATTCGTTTGCAAATATCATGTAGATAAAACTGCAATTGATTCCAAAACAAAGATTTTAAAACTGATGGACGAGGAAGAGTGTGCTGAAAACATATTCGAGAGCAAATCAAGTAAAAGCTTCATTTAATACATTGATGAGGTTGATTAAACTTTTAATGGATTAGGAAATTTTGTACAGTTTCGCGTTTGCTATGATGTGATTAGAGTAATAATCAATTCTACATTTAAATTGATGTTCAAGGCCACAGATTGTTCTATGGTCTGTAAACAGACTCATTTCTACGTATACATTTGTTGTTAATCTAATTTAAAACTTTAATGGAAAGGAAATCATTTTTTTATTATATTTATCCATTGGCTACTGATTATGTTGCAATTTTCGTTTCATGGTGAAATTTTTTATGTTGTGATTTTGACCATTGGTCTCGTTTTATCTAAAAATATTAACCGTGTTTTTTTGTGTCAATTCATCAGACTAAAATTTTGTCAAGTCTTGAACATTTGCATTATGTTGGTTGTGTCTGTGTTAACGTGTTTTACTTTTGCTTATGTTTTTACATCTACAAATTTCAAAAATATACAGGTTTTTCATTCCAAATCGACCCTTTTTTACTTATTCATTTCAAATTGACATTGAAAAGGGGTCAATTTTAAATGAAAAAGGTTTAATTTGTAATGAAACATGGTCAATTTGAAATGAAAAAGGGTTAATTTGTAATTAAAAACCTGTATCACATCTTGGGGAATAGTGACACAATTCAAAAAACTTTTTTTTAAATTTATAAATCGAAATAAAAAAACAGCATTTTATTACGTTTGCAAAAAATATTCAATAGGGTAATAATTTTTAATTAAAATTCGGAAATGACTTCAATATGTCTTACAACGATTTTAAATTTTATTTTTACATAGAACTACTTTTTTAAATTATGTCACTTTTCTCGCCAAGGTGAAATTTTTAAACATATGCACCATTGTATCTAGACAAACAGAGAATCCTAGATATGAACATTCCCCTTCTTTATTTCAGAATTTCATTAGATTTTTCAATTAAAATTGGACTATTATATAATAAACCTATTAATACAGAGAAATGTAATAATAATAGAAGGGCCCTTACGAATACATAATTGTTGTCAATATTACGCGGTACGTCTCTATAAATACGCTATAACGCACGGAATATAATCGGATCAATTTACTTATAAAATGTATCCCATGTTGTTTATTGTGTGTTTTTGAATGCATTGTGCAATTTTTACCGATGCTTGCCCATCTTGCGAGTAATATAAACAAACAGAGAAGTTTTTATCGGACAGACATCGAGCACCAAGCATCAAATACGACTGATGCTAAAATTATTTAGGATTGTCTGCGGACGATCATCACTTGACAACAATATAACGCCTAAAGCCACTTCTATTAATATAAGATTTCTCTATCTTAATATGATAGTTGTAATTCTGTAAAGAGAATAAATCACAAATTAATAAAACAAAAACCAATGGATCTTGTCCATGACTGGAGGCAATTTTATAGTCATCGTTAACTAAAATAAAAATAAAAAATCAACCCAAATTAGTAATATGTTTTACCGCCAATTGACGTAGGTGTACAAATTCAATTCAGATTGTAAAAAAGAATTAAGTGTACAAAATAAATTCAACAACTGCAACAATTCCCTTAAGTATCACATTTGGCATAATAGGTAGTGTCACTAGTACCAACCATTCTCTAGATATAATGGTAAATATGTATGTAATTTAATGTGTGTATTTAATTTTTATGTATAATATTTCTACTGAATTTATAATATCCACATTCCAACTGGATTATTGTTTGGAAAAATAGTTCATTAAATTAATAAGGTAGCTTTTAATCAATATTAATGTGAATGATTTATTTTTTCAATACAATTCCAGTTTCACAATTTTAAATTTAAACCAAAAGTGGCATCCAAAATTTAAAAAGCAACCTAAAATAATAAAAAAATCGGATGTGACCAACTCATGACTTTATCTATGTATTTGAGGAATATTAAAAGGTCACCAAAAAAATCGATAATTAAACATACATAAACGTTCACACATACCGGTTATGAGAGCATTTTCGTTACAAATTGAGCGCAAATGTAGGGAAACTTACACACGACAAAAGTTCTACTTCCAGTTGTCGAATTTTGTTTGAAATTTTTCTATTACTTCAAATCACTATAATTACTATACGCATTAAATATCAAGAAAATAAAAATAATTTAAAAGGTCAAAATAAAATAATGAAATATAGTTTTTAAAAAAGATACTACTTCCGGTTTACGAATTCTGACCAAAATCTTATCAGCTCTAAGTTAGTACATAAAGAATACAAATATAAATTTTCAGCTTGATACGTTCAGGGGTGTGGACAGAATCGTGGTCAAAACATTTTTGACTTTTCTAAGTGGAAAAAATCCCACTTCCGGTTTATTAAATTTGGTGATTTTTTTTTTATTTTCATCACATTGATACAAGAATTATACTTGAATTTTTTTTGTGAAAAGCACACATGTTTAAGAGGTCGAAAAAATAGTGGAAGAAAAAACTTATAGATATGAAATTTCAGTTCAATAAACCAAAAGGTTTAAAAATTTACGTCGTATCGATAAGAATTTCAGTAACCGATACTAAGTTTCAGTTCAATAGGACGAACGGTGTTCAAAAAATCCGCAAATACAATGACACACAGACACATTCACTTTTTCTAGATCATGAAAACGTGATCAGTGATCGATTCCAAGTTGGAATCAGTCAAAATCTCGAGTTCGAATTTTCGCATGATCACAAAACTTCATCGATTGTTACTACGTACATAGATAAAGTAATGAGTATACTGTAAATCTTGGGTTCCATATACATACATATATAGTGAAACCTTGATTTAGCCGATTAATATAATGAAAATGTATCTGTTTAATCTATATCTTTGTAACATATCCTCAACACAAAATCAAAATCTATCGATTATAGTTAATGAACGTCAATATAATAATACGAGTAAGTATTGAACCTCTCAGTTAGGTATATTGAATCGAGCTTTTGCAATATTGTCAAAAAAGCATTTTTAGAAATGGTTAAATTCCACTAATAGATTTAAGTTTAAGAAAAAAAGATTAAATTATAGCAAAATTAAATCAAGTACATACTACATTTGCTTTACATACAAAGGTGTGCTTATATTTCATGCTCAACGTGCGTTTATTATTTATTTTGTATTCCAATAGAGCCTTTTATCTTAGCAATTAGTTATATAATGTATGCAATTTAATTTTCCATATTCCAGCTTTTTTATTGTGCCATATTATGTAATCTAGAAATCATTAAACATTATCAAAATGTGATCTAGTCCTTGGTCGGTGCTTTGGCGATTTAACTCCAATGTTGTGCGGTCCTGGAAGTTCCGTTGCCAAGAGCCAGCAACAAGCGCCTGAATCCTTTGTGAATAAACTAAAGTCTGGAATTGCTAAAGCATTTTCGCCGAACGCCGATCGCCCAGAAAACGCCGGCTATTCTTGCAATAGAGATGCGATGAAAACGGTCAAAAGTGTGAAGAAACTCGAATCGAGAATCACAGTTCTAGACACGTATATCGGACTAATCATAGCGGCTTCACTGTCGTACTTTACTGACTCTAAGTCCACCCAAGAAGTACGTTCAAAATAGAAATATATCGATATACTAATTTCCACTAACCTGAAGCATTTTAGTATGATTCATATTACCTACATAAAATAACAATATACTTATTTATTGAGCATTTGCATGTGAACCGTAAATTTTTGGAAATAAGTGCAAGTTTATTTTGCTAATATCACCGACTGATTCATACACACTCAATGAAAGTAAACTTGCAACATTTTCAAAATAAACAACTCATATGTATATTATACATACCTATATACTTGAAATTCTAATTGGAAATTAATTAAGCTTGTTTACATGCACAACTTATATGTATATTTCAATTCTTATATCACAAACATAGCTTTTCACACTTTCTTCAATAATTTATCTTTTTCTGTTTTTCCAAATACAATCGATTCCAGTTTGTTAGACCTAATATGATTAGCCATTTAATTGGGACAAAGTATTCTAGCTCCGATTCGTTCCAATCAAACAGGAATCTACTGTATTGGTATTATTTGTTGCCATGCTTTGCTCGTATTATGTGCAACAGTAAGGTTTGTGTATTTTTTTTAGAAAATTACATTTCCTGTAACAAAATAGCTTGATTGCTTTAAGTTAGTTTTACATAAATATTGCTTGTATTATCCAACTGCTTGCTTAAACCACATGTACATCAAATTTGTTCTCGTTGTTTTATTGTATTGACTCACTGATTTTAAATGTATTCCTTTTCGAAACAACAAATGTGAACATTCGAAAAATGTAAAATCTGTTAAATGAACGTGATAATCATAAATACAAAGTACAAATTTTTGCACAGAATTAAAATGATAATACATAATTCACTTATTTATGTTATATGTACATATATGCATACTATTTTTTTATCTGTAAATGAAAGCGTATCTTTTTACTAATGATTGGTGTGGTCCTCTTTTATGGTGCATGATCATCCCTTATGCATTTTTGAAAACACTTTGGAAATGCAGCTTCCAAACGTTGTTTACCGGTTCAATTCACGGATTTCACACAATTAACTGCATTTACTGAGGAGCAAATTGCAAGATTGGAGGAAAACATGAATATACTTGCACGAATCAACGAGGTAGGCAAATTCGACATTTTAATTCGTACATTTGGTGTTACAAAAATTTTATAAACTCTTTAAGAGATGTATCCAGGATCGCCAGAGTATATGCATTCGTATACAATACATGTGCATATGTGTAAGACCTGTATATAATAATATAGCCGAATAGAAGCCCGGGGGACACCGGGTATATATGACATGAATTACAATAATAAATCAAAGACACAAAAAATATATGTATGTAAATAAATACATATTTAATTTGTAAATATGAGATCAAATCTATATAATGCCATTCAACTAACACCATTTGCTTTTAAATTCATTTCTTCTGTACATAAAATCTCTTGATGAAATAACATATCTTATTCACTAGGCGATTCTAACTCATAAATATGTATTATTAATAGTGCACAAATTAAAAGTGTAATTATTAAATATTATTCAATTTATTCTCATGTGAGAAATAGCGCAATATTAATTTAATTCTTAGAGAATTATCAAAGCGTACATTATTTTCAGATGGGAACGATGATTGTCGAAGACTTGGTAAACGCCAGATGGTGGATAGTGTTCTCTTTATTTGTTGTGATGATTATATGTCTCATATACATAGCGCTGATGAGATGGATTGCAGCTCCAATCGTTTGGTTTTCGATATTCGGTGTAGTGGCCATTCTTTCATACTGTAAGTGAATGAATAATTACACTGAGCAACAAAAAATCACGTTTTTGAATTACCAGAGCGGAGACTAACCAATCTTTACTAACTTTGACCCACTGAGTTCGAATACGATAATGATTTTTGTTGGTTGGTGATCGTTTACGAGATATGAGCGTTTACAAAAATGCGCGATTTTTACAGTTTTTTGGCTTTTGCGGTCTTTAACTCAAAATCTAGTATTGCTGTGCTAAAAGTGAGTATTTGAATCAATAGTCAGATGTTTTTTCTATTGGTTGTGATATTTCGTTGCTTTAAAATACTTATAATTAATTGTGTAGCGAATTTTAAAAGTCAAAAATATATTTTTTTTTACGGATTTTTTTCCGTGCTATTTTTCATTTATTTGACAAATTTTTTAATTCACCACGTTTATAAAAATTGGTTTTCTATCTCAATATTTTTCTTTTTTATCTAAACGTACTAATTCAAGCGGTAATTGCAATTTAAATGCTTTCGTTATGTATATGGTTGTAACGCGTAATGTGTTGGGTGCAAGCGAGACGGCATGTAATTTTGACTTTTAAAATTCGCTAGATAATTAATTATAAGTATTTTAAAGCAATGAAATATCACAATCAATAGGAAAAACATCTGACTATTGATTCCAATACTCACTTTGAGCACAGCAATACTAGATTTTGAGTTAAAGACCGCAAAAGCCAAAAAACTGTAAAAATCGCGCATTTTTTTAAACGCTCATATCTCGTAAACGATCACCAACCAACAAAAATCATTATCATATTCGAACTCAGTGAGTCAAAGTTAGTAAAGATTGGTTAGTCTCCGCTCTGGTATTTTTTTTTGTTGCTCAGTGTTATTTTAAAAAAATCAAACGCACCGTATGTTTTTAATGTATTAAATTTCCAGCTATATACTTGGCGTACAATAGATATGCGTACTTGAAAGCAAACCCAGTCGTGTTGGACGTACCTATAACTAATCTCAAAGCTGGAGCAAAATCGGTATTAATGCTTCAGGAGACTTGGCTTGTGATACTTATAGCCGCTTGCGTCATCCTCGTCATAATACTACTTGCAATTGTGTTTTTGCGAAAGAGAATCGTCATTGCGATCGCTCTCATCAAAGAAGGCAGCAAGTAAGCCGTCTTTTGTGTACACACATAATTATTAATGTTAAACCTTTTGACTAAATAATTATTTTTTGATCATTTCATAGGGCTGTGAGCTCCGTGATGTCCACGTTAATATTCCCAATATTCCCTTGGATCATGCAGTGTTTGGTTTTGTGTTTGACTGTCGTTGTGGGAGTTTATCTGAGTTCCATCGGTGAAACGAATTATAAAGTTGTTGGAATGAATGAGACGCGTTGCGGCGAATACAAGGTTTGTGTTAATGTTCTAACAAGGTATACAATGTATTTTTTGCTGAGTGTACATCTAAATTGTGTGTAATGTTGGATATTATTACAGGATGGAGACGCATGCATACCTGAAAGATTTGAAGAGGAGTGCGGGAGCTCCCAAAACGCATTTTGTCATTTCTTTAGCGTTACCAGTCCCATGTATATAAAAGCATTGCTCGGTGAGTTTAAGCGATTTGTTTTTTTGCTAGTCACGTTCAGTACTAATTAGAGAATTTATTACCAAATTCCAAATACTCGACTTCATCAACAGCCCGAGTATCGAGTAGTAAAAATTGAAAATAACCGAGTATTCGGTTATATTCGACTAATTTTAATTTTTTTTTGCTTAGCAACTGAAATGAGTAGAATTACAAATGTTAAAAAAAGAATGAAATCATCATAAAATAAAGTTTATTTCTATTTTTGAACATTACAGATATACAACAATTAAAAAAAAATATATATATGTATATACAAAAAAAATAATAAAAACGCCATTTAATTATATTAATTTCAATTAAAATATTTTTTTATAAATAATGCATTGAATGTTTTAAAACATAATTTAGTCTTGATGTTTCCCGCTGTGGAAAAACTCTTTCCACATCCGTTGACGTTGGTTTTATAGTTAATTTAAATAGTTAGTTAGTCAAGTATTTTAAATAGAATGTCCAACACTTCAGGTTTAATTTTGAAAGTTTCCAAATTCTTAAAATCTTTTTTGATTTGGACATTCGCACGTCGCACTAGATGATATTGCAACTTGTATTTCTTCTTGCAATTTGTCTTGTAATTGACGTCTTTGTCGTTGAAATACTTATTCTTCAATTATACATAATTATTGATTCTTCAGAAGAATTAGAATCATCCGTGAAAAAATTCGAACGCATTTTTCTATGATTTATTTGTGCAAAATCGATTACTGCGAGTATTTGGCTGAAATATCCGGCTATGGAGTAGCCTAAAAAAGGCAAAGTACTCGAATTGGAAACTCTAGTACTGATACAATGTCAATGTATAAAATATATTTAATTAATTTTCAGCCGTAGACGTTGTTGGATTCTTTTGGAGTATATTTTTCCTCGAAGGATTGGGTGAAATGATCTTGGCGTCAACCTTCGCGACCTGGTATTGGACATTCAATAAGTCCAACGTGCCATTCTTCACTTTGACTAACGGCATAGCTCGAACGTTCCGGTATGTACATACATGCATAATCTGCAATAAAACATATATAACATAACACATTTAGATAATAACCATTACTTATGAAACTTCAGGTACCATCTGGGAACGATCGCATTTGGTTCGCTCATCATAACAATATGTCGCCTGATCCGATTGGCTTTGGAATACGTCGACTATAAAATAAAGAAATACGACAACTTCCTCACGCGTGCCATATTGTGCTGCTGCAGGTGTTTCTTCGCGTGCTTGGAATCGTTCCTCAAGTTCATAAGTAAGAACGCTTATATCATGTGCGCCATTCACGGAAAGCCATTCTGCACGAGCGCTCGAGACGCCTTTTCGCTGCTCATGAGGAATATACTGAGAGTGTTCGTATTGGACAGGGTAATGAAACGTTGATATCAATCCTTCCTCGTGTGTTATCAGTGTCGAGACAATAATAAAACTTTAATTTTTCCAGGTGACCGATTTCTTGTTCTTCCTATCCAAAGTCATCATATCAGTCGGGTGCGGCATCGCTGCTTACTTTGCGTTTACTTCTCCCGAATTGTATAAAATCGCTGGAGAGAATTTGCAATTGCATTATGATTTGATCCCTCCTCTTATCGTCGGAATCGCCGCGTATATTATCGCCAGCGTTTTCTTCAGCGTGTATTCGATGGCCGTCGATACCCTCTTTTTGTGCTTTTGTATGTTTGCAATGTGTTGTTTTATTTCAATGTATGTATGTATAATTTAATATGTGATATTGATCGAGTTTGTTCTTTTTTTAGTGGAAGACTGTGAAAGGAATGACGGCACGCGTGAAAAGCCATATTTCATGTCAAAGGAGTTGATGAAAATACTGAATAAAAAGAATAAAATCAAATGAATGCAGACTATTGAGAAGGATGTTCAAATTTATATACAACAAGCATAAGATATATGTGATTTTAAAATTAAATTAAGTATAGTTAAGGTATTTTAAAATTAAAGTATGTGCAATACTCAAAATATTTGCAAACTGATTCAAAATTTAAGTATATGTATATTTGATATACACCAAAGTACAATATTGATATTTTTACTATTTCTATAAACAAAAAAAATGTCTATGAGATTCTAAATTTAAAACTACTATTCCACCATCGCTTATTGTCTTCAAATATGTATTTGTGCTTTTAATGTATTTACCTATAGGTACAGCAGTTTAAATTGTGATGACTTTATTAGTGATAAGAGCTGTTTTAATTCGATTTAAATCCCACTTAATTAAAAATCTATGTATCATTATTGAATTTGATTTCGAAACAAAAATGTATATATGTATGTATGTTCAATTGTACCTACAATGTACATTCATACATGTTATGTTTACATTCCAAAATCCAATCTTTATTTTTAACTTACTAAATTATTTCGTTATAAATTTTAATTTAATATTTATGTACGTATTTATTAGGCTTTATGTTTGCATATTATATTATGTATAAAATGTATGTTGTATCTATGTACATATTACATACATACATATATGTATGTACATATATATGTAATCTCAAAAAGAAATATAATCTAGTCATAAACAGAGAATTGGATACAATATATTATATAATATGAAAATAATCAGTGCCATACGCATGTTGAAGTATGTATGTTATTACATATTTATAAAAAGAATAATAACTTGATAAAGTTTAAAATTATATTTTTTCTTACTCTTTTATAAAAGTGATGTAATGAAAATTATAGGTTTTATAAAAATCAAAAAACAGTATTAATATTTGTATATATTTTTTGTATGTTTTGTAAATGTAATAAATGTCATAAAAATATTGTATATTAATTATTTTGACACACGTGTATATGATAGTAAATATATAATTATAGTATTTATTTTACTTTAATATGTATAATAATGGGAATAGTTGCTCTGGAATGTATGAATATTTTATATAAAAAAAATAATATAAAAATGGACGGCCTCTTAAAATTATTCTATACAAGTGTATATTCAAGTATCAAAATTTAATATAAATGTAGATTCGTGTATAAAAATATGCTCGCACGAGTATTGAATTTTATTGCGTGCGTATTTTGTCCAGATCTTCGAGAAGAAGAGCGTTCAAGTAATTATCAGGCTCGGAAAGCACTTCCATTATATCGAAATGATCGTACTTGTCTTTTATTTCAAAATGTATGTTTTGTACTTGACAAGACTCCATCAACATGTCATAGAAGTTCCTCGATTGCTTTTTAAACGTATAGCTGTCATGTTCTGCAACCAAGATGTACAATCTCAAACTCAAACTACGCATGTGATAATAGTTATCCATTTGGGGCGATAATGATTTAGCATCTTCCATAGACAGATTGAGGTAATGATTCTCATGCGTTTTGATCAACTCGGTCAGATCGTATACTCCGGAAACTAAAAACACTCCTTGCAATACGTTCAAATTCGGAATGGATTCCAAAACCATTTTATCGGCCAAAAATTTTGCAACTAAATGACCACCTGCCGAATGACCAATAATATATATAGCTCTAAAAGAAAAAAAAATTAGTCTATTATTTATTCATTGACAACAATTTTTCAAAAGAATTCAATGTATTAATACCTAGAGTTCTTTTCGCTTGCATATTTGAAAACTTTAAGAATTGCATTCTTTATTTGTTCCACAATTTGCTTTAAAGTAACGCCAGGACACAAATCGTAACCGAGAACAATCGTTTTGATCCCTTTATCATGTAATGGCTTTACGAAATAGCGGGATTGCTGCCTCGACAGCTCGTGCCAAAATCCTCCGTGGGTAAATATAACAATCGGCGAATCTGTAATATCAGTAACATATCATATTTAGCAACTGAAGCAAACCAATAAGTAGCATGTTAAAATATATACATATGTAAGTATACCATCAGGTAAATCGATACCGAATATGTCAAACTTTTCACGGTCTTCCAATCCATATTGTAAATCAAGCTCACATTTCACATCTTGAATGGCTTTACTGCTTTCTATAAACGATATCATATACATATCAACATTATATATATTTTGTTTTATTGTTACAATCAATATACACTCGTCATTACAGATCGCTCCAATGAGACGAGTGTACGATAACGGTCAGAAATACAATAATACATATACAATCAGAATACATAGCATATAACAATTAATCAGTACAGAAATAATAATCATAGAGACAGCTAAGGATTAGTTTTAGATTTTTGTGTACAATTATTATTACAATTTTTATACATATAATAAACACGAAATTATAGAGATATCTATAGATTTCAGATTACTGTGTAATAATTTTTACAAATTATACACACAGATTTTGTGACAACAGGAAATGATCTAATACAAATTTTCAGGAACCGTTTCAACAATGATCAGATAAAATTGGCAAACTCTGATAGAGAAACGATCGATTTGGAGTCAAAACAAAACCTCCAAACCTGACCAGCAGTTTGACGAGGACTCGAACCATCGACCTCAGTGGTGCTAAATATATATGCATGTACATAAATCAACCAGTAATTCTACATTATGTATGTACAATAAGTCGACATATAATTGTATTGGCCATTCTAAAAGCGATTTAAGTCAAATAGGTATCATAATTTAAAAAACAATCATTTATTATAGTGAGCAAATTAAAATTAATAAGGATCATAACAAATGTTGTACGAAAAACAAATATCAATGTTGACTCAATTTTAAACCGATTTTTATTATCATTGTAGTATTATCATACATACATAACAAACAATATATAATAATATAGTTATCTGGGTGAACTTTGAACGTCGTTAATTGATAAGGCAAACTGTCTAACCAGCCTCAACGTGGTTTATATGGTGATTAATGACCAAATCTCCCTGAGAGAATCTTTTAGACCAGACACTTGGTGAGAACTCGCGGTTTAGATGTTCTGAAAGTCCTCGACTATCGCCCGACATTTCCACAGTACAGGCGTCAACATCAGCTGACTACTGTCAACTGACTGTCAATACAGAATATACCGAATAGTGGTGATAACGCTATATTTTTCGACCATACATGATGTTCAAATTGTTACGTTGAATTTAGCGCAATCATAATATGCAAACTATATTTATTTTAAACTCGTATCTATCTCTCGATGGTAGTCGGCATTCTGTTTGTCTTTTTTCAAAACTATAAAAAAAAAACAGTTTTCAGATAAAATGATAAGATAATTTACTTAGTAAATATCTATTCGTGTGACTAAAATTTGATAATAATCATTGCTATCACACATCAACATTGAACAATCACCATCATTGATGTCATCGTGTAAAAAATTAAGATTATAACTCAGAGTCCTACAGTTAAAAGACTACATCGTTAATATTCGTTATTATCTTTTTGGTTTTGATCAATTAATATTGTAGAGACAAAGGTTAATTGGAGTATTAGTCACATTGCGATCGCCCAAAAAACAATTTTTGCCATGAAAATCGTGACTACGGAATATTTGGCACTCGAGTTCTTGTTAGTATTGTTACGTACGCCGCGGATTGAGCGAATTGCACTTAGACCAACGGATATCTGTTATCGGATTAACTAAGTGCTTGCACTTACTTCCAAGGATTATATCTGGACTCTAAGTGCATTTAGGCTAAACAATGACCGTTATTAGTTATTTCTCAGAATCGGTACGGGGAGACCTAATGTCGTGGAAATACATATCCGAATACGTGACTATACAACAGGTAAACAGATTAGGCGTCCTGAGAGATCTACCCTTTATAAGGCGGAACGTAGGCGATATCATGTCATTCTGGACTGAGCACTGCCAGTGCGTGTATCTCCTTAATCATTAATAAATGCTGTGAAACGACTGTTGGCCTTTTACTTGGATCCTCCACCCACCCCTACGCAACAGTATCATGGACTTTTCGGCAACCAGATGTTCCGTTATAGAGATTTTAGTGACTTTTGGGAGAGCGCTTTGTGACCAATAATCACCGAACCAGACAAAGTGACACATAAGAGTAATCTTTTGTTCAGCCGGTCAGTGTGATGACTTTGAATTCATACGTTTTACAAACATATGTAGTTATATATGTACACTCCGCTTTCTCATATTGGGATAGAAGAAATATTACAATAACCGACCTGGTTTCTAATAGATTTCTATACTACTGTTAATTATCTTTAAATCATTAAAATATCATTGTGACTATTTTGTACGGTAAACGGATTATTCCGCAAAAAGCAATCTCGCGCATGTCACTAATATCTCGATCACGGAACATCTGGTACTCGAGTTCTCGTTAGTACAATATTTCACGTGTGAAGCATTCGATTGATGGAGTTTTTGTGTGCCAGATGTTCCGTGATCGAGATTTTAGTGACATGTGCGAGATCACTTTTTGCGGAATAATCACCGAACCATTTTGTACACATGGTGGTGCTTTTTTTAACTTTTAATCAATAATATGTAGATCTGAAAATTCAAATAGTCAACTTCTATAAACTTGGACAATTATCGTAATATTTCCCATATGCCTTAAATCAGAGCATCGTAACCTCTGGATATTCGCGGCACACATTGTTTACGACTCCTAGAGTTTGTCAGCTACATACTTTCATATGTATGTACATACTTCATCGGCAGTCGCTAGTTATTCCGTATACCTATGTAAAGGGACAAAACTAACTTACATCGGTTTTCTCCCTCACACGCGATCTCACTCGCACGCATTAGGCCAACGTGCTGTTCGGGGAACACATATTACCGCGGTGCACAGGTTACGATGCTTTGCCTTAAGAGGGCTGTACACCCGAACCCTTAATTTTGTTGCCGTTCCTTTCTTCGATATATATATCGAGTGAATGTATATATTGGGTGAATGCGATAATATATATCAATATATATATATTGAGTGAATACGACAGTTGCACTTCGACCAGATAATACGAATTTTAAATCGACAAAATCGAGGTTTCGTATTCTCCTATTTTCTCCTCCAAAACTGGACCAAATTTAAAAAAAATTTCATCATCGGTATGAGAAAGATATTTTCTGTGCAACTATGCGCGTACTTTTTTTTTAAATCGACCGTTAAATAAGCACGCTGGACTCTTTTCGTGGGTGTAAAAAAGAGGCGATTTTATAGATGTTTGGTGGCTCCTAGCTCCTATAAAAAATAACTAATCAAAAAAATAAAACGATAGATGCATCCCAATGGTGGATATCCATAGCATATTAAAAAATAATTTCTCTAGTGCCATAATTGAGGAAGGGAGAAGTGTAATACGTTTGTATGGACAAGGCGCTGGTGTCCAGCCCTCTTAACGGGGACTGAATGAGGTTGATCTATTCGGTATTTCATTACATCAATTCAGGACTGCCATCAGGAGAGTCATGACTGATTAATCCATTTCTATTTCTATTTCTATTATATATTCTTTGTCTAATTATATTATATCACTTTATGTTTAATTATGCATTGTCCTTTTTAGTTAATAATATCTCTAGTGCCATAATTGAGGAAGGGAGAAGTGTAATACGTTTGTATGGACAAGGCGCTGGTGTCCAGCCCTCTTAAATGGTTCGGTGATTATTGCCCACAAAGCGCTCGCTCAAAAGTCAATAAAATCTCTATAACGGAACATCTGGCAGCCGAAAAGTCCATCATACTAACGAGAACTTGAGTGCCAAATATTCCGTATTCGCGATTTTCATGTCAAAAATTGTCTTTTGGGCGATCGCAATGTGCGTAATAATCCAATTACCGCCTCAAATATGTATGTACTTACTGTATTACGTTTTCTCTATCGAAGCTCCAATATAGATTATTATTTTTATTTTAGTTCGAATATATGTACATAATTGATTAGAGCTTGTACAAATATAGATTATTATGACATTTCCCAATCAGGGAATGTTTTTCTTTTAATTATAAAATATTTTAACTGCTTTCAATGATGACTCATTCAAAATATTCTAGCTCATGAAAACGAATCAGCATTTTCAACCGGCGTATTTCGGACTAATATTTTTCAGCTCTTATTGCACCGACTGCGAGCTGAAACCGATCCATTTCGAGCGAAGAAAATGTGGTGCAGAAAAAGCAGACGGCGAGACTTCCTTATCTTGGGAGCACGCTCGACGAGACTCCAAACATCGGAGGCAGCGAACATGCCCAGCGGAAGAAGAAACCGGAATCGGAAATAGAAGAGTAGGGGGGGCCAAGCCGAGCCGGGGGGCGCAGCACCCGATCGGTAAACCATAAACGCCAAAATCCCCTCTCCCTCCCACCCCTACCTCGCGTCTTTACGCGCTTGCGTATGCTTATATACGTATTGTATTGTACGTACATACTTTCATATGCATACTGTATACACGCGTGAGAGAGATAGACATATTTGTGGTCGCGTGCCGCGGGGGCAAAGTCCGACTCGCAGCAAATCTCGAGTCTCGATCGTTTATAATTCAGCGAGTGGTTCGGTCGGCGAATAGTCGTCTTTGCAGCTGTGCTTTCGCCGTTCTGCGACTCCTCGACTCCTCGACTCCTCGACTCCGCGACTCCTCATCTCAAGATGGCAGCCTTAGTTCGACACGTGACGGTCGTCGGAGGAGGACTCATGGGATCTGGCATCGCTCAGGTACGACATCTCTCCACTCGACATTCTCAATAATTGTACAATTTAATACACTTTCGGTCTATATTGACGTCACTTTCTGACCATTGCCCCTTCGCCGATCTAAAACTATGCAAGGGCGAACTAATTTCAATCTTGTGGAATTTAACCGATTCGTAATCGAAAGTATTCCAAAATGCAATTAGATCAAGAGTATTTGACGTTTAAACCAGTGCTTCCCAATTACTTTCATATCACGACCCCCTAAATTTGAAATAATTAATTCCCGGCCCCTAAAAAAAATTTTTTTCTAGTTAAAATGTTTATTTGGCAGTAATTATTATTCCAATTATAATACACATATTTATATTCAGTACAAAATTATAGGAACTTGCTTAAAATCATTTTTCTAATATAAAATCTAGACACACATGAAACAATTTAATGCGATAGATGAGGTCGCATGTTTTTACATAACAAATCGATATCGGGTTCAATGTCAGAAATGCTAACTCGCAAAGCATCTTCCAAAGTCTCCGTGGAAAGGCATGACCTTTGCTTATTTTTTAATATAAGTAATGACGAAAATGGTGTTTCGCATAGGTACGTAGTCGCGAAAGGAATAAGAGTTACCAGGGCTTCTTTTCCAATAGCAGGATATTCTTGTTGTCGCCTTAACCAAAATTCTGAAATACTTTTTTCATTAAATTCCACTTCAAGTAAATTATCTGATCTGATATCGATCAACTCTTCTTGGGCTGTCCACGTAATATGATCATATTTTAAGGACTTGGCAAATGGTGTTCTTATCCAATTGTTCCTTTCATCCTCATTCAAGTTTGGGAAATATTTCCTTAAATATATACATACATTCCCTAAATATGTAATGTGGAAAAATATTCATAAATTAATATTTGTACTTTCTATTGAATATTTTCGCGGCCCCCGCGAGAAATCCTACGGCCTCCCAGGGGGTCGCGACCCCCCAATTTGGGAAGCACTGGTTTAAACTACACTACTCACTGGAAGTGCAAATATATTTTTATGAATTTCCAGTGGCGTAGCTACCGCGCCCGCAGACCCCGCAATGCGGGGGGGGGGCGCCACGAAGCGCGCCTTTTTCACTGATTTTTTAATTTGTTCTGTAATTTTTTTGAAATAACTCTTTTAAAAACTTCTATTATTTTTCAACCTATTTGTACTATATGTGTATGTACATACATTATTATACATCTTTTCAATTCATCTTCATTGTGTAATTGATCTATGCCAATAGGGCTAGAAGACTGCCGTCTTTTTCCATCTTTTGAACGTTAGTGCCACTTCAACCTATTTGCTGAGAATTCTCTTATTCTTGTATATATTTTTTCAATGTGTAAACAATAAAACAAAATTATATGATTAAAACCAATAAAATTTATAAATTTTTCGCTATCACCATTAACAGGTGGGAAGTTTTAAAGGAAAATTCACCATCAGTTACTTTAAACAGATTGTGCACTGCTTGTTGGTCGTCCAGATTAAACTATTAATGCACTTCGATATATAGGTACATATACCGATACGTAAAAAAGGTATAAATTATTCATTTGGAAAGTTATTTTGCTGTAAATAAATAATATGAATATATGGGGGGGGGCACCAGGAATTCATGCTACGCCACTGTGAATTTCTCTCTGCCTCTAGGGGTAGATAGGATAGAAGCTACTAAAACACAAATTGTTTGGCCATTTGGATTTGTAACTATTATTGTCGAAAGAAGTGACCACTATTGACCACTATTAATTGACCCATTACTGTGATTTCCCCTAATCAGAAGTGCGCCACTATGATTATGATACATTAAAAATTAGTTTTCGAATACAAAATGCAAATAATTATAATTTCTGCAATAAACTATGTACATATATGTATATTCTCAATATCAGGTATCATCTCATTTTAAATTAAACATGGATTGGTTAATTTATTTAATTAAGCTTAAAAAAAATTATAATATTCATGTCCCATTTTTCCCCTCTTGATTCTAATTTGTGCCTCAGAATTTATCGATATTTAACTATTGCTCCCATTAAAAATTAAACAAAACTGGTTATTAAACATATGTAGATACTCGATTAAAACATATTTGTCTAGTTTCGATGAAACCAAAATATCTTGCCTTTCGACTTTTATGACCTATAATCTTTCTGTTGTATTTTATTTATCATTGTTCCGTTTGTTATATAAGATTAATGATCTAAATATGTATTTCAGTTCAACCTTTAAACAATTTCAATTGAACAATTAGTGGCAACAACAATATACAAAAGCAGTGATATATAATATTCAATACTGCATTAACATTCCTTTAATTGCAATTCTTATAATAACAGCTTTAGACAATTTCAATAATTTTATATAAGAAAATGTTTCAAACTATTTTTAAAAATCTCCGAGTATCTTAAAGCATCGATGGCCTCTGGTTAGATACCTGCTCGTCAAGTTTTGAATATGTTTTCAAAATACCTACATATATTTGATAATCAAATCATTCACTTTTCACTATTAATGCTACATCGTAGTAACTAATCTGAATATTCATATTACTTAAATTTTTAGTAAAAGCTAATTTTTTTACGTTAATCACATCCTTATCGTATCATTGTAGTATTATATTTACTAACATTATTTTAGGTAGCGGCACAAACTGGTCATCGCGTAACACTAGTCGATGTAAACAACGATGTCCTCAAAAAAGCGCAAGCATCCATCAATGTTAACTTGCAACGTGTTGCCAAGAAGGTTTACAAAGAAGATCCAGCAGCTGGTGAGAAATTTGTTGCCGAGTCGTTGTCGAGATTGAACACCTCAGCAGATTTGAAAGATGCTGTCAAATCTACAGATCTCGTAGTTGAGGCCATAGTCGAAAATATGGCAGCAAAACACACCCTCTTCAGCTCCATAGATAAGGTGATTTATATTGGATTTCATTATAGTTTATTTTATAATATTGTTTAATGATTTGTGATTTTCTTCATTATAATTATAGATAGCACCCGAACATGCCTTATTCGCATCGAATACTTCATCTTTATCAATTGCTGAAATTGCATCTGTAGTCGACCGCAAAGACAGGTAGGTACCATGAATTATATAAACGAAAATCTTATAACTGATAAATAACCATTGAAATGAATTAAATAATAAATTTATATAATGTAAGTTCATCTCTTGACCTCTCGTCAACCAATTGTCAAACAAAATTATGTAAAATCATGTCATTTATCAATCTATTTCCATAATATTCTTAAATTATTATTACGTAATGAGCCGTTTTAATAAACATTTAAATTGTTTTCAGATTTGGCGGCCTACATTTCTTTAATCCTGTACCAGTTATGAAATTGTTGGAAGTTATACGCACGCAAGAAACCTCAGAGGAATCCTATCAAGCAATGCTCGCTTGGGGAAAAGCCATCGGAAAGACGTGCATCACATGTAAAGACACTCCCGGATTTGTTGTCAACCGCTTGCTCGTACCTTACATGGCCGAAGCGGCCCGTTTATATGAAAGAGGTCAGCTTTATAAAGAAGTGGATAAAATCAAACTATTATAAATAGAATACGGTAATAATTCTAGTTTAATTTTAGGAGATGCATCAGCGCGCGACATCGATATTGCAATGAAACTCGGAGCCGGATATCCAATGGGACCTTTAGAATTGGCCGACTATGTCGGACACGATACAACTAAAGCAATCATCGATGGATGGCACAAAAAGTTTCCCGATAACCCACTTTTCAAACCTGTCGAATCGCTTAACAAACTCGTAGCTGAAGGCAAACTCGGCATCAAGTCAGGAGAAGGATATTATAAATACAAAAAATAATTTTAATATAATGCAACAGAAAATTATTTTTGTAATGCATTTACATATACATATGTACATAGGTCATAAATTTACAAATAATTGTCGTTTTGTGAAATTGATGTATTGTACGTCCACTTGAAATAAATGTGAAATTATAATTGTTACAAAACTTGATTATGATTTATTATATGCATGCTAATTTATTTCCCTATTGTATGAAATTTGCAGTGAAAATAAACAGTGCAGTTTTAACAATGCATCTATCAATGAATGTCATCAGTGCAAATTAAATCTTGTGAATCAGCATTATTTTTTATTTAATTTATAATCAATCTTTATCTCGAGTGTTTATTATACTTTTCCAAATAAATTATTGGAGATAGGTGAATCCCAATGCAGAGGTTTCTATGAAATATCTATATAAGTTAGGTTATCGGCAGATAATGGACTGATAACGATATCTTTTAAGTACATCTGCGATTTAACGGCAAATTTGTACAGTTTCAGCAATTCGTTCACACAAACTCATTCTTCTTTCCAAGGGGGTAATATTTAGAAATTTATCATTGTTCTATACAATTCCATTCTACTCTGTCCCGAATTTCGTTTATCTATTTAAATCCACAAACTTGTAGCCTAATGTTTAATCTACTGTCGAATTCCAACTAAACACTCGAGTGTTACACTTCACACCATTTAAATGTACTGAGCATTCTAGCATTCAACCTACAGGTTCTTATTCTTTAAGTACATAGATAAACTGTACATATATGACTTTTCCGATTATTGAAATTAATTGATTTTTTAACTTTACTCATACAATGCCAACTCTTTTTGTCCATTAGAAATGGCGGCTAACACAAGTAGAGGAAATCGATATAGAAAACAGAGGTCTATCTCCCACATGACATATAGTAATTACGGACAGCCGTTAAATGAACTGGCCGAACATTTGCCTCCTGTTTTTGCAAGTTCCAATGGTATCGAAAGTGATGAGTTTCAATTGCTCAGTACCCAAGTGGCTGGCCACAAATTCGTTGAAGGAAAGGATTCTATCGGTTGGTATATCTTTTGTATAGTTAGTATAAGTAAAAAATTGCTATGAAATTAATTATTCAAAAAAATATACATATTAGGTATGCTAAAAAGCAAAGATGGAAGTATTCTTAAGCCGATCAACAAACCCGAATCCGGCGTACGGGAGATATTTTTTTACCAAAAATTGCAAACCACAGCTGATCCAATACTCATCGAACTAAGAGACTACTGTGCAAAATATTACGGTACGAGAAAATTGGATATTAACGGACGGAGTACCGAGTTTATGATATTAGAAGACGTGACAGAAGGTATGTTGGAGCCATGTATCATCGATATCAAAATCGGAAGAATCACGTCCGATCCACTAGCTTTGCCAGGTAAAATAAAGAAAGAGCAAGAAAAATACAAAACTAGCAAAGACGATGTGGGTTTTTGCATTCCTGGATTTCAAGTATACAAAACATCAACAGGAAGATTACACAATTACAACAAAGAATATGGAAAAAAATTAAACGGAGAGACAATAAAAGATGGTACGTTGAAAATTTCGATTACATAAATACAACATAATACTCACCGATCTATCTACATGTATAAAATCGAATGCGTTTGTATATCTGTCTGGAGTTTAACATTTGGGGTATTTTGAAAAACCCTGTCCAAGATTGCTAAGATCACAAATTCGTTGTACTACTATAATATAATCCATAAAAATAATATCAATCACGCACGCCTCTGTCTTAAAAGGAGCTCAATTGCAGCAAAAACTTTTTTTCTAGTGTGAAACTTCTTTGTATATATAATTTATGTCTATTAACATCTACTACGGTCAACATATGACTTTTGATGAAACTTGAAAAAATATTTCGACCCCTAAACTGACGATTTTTCACTGTGATAGAAAAGTACTCATCACTTTCGTTTTTTTCTTGAACTAAGCTTAAAACTACAATATATTTCAATATAGTTCGACGTCCAAAGGGTTAATATATTATATTCCGTTGACCGTCACCGAATCGAAGTCAAAAAATCGAAAATATTCATTTACCATGAATACATATGAAAAGCGGATAGTATATATATATATATATCAGTGGCGTGCGGTAAAACTCTCTCTCCCCCTGTTATACATCACTTAATTTGCGCGAGCAGGATACAAGAGGGACAAAAGGAACAGGCTTTCCTCCCGTATCCTGCCTGCGCACATTAAGCAAGGCTGTACGACAAAAAGAGAAATAATTTCACCGCATGCCACTGATATTTATTATATATACATAGTACCGTTTACCATGCATACATTCTTTTCGATCTTTAAACTTTCGATGCCGTGATGTAGACCCATATATATATATATATATAATGGGTGCCACTTTAATATGCGGTCTACCTTTGAATCGCAGTCGACTATTTTTTTTTTATTTGTATCGTAGCAACAACCTGTTTATTATAATTTTTGTTTATTCCTGCCGCCCCATAATGTTGCCTTAATATCTTAGCAGCCAACTCTTATTTATTTAAGGGTCAGGTTAAGTTAGGGTTGGCCCTATTCATTTAAGATTAGGTTGTTAGGGTCAGTATTATTCAGTCTCACTGTCACACGCGAGAACCGAGACAGAGTGAGATGGCATAGTAACGAAAAAACTTGAAGGTAGATCGCATATTAAAGTAGCACCATATAATGTATGTCAATTAATTCGTAATGAGTCAACTTTGTAACTTTTTAATATAAATTCTTATAATTAGCTAGATATACATACTGTAGATGTTTATTTGGTTTTGTTAACTGGTAGATGTACTCAGTGACCCCCAAGTCCATATTATCCTTTAATTCACACTATCTGTTACACACCCAGACAAGGTCAGATAAATCTATTGGTATATACATACATACATAAATGTTGTACAAATCTTTTCAGCCTTGCGGATTTATCTTAATGCTGATAACAATCACATATTATGCAGAGAGCTAATTGTAAAGCTATTGTCATGTCTGTGGAAAATACAAAAATGGGCTAAAAAGCAAACATGTGTTCGTTTCTTTTCAACGTCGTTGCTCATTGCTTACGACTGTAAAAAATTAAAAAACATCATCAAAGAAACTTCTGGGTATGTAATAAAATCCGGTCTCCGTGACGAGACAGAATGTTAAATTACAGAAAACGCAAATATCGGAAGGCAAAGATCGAAAATCAAAAGATCTTAAGTCGAAAGATCAAAAGAGAATGGTGCATGGTAAACGGTACATACTCGCTTAATTTGCGCGAGCAGGATACAACAGGAACAAGAGGAACAGGCTTTTCCTCCCGTATTAATGTGCGCGCGCAGAATACGGGAGGAAAAGCATGTTCCTCTTGTTCCTGTTGTATCTTGCTCGCGCAAATTAAGTGAGTATATACGTGAGTATGTACCGTTTACCATGCACCATTTTTTTTTTTCATCTTTCGACTTAAGATCTTTCGATTTTCGATCTTTGCCTTCCGATATTTGTGTTTTCTGTAATTTCACATTCTGTCTCGTCACGTAGACCCAATAAAATCGATCATTATATTCTTCAACATGCATATACAATAATTGAATGTCTTCGATGTGTTACAGTGAGCCATCGCAGAGCAACATAAAAACGCAAAGAACTCGAAAGGTCTCGTTCAATTCACCGGAGACATATTCGAAAGATTCCACGGGACATTTCAGCGGTCAAATTGCAGAAACAGGCCCAATTTTAAGGTTGGGTTCTACAACTCAACCTAACGTCGCATTCCAGGCTTCCCATTCCGTGGGAGAAGGTGTGTCGAACTGGCACAGAGCATTCCATAAGATCCACAGGAGTCATTCGTTTCATCACAACTACAGTGATTTCATATCGAAAGTAAAAGCAGACTATGCAACAACTTTAAAAGAGTTGATCATTGACGACAAAGACCAGAACAAGCCGTGGATTAGTGTTAAAATCATCGACTTTGCTCACACGTTCCCCGCCGAAGAACCAACAGTAGATAAAAACTATTTAGAGGGATTAGACAGTTTAATACGAATATTCGAATCATTTTTAGAGACTGCTGAATGACTTCCATTATCAAAGTATTTTTGTAATAAATTTTATATTATTTTTTTAACATATTCCGTCATTGTTTGATTGATCTCCATTTTGTAAAAATGTCTGCATTAGTATTATAATCCTCCGTTTCTCGATAGAAAACAAACAAAGAGAAATCCCCACATAAATAAATTGGTTTAATAAGAATACAAATTGTACCACATTATACATTTACATATAATATAATAGAAAAAGTAAAATGTATGTGAAGACAAAGCCATCACGATAACCCCTTCATATGTAGAACAGTAAGATTGGACAATATGTGGTAAATCAGATGTGAAAATAAGGTAAATCACATATAGCTATGCTACTTTTTTACTATTTACAGATACTATATTATAAAATAAGCAATAGCCAGGAATAAAAATTAAAAGTAATCAACGGTTAATTTCCTCGACTTCCACAGTTATATATTCTATATTGTCAGTCCGATCTTGAAAAAAAAGGGGCTTGCTTATAATTTTTTGGCCAAATGGTGAATGAAACAATTCAGATCTATACATAAGAGTAACATCAATTAATTGGTAGTTTTGAGTCAAGTTTACAACATTTTTTCACCGAGATTCGACCTCATATTATATATGAACTATCATGCTACCGTGATGGCCTCAGTCAAGTTCATTTCCTTATTAAACACCAAAAAAGTTAAACACATTGATTAACAATTTAACCCTTTGAATGCCGATCGGCGTTTTGCCACCAAGTCCATGACCCTGAAATACGCCAATAGGTGTTGTCTTTTGAGTATGTAAAAAATAAACAAGAATACTACCCGCTAAGCCTTTCCAGGTAGCATTGGAAAAAAAATACATTGAACATGGATCGTGTAATCCTTGTCAATGTTTATAAAGACTGGTTTACACTGGAATTTTTGAATTTATAACCATAGGAGAACTTTTCGATGGAAATCCCTAACTGTTGAGTATTTTAGATTGTGGCTTGGCATTTAGATTGTGAGCATTACATTTTAACAACAATGAAGAGGATGAAACTAGCTTTGGAAAAATACATTCATTAGCAGACTTCTGTTGTTTATTTTATATTGTTGCAAGATATATTAGAGAGTTTAAACACACCTTTACAAAACTCTAAATCCTCGGCGGTAGATATCTAGGGGTTTGTTTGGATTAGCTACAATTTTTATACCTGCTTTCTATTGGATTTCTAAATAATTCTAGTTGGAAATTTTCAGCGTGGCGGGCTTTCAACAGAAAAGACGTCGGCACTCAAAGGGTTGTTACTTAACTTAAACAGTTATATACAGAGATTAGCATTATATTAAATAAAAAGCTCGTGCTATAATTTAATTTATTGACAACTATAACATTCACATTTAACAATTAAATTTTAGGTAATTTTGGAAAACTATAAGCAGGAGGGTTAGCCTTATGAAGTTGGGAGAGCCACTCTTTACTGTAATCGTACTGGCAGTTGTGAACTTCCGAATACCGATGCGGGGCACAAAATGCACCGCCGCATTGACAATTGTGTATGGTAGCTATCGACAGCCTCTTCTTACAAACTAAGCACCGCATTCGTTCAGACTTTCCTCCGGCGTGTCTTTTCCCTTTGTCTTTTATTTTATTATCAATTGGCGGAAGAAAACCGACTTTTTTCGCTAAATCTCTAGAATCTTTATACGAACTCAGTTCGGAATTTTTTAACGTGTCTATTGTGTTGATCTCCTTCAAACCGTTATCCCTAGTGATGCAAAAATTCGGTTTGCACTCGCAAATATTATCGTCGCAATAATTACAAAATTTGCTAGAATGGTCGCTATAACTACTGTTGATGTTGGGTAATTTTCGTAAAGACGATTTGTAAGTGTATCTTTTGTTGGGTTCTCTGTAGATGTTCCTCACACCGCAAAGTATCGATTCTACGTGATTGCCTTCTCCGCATGGACAATCCTGATGTAAAAACTCCTTGCGAATGTTATTACCTAAAATCACAAAGTGTATAGACCTCCGTTTTTTTTTTTTAAAGCTATGTATATATATGTATAATGAACAAATCAAACCTTCAAATGGGCTTTGATAATTTTTTTCGAATCTTTTAATTGAAAGCTCTCTCATTCTACTTTGAACATCAATCATTTTACATTTCGTTACGCAATCTTCTTCTACAAATAACAATTTTCAATGAAGTCAGTTAAATGTGAAGTTTTTGTTAAACGACTTACAAAAAAAATCCATTAATTGTATTAACTATTGTTTTGAGTAAATTATCTTTTAAGATTTTGACAACAAAAAACATACTGAATAGTTTTAAGTGCAAGAAATGATTTAACTAGGTCGCAATTTTGGAAAAACTCATTCAGAGAGTTGATTTATACAAGCTTCGATTAAAAGAATGTACCTATGATGAAAGCAAGAGAAGTTACCCCGACATCATGGAAGACTTCAACAACGCAGCTGAATTTCTAGAATTCTAACTGAGCAATGTTAGAATTCTAGAAATTATTATTCAATCACCCATTGACAAAATACTTCTTTTTTTTACTTGAACAAAATGATACCGCTTTTCCTTATAGTTTCAACTTTTTCTTTTAATATAATTGAATTAAATAAAATGGATTGTATCTAAATATACGTACGTAGATCATGAAACGTTGCATATCAAAAATATTGTATATCAATTAATGGGTTTTCACTGTATGTCAACCTTATAAAACTTTTGTAAACATCTATGATTACAAACACTCACAATTTCAACTATACAAACCTGTAAGTGGAATCCCTGGTAGAAATATAGACTGAGGTGTATCGATCAGAAAGTGTGCAATAAAATCATCATCGTCGTCGTCAATCACTAAACCCTTATATCCAGCGTGTAACAATTCCATAGCTTCCTCCCTGCGAGAACAATAAACCAGAGCTTACCACAGAACAACAACAAACACAGAACAAAACATCCAATCTATTATTATTCATAAAATACTTCAACTCTGTCCATTGGATGTGGTCGAGCGTCGATATTGTGCGACCGCAATCTGCAATCAGTCCATTCTTCAACGACACCAACAATTTGAGGACACTGCCGTCTCTGATGGAGTAACTGCTCAGGTTTGCCGAATTGGTGAGCTCCACCAAGTTGTACATGAGATGCTGCTGAGCCACCGGAATACCTGTACAAATCGCACACAATGAAATCAACACGGATCGATATGACAGTTCGACCTCAAATTCAACGTCAGTTATACAATCGAGTAATTGAGTATTAAATAGCACACTGATGGCAATTATGGCATTGACCATACGTAAGACGAGATCTTAACAATGAATGGGGGTGATTTTGGGGAGGGACTGTACGATCACCTAATTTGCGCAAAATTTTGCACTTGAGCAGGTAGACATTGTCTTCGGGAGCGGCGACCAGCTCGAACGAGGTCCCCAGCGCTGTCTGAACTAGCACTCGCATATTATCTCAAATATTTGCTCTGCAATATTTAATTTCGGTCGTGAAGGTAATCAAGACACAAATACCACGCGACACTGACAGCCGCTCGATCGCAATATATGCACATAGCATCACGATTTACGACCATTGTTTGACATTTATGTCAAATTTTAAACCTACATACAAACATACATATTGTACATATACGTAGGTATATACTCGAGTTCCACAAAAAGGTTCGGTGATTACTGGTCACAACGTCACTAAAATTTTTATAACTGAACATCTGGCAGCCGAAAAGTCCATCATGCTAACGAGAACTTGAGTGCCAATTACCGTTCTTGTAACCGATGTTGATTTTCGCAGCCACTTCCTTGATGGTTGGGGTATTAAGATTGTGTTGTTGAAAACCGGATTCATAAATTGAACTAATTTATGAACAGGTTATTTTGAAAATAACTCAAAACATGAGTTGGATGTAATCAACCAAATAAATCACTGGAAAGATTTTTTTATATTGTTCATGTGTTTCATTTGAAATAAATTAGCAAAATATTTTTGTGAACATTAAAAATAATTTTTACAAGGCTCTTCTATATTTCACTTCGTTCATTGGTCTGACACTATGTACAGTCCCCGGCCAAGATGTTAGGGACACCTGTTTGTTCGACGTTTGCGAGGATTAGAAACGATCATAAATAATTTACTATGGGACCGTTTGGGTTCATTTTTTTTGTACGCTCCTCTCTATATCCTTTTCTATTCATACACAAAGAAATTAGTGTAATATTTCTCTTCTACAAAAACAAACTTATTAAAAAAAATGATGTCTGACTATCAAATTCCTCTTCTTCGATGGCCAGGCAATTCTCCTAATTTGAATCCGTTTGGCACAGTGGCGTAGCCAGGATTTTGTCAAGGGGGGGGGGGGGGGTTTTGACAGGAAAAAAGGCAAGATAATTTATATTTAATTAATATAAAATCACAACATATAAAAATAAAGTAAATATGTAATAAACATATGGTATGAACAAAATTCAAATAAAATAAAAATAATGAATACTTTAAAAAAGTACGAGATTCACAGATTCAATCTTCGCGTATTTATATAATATTTTTTCTGCACTAAAATTTATATCCCGATTTTCCGCCATCGTATTTCTTAAATATGTTTTTAGCCATCGTAGTGTGGAGAAGCTCCGTTCACTTGTGGCTGTTGTCACCGGAAGTATTGCTAAAATTTTTAGATGTAAATATTGAAGGATTGCAAATTGCAATTGCAGCTAATGCATTTTTAGGTCGATTTTCACTAGTACTTATAAATTGCCACCTCATTTCCAACTCTCCAGTTAGAATGCAAGGCCCACAAAATGGTAATTGGACTATTCGTCACGTTGGGGTGGTCACAAAGACAATTTTTGCCATGAAAATCGCGAATACACAATATTTGGCACTCAAGTTTTCGTTACTATGATAGTTATCGTTAGTATGATGGACTTTTCGGTTGCCAGATGTTCCGTTATAGAGATTTTAGTGACTTTGTGACGAGTAATTTGTGACCAGTAATCACCGAACCCACAAAATATATCTTGGTTGTAAATTTCCCCCGAAGTATTTATCTTGTAGGCGGGGTACGATGTGTTGACCGTATCCCGGCCTAACGAAACACTGTTGTGTGGTTCAAAGATGGGGTCACCAATGTAGGCGGGGTAGCGATGTGTGTTGACAGCGCTGTTGGATGATCAGAAGGTTGCGTAGATCACGTCGGATTAGTACCAATGTAGGCGGGTTACATGTGTGTTGACCGTATCCCGGCCTAACGAAACACTGTTGTGCTAGTTTTATAAAGCTTTATTGTTTGCCTATGGTTGTACAAAGGTATGGTATTTGTGGGCAAAAGTATGTCGTTCAGCGGTCTCTGGATATGGTAGAGTGTCGCTGGCTCAGCATTCAGCTATGTACGGAAGGTCTCTGGATACGGCAGTGTGTTGCTGGCTCGTCCGGCTGGTTGATCTTCCAAGTCCGCGTAGTGTAGTGGTGGCTGGTCAGGAGCTGTATGTTGACTGGTCTGCTGCTGTGTGTCGACGCTTGCTGCTGTGGGTCGACTGGCGTTGTTTGGGTTGTACCTCCTTTTATAGTGTTTTTGGAATGCTTGGTGGAAGTGGTTATTGACGCGTACGAAAGGAATTTTGTTTTCGTCGAGGCGTCGAATTTTCTGGAATGCTTGATGGAAGTGGTTATTGACGCGTACGAGAGGAATTTTGTTTTCGTCGAGGCGTCGAATTTTCTGGAATGCTTGGCGCCTTTCCGCTCGATGTATTTTAATGGTGGCGGCGTGTTTCGACCGTTTTGGTTCCACTCGACTGGTAGGGGCGTTCCGCCTGAGTTTAATATAACGACTGCAGGTGCATGTCGTCTGGGTTTCGGGAATGTAGTTTGTTGTTGCGGAATATTCTCGAATGTTTCGATGACGATGACGACGACGAGATTCCTACAATCTTATTTTTTAAAACACTTGATGGTTGAGAGCTTTTTCCATCAGGAAGCAAACATTGGAAATTTTCAAGTATATGTTTTTACGTCCTAAAAATCTGTCATGGATTTGGGATAGAAAACTATCCAAAAATGGTACAAACTATCCAAAAATGGTACAAGAGTGGGATATTTTGCTGCCGACTGCACTGGGGGGGGGTCCAGGGGGTCTGGACCCCCCCCCCCCCTTCGCTACGCCACTGGTTTGGCATGTCCTAAAATGTAAAATTAGGAAATGTCCTAAAATGTGAATAGAAAACGTTTGGCATGTTCTAAAATCTAAAATTAATAAGCTCCCGTGTTCCAATATATCCATTTTAAAACAAAATATCCTTTCAGTGTGGCAGGCCCTGATATTAATTTGTTTTCACTATATTTGGAACTCGTCTCTAGACTTAAAGAAACGAGTTGAAAGCTTTTATTTTTTTTAGTTTCAAAATCCAGGAAGCTAACAACCGTGCTGTGCCGTCTTTCTTATACTTTGATGAACGACTTGAGCGATTGTCGTAAACATCGAGTGTATCTGTCATCAACGACATGGCCGCATTGCAAGCGACTGGAGTGCGATCGGTCGACAGTGGCGCCGCTCGCACGTGTGGCGGAAAGTGGAAGCCGTTTGAAAGTAATACGGCCAACGGTCGCCGTTTGGCAGATGGGCGTCTGACATGTTCGGCGCTCGGCCCTTGCGATTGTGCGAACTCCTGCCGGAGCTGGAGTTGGGTCAGCCGCAACCACAACCACAACCACCTTCGTCCGAGCCAAGCGAAGCCACCTTCCCGGAGAGCGGCAGCCCCCATCGCCATGGCCACAGCTCCGACTACAACTCCAACCCCAACCCCAACCCCAACCCCAACCACAACCCCAACCACAACCACAACCACAACCACAACTACAACCGCACGTTCCCTTCCACTCCTGGGAACGAAGCGGCGGCCCCTTTCCGCAGCGGTCGCCCCACTTACAGAGTGCCCTTGAAAGCCGCCACCCCGCGCTCCTGTCGCAAGAAGAGCACTCCGCTTCGTATGCGATTCAAAACTCCCAAGAAGACTCCCACGCGCCGAACTACCCCGATCAAAGGTAACTTTATGCTCCCATACGATCCACCACCAACTTGCTGTTCAACTCAACATTCAAACTCTGTACATGTATGCACTCCTTACCATTCATTTCGACAATGAATCGTATCTAAATATTACCAGACACCAGAGAAATTTTATACGAATTACGAATAAATAAATTGTTTCTAGGCTAAAACGCACGGAATACAATCAGGGTCATCACATATATTCACTATAGAAATTAAAGTTTTATTTTGATATAGATTTATTTACAATTTAAGTATATGGTGGTGTTGGTGGCCAATCCGTTTCTTTTCTCACTTGGCGAAATAATTTTATCCATTTTTTTTTTTTGTATTTGTCTGTCCTTGGGAACTCTTAAATAACAAAAATATGTATAATATAAAATGAACGATGTTTATATTGATTCAACTTAACCAATTGGTTATGAATATAATTGCGTATTCGGCGCCACCAAGAGAAATGTTTTTAAATTTATATAAAAATAATTTTTACATTTCTCTGGTGCCGCCACCCCTGAAATGTTATGTAGAATGCGGGCGATCGCCGTCAAACTTTTAAAAACTGTCAAACTACGATGTTAATTGAATAATATGTTACTTAAATGATCAATTTACTTATTAAATTGTATCCCGTGTTGTTTATTGTGTGTTTTTGAATGCATTGTGCAATTTTTAACGATGCACTTGTCCACAGAAGTTTTTATCGGACATACGTCGAGCACCAAGCATCAAATACAACTGATGCTAAAATTATTTTGAAATGTCTGTGGAAAATCGTCACTTGACAACAATATAACGCCTAAAAGCCACTCCTTTTATTATAACATTTCTCTGTATATTACTATATAATAAAATAATATATATAAAAACGGATGGGATGTATGTTTGTATGTATATACGAGTGCATCGACAAGTATGGAGATTTCAAATAACAAATTTTAGAATTATCAAGAATTATTACATCGATTTCGAATTGATTCCGGTTACTATTTCAATGCCGGTTCCCCATTCCTCTTTCAGTTCCAGTTACGGATTCCTATTACAGTTCCAGATTCCTATTTTAGTTCAATGTTCTGGATTACTTGTCCATTTCTGGATCACTATTCCTATTTCAGTACAGTTTCCGGATTCTTCTTTCAGTTCCGGATCTCGATTCCTATTTCAGTTCCAGTTCCGAATTACTATTTCAGTTCTGGTTCCAGATTCATCTTTCAGTTTCAGTTCCCGGTTCCTATTATAGCTCTGATTTCAGTTCCGATTCCCGATGCAGATGCCGACAATTGTTGTTTGCTATTATTATTATACATATAACTTTATTTTAATGCATGTATCAATTATTTTTCTGAAATATCAACGGGCGCAACACTAGATATGTATAATATCTAATTCTAAAACCGACGTGCTGAATTTATATAATACCGTACATCTAAGCGTATTTTCAATGTACTTATGAAAATGATTGAATTTTTCCAGGTCCACTTTTTTCACCCGATAAATACCAAACGTCCAAGTACTCGAATTTGAACTGCAACCTAACGGAGCAGCATTCTCAACAGGACATAGTTTTTACAGCGCCCTTTCCAAAGAACTCTCACAACGGCCAAACCTACGATGACAAACACAACGAAGACAAGAGCTTCGGAAACGTATCACTGGAAAGAGTCAACGTGTCGACAAACACGAGACCGAACCAACACTACGAGTCGTCAACCCCGCGCAGCGAACACTTCTCCTCGAACTCCATCTTGAAAGAATGCAGAGACAACAACGGAACACCGTTCAAATTCCTTCCGAGTGAAAAAAAATACGAAACACCATCACAAAACGCACCACCGAGCAACAACAAAATGAGAACACCACTATTTCCCACCAAACGCGTACCGACATTCGGCTCACATTACAAACCCATATATAAAGAGTCCAGTCGTGAACTATTTTCATTAGAGGAGAAAGAAAATTCTCCGCTACACTTGGAATTTCAAAACAAACTTCAATTTGAAACGAGCACTGATAACCACCCCATCGATTCGTCTTCGAGTCAACGAAAGACCAACAAGTACAATGCGGAACCGTCTGAATTGAAAGTGCACAAATACCAAACTCCGATCCGTGAAAATATCATGATGAAATCGTCCAGCTTTTTGAACGATGCCCCGAGAACTATTAGCAAACTGACACCCGATCATTCGATATCACCGCCTCAGGAAGCTCAATTGCTTCACAGGGACGTTAGAGCTCGTCAAAAACCGCACAGCATCAGTCCCGATATATTAAATAAGCCTTTAGAATATAATAAACCTCACTTTTACGCCAAATCCAATGATGTACAAAATTTTCCCACCAAATTAGAATTAAATGAAAATCTATCTCTGGAGAATCGCCCTTGCACTCCGTCGATTCCCGTCACGAAAGATGCTGATATTAACTCCAATGTAGACAATTCGCCTCAATTGGATAATATTTTGCACAGTAACAATCAAGAAGATGAATTTAAAACGATGAAACAGTTCAAAACTATCTTTATAAGAGGAAAATGCTACACTATTCTCGGTAAACTCGGCAGCGGAGGTTCGAGTGATGTTCTTAAGGTATTTGGAACGCGTAATGAATTGAAGTTTATATAATTTTGACAATTCTAATTCAATTTAATTTGTATAGGTGATGGATGCCGAAGATTCTTCGATGTACGCCGTTAAGTGTGTTAATTTATCAGTCAATCAATCGATTGCAGAGAGTTATGTAAATGAAATTAAACTCTTGAAACAACTGCAAGGTTCCGACAGGGTTATCACGATGTACAATTAGTGAGTATGATTTTTTATGAATATTTTACGTGCGTTAGTTTTTGCAACTCTCAAACAATTTTGTATTGAACATTTTAGTGAGTTCATCAAACAGCAGAAAATACTCTATGTACTGCTAGAAATGGGAGACGTGGACCTTTCAAGTCTGCTAAAATCATACAGAATACGAGAAAAATCGCTCCCGTTTCCTATTCTCATCGGATATTGGACGGAAATGCTAACAGCCGTTAATCACATCCATCAGAACGGTAAAACTACACTTCATCATCACCATCGACCATTCACCTGTTGTTATGTAGACACAATTCCCACTAATGCACTTCCTTTCTTCCTCATTCTGGACTGCATTCGTCCATGCATTTTCCTCAATTCGGTACCCAAGATCGTATCCTTTTCAGATCCATTCAAGTATCTCCCTTGTCCATCACCCGTCCAATCTTTTAGATCCACCTCTCTAAAAGCGCAAAATAGTCCAAATGTTATAGTATAATAAATATAGCGAACAAGCCCTGTACGCGGCACCTTTTTCGCGAATTTGGCAATCGAGTTTTCGACCTTAAATACAGATTTTAATATTTACTCAAGTAACCAGATATGTTAATTAACACATAAAGTATTATTTTAAACAATACAATACATAATATATCTCGTAGTTTTGGATTAATTGTCAAATAATCATTCTTCATAATAATTGTATGAAGACGTGACGTCACATAAACGAGGTTACAGTATGGTTCCACAAAAAACTAATTTTTGACTGGTATATATTCATTTTAAGCAAATTGAATAGATGGCATTCAACTCAGTAATATATTCAACCAATTTTGAACCTTAAAACAGTTGAAATAGGCGCATATAAGCCTCAAAATCCCGTGCAAAGTTCAGAAATTCTATGGAAGACAGCCGCGCTACAGACTTGCCGCCCAAAGCTTCCATAGAAGACGGCCGCGGGCAAACGGTTAAATATTGAAATTTACAAAAATTTCATATTAATTCATTCATCTTAAGCAATTTCTATCTGTATTTGAACCTTATGATTTATCTATGCATATCAAATATAACTCAAACATATGAATAGAGTGGTCACGGGTTCAAATCCCACTGGTTTCTGCTGGCCAGACCTTGGATTTGTGACTCTGGGTCGATCGTTTCCTATCAGAGTTTGCCAATTTATCTGATTTTCATTGAAACGTTTCCAACAAATTGGCAACTGTACCCATTTTATCGCAAAATCTCGAGTTTTCAGCAATCTCGAATTTCGCTGAATTGTATAAAATGCTGCAAATTTACAAATTTGACCATAGATGTCTCTGTGGATATTAATTGATTGTATTTTGTATAATACTAATAATATTTGTATCAAATGTAAATGTTTCTGGGCGGGGAAGGCGCATTGGGGTTACCTGTTAGGCCTTCCTGGTATAAATGAAAGATAAAATATAATAATATATTTTCAAAATCTGCAGGCATAATTCATTCAGATCTGAAACCGGCAAATTTTTTACTTGTTCACGGCCGTTTAAAATTGATAGACTTTGGAATAGCGTCGTCACTAAACATGGACGCGACTAGTGTGATGAAAGATGCAACGATGGGAACGTTCAACTACATAAGTCCGGAAGCTATTGCGGTTAACAACTGCGGAAATGCAACAGCAAAGGTATGCAGTGTTATTAACACATGCAAGCGATACATAAGTATAATTTATCTATATATATATATGTATGTATATTTTTTAGATATCGTACAAATCAGACGTGTGGTCTCTAGGATGTATACTTTATAGTATGATCTACGGAAGGACACCTTTCAGTCACTTGACGAATGTATATGGAAAAATAGCAGCTCTTTTAAATCCCAATCAAGTGATTGAATATCCTTCGATTAAAGGTATTCAATTCGTTTTTTTATTGCTTTGGTTAATAATAACACAAGAAACTATTTGTCATTATTATGATCGTCTGTTATCGTTAGATGTTCCACAAGTTTTGATGAAAGCTCTTCAGTGGTGTCTCACTTACGATGTGAAGAAACGACCGAGCGTTCAAGATCTGATCAATCTGCCGTACATTCACTCGCCCGGTTCAAGATCGCCGTCGGAACAGAGTGAAGAGATTCCGATGCCAATAATGGCCAAAATCAAATCAGTGCTGACGGAAAGTGAGTGGAAAATTGTTGCTAAAGTTTTCGAAGGTGCTCGGAATTGATTTTCCGCATATGAACTGTGTTTGTAAATATGTATGTACTCGAATCATATTGTATATATTTATATATATGTGTGTGTGTATGTATGTATGTAATTGTTTATTTATAATTAATGTGTAAATATATTAATTGACATGTGTTAATAGTAAATGGTCGTATATAACCGTCCGATGTTGCAATTAAATTAGGTTATATGGACGTTATAATGTTAATTTATATTTATAACAAATTTTCAGTATTTTTTAATTATGTATTTAAGAGTTGTTTTATTCTGATTTAGATAAATTCTTAAATTCGACGAAATAAATATGTAAATACCATGATCGGTTTGAATCATATTAGTGATGATATATGTATATGTAAGCACAGAATGTACTTCTTTTTATGAATAATAATATCGCTCAGACGTTGATTAAATTAAATACGGTTGTGTACTTTTTGTCTTTATTGTTTCTAAATGCACACCTATTTAAATTTTTAGAAAAGAATGCTATTCAAAACTATTTAATGTTAACTCCAATATGTATAAAATATAAATCTTGATAGATTTGAATGAACAAATGTATAAAATAAATATGTACCTTTTAAATTATAAATCCTTTTAAAATCTGCCTTTTGTAAAAATTTACATAAAAAAATCGCAAATACAACTATATCATTTTATATATGCTCTTGTATTATTTTCTAAAAGTGCAACATTTATTAACCCACTAAAATGGCCTTGAACTATATAGATAATAAATAAATAATAAAATTTTATGTTAGAAAATATATAAAACATGCACCTCAACGACTATCTCTAAGTATAAAAAAAATGTATGTATATCACAAAGTTAGTTTCAAAACATCTTTGGTAGAAAAAAAACGACTATTTTCATTTTTGTTCAACTTTTAACGTAGGTTCGGTGAGGGCTTCACTGACGGCCCATAATTTTTCTTGAACTTCCTTGTCAAATTGAATCTTGGAATTATACGGAAGACAATTCCTATAAAACGTACCGGATTTACCTTCTAATGAAGCGTCAGTCGCACAGTGTATAATCGATTGGACACCCTAGACAGAAAAAAGTAATTAGAAATCTTCAAATAACTTCATATCACATAAATAATACTTTTCACGCATGATCACCTCATTTGGAGTTCTCATATAGAAGAATATAAACGGAGCCATAACGAAATAGTGATACCAACGGAACGAGTTTCTAAAATAACAAATCATTTTACTATTCTATTAGGTACATATGTATATTATAACATAAACGTAATGAAATGTACCTGAATAGACTAGTGTAGGTGAAACCAGGACATACAGTGAAAACATCAATTCCTTGCTTTTTCGTCTTCTCCGCTAAAGCTCTGCCGAAATAAACGTTCATCAATTTGGAATTGCAATAGCCCGGACCGTGTCTTTTATATTTCTTCAAAACTGTCTTATCCTTATTTTTGACAGCTTCATATATCTTCGTCATGTTTAGATCGTCAAAATCAATCTCGCCTCTTTCGTGCAGTAATGAAGATACAATTACAACTCTGAAATAAATTAAAAGACGTTCACAATAGTTGGATGAAAATATGTTATTTAATTCAGATTATATTGAGAAGAGTCTCCGACCTGCTCGGAGCGGCATTGTTCAACAATTCCAAAAGCAAATTAGTCAAGAGGAAGTGACCCAAATGATTAACTCCGAAATGCATTTCAAATCCATCTTTAGTTTGTTGGTTCATACTGATCGGCAAATAGACTCCTGCGTTGTTGATAAGAATGTCGATTTTAGTAAAACCATTTTTTATCACTTCGACAAACGATTTAATGGAGTCGAACGAAGCCAAATCTAACTGCATAACAATCTGAAAACAATTTAATACAATGGCTCAATTTATCTCAAAGTTGAAGATAACCCATGTGATTTGTACCATTAATTGGAATTGTTCAAAAAATATAGTCTCATATTGTTCAATTTGGAATTAATCTGAAAATGATAGTAAATATCGATGAAATATGCTGATAGGACGTGTGAGATGATACCATTTCTCCGCCATTGGGTTTATAGTTTTTCCGTATGTCCTGTACAGCTGCACGGCCTCTTTCCATGTCCCGACAGGCCAGGATAACTCTGGCTCCTCGAGCCACCAGCTCTTGGACGGCAGCTCGTCCCAAGCCACTGTTGGCGCCCGTCACGAGCACTGTCTTTCCGCGGAGAGATTTCTTGGTGCCAGGCGCTGCCCGTCCCCAGATTCGTCTCAGCCTCAAGCGCGCGCCCACCAGCAGAACGGCAGCCGCCGTCGCCCCCAAGCCGCAAGTCCACCACTGCCACATCTTTACTTATTTCCGCTCACCGAAAACACTCCGAACCTCAAACTACACAAATGACATCTGCACTGACAGCTGAGTGCCACTGCTGCCAACTGTGTTCTGAAAGTTCATTTTTAAATTTTGCTATAGATGTCGATATATAGACTGGTATATATATAAATGGGTTCAGTGATTAATTATTGGGCACAAAGCGCTCGCCCAAGTCACTAAAATCTCTATAACAGAAAATATGGCAGTCGGAAAGTCCATCATATCAACGATAACTATCATACTAACAAGAATTCGACTGCCAAATATTCCGTATTCGCGATTTTCATGGCAAAAATTGTCTTTTGGGCGATCGCAATGTGACTAATAATCCAATTACCATATAATTGGTATACGAATTGTTCTGCAAAAAGCGATTTTGTGCAAGTCACTAAAATCTCTATCACGGAACATCTGGCACACAGTTTTTGTTAGTACAATATTTCGCTTTTGATTTTTTGCAGATGTTCCAAAGTCGAGATTTTAGTGACATGCACGAGATCGCTTTTTGCGGAATATTTACCAAACCATATAATTATCTATTGTATTATATTAACCCTACAGAGCATGATTTTTTTATTTTTAAAAATAAAAAAATATAGGCTAGTGTGAAATCGTATTTAGATTATGGGAAAAATAATAAAAAAAATCATGTTTTAATTTATTATTAAAAAAAATTAAAACAAAACTTTGTTTTTTATTTAAAAAAAAAGTGGTTGATTCATATATGCATCATCATCATGCATTCGTTATGTTTATGTTAGTGGCGGACGTCTCGCTTGCACCAACGTTATATGGTGTACGCTCACGGAAACTGAACGACAGTTTAGATAAAAAACAAATATTAAAATAGAAAACCAATCCTTATGAACGTGGTGAAATAAAAAACTGGCCAAATAAACGCAAAATAGCACGTTTAATAGACAATTGATTATAAGTATTTGAAAACAATAAAAAATCACAATCAATAGAAAAAACATGTGACTATTGATTCCAATTCTCACTTTAAGCACAACAATACTAGATCACTAACAAACAAAAATCATTATCATATTCGAATTTAGTGGGTCAAATTTAGTAAAGATTGGTTAGTATCCGCTCTGGTAACTCGAAAACATGATTTTTTGTTGCTCAGTGTTATCCAACAATGTCTCCGAAACAATAAAAATATTCATCGCTCGAATTATCTAATTCGTCATCACTGCCGACAGGTATGTTTTTGAGTCAAATAAGGCATCACTATCTAATTTTAATTCTAAATCTATTCTTTCAAGCCCATTTTTGTATATGAAAGGCAACTCAAATTAAAAAAAAATATATATATAAAAAGTTGAATTATACCTGATTCATATATGAATCATCCAGTATTTGAGGTATAAGAGAAATAAAAACAAATCAACTCAAAATCTAACATCACTAAATAATTCTCTAGGATATATACAATACAATAAAAAAAATTTGGACATACCTTGAAGACGTAAAGGAAGTTATTTCTTTGCAAAGTAGCACAAAGTCACTAATCGTGTTCACCAGTCGAAAGATCGTCACAAAATGGTTAAAAAAATCCTTAGGAATAATTTTTATGATTTAACATCTGGCGAATGGATGGTTCACAATGGAATTACCATGAATTCAGGTAAAAAAATCTGTCACAAAAAGTTATATGCAAAAATACAGTGCGGTTCATATATGAATCACCATGCACTGTAGAGTTAATTGAACGTGCGCCTTCTGAACTTATTTTAATCGGTTGAATAATCAACATTAATTGTTTAAAATCAAGAAAGAAAAATCTTCTTGGATAGTCATCAATCCATCAGGCCCTAAGGATTTAATTGATTAAATAAATCAGTATTAAAATCGTCACTTCTAAACGATCAACAAAGATGGGTGAAGAGTGGAGGTACAGTTTTATTATCATCTAACTGGACTTCTACATATAATGCCAGCTCTTGACGTTGGACCAACTCCATGAAAATCTTCCTAATTTTGTCGTACAGCTCTACTTACGTGTGCGCAAGCAGGATACAAAGGGACTAGGTGACATCATACATATTCCCCTTGTATCCTGCTCGCGCACACGTAAGTCAGGCTGTGCGATAAAAACATAGAGATTTACACGGCACGCCACTGTCCGTGACATAAACTTTGTGCATAAAGATACATACCAGTGCAGTTCGGTTGTGAGAAATTTGCTGAAAATCACAAAATTTCATGTATTACATCTTGATAAAGAAAAAAATTGCAAATTTTTACATATCACATTTATTTTACAACTGTTATACAGTGAGAATAATTAATAATATAATCAAAATAATTACAGACTGAAGATTTAACAAGAATCAATTGCTAGGAAGAATTTTTGCATTCATCCAATTGTCTGATATTTATAATCAATTTACGTATGTCACACAGATTGGCTACAGAATTAGACTGAAAAAGCTAATATATTATTTTTTTTACATTAAAACAAATATTCAATTTTTCCTATAGTTACGGATATATAATTTTAATTATATTTACATCATTCGTCTACTTTTACTTCTAATAACGATATTTTTTCCACGTGTATAGTAATCGTATCATGCAAAACAAATATAAAAGTACAGAAAACTGAAAAACATCATAAAAACATATCACAAGTAATATTAATAGTATTATAAAAATAGTAATAAATTAGCCATCGATGTAAAGAACACATATCATACATTTCTAAGCAAAGTAATAATATAAGTCAGTGCTCACTCGAGTCGACAAAATCAACTGCAAACATCGACCAGGTCAAAATAAATGTTTATCACTAACAAAATTATCACTCGCTTTACAAACATTTTACTACGGCTGAATAAGAAAAATAAACTACAAATGCAAAATATGGAATGAAGATTTTAGTATACTCGAATGAATACAATGTTTTCCTATAATTTTGCTCAATTTAAAAACTTTTCAACCTCTTATGTTGACCGTAAATGAGCTTAAAAAATTCGCATAGTACAAAGCGTAACATAAACCTATCGCTATCCACAATAATGTCATGTAAGCGAGCACGACTATACACTTGTTAAAAAACTCACATACAAGAACACGTTACAAATATAACCAATAGAATGAGATGAAAGATTTGCCTACGAGTGAACAAAATAAATAATGCAACTTTTCAATTTATATAAAAGTATTCAAAACATAATTTTGATATTCGATTGATTCAATTTGAAACGACGAAAGCCGGCAAACATTTGTATGTAAAATCAAGTACGTAACACCAACAGTAAAAAAAAACAAAGTAGACAATTTTTAACTATCAAACATAAAACTTATTGGATTCACTTTCAGGAATGCACCTAGAATACGGTTACATTGAAACCGTCAATCACGCAGATTGAAAATATGTTAAGAGTTCAATTTCATATAAGATATATACATATCATATCGCAGTCGTATATACATAAAATTTACACTTGCAGCAAATAGTCTTTTAAACACTTGGGTAACGGCAGCGATTTCACAGATTGAAGTTTTACATATTGTAATATCGCATCCCGACATACATTCTGAAGCGATTTTACTGAAAATATAATAAAAACAATCGATTAATGTCTTAAATATAAAGTTTTTTAAAAAAAAATATATATATGTATGTAATTAAAGTATACCTCCATACAGCTGAACGATTTTAACTTGCTTTGTTGTTCCATAGACGTCGACGACAGCGTGCAACGGTCCTCGTTTGTACGGTATGTCCCTGGTACACGGACCCTGATCTTCGCCGTTAATGATGAAGTGCATTTCGGCGAGGTCAGGTTCGTCCTGTGACAATTTGATAAGCGGTAGGAAGAAGACGCCAATGCGAGAGCCAGCTTCCGTCGGCAACAGCTCGTGCGGAAGACCGGCTGGCCGTAGCACTAGACGAGATACGGGGCCTCTAGGTGTGCGCACAGCTCTACCGTAAACATTACTACCCGTGTTTGCACCCGCACCTAAAATCGTCGAAGGCATGTCATTAGTTGTAAACAATCTATTGTGCAATTTGCATCGTCAATTAGTTGAAGTAAATACCGACCGATCGATCCGATGGGCTGGATCGAGGAGCAGCCACGAGCCTCCAGCACGACGCTGTTCTGGGTCTTGGAGATGGGGAAGATCCAGCTGGTGCCCATGGAGGCGAGGTCGGGAAGCGCGTACTGGGGCAGGGGAGCGCCGGCAGCCGCGGTTTGAGGGTCGAGCAGAGTCAGGCCGAGGCGCATGTAGCCCGACCAGCCGCGCTCGTTCGCCTCGATCTCCACCAGGAAGATCTCGCCCGGAAGCAGCGGCTTCTCGCTGAAAGTGAGCGCATTCGCGAAACTCGCCTTGCGGAACGCCACCGTGTTGTTTTCGCGCAACACGATGTTGGAGCCATGAGAGGGGTGGAAGCGGGAGAGCATGCCGGCTGCCCCTCCCCTCTTCCCTCTTCCCTCTTCCTATCCTTCCCTCTCCCGAAACGCGCTCGCGCTCCCTCTCCCGGTTTCCGTTTCTCCGGATCTCATCAGACTCCACTGACGCGCATTGCTCGCAACCGCACTTCACTGACAACACTCTTGGCCACAACGACCCCGCTCTCGGCCTGTCAATTTTAGTCTATTTTTGACAGTATTTTAATATAAAATGTCAGGTAATTGGACTATTCGTCACATTGGGATGGTCACAAAGACAATTTTTGCCATGAAAATCGCGAATACACAATATTCAGCACTCAAGTTCTCGTTACTATGATAGTTATCGTTAGTATGATGGACTTTTCGGCTGCCAGATGTTCCGTTTTAGAGATTTTAGTGACTTTGTGACGAGTAATTTGTGACCAGTAATCACCGAACCAAAATGTCAGTATACAAGTGCTTTTTATTTATATTTAATGGTTATGTAGGCATATAGTACAACTGAAATGATCTCATCAGGTCACCGCGACACATATCCAGGAAAGTCATTAACGCATGGCACACGCTCGCCTCGTCAAAAGGTCGACACGTGTTTCTATACACGTATCTGGGAAACAAAGGAAGAACACACTGAACCCATAAAAACCACGAACTACGTCCAGGCGTATGAACCCATAAAACCACGCTCGCAGCATAACTAGGGCAGCGCGAGTACCAAGAACAAAATATGTGCACACGACACACTTCAACCCAAAACGTTTATAAAGCAACGCAGCAACCTCCACCGGCAGAGTGAGCCTCTAGAATTCAACTAGATCACATCTCCGAAGAAACCTCTTCGTACATACAATAACCATTGTACCAATTGAACGCAAATAAACGATCCTCTTTCAAACTACACAACACGTGTTTCGTTAGACCGGGATACGGTCAACATACCTTCCCTGTCTTACACTGGTGACCCCTGTTTTACACTGATGACCGCCGACTACTAAATTGGCGATCTTACAGTTAGTATTAATTTTAAATGGTAAGTTTTATTTTGATGAATGGCCAGTATCACTTTTTGATTGGTACGATCTTGATAGACAATTCTATCAAACAGGCATTGCTATTTGTTCTAGTGAATATACGTCGGATTTTTATACTGTCCATTTGTTATTTATATTGACATTTAATAATATAATACTGACCATTTTATATTAAAATACTTGCCGAAAACTGATTTATGTACCTACCAAAATTGATTAAAATTCTGGCCATTTCATTTGTTGCCATTTATTTGCCACTGATAGTTTATTTAATCGCACACTCACGTTATGATGTTTTTCCTACAAAAATACTACAAAGGCTTTTGCAATTTTTTTTATAAGAAAAACATACATATTCTCAAATAAAAAACACTAAAAGCTGCATTAGTTTTAAATTAGAGATGATGTGAATATTATTGTTGGGCCAACTCTGTGACTCAAACTTAATACACATAAAGATGCTCACATATATGTGTGCATACCTTTTATTTTGTCTCGATTCCAAAGTGGAGAGTAGGCATTACAGCTGAAACACTACAATCGCTGTGCACGTTAACGCTATTGGCTACGTCCACACTACCGATATATACACCCAATATTTGCAAATTTTTCCATAACCAGTTCGTAAATAGCAACCACAAGTTGCAATATGGGAACTAGATATGAAAAATTCGAGAATATCGAGTGTAGATATCGGTAGTGTGGACGTAGCCATTACGGCTAAAACTATATAAATAGATAAGGTAAAACTCTGTCAATGGTGCTCTTGTTCACTATTTAATATACTTAGTAACATATTATGAAGGTAACGAAATAAAATTACGGGGTGGTTTAATGCATGAGTATTTTATGTGACGGGCGAAAGGAAGCAGCATGGCACACGCACAATGGCAGCCTAGATCCAAACTTGCCGCAGTGTCCCCACTATAAAAATCAATTAATATTGACTTGTTATTTTAATCCAAATAACTAACAATTATGTATATCATTTGAAATTTACTCTACGTATATGTATTTACTTGGCGACGAAGTTTTAACAAAATTGATCGTCTCCAAATGTAAATATATGATCGATTGAATTTTTAACATTGTTAAAATGCAACAACGAACAAAATGAAGTAATATCCAAGCAGAGAATTATTGAATTCCGTGGATCAATACATGTACTGTTGTTATTAGACATGGTAGTAAATAAATCGGTTTAGACAAACGTCAATTGTACCGGCATTAGTTATCAATAAGAGTGTGGTATTGTACATGGAGTTTAATTGCATTCATCAATTATCCAACACAATTAACGATGCGTGAATCTCGTAGTGGTGGAACATCTTCCCCTCTCAGTGTAGCAGAATTGAGAACACATTTTTCGTGTCACAGCGGAGTCCGCGAGCTGACCGGCCACACTTCGAAAGTTCACTCCGTGGGATGGGCTTGCGATGGTCGTCGTCTGGCTTCTGGATCCTTCGACAAATCCGTTGCCATTTTCGCATTGGAGCGTGCCAGACTGGTAACTCTTTCTTTTGAAATTATTCATTGTTTTTCTTTACTAAAAAGTTACGCATATTGAGTTTGTAGTTCTATCGTGACTTTTGCTGATTTTTTTTATTTATTTCAGAGTAATGAGCACCTTTTTAAAGGGCACACTGGGTCTGTAGATCAATTGTGTTGGCATGCATCTCATCCAGATTTATTGAGTACGGCCAGTGGAGACAAAACTGTGAGGATTTGGGATGCCAGGTAACTCATAAACGAGACATCTATGAAAAAAGCTTAAACAAGTTTATATATTAACCGTACATATATTTCAGGTCTCAAAAATGTGCAGCGACGATTAATACAAAAGGCGAGAATATAAACATTGCTTGGTCACCAGACGGCAATACTATAGCTGTTGGCAATAAGGAAGATCTCGTTTCATTCATCGATACTAAAACACATAAAATAATTGCTGAAGAACAGTCAAATTTTGAAGTCAATGAGATTTCATGGAATAACACATCAGACCTATTCTTCCTCACTAATGGTCAAGGATGTATACATATTTTAAGGTAACTTTTTTTAGCCCGTTACCTACCTACATAAAATGAACCGAATTATAAAATGTTATTTTTTTTCAGTTATCCTTCTCTTGAACTACAAACTATATTAAAAGCACATCCTGCTACTTGTATATGTATAGAACATGACCCCACTGGAAGATATTTTGCCACAGGTTCAGCTGATGCACTAGTCTCCTTATGGGACGTTAACGAACTTGCTTGCTTACGAGTATTCTCCAGGTTGCTAAGAATAATATGCAAATCTTCTATCAATTCGTTAGAACATAACAAAAATAACGTTTATTGTTATTTTAGATTGGACTGGCCTGTTCGGACTTTGTCATTTAGTTTTGATGGCAGACTTCTCGCCTCAGCAAGTGAAGATCTTATCATAGACATTGGCGATACAGAAACAGGTAAATTATATCATCTTTAAGCAATATGTGTAATTTTTGTTTGATATTTTATTTGAAATACATATTCAATCTATTATAGGTCAAAAAATTGCCGATATACCGGTTCAAGCTGCTACATTCACCGTCGCTTGGCACCCTTCACTTTACCTTCTGGCTTATGCATGCGATGATAAAGAAGCAAATGAAAGAAAACGAGATGCTGGGAGCTTGAAAGTTTGGGGATTCAGTACAAATTGAGGAGGATCTAATTTAGAATATAATTTAATTATTTTTATATGTGCTAATAAAATGTTGTTTCAAAATTAAACAAAGGTTTTTTTTATTATTTTATTTAAAAAAATTAATTTATGTCATCTTCTAACTGCCATCCATCATCCTGGCTTAAGAAGCGTCTTTTTACTGAAGTGTTCATATATGGACGTAATACCCATTCAGTATCAGCCGCTTCCAGAGCGTCTAGTGTGCCGAGTCGTACTTCATACAATTTCAATTGAAAACGAGGTCCGACTTCCATCAATTCAATGTTTTTATCAACCTGGAGTACAAAAATTATGATTAAAATATATTTAAAAGAAAAATCACTATGGGTAGGTAGTCAAAAGAACTACCTTTTTATAGGTGTGATGTCTGAAACATATGTAGTCATCGTGGTTTGCGAAAGTTATAACCCTCCTCGAGTCCTCTTTTGGCACAGGGAATAAATATTTGAGTATATTGGCGGTTCGCAGACCGAGGCTGGTCTTGAAATTATGGAATATGAGATGTGGATATTGCTCTGACATTGGGGCCATGTCAGGTACATCATGTCTCATGATAACGTCAGACATCTGAAAGAATGCTGTGGGTCCATAAGGCAAGTGACAGATGATCTAAAAATACACAAAAAATAAATCAGTGATCGATTTGGAAAAATATATCAATTTAAATATAACAATGAAGACTAACGAGGCTTGATGGGATTCCTCTGTGCTCATGTATGACTATAAAGTCGGTGACATCGTTTGCTCTGCAGGCATGAATGAGTTGTTTCATTTCGTATTTACCCCTATTCATTCTTTGAGAATTGGGAAAAATTAATCTGAAATTTTCATATATTAATACATATGAAGATAATTTAACTATCACTTGTGTATTGATTAAATAATAATGGTAATCACCGAAGTTCTTTGGCAAACATTTTTAATCGTGAACTAGGTTCTCTTGAGGTGGTTATCATAATTTTTGGATCCTGCACTCCTGCGTATCTGTATTCATCATCTTGAGAATTCAAAGTGTTTGCTCCTCCACTAGGGCCTCCAATAATAGCGGCTTTCTCTGGTCCTATAAATAATAATAATAAGGTGTCTTCAATAGACTGCAATGGGGTTTGAGTATTCACCGTGTGACCGCAAACTATTGAATATAAACAATGTTGATGAAATCGTAAATGTCAAACCTTCATCCTCCCATTCTATTTTCTCTTGGAGAGCAAGGGCTCTTTTCCGCAGATCACCGTGAATTGGAATGTTTTCTTCTAAGCTCCTTTTAAGTTTATCTTTCTTCGCTTGTATGTTTTTAAATTTATCCTCTACAGTTTTTCTGTACAGATACTCTTTTCGCAAACGTGCCTGTCGCCTCAACATCGTGAAATATGTTAGAAAATATCACACAATATCAAATATGTGAACACTACAATTCAGCGTCGTAAATAAGCCACAACTGTCAAACACCACGTGGAAAATTAGTCATTACAAAGTTGGCCATAACACTCTATATCATAACCAGTGTCAAAACACATTATTTTTTATTCTACTTTCCAAGAACGGATCCAGAGGGGGGAGGGCGATGGGATCAATCGCCCCCCCCCCCTAAATTTCATTGTTTGAAAATTGTATTATTGATTTAAAATATTTTTTCACGTCGTACAAAATGGTTGTGTTTTTTTTACCTACAGCTGGATAGTCAATACGAAATATTTGGCAATCGAGTGCAAGATCACTTTATGCGGAATAATCACCGAACTATTTTGAATATGTAAGCCTGTAGATAAATCAACAAAATTACCAGAATCAAATTTCGTTCGTTTCTGGCCAAAACCCATCATCTGATTATTTTAGGCAGGTCACAATTTAAAATGCGGATGAACCGAATCGAATGGCTTCGTCCACACTACCGATATCTACACCCGATATTCTCGAATTTTCCATATCCAGTTCCCATATTGCAACCTGTGGTTGCTATTTAAGAACTGGTTATGGAAAAATTCGCAAATATCGGTAGTGTGGACGTAGCCAATAAGTTGATAAAATGTAGGTCTGTCGAAGCCGTGGAGTCGTGTTTAGGCCAAATTGATGAAACCTAATATTTGTCAAATGAGTACTTTTCGATTGAGGGGCCCAAAAGGTTTTCAAATAAAAATACTAGATATTTTTCAAATAAAAATCTTGAAAGCCTTCTTAAAATTATTCACATGACTAATAGGAAACACTATTTAAAATTTTATGCTCCAAATTTGATACGCAACACATTGCGTGTCGAATTTTTTTACCCATCTGTTTTCTTTCTCACGACATTCAATAGTTTTCCGTAATGGTACAGTAATAATAATTGTCTGTAATTATCGATAAAAACGATGTTAAAATAAAATGTCTTTGAAATATATAATTGCATAATTTGCGACTTTGAAGGCGAGGAAAAAAATACTTAAATAATGTGGGATAATTACCAATTTAATTTTAATAAAAAAAATACTAATGTGGCCTTTTTCTAACATTTACATGCAGACCCAATTTTCTTAGTTACGCCACTGAATCCGGGCATAACTGAATCTATTGTTCGCCCACGAATGCACTTAGACAGTGGATACTCTGTCTCAAGTTTCACATCACAATATTATAAATTTTGAAAGAAAATAGCTGGCTTAACTTGTTTATATACGAAGAATCGGCAGAATGTTATGTATCTAGCGTTTATCTTTATTTTGGAGATAACTTGAATATTGTTAATTATAAATTTAGCCATATATATTGTTAATTATATAATAGTCAGCAGCATGGCTCGGTGGTTGGACTTTTGTCTAGCGCCAAGAGGTCGCGGGGTTCGATCTTGTGACTTGACCTCGATTGAAAAAAAATTATTCCGAGTATATTATCTGTAATGCTGCTGGTCAGACTTGGATATTTGTGACTCCAAGTCGATCGTTTTCTATCAGAGTTTGCCAATTTTTATGATTTTATCGTTGAAACGGTTTCTCCATTAAATTGGCTAAAATCTCATCCTACCCAGTATGTCACCACTATTTGAGTATGATTTATGTACAAAATTCATAGATTTCTTGTTAATTTCGAGGTTTTCAGTGTCCCGTAATTCAGCGACTTATGTAATAAAAATGGTGCATTGTTTCTAATTAGCCAGGAAGGCGCATTGGGGTTTACCTGTTAGGCCTTCCTGGTATATATGTATGTAAAATAAATATAGCATTGAAATTTATATTGGCAAGTGAAATAGTAACGGTTACAATGCAATATATTGTATAGAACTTTTATTTTATTTCAGGTACCAAAATAGCCCTATTTCCAAACAAATTAGGTATTTATCACGATATTACCATCACGACTACAACGCCCTGCAAAGAGTGCCCCTCTCTTAAATAGCTCGCACGACCTAATCGGGGTCCACCCGGCAAATCAAACGTCAAATGCATTGCCAATTACAAAAATTTAATTCAAATGAATAAAGCCAACCCTAACTTAACCTAACCTTAAATAAATAAGTGTTGGCTGCTAAGATATTACGATGTGTTTGCATCCGCATCCGGCTTAAAAAAAAGCCAAATCGAAAAAGATAGTGGACCATGAAGAGAGTGGGAATGGACAAGAGTGGGCGACGCGCTATCACCCAACTGTCAAAAATTATAATTTCACTGATAAGAGGCCAGTTAAAATGTAATTGGATATGATTTCACTGAATTATACCAAGTGAAAATGTAACTGGTTATGATTTCACTGACACGCTAAATTTTATTTTTGTTACTGGCAACCTATTTGACGTTTGATTTGCTGGGCGGACCCCGATTGGGTCGTGCGAGCTATTTTAGGGATGTTAATTTGACATAGGTCGTGTAGTTTATTTTACAGTCGTGCAAAAAATATTATCCCTTTTTTTTTCTCCCAAATCATTTGTGTATGCAGTTTAGTTCTTGTGAATCATCTTTTAAAAGTATACTTATACTTTCAATGTTTACCTTCGGAACCGTCTGCCGGCAAAGTGCAAACACATTTCAGTAATCCAGCCGTTCTGATCAGAAACCAATAAGAGTTCGGAACATGTATTTTCATATAGTATTTGCGAAGCGTGGCGAGGATTTGAGGGAGCGCGCGGTGCGACAATTGGGCGGGAGTTGGCGGCACTTTCGAAAGCGGCCACTCGGGCCGATGCGCCGGTCGTGTCGTGCGCTACGCTTGAGCCGCCCCCGCCCCCGCCCTTGCCCTGCCGCCCTCTGACCACAGCGCGCCTAGATTCAGCTCCAGGCACGCCGCTGAGGCCGCCCGACCACACCAGCCTCGTCACCAGAATATGGTAAGTCCTCGGACGCGTCTCCGTCCTCTGCGCGGACGTCCACCCCCACCCCCCCTCCCCCTTCCCGCCACAGGGACGCGTAATGGCGGCGGCGCGCAGAAGCCCTTTGTTTACGTCCGTCGTGTCGGCCCGAAGCGACCAGTGCGACCATACGTGACGGTGACGTTTTGATATGGGGTCTCCGTTGCGATATCGGTTCGATGCGAGTCGCTGCGAACGGGTCGCGCTCTTGCGGAGATGCGGCGGCGGACCGCGACCGCTCTCGCCGACGCGTCCCCCTCGAATGAGGCGATCGGCTATCGGCGATCGTCGGCTGCAGCGGGGCGAAAGGCGAACGATGCGGCAGGGGTTTTCATTCGCGGGACGCACTCTCGCCTGGCCCTCCTCGCTTCCCCTCCCCGCCCCGCCTCGCCCCTCTGCCTTTGCAGCTCGCGTTGCGTAAACTCGTTTGACGTTTCAGCGACAGTACTGCCACACGCATCATGGTTTTTCTCACTATTACGTCGTTCGTTGTTGTTTGTTTGGTTTCGATTGGCGGCCATCTTAATTTTATTACGCATGCATTCCAACTAACACGTAACATCATATAAGATGCGGACCTCCTCTTACTTCTTCGACCGAGAATATTTTTGCCTCCGTCTTACGATTATTCATCATAAAAGGGTTACCCCCCACGTGTTTTATTCAAAATATAGTTCAGTGATGGCGATCCTATGACTCGGGGGTCAGACACTGACCCAATGAGACTTTATGAATGACCCACGTGGTGACGCGTGAAGATTAAAAAAAAAATACAACGTTAACCGTTAAAAGGGAACTGTACTGGTCTTGACATTTTTTTAAAGAAATGGATATCAAGGACAGTGCTCCCAATATGGTGGAAAAAATTATTGGTTTTATTCAGCAGCTTAAGCAGACTACGTATTAGACACTCTCGGATTGAATTTCGTTGTATAATATGTACATCAGCAAGTTCTATGTGCGAAGCAAAGTTTAAAAACATTCTCCAATGTAATGCCAGTTGTAATAAAAGTCATCAACTTAATAAATGCAATGTCTTATATAAATTTTTGACGTTGACCTTCATTTTTATTTGCTCTTGTCTTGCGAAAGTATAGTAAACCTTTTTGGTACGTAAACCTTTTTGGAGGATCAACTGTTAAACTTTTCTGTTAACAAACCTTTGGATTTCCAAATTTATTAGTATTCTTTTTACCCCCCTCACCCCCCCTTCTTCAAATGACTTCACTGAAATATTTAACGAAATTTGACCCACTTCTCAAAAAGATTCGCCAGCACTGCTATAGTCCATCGGGTGTAGGAAGACACTTAGGTAAAATGTATATGCTATCTCTTTCACCGCCTCTCGACCAATAGCATTTCGTGCAGAGAGTAGAACATTTGAGGCATATAGAAGCATAGATGCCTATGTCAAGTTTTTCCATTTTGTTCCCCTATGTTTAATATTGGATCCTGTCTTAGTTTTATTCTAGTAAAAGCATAAAATACCGGCTTCTATTTTAATCAGCATAATCGCTTTCACAATCTCAAAAACGTTTTTCTCTAAATGAACTAACGTAAGTGGATATAGGCACCTTTGCTTTTATATCCCTCATTTGTCTTGTGAAATGCTATTGGTCGAAAAGCGGTGAGGGATATAGCATGTATGTTTTACATAAGTGTCATCCTACACCGGATGGACAATAGTATTGCTATTAATCAAAAAAACAATTAATAGTAACTAAAATTAATTACTACGATTTTTTCCATAAGAAGTCTGTGGAATCGTCAAAAGTTCGATTCCGACTCTGAAATTTTCCCACAGTCCGAATCCAATTTAAATATGTAAATTCAACCAGCAATGTAAATCATTCAAAAAAAAATTTTTTTCATTCAATATTTTGTTTTTTTTTATGAATTCATCCCACTTTTTTATTTTTGCCCACTTTTGAAAAAGGCCCAATTTTGTATTTTTGTTATTCAAATTAAATTGGTAATTAACTCACATAATTTAAATGTTCTTTTTTCTCACCTTCAAAGTCGCAAAGTATGCAATTACATATTTCAAAGACATTTTATTTTAACATCGTTTTTATAGATAATTGCTGAAAATTATTATTAATGTACTATTACGGAAAAATATTGAATGTCGTGAGAAGGAGAACAGATGGGTGAAAATTCGACACGCAATGTATTGCGTATCAAATTTGGAGCATAAATTTTTAAGTAGTGTTTCCTATTAGTCATATGAATAATTTTAAGAAGGCTTTAAAGATTTATTTGGAAATGTCTAGTATTTCTTTTATTTGAAAAATGTCTAGTATTTTTTTATTTGAAAAATGTCTACTATTTTTTTATTTGAAAACCTTTTGGGCCCCTAAGTCTAAAAGGCTCGCATGCACCGCATGCCCGTGCGAAATAGTTACGCGCCTGCGTAAAATGTACGCATTTGACAAATATTAGGTCTCATTAATTTGGCCTAAACATGACTCCACGGCTCTGTCATAAACATGACTTCGCCTAAACATGACTTCGTGGCACGATCGCAATGTTTGAAATAATCCGTTTACCACGCAAAATATAGAAAGACTATGGGGATCGTAATGAAAAATAAAGTTAAAAAAAAATGAAATACGACCGTGCGTTTCGGGTCTTTCGTTAAGGCAAAAGCTCTCCCTACCGAGGTCTTCCCAATAGACCTGAATATTTTTTGCAGAAGATGTTTTGTGGATTTTATCTATCCGAAAATTTCATATAATAAGTGTATACCGGTATTTCGAAGACACTTTTTTTAGTATGTTTCTTTATATGTATATTTTAAATGATAACCCAGCGACGTGTCGAGTTGAAAACTCCTGGCTTGCTGCAACTGCACCCTGAAGATCTGCACATGCGACTTGGCGTTTTCGAAATATAATATTAAATCTTGTTATGTATAATCTTATAAAATACTATTTTAATATTTATCCAATTATATAGATATATTATATAAGTTTTGAATAATGTACAATGTATAATGTACACATAAAAATTTACCATTTCCGATTGTTTTAATTTTTAAATATTATTTGTACTTAATTATGGAATTATGCAGATACCAAAAATTGAAGGGTTAAGAAAGAATGAATCGTTTGCGAAGTAAACCTTAGAAGAGCCTTGTAAAAAGTTGAAGTGGAGTAAATTAAAAGACTTTCTAAATTACGTGCTTGAGACATAGACCTTTGTCTCAACTTTGACTAGATATAACTCATGTATATTATTTATTGTAACGAATCGAGTCATCGGCTTGATACATAGAACAACTATGCATATTGTTAACTCGAGATAGGTAAAATGGCGCTTAGATCCAACGACTTTCAATATCATACATTTTTATTCTTCATAGACTAAAATAATACGCACCAACCAATACAATACCTAGAAGTACATATCTTCCTATCATCACTGATAAAACAAACTGGTATAATTTTTCTTAAATTATGTAATAATAGCATAGATTTCTTCTCGATTTCTTGTACTGTAATTAAGAATCAAATCGCTGGATATTTTCCGGAAAAAATTTAATCACTAACACGCATGGTCAAATGACTCTATTTTATTATCAAATTAATGTCGCGTTGAAAATCTTTTTGTAAATATTTACTTATTTTAATGTGGGCACATTAATTAAACTAATCAATTCAGGTTTTTAAATGAACATACACGTAACTGTAATGACTATAACTTTGATTAAGATAGAGCTATATAGCATAGGTCATAGGGGATCAATGTACGGAATAGTATTCATGAAGTTTCCCAATTTTAATCATTGAATAAGAATACACAACTATCTTATCGGATCACTGATTAATTGCAGAAATCATTATCCTAGATTTGTTTTATTTTAGGCAGTTTCTATTCAGTATCGACTTTTACTCGAATTTGATCAAAGTTGTAGCCGAGTCTGAGTCGTAATTGGAATTTTTCAACGAACACGACCTTGAGTTATAGGTCCTAGATTTTCGTACAGTTTATTATTTTGTACATACATATTACGCAGTCAGATTTTTATCGATATTACAAAATCTTACTCGGAACCAGTATTAAAAGAAGTGTGAAATGGTACATAGTAGGTTACAACATGAAAGGGAAGGAGAGACCCGAAAATGATATCCCCGTTGAGTAGATCCATGCATCTTGATTTTTTTTTTTTTGAAGAATTTGATCCCAATTTCAATACAATACAGTTTTGTATTGCCCCAATTGAGTACTTTCAAGAACAAGTTCATGTACTACTCGGTGTATTTTAAATACCAAAGTATTTTTTGAATGTAAGCTATTTGTCATAGAAACATTATCTCCATATCCGATGAAACGGAAGTTTGGGGGCGGGGAGGAGGCGACCCTTTTTATAATAACACCCGAATTATACACGTAGTATTTTTTGACGGAAAAGCCAAAAAATAGGCTTTAGAACGGTTGAGGAAGCGTTGCCATTGTATGGTGAAGTTTTTTATGTCGGAAAAAAATAAAATAAAAAAATAAAACAATAAAATAAGCGGCGAGCGGGAGCGTGGGCGGTGGCCCCTCGGCTCCCCCCCCTCTCCCCTCCCCACCCCCCCCATCCACCTCCTCATCGCGGGGAATAACTTTAGGCTTTTGGATCGTATCGAGATTTTCAACCAGTTTTATTCGATCTGAGTTCGTTCAACCCGCCCGCCTCGCCTCTCGCCGCCTCGCCTCGCGCTTTGCCTCGTTTATTTTTCGAATGTTGCGTCATCGTGGGCATCGGGTCGGTCGCATATTTCGAAATGCGTTCGAAACATTTTGGAGTTTGAAAGGTGTGCAGTGGGCGCCCATTTTGATTCGCGCTGTGCTTGCGCGCGCGTGCCGTCGTAAAATATCCAAGCTTTCGTTTCGGCGTCGCGCGAAAGCTTCGTCGTCGGTGGGCGGAAAGGGAGGGCGGGGGCTTCGCCAGTATCGAGCGGCTCTTTCGGCAAAGTTCGGCCGACTTCGGCCGCGCTTAGGGTGACCGTGTCTTTTTGCCCGGTCGCTAGGACCTTCCGCGCCTTGCCTTGCCTTGTCTTGCCGCTTTCGTAGGCGTTCGTTCGGTTTTCGTGTCGAATGGGGGGGGGGAGGGGGAGGGGGTTGGTTGGTTGGTTGAACACAATTGAACATATGAATATTTGACAAAAATTGTTCGCAGGAAGATCGTCAATACAATGTAAATTGATGCAGAATTAGTTCCGGTTACGGTTTGAAAACTTTGGCTTTTAGGCCAAATTTATAATGTGTATTATTCGAACTTATTCGAAAATCGGGCTTTTATTTAGAAAATAAAGCAGTATTGCATTTCAACAAGGCGGGGTTATTTTGGGGTTGTTTTAACGTCGATATCTTAAAAATATTAAGTTTTGTTTCTTTTCATCATTATCATTATTTACAGCCATTCACCATCGCCGTTGGGTGAAGGTCTCCGTGACGAGACAGAATGTTAAATTACAGAAAACGCAAATATCGGAAGGCAAAGATCTTAAGTCGAAAGATCAAAAAAAAAATGGTGCATGGTAAACGGTACATACTCACTTAATTTGCGCGAGCAGGATACAACAGGAACAAGAGGAACAGGCTTTTCCTCCCGTATTAATGTGCGCGCGCAGAATACGGCAGGAAAAGCATGTTCCTCTTGTTCCTGTTGTATCCTGCTCGCGCAAAGTAAGTGAGTATGTACCGTTTACCATGCACTATTTTTTTTGTTCTTTCGACTTAAGATCTTTCGATTTTCGGTCTTTGCCTTCCGATATTTGTGTTTTCAGTAATTTAACATTCTGTCTCGTCACGTAGACCCCTCTCCAGCGTGTCTCCATTCGTTTTTTTGTTTTGCGCAACTATCATTCATTTCACATCGTACATTTTTTAAATTTTGTTTTTTTATAAATAAATTTAAAACAAAAACGGTGGTTTTTCAAATAATTGTTTTCTAATTTTTTTAAAACAATATTTTTAATAAACTTTAGTACAGTATTGATTGAATTTGATATGGGGTTTATTTTATTATTTTTGTACTAGTGGCCTGCGTGTGCACACACTTGTGCACTCGGTAAAATATTGCAATTTGGATCAACGGAAGTCGCCATTTGATCGGCCGACATAAACAAAAGAATTATTATTCTAATGTATAATTTCCAAAGAGACTGTATGTTTGTTTGGGTCGTAAACTCCGTGACGTCATCGAACAAATGAATATTCAAATAAATTTAAATAAAATAAAATTTAATAAAATGTTTACTATTAGATAAGCAATGTTTAAGTGGTTTATATTACAAATACCTAGCGAAGCCGAATAAAACCATTGGTATATTATATCCACTGCCCAAAGTGACAGTATGTACATCGCGCATGTGCAAAGCCCGCTATGTCGGGTCTCTTTCCACGATATACGATTCCAAGGGGAGAAAGAGAGACGGAGCATGGAGTAAACAGCGTACACTACACACGCACGCACATTAGCCGATTATTATTAGACTGCGGATAGAGAGCGTGCTTTTTCCAGGAATCGGGGCGGTTTGGCTCTATTTACAAAGATAGAGTGCAAAAAAAATGGTTCGGCGAACCTTAAACAAAGCATTTACAACAATTGAACAATGAACGGCGCGCTTTGGGTCCGCTCACTATATTATATATGATTATTAATTTTTTTAAGTCGATTTTTGTTTAAATTCTAATATCGATATTATCATTTTTGCTAAGTTACGATGTAACTACTTTTGTACTATTAACTAAATACTATTTGGGGTGAAATTGTGTTTTTATAATGAAGTATGGTTTATTTTGCTATTTCGGATCTTATTAATTTATGTATATTTTTTGATTGAAGGCTTATATTGTATTTGAGGACTGAGGCATTTATCTTAGACTTGGTAGGCATTTATCATAAACTTGGTTGGTAGTAAATTTACTCATTAGACAAATGGAAAATTATTTTCATCCATCGATCGTAAATCACGAGTGAGGGTTTTTTCTAGAACAATCTTTGAAATATTGAAGTTATTTAAACTCAATTATTTTATACTAGTGATTTTATCCGGCTTTGCTCGGTATTTGTAATATAAACCGCTTAAATATCTCTAATAATTCTTATTAGAAACATTTTATTAAATTTATTTGGTTTTTTTTTTTTATTAAATTTAAGTCACGGATTCTATGAACCAAAATTTACATACATACAAAGTTTCTTCCGAAATTATAGGTTAGATTACGTATTTTGTCAACGCTATTTCTCGAATGAGGAGGATCATACTGTTTAGATTGGAAGATTATAGAACGAGAGACTCGTCGTCGATTTGGCCGTTTATATGTACATATTTCAACGGTGGGCTAGCTTCACGTTCTTATCTATGAAGCAGTGTTGTACCCGATGACATATCATCGCATGGGTGGTTGGCATATTAAGTTATTAAATTAAAAAAATATATCGTCGATCACGTATTCGATCCCCACTCGGTCGAATTTTTTTCAAATACCTTTTAAATATATTTAATTTAGTATTTATATTTATTTTTTTAATATGAAAAAAAGGTAAAAAAATACCTATCTACCTATATGCAAACAATATAATACATCAATAGAAAAATTAATTAAATAAACTTTCAATAGATGGCGGTAAATTCTTTGTCAAGAAGACACATTGGTAACCAATAGTGTATATAGAAGTTTTTTTCTTTTGTTATTGGTTTAGCTGTGACGTACGGTATATGTTATGTTGAATCGAAACGACTATTACAATACGGCGAGCGTTATCTCAGACACACACACGCACAGACGGAGTAGCGTTATTATTAGTCACCGGACCCAGAAGGTGCCGCGTATCGTTCAAAGGTTGTAAATGCATTGTTAAAGGTTTGCCGAACCTGTTTTACAAAGGATTTGCAACAATGGTACAATGGATAGCACTGTGATTATCCTACCTCTAGTTATTATATATAGTCACCGGAGCCTGAGGGGGCCGTGTATTGTTCAAAGGTTGTAAATGCATTGTTAAAGGTTTGCCGAACAATGGATAGCACTGTGACTATCCTACCTCTAATTATATATATATGACTAATGTTGTGCCCGTTGATTTCAACGGGTGATTTCGGAAAGGAATTGATACACGAATTAAAATAAAGTTATCTGTTATACCCGATATAATGGAGCAATTAAATTTTAATTCATATTTTTCGACGCTATTCGTTTTTACGTATATCGTGAACGTATACGAAAATCGTAAATGAATGGAAGACACTGTGACGCAAAAATAATTTGAAACCTATATGACGTTCATTGAAACCCATATACACACTTACAAAGTCTCTTTTGATGATGAAGCCGTCGATGATTTATTGCTAAAAATTAGGAAAAAACATTTTTGAGTCGCATTTTACTCGTGCTGCAGGTAGTAAGTAGTATGCGAGTTTCGGTTGTCCTGTCGCACTTCCTCGTCCTTCGAGTCGGGGAAGTTCGCAGATCGCCGAGGTCCCGAAAGCTCGGCGGCGGCGGGGGGTCACCCGAAGGTCGGCGAAGGGCGGCCGGGGAGGGGGGGGCGAATAGGGGAGAGGCGCGGCGCGGAGGGGGCGAAGGGGAGGGGTGGGGTGGAGAGGGGAGGGCGCGTCGGGTTCGGCGTGGGGCTTTCGGCGTGCGGCGGTCGGCTTTGGAGATGTGCCGCGGCTTGGTCCGGCGGTGACGCGTCCGAGCCGCCCATGTCGGGCGAGGCGGGCGCGGGTGCGGGTGCGGGTGCGGGTGCGGGTGCGGGTGCGGGCGGTCGCGCGTGGGGACTCGGCGCTCGCGACGAACCCGCGACTGGCGTCGCCAACTGGTGGAGCCACAGCCACGCGGCCGTAGCGCCTCCGAACGCGGCCATCGCCAACCTCGCCAGCATCGCCAGCATCGCCAACATCGCCAACATCGCCAACTCGCCCGCCGCCAACCCCTCCGACGACCACCGCGCGCTCTTGCCGCACGAGGAGGCGCGCGCAAACTCGCAGCAGCAACAGCAACAGCAACAACAGCAGCAGCAACACCAGCAGCAGCAGGCGCAGGCCACTGCCGCTTCGACCGCGGCTGGAGGCGCACCTGCCCCCTCTCCCGCGCACCACCTCTTCTCGTACAAGATGGCGAGCAACTTCCAGCAGCAGCAGCAGCAGGGCGGCGGGGGCGGCGGCGGCGGCGGCGGCTCGCCTCCCGCCGCCTACGACTACCGCCTGGGCATGGGCAGACCCCCGGATCCGCACTGGTGGTACTCGGCCCAAGTCGACGCGCTGCACCCCCACGGACCCCTGGCTCTGCACGCGCACGCCAACGAGCACGCGGTACGTTATCTTCCCACCCCCCACCCTCACTTCCAGCTCCAGCTCCAGCTCGTGCGTCTTCGCCGGCTGCCGAAGGCGCGCGCGACCACGTATCGATTTGGCGGGAAAATGTCACCGGCGGTCTGAACGCGCGCCGGCTCGTCCATATCCATATCCGTATCCGTGATCGCGCTCGTGTTCGTATCTTCGACTCGACGACCCGAGCTTAGCGACCGCTGACGGCCTCGGCTTCGAAAGTTCCGCGGCCTCGACCGCACCTGCTCTCTCGCATCGCACCTTTTATTATATTGTATATATATATATATATATATTCGAAGCTTTATTTTTCGCCGTCGAAGTGTCTAGAACTTTTCGGCGTTTGTTGTTATTATTTTCCCATTTGCATTTTATGTTGGCAGGATTGTTTCGGACGCCCCCTGTAGGGGTCGCGATCGTCCGCCGATGTTTGTTTACGACTTGGAAATTGATCGATTCTGCAACTTTGGGACTTTGTGTGTCTCCGAATATCCACTATTCACTAAATATCGCAAAAATTCAAACTACGACGCAATTCGTGAAAAATAAATGATCTTTTTTTTTTTAATTGAAAACTTTCTATCGTTCATTTGTTTCGCTCGGGTCTACGTTATTAATGGCTACCGATCGAGTGATCGTTATATATTGTATGATACTAGTGGTTTTACCCGGCTTCGCTCAGTGTTTGTAATATAAACTAATCTAATAGTAAACATTTTATTAAATTTATTTGAATAGTTTTATTTTATTTCAATATTCATTTGTTTTTTTTTTTATTAAGTTTAACGTCACGGATTCTACCACTCAAACCTTACATAGTCTTTCGAAATTATATATTAGATTTTACATGTTGTTTTTCTCGTTAATATTTATAATTATTTTGATGTTTATGGCATGTGATGATAAAAGCTCCAAAACCTATTCCATCAGTGATTAATTTAAATAATTAAAAAGCAATCTTATTTGGATTTCATCCAAACTTCGCACTTCCATTATTCAATTAGGCTGTGAAAAAAAAAAAAAACGTGATTTTAATCGGTAGGTTGAAATACCATGCATTTAAAAGTTCATACAACCGATAAGAATCTAGATTTAAATTTTGTTTACCGGTCAAACTAAACGTATTAAGTCAGATTTAAACAAATATTTCAATCCTGGAAACGCATTATTTTTATTTGGTCTTCAAATATTACAAACATAAACACGATGTTTACACTTTAAAGTTCATATACATATGAATATCGATCGCATTCGTTTCGAAACCTCGCTATATCGATCGTAAAAATGTTTCACCACGAAAGCAACGACCTCATATTCGACGTCGAATATATTTTTAATAAAAGAAAGGCCGTAGGACTAGTGCCACATTTCACTCGACCCAGCTTCGGTTCTTCGAAACGGTACACACTGCAGACACTAGGAGCTTTCTTTCTCTCGTGATGTATATTATATATGTGTACATATTGGCCCAGGGCGCAGAAACGAAGGATAATAAAGTATACATGTATGTTAATTTTGAGACGTGCTTTTGTCGAACGAAACGGCGCTCCGTTCGGGTGAAATACGCCGGAAAATCAATAGCGCGAGCTTCCGAGTACACCAAATCATGAAGGAGACTCATCTGGCGTGTAAAAAAAGACCGTGTATCTCGAGACCCGCGAGATGTTCTCGCGTATGGTGCGCGTTCTGTTTTAGCGCGAATGTTCTTTGTTTTGAGCGCGATGGACGCGTCTCGAGCATAAACAAAGGAATTGCCAGAGCGTGAACCCAGCCATGAATGTCTCCGCAGATGTATACCTGTATATTTATCTATTTATGTTATAAAATGCATCTATCCCATTACGCAATGTTGCATTTTGTAGTGCATTTCGATCGTTGATATTAGATACTTCCGTTTTATCTGATTTTATTTGGAGGAAATTGTTTTTTTTTTTTTTGTCATACTGGATTTTTGGTGTTAAACGTCTGCATAAGGAAGTACGCACTTATCTGTATTTCTACATATTGGAAATATATTTGATCTAGATTTTGTTTCTTGTTACGGCAATATACGGTTCATGTTCTAAACGAGACCGCCTAAAAAGTTCTTTTGAAGATTTATAGATACAGGAACCGGTTTTCGTTATTGAGAACAGCGATTTCTAACATTTTTTTTGCTCCAACTAAATAATCATAATTTGTCTTGAATTTTTAAATTGTATATTTTTTTGTGTTGATTTATTATAGGGAATGTAGCCGTTGATGTTTTACACTTTCAAGGTATTGTTATTATTAGATCTCATGTAACATTTCAGCTTTTTATGTAATTGATGAAATTCTGTAATACGTCATTGGCTAAACGTGTATGTGATCATTCATAATACATCTCGCATTTTCGAAAAAATATGGAATCACTTAAAATATTATAATAACCAGCGGCACAGAGTAGTGGTTAGCATATATAATGCTTTCGAACAAAGTGGTCACGGGTTCAAATCCCATCGGTTGCTGATGGCCAGACTTTGGATTTGTCATTCCAGGTCGATCGCTTTGTTATCAGAGTTTGTCGATTTATCTGATTCGTTTAAACGATTCCGACAAATCGGATTTCCAAAATCTCGAATTTGCCGTTAATTTATATTTTTATTTTTCCTTTGTATTACATATACTTACGATACTTAGTACAATGTTTGGCCATAGATTTCGTGTAATGTAGAAAATATATGTGGGTGCATACCTGTAAAATAAATAAATAAATGTAACTAATATGTTTGGCCACAATGGCGCATTGGATCACTCTGTAATTGCCACTGCGGTATATTAAATATATTAAATAATTACATAAAATTTCCAATATGGACGAATCATTATAAAATTACCAGAGATTCTCGCATTGCGTGCGTTTTAGGCGGATGTGCTGTGAAATCTTTGTATTGACAGAGGTTTGACAGTTAACGACAACGGTGATTCCCATATTTCAATAAATGTAGGAGAAACTAGTCGAAAAAAACCGCATCTGCGGATTTTTCACCGCAGGAGGGCAAGAACGCGCCCGTGCCATTCGAATCAGTGTGTTTGTGCCTTACTAGGGCATGTTCACGAATCTTTCTCGCACACGTAAATAAGGTTATAAATGAAGAGAATTCAATCGCATGCCATTACTACAAATGTATGTTACAATCGAATTATATTGCTGCAATAATCGGTATAAGGTAGGCCAATTTTGTTTGAAATTGTCTCAACAATGAAGTCTCAAATTAAATAATCTAGTAAATAAAATTTTCTGTAGGGTTTGAAATGGATGAAATTTATACTATTTTGAAACGTTTCATGTTCATTCATAATTGAAATGTATTGACACATTTGATTTAGATTGACTTGTGAATGAACGACGATTAACGTTTTTTTTTTGTTTTTTTTTTTCGTGGCATAGACGCAGCGTATTCGTTTATTTGGCTCGACTGCTCATTCATGATGTTCGAATATAAATTACATATAGCGCAAAAAAAAAACTTCCGCGTCTGTTTTTGATGCGTCACATCCTGAACGAAAGTTTTCAAAGTTTAATTAAAGCGTAATTATGCTCTGAAAAAGGGACAGAGAGTTGCCATAGCGTGTGCTCTCTATCCTTCCACGATCGTAAATCTGCGTCTGAAATTGATGTGATACGTGAATAAAACGTGGGACAATCCATTTCATTTCAGTTGCTTACGTTTTATCTTTCTGCAGTTTTATGTCTTTGCCTTCTAGCTAGCTTCTCCGGGTCTATTTTTCTCCATATAAATACGACTGGGGTTAAAGATTCGATAAATTATTTCCATAGAATTTTGCTTCTGATGTATTATTATGTATCGAGTGGCTCTTTGAACATCCGCTAATATGGACTATTCGTTTAAAAATGTTATTCCAATCTATGAATGAAAAACACAGAAACAGAAATTCTTCCATTGATCAAGGCATGTTTATTTCTTAGTTTTATTTTGGTGGAGCAGGAGATTGTACATAGCTTCCGAGAAGAACAGGTTTTTTAGTCGATTCATTGGTTGAATGATAGTTATGAACTTAAAATAGTCACACCTATTGGACATACCTGAGCCTATCTTGTCTGATTGATAAAACAAAAAGTTAGATTCTATATGGAAGCGCGGTTAGTTCAATGTGAAAATACTTTTCCTTTCCATCTACTTATCTTGTATGTCAGCCGGTTTTCAGGCGTAAATTTCAATCTGTCTTTCTCAAATGATGGAAATATTTTGCGTATTTTGATCCATTGTGAAAATCTCTTGTCTTGTATCCTGTATGTTAGTAGATGGCAGCCTTAGTTATAAATATCCACTTGACTTATCCTGTATAGGAGACGAAAGCTTGTTTTCAATCAGAAATTTAGATTTATTTTTTCTCAAATCATATTCATAACCCTTTCCATTTTGCGTATCTTGGATTGTATGCTAATAGATGATTGTATGCTCATCCTGTATGCTAGTAGATGGTAGTCTTTTCGTAGTTAGAAATATCTGTTAGTCTTTTGCGAAAAATCGAATTATCTTGTACATCAGGGGAAGAAAGCTAGTTTTCAATCAGAAATTTTCATCACTTTTCCATTTTGCGTGTTTTGGATTGTATGCTTACATGCTTATCCTGTATGATAGTAGATGGCAGCCTTTTCTTAGTTAAAAATATCTGTTCGTCTTTGTCATCGAACGATCAAATTATCTTTTACGTCATAGGAAGAAAGCTTCATAGTTTTCAATCAGAAATTTTGATTAATCTTTCTCAAATTATATTCACATCCCTTTTCCATTTTGCGTGTTTTGGATTTATGCATATATGCTTGTAGATTTCCAAATTTTCTTAGTTAGAAATATCTGTTCGTCTTTGTCATCGAACGATCTAATTATCTTGTACTTCAGGGGAAGAAAGCTAGTTTTCAACCAGAAATTTTGATTATTCTTTCTCGAATTAATATCCACAACCCTTTCCGTTTTGCGTATCTTGGATAGTATGTTAGTAGATGATTGTATGCTCATCCTGTATGCTAGTAGATGGTAGCCGTTTCTCAGTTAGAAATATCTGTTCGTCTTTTGCGAACGATCGAATTATATTGTACATCAGGGGAAGAAAGCTAGTTTTCAATCAGAAATTTTCACCACTTTTCCATTTTGCGTGTTTTGGATTGTATGCTTACATGCTTATCCTGTATGATAGTAGATGACAGCCTTTTCTTAGTTAAAAATATCTGTTCGTTTTTGTCATAGAACGATCAAATTATTTTTTACGTCAGAGGAAGAAAGCTTCATAGTTTTCAATCAGAAATTTTGATTGATCTTTCTCAAATTATATTCACATCCCTTTCTATTTTGCGTATCTTGGATTGTACATATGTTAGTAGATGATTGTATGCTCATCTGTATGATCGACTCACATATTCCTTTTCGTCTTTTTTTTTTACTCCAGTCCATTGTAAGAATGCTTCCGTCTGTGTCTGCTTGCTTATCTGTGGATAGCGGTCTGCTGTTTTCATACAAATATATCCATTGTCTTCCTCTATCGATAGACACATCCCACAGTTTGGTAGACGACCGCCGAGAACTACATACGATATATGTATGTATATTATTATATTCTGGCCGATTCAGTTCGTAACTCAGAATCGCCATTGTAGCAAGATTGTGTACTCGCTCCGAGGCTTATTTCCCTTGCACCCTTTCCAAGGGACGACGCAGTGCGTTGATTAAGCTTGGAGTTTTCCATGTTCGTCGTCACAATTGCCGATATCATCCCGCAGAAATAAATGAGATGCCCATGCAACCGTGAAAATGGTTTTCGTAGTTGCGTCGGAGCGAAGGGGGTGGGGGGGTGCAAAGGAGAAAGGGAAAGGTGGTGGTTTTTAAGCAGGTCGGAGAGGGGGGAGAAAGAGGGTGGCGTATTTTGTAGCCCGGGCATCTACAAAGCAAATACCCGCTTTTATGGAAACAGGGGACCGCCTGGGAGGGGTGTATGATAGCCTCCCTCAGACCGCCATTAACCCCCCTTTCGCCTCTCCCGCTCTCCCCTCTCGTTCGTCGCATTATATTGGGGGGCGTGCGCTCTCTCCCCCTCCCTATTCCCGCCACCCCCCGACCCCGCTGGCGCCCTGCCTGGAAGAAAAACGAAATGGTAGGGGAGGGGGGGGGGGAGAGAGGGAATTATCCTGGCTCTCGCGTAGGCGTCTACTTTTAATTAAACTAGCCGTTTTGAACAAGTGCTTTAAGTTTTAATTTACCGCGCTACCCCCGAATATTAATCGAAAAGGGTTTTGCCATTACCGCTGTGCGGATTAAGTCAACCCCCTCCCCCCCATTCCTCCCCCAAGCATCTCGTTCTATCCCGCACATGGCGCCCGCTCGATCGGCCAGTTTCGGCGTTTATGATTTAATCAATTTTTACGCGTTCATTCATTCGTCGAAGAGGTAGATATATTCTTGTTTTTCTTTTTAGTTTACTGCTTTCGAGGAATTCTGATTCGCCTCCCACGCTTCTTTTCCTCCCCCCCCCCAGAAGACGTACGAATAAAGTCTCGGGGGTGGAATTCCGGGGACGTGGATAATTTGAGTCCTCTCCCCCCTGCATGGGTTATCTAGATTTTTTTTCCTGGCTTAAATTGCTGTATGAGTAGTAGCTCTGGAATATAATATTACCATCGGTTATGTTTGATCTTAGTTGGGTCCTTTTTTTTTAGGTAGGGTGCAAGTCTGATTTGATTGTTTTATCAATATTTTTTTAAATTCTTCTTTAATAAGAAAAATTAAATCATGCAGCGGTAAAATTGTGCATACTATTTATGTATCTATTTCTCATATACGTTTTTCTACTTTGTTTTATCGATATTTTAAAAATATATGCAATGCATATGCGTGTAGCTTTAAAACACAGAAAAATTGCAATACAGTATCAAAATAAGATTAATTCATTGGGGATATGGCTTATTTGATATTTAATATATACGTTTTGGACAGCAGCAGACGACTGTTTTTTTACGCGGAAGATACTTTTTTTGTATTTAAAATACGCGTTTGATGTGATTTTCTCATTGACGATTTTCAGTTTTGTGATGTATATAAATTTTAGATTTTTGTTTTTGCTACTGTCTCTTTTGACTTATGATGTTGTGATCTAGTTTGCGTAGTGTGATTTCCTGGAATATCCCTCAAACGATCTCAATTTGTTACGGATGTATTGAAAGTCATTATAAGTAGAGGTAGCCTAGTCACAGTGCTATCCATTGTTCGGCAAACCTTTAACAATGCATTTACAACCTTTGAACAATACACGGCCCCCTCAGGTTCCGGTGACTAGTTATAAGAGTTAACCAATAACAAATAATAAAAAGCGTGATGCTCCACTACATGGACAGAGTAAAAACTATTTCTCATTGATTGATTGATTTGCCGAATGAACCGTTTAACTATCCAAAATTTGGCAATTTAAGGTTTCTTTTAAATACAATTTAAGGTTTCTTTTGAAACCAATGGTAACAAACGCTCCATAATATAATATACTAGTGTTTTTACCCGGCTTCGCTCGGTATTTTGATTTTATGAATCAAATAAACATACAAAGTCTCTTTCGAAATTATATATTAGATGAACATCGTATATTCTATGAATTGTCAATAAATATTTCGTTGATGGACATAAATATTTGCGGTGTGTAAGTTGATAATGATAACTAACTTGTAATTTTTGTTTGTTTTGTAGCATCAGCAAAATCAGAATCAGCAACATTCCTCTCAAAACTCTCAATCGGTGTCACAACAACAATCTCAACAGAGTCAGCAACAAGCTTTACAACAGCAAAATCAAACTTTGCAACAGCAAATTCAGTCGGCACATCAACAGATACAGTCGGCGCAACAACAGTTACAGTCTGCCCAACAACAGCAATTACAATCTCAAATGCAGTCACAGCAGCAGTTACAGTCGCAACAGCTGCAGTCGCAGCAGTTGCAGTTGCAACAGGGGCTGCATCATTTAGCGCAAGGACAGGTGTTGCAGGCGGCACAGGCAGCTCAGCAAAAGGGCAGAGGGCCTAGAGGCCGGGACTGCAAACCACGTGGACGCATCACCGCATATGCCTTTTTCGTTCAGACTTGTCGAGAGGAACACAAAAAAAAGCATCCCGATGAAAATGTTATATTTGCAGATTTTTCAAAAAAATGCGCCGAAAGATGGAAGGTAATGTCTTTGCAGTAACGCAGACTTATTTTTAAAAAAATTTCAATGTTTCAAATTCCTTGCTCGAATGCTCATTTTATTTTCATTGTACTTTTGGAGCTTTTGTATTTATTTTTCTTATATTCTTTTTTAGACAATGCTAGATAAAGAAAAGCAGAGGTTTCACGAAATGGCAGAAAAAGATAAGAAGAGATATGATTTGGAAATGCAAACCTATATTCCACCCAAGGGTGAAAAAATGGGTAGGGGTCGTAAAAGAAAACAAATTAAAGACCCCAATGCTCCTAAAAGATCATTGTAAGTATTCAAATTTTTATTCACTATTTTTTTTTTTTTAAGTATTAGACTTGCTGTGATATTTTATTTTCACAAAATTCTGTCTTATTCTACAGGTCTGCATTCTTCTGGTTCTGCAATGATGAACGTTCAAAGGTTAAGGCTTTGAATCCTGAATATGGTGTTGGTAATATTGCCAAAGAGCTTGGTAGGCGTTGGGCTGACTGTGATCCAGAAACTAAAGGAAAATATGAGGCCATGTCGGAAAAAGACAAGGCTCGTTACGATAGGGTATGTATTATTTTGGTTTAGTTGTTAATTTGTGTTGGAAGTTGAATTAATTGTGAATATATTTCAATGTTGCAGGAGATGACAGCTTATAAGAAAAAACCGAAACCGGTGACACCTTTGCCAGAAGAAGATGAGGATGAACCTGATGATGAAGAATTTGATTAAAGTTACACTCGTGGCTTTTAATAAAGTATTTTCTACGTTAAGCTATTTTATGAATGTGAAAGTCAATAACTCAGAACAATTAGTAATTTTCTAATTATGTTTTATACAAGGCGGTGGAGTGATGTGTACCTGTGCATTATCCAATAAATAGAAAATTACTTTTATTTATGAGACGAAGAAGGTTATTTTATGACTTGTTTTGATTTAAAAGTTTAATAAATCCAAGTTTAACAGATTAAGGCTTCAGTTGAAGTGACAATTTTTAAGAATTTTATAATTATACATATATATTTTACCATTTCCCTGGAGTGTAACACCTTCACGAGTGTTTTGCCGGTGGCATTGTTTTAAGAAACGGAGAAAATTGTTGATGCTGAAATGAAGTGTAAGTTAATTGATCGGACTTCGGAGATTGCAAATGGCGAGTTTTATTAGTGATTTTGGAAGATAATCTTGAACAATAATTTACATTACAAGTGTCCAAGTGTCTTTGTTGATTGGAAGTGGAAAATTGTAAATAGCAATTATGTATTTTTTTTATAAATTGCTGATATTACTTAGATGTTCATAATAGCGTAGAAATATTCATATTCTCAATTGTCTAAACATTTCATAAGGATGTTTGGCATTAAATTATCCTCCAGATCTCGACGTAAATATAATGGAGACGTATTGAATCTCAACGATATATTTACTTTGCTCTGACTGTCAAAGTGCTTTAGTGGTTTCAATGAAATGCTTTCGCACGTGATACACAGATGTGATGACCGTAAGTGATGCAATAATTTGTTAACATAGTGAACATATCCATGAAACAAAGAACCTTGTCATGACGTTAGGTGTTTTGTGAGTAAACTGTTAACAAAATTTGGCAATTTAAATTACAACTTCAAGCCAGGAGTTCTAATGATAGATTTTCTCGATTCTCTGTGTATTGTTAGTATTATGAAATTATACTTGTAAGTTTTTTCCATTTCAAAATTTCCAGACTGTTATTGTTCTGTCGCATTGTGTTGTATATAATAATATTGGTTGGTGTTAGTACATTGTTAATGTACAATTTCGAATTTCGAGTCATATTTCCATCAGTTCTTTTATATAGTCATCACTCTTTGATTAGTGTTAATCTTTTCGCTATCTTACTTTTTTTTTCATTATTTTAATTATACAAATGTTTTGTTGTTTCTGATACTTTTTATTTTTCACTTTTCGGCTTCTTACTTACAAAACATGTAACTGTGTAAGATATATTGATTAATTGCATTTTAGTCAAAGTAAATTTTTAAGCCATATTGTATTAAAACTTTGGAATAAGTTTTTTGTATGATACAAGTTTTCAGATTTGGTTTTTGTATGTTATATGCGATCGGTGTGATTCTTATTACATGTTTCGTTTAAAATGTACAATTACATATTTTTTTAATGACATTGATTTTGATTGTAAATAATACAATGTGACATTGTTGCCATGCCTTTTCCTGTTTTTTATTATTAAGAATGACAATATTGCCAATGTTTGAAGTTCAATCGGGAACTGTGAATTTGGATAATTTTTTACCGTCTAATGTTGCCATTTTACTTCACATGCTGTGAAGTACTTATTCTCATGTATGACATCTGTATGAAAATAGTTAAATTTGACAGTTTTGGTTAAAGAATTTGACTTTGGTGTTTATTTTAGAATGAATACGAATTTCAAATAACTTTTGAACATCTTTTTCAACAAATATTTTCTTGTTTTACACCATTTCAAGTGAAATCAGCTGTTATTTTGTTATAAACGCTGATAACTAAAATAAATTAAGTTGCAATATTTTATGTTAAATAAAATAAATTAATCAAAAGAAATATCTTTGTTTTCATCCGATTCTGTTGTATTATTTTATAATAATTTATTTTCTTTTGTTAACTCTGATGTATTAAAAAGTTGAACAAAACTGTTTGGCCTTTAATGTTCTCTCAGACTAAAATATTACTTTTTATCTAATGTGAAATTATATTTTTCACATAGGATCTACTACTACTCTCCTTACTATTTCCATTTCACAGAATCCAAGTCCGAAATATAATTTATAACACAATATTTTACATCGATTTAGACATAAAATGAGCCTATGATTTACAGTAGTGGTCGGCAACCTGTTGGGAGACTGGGAAATTATTTCAGTGTAGAAAATTTTATATGGTTAGTGGGTAAAATTCATTTAATTAAGGACATCTATCTGATCAATCAATTATTTGGTTTCGAGTGTTTCAATATTTGGCACATAAGTAGTTAACCTAAGATGTACACACGACTTAAGTCAACTACTCGCGGGTAGTAGTTTTGCCGACCGCTGCTTTACAGCTTGCATTAGTATGGTCATGAAAATTATAGCAACTGAATTTATCATAAAATAAATTATATATACTTTTAGGTCTTAAAGTACTGGTACATAAGTATTTTATAAAATCATAACAACACGTATACGTTACAGTGCTTTGTATACTGATTCAATATGACATACTCTATCATTGTCGTTTTTGCATTTCATATTCAAGCTGAATTGCAGCATTCAAGTGCGGAGTTTGATTTTATTCCTATACATGTTTTAAGAATGTGTTTATTTTGAAATAGGGAGATAGATATAAAGATAAATCACTAAAGTATGCGTATTTATTTCGTAATAATAGTCTTGCAAGACTCGTATTCAAAATTCAGATAACATAAAAAGTTGGACAGGAACCAGTTATTGTTAATTGATTATTTGAAATAAATCCCACTGTTTAAAAAAACTTATCTTACAAGTGGGCCGATTTATCCATTTTTTAACTATTCGTTGAAAAATAATGACACGTCATTTGGGGGTTCAGGGGATAACTAGATTTCAAGTGGGAATACATATTGAACTATATTTTACATAATATTCATTAAGTAAATGGAACCTTAATTTGACTACTTCACATTTATGATTAGATACTATTCACATGGTAAACCGTAACTTAATTTCGAATATTTGTCTACTAATGTAGAACGTGGGAAGGTGTGTTGACTGTATCCCGGCCTATGAAAACACTGATTGTGTTTGTAAGAGGATCGTTTATTTATGTTCAGTTGTTACAATAGTAATTGTATGTACGGAGAAGCTAGTTACTCAGCTTCGCAGAAGTGAGCTGGCTGAACTCCAGAGGTTCACTCTGGCGTCTGGGGCTGGGGCGTTGATTTATATACATTGTGGCTCGATGCGTGCCGTGTACAGATTTCTTGTCTTCAGGTCAAGTGTTGTAGTCGCATGATAACATCATTACTGGATTTCGTTCGTTTTACGATCGAGTGATGAACTTTTTCTCCTGGAATAGTCAAATGAGACGTTGCCCTCGAGTAGCGAAGATAATTTCAGGCGAGATTAGTTCTGCATGTTTGTACAGGAGCGATAATGATGCCATCGTAAGACTTGTATATTGTTGTGAAATATATGAAATCACTGGTTTTGATTCGGAATAGCACAAGTTGTGCTATATTCCTACACTAATTGTAGTAGGTTTTTATATATATATATATATATATATATATATATATATATATATATATATTTATATATATATATATATATATATATATATATATATATATATATATATATATATATATATATATATATATATATATATATATATATATATATATATATATATACTTTTTATATATTGTCTTAATTTTAGATACAAAACATAGAAGAGGCTTGTTTTTAAAAACTTTTTTTTATTACAGTTTTTTATAATAAATATAAATATATGTATATGCATATGTATACTTATATAAATTCGGATACCATATCAATAAAAGTACCACTCAGTTTTAAATTAATACAAGTGATACTAATTTTACTCGAGTGCAATATAATAATAATAACTTATTTTAAGTGTACATTATTGTTATGAAAGTGAATACGATCCAAATTGAAGTTCAATTAATCATCTGATTTTAATTGGGAATATAAAATTGAACTTAATTATTTCCTTATCTTATTTTTTTTACTCTTAATATATTAAAAGAAAAAAACTTATACACTGGTAAAAAATTCCAATAAAACTGTTTGGTCTGTAATATTCTCCCAAACCAAATTTATTTATTGCTTTTTATCCAGTCGATGTACTTTGCCGCATCTGTGAAAACTGTGAAGTATTGAGGATCACAAACTTTTTTGTCAGATCTGGAAACAGTTACTGAAACAATGCCTCTCAGGAAATACGATATTTTTTTATCTGATTGTATTACTGGCACTACAAGTCCTCCACCACTGTCTCCGTTACATGGACTAGAACCTGAAAATCAATTTTAAGTACTTGACATTAACTTTATTAATTAATTATATATATAAAAGTAAATAAAAAATTCAAACCAATTGTCTGTTGTCCTCCGGCGCATAATGAATTTTCGTATACGAATTTATCAAAAAATGAAGCATAACTCAAAAGGCACTCGGTGTCCGAAACTATAGTCATCGTACCAGTCATAAGTTGTTGAGATGCTGTGTCGTTTTCATTCAAACCCCAACCGACGATCTGATTGTTTTATATATTGTAATATGTTGTTCTTATATATGGTTTATTATACTATAATATATTTTACTGGATATACCGTTCCATTTAGGCCATATGCATGGTTCTTGGAAACGTTCCTGCTTATATCGTAATCTGTCCACAAACAAATCGGTTGAACATATTGATTGAAAATTATTCTCGTTCTCAAACGAAGTATAGCAATATCATTTCTGAGATTATTTCTATCAAAACCATCAGGTAAAATTACCGACGAAAGCTATAAAATAAATCAAAACGATTTTAATTTAACTTTCGTTGTTTGTATTGCATTTTTAAAATGTATGACAAGTGACAGATAGTTTACTCGTAGTTCTTGAACTGATTTATCTCTCTTATTCAGGTTGTACTTTCCTGCCATTGCTAGTAGTGCATTACGTGGAAGTTTATCACCTTCGGAAGTTGTTACGCAATGTGCGGCTGAAAATCATTTATATATTTGTATATGTACTTTTGAATTTTTCATAATTTACATTGTGTTAGTGTTTGGTGATAGAATTAGGTAAACCTGTCAGAATAGCTTTATCTGAAACAATTGATCCACCACATCTGTATGACAATGGGTTTGTAACATTTCTATTTCGTCCATAAAGTGCTACGTGCCAAGGCCAATCTCCGGGTCTCGTATTCTGTCCTCTTAAGATAAGTTCGGTGTGGTCGATTTGTCGTCTGCCACAGAAAGGAATAAAGTTTTCCGGTGATGGAGTAAAGGAGCCCAATGCGATTGGCTGCGCACCCAAAATCGTCGGTTCCATCTGTAATATTGGAATAAAAATATCTTACAGGTTTCGACAAAATGTCCTATAAATATATATATATATATATATATATATATATATATATATATATATATATATATATATATATATATATATATATATAAATGTGTGAGAATTTTACCTTTGTGGCATTTTGGCATACTGGTTTGCCATTTAACGCAGCGTTTACAATATTTGGAAATGGTTGCCCTTGTACTCCTTGCACATTAAAACTTATGTCATTTTTCCCATCAAAAGGAATTACTCTAAAAAGTAATCCTTGTGAATACACTCGAGCGATTTCTGGATCCTAAAATACGTATAATAATATTCATGAATATAATTTTACACATAAAAATTGAATATGCAAGAAAATCTTTTTGTTTTTTTTTTTAATTTTTACCATGGTAATTATTGCCGGGCTGTCCAATCTTAGCTCGATCCTTGCCTCTGAAAGATTTTTGTAGGTTTTCAAATTAAATGTACCGTCCCAATAGTTTTCTACTGATGGCCGACGACCGATCTCCCTTTGTGCAAATATGAAGCCATCAGGACATGGATTAAAACCTTGCACTGCTAATCCCATAAGTGACATACCATCAGTTTGGCATTTCACATTGTTTAAGTTGTATAGCAGTATTATGAACAATGGGACTTTTGATTGGTGTAAGAATGTATCCATTTTATAGAGGATATAAAAATCATAAATAAAAAACGAATATTGAATTTAAATAAAGAAATTTAAATATATTTATGAGGAATCAGTGTCGAGAGTTAGAATAAAACAATTGTTGTGGTGTGTACGTCTGGTTTATTCCAATGAGCAGTAGATTACATGGTCAAAGTGGGAGGCTGAGGTCAGAGAGGTCCTAGAGTTGAAAGTGGGGGCTTATCTTCTACTTATTTTCTAAAAATATATATTATGTACAATAACAAACTGTATAAAAAACTGTTCAAATAATTTTCTAAATAATGATAAAATGTTGAGAAAGTTTGACCAATATTTAATTATAATAATTAGTAATTTTATTTTACTACTTTCAACTATTTCGTCTTTAATGTTCTCTTAAACCAAATGGATTTATTTATTACTTTTTATCCAGTCAATGTATTTTGCCGCATCTGTGAAGACTGTTAAGTAGCGAGGATCACAAATTCTTTTATCAGATCTCGAAACGCTTACTGAAACGATGCCACGCAAGAAATACGACATTTTTTTATCTGCTTGTATTATGGGCACTACAAGTCCTCCCCCACTGTCTCCGTTACATGGACTAGAACCTGAAAATAAATATATAATATATAATATTAACGCAAATCTAAAATAACCCTATGATTCTATATATAAAAGTAAATTATAAAATTCATACCATTTATCTGTGGTCTGCCGGCGCATAATGAATTTTCGTATACAAATTTATCAAAAAATGAAGCATAACTCAAAAGGCACTCGGTGTCTGAAACTATAGTCATCGTACCAGTCATGAGTTGTTGAGATGCCGTGTCGTTTTCATTCAAACCCCAGCCGACGATCTGATTTATTTTTATATTGAAATATGTATGTTATTCTTATATTTGTTTTTAATACCATATTATATTTTATTATTTATTATTTATTAATAGTTTTGGACTATTGTGGCATTACAGGAAGAACCTAATGCGCCACAATGGCCTACATTTGATAAAGATATAAAAACAAGTAAAATATAAAATAAAGAAAAAAAGCAAAAGCAAAAAACATGGTAAAATAAAATAATTAAAAAAAAGTAATAAAAGGAAAATAATACATCAGAAAAAAAAATTAACAAAAGTGTAAAAATCAAAAACAAAATCCATAAATCCCATTTTTTGTTTACATTGAACAAAATTAAAATAGTACATAAAAATGTACAAAGGAGAAAGAAAAAGTAAAACAAAATATGAAATAAGAAAATAAAATCACAGCGAGGCCCAAAGGAAGAGAGTAGATTAAGATTCCACTCATACATCACATTTAAATTAAGAAAGTAATGATGAGCGCAGGTTACCAGATAAATATGTTAAAATAATATCCGATAATCTACGCTCACCGAGGTGGAAAATATCGCATTCAGGGACAGCAGCAACGATTTCATTGAGAAGTCGAATAGCTCTTGGTATAGGAGCCATTCGAAAAAGAACTGTGCGAGCAGGAGGTACAATCATTTAATGATGATATCTACCACGCACATAATTATTAGTCCCAACTGTTCCAGCAACAACGGGCATGACGTATTACCATGCAGTAGCTGGAGAACGAAACGAATTAACGAGAAGTTTCTCCGAAGTTCAAGGGAATTATACCCAAGCATGCCCAAAAGGAAAGGAGTAGGATAGAGATATGGGTAATACCCAAACTCTTTCTTATACAGAAAACGAAGAAATGCTTTTTGCACTTTTTCGATAATAAGAGAGTAGTTTGCTTCATGCGGATTCTACACAATCGCATTATACTCTAGCTTACTTCTAACAAGCGAGTTGAAAAGCAAGCGAGAAGACAAGGGATTGGAGAATAACCTAGTTTAATTTTAATGTGTATACCGTTCCACTTAGGCCATATGCATAGTCCTTGGAAACGTTTTTGTTTATATCGTAATCTGTCCATAAGCAAATGGGTTGAACATATTGATTGAATACTATTTTTGTTTTCAAACGAAGTATAGCAATGTCATTCCTGAGATTTTTTATATCGAACCCATTGTAAACTATTATTGATGAAATCTATAAAATAAATCAATTGATGTGTTAAGCATTATATCGTAGTTTAATATCAGAATATGTATCAAGTGACAAGTAAATAATTTACTTCTAGTTCTTGAATTGATACATCTCTCGTGTTCAAATTGTACTTCCCTGCTACTGCTAGTAGTTTATTACTTAGAAGTGCATCACCATTAGAAGTTGTTACGCAATGTGCAGCTAAGAATTGTGAATTTTTGAGAATGAAATTAATATTTAGATTATACTAGTCATCAGAATTAGGTACATATGTACATTGTATACCTGTTACAATAGCTGTATCAGATACAATCGATCCACCACATCTGTATGTTGGTGGTTCGGTAGCATTTTCACTGCATCCATAAAGTGCTATGTGCCAGGGCCAGTCTCCAGGTCTTGTGCTTTCTCCGCTTATGATAAGTTCGGTGTGATCTATTTGTCGTCTGCCACAATAAGGGTAAAAGTTTTCTGGTGATGGAGTAAATGAACCCAATGCAATTGGTTTTGCACCTAAAATAGTTGGTTCTATCTGTAATATTTAAATTATATTAAAATATGTATGTATGCAAATGTTGAAAAAATGTCCACGAGTACAAGTATGAGATATAATTTTACCTTTGTGGCATTTTGGCATACTGGTTTTTCATTTAGCGTAGCGTTTACAATATTTGGGAATGGTTGCCCTTGTACTCCTTGCACATTAAAATTTATGTCATTTGTCGCATCAAAAGGAAATAATCTAAAAAGTGTGCCCTCTGAATATACTCGGGCGATTTCTGAATCCTGATTTACATATGTTTTAGCATATTGAGTAATGCGTTTATAAAATTGGATGATCCAAGGATATGTATTAATGATGTATAATAGCTTACTATGGTTATTACTGCTGGGTTGTCCAATCTTAATTCTATCCTTGCCTCTGTAAGGTTTTTGTAGTCTTTCAAATAAAGTGTACCGTCCCAATAATTTTCTACTGATGGCCGACGACCGATCTCCCTTTCCATAAATATAAATCCATCAGGACATGGATTAAAACCTTCCATTGCTAGTCCAATAAATGACATACCATCAGTTTGGCACTTCACATTGTTCAAATTGAATAGCAGTATTACGAACAATAGAATTTTTGAGAGATTTAAGAATGTTTTCATTTTATACAGGATATAAAAATTATAAATAAAATGCGTGTATTTCACATGAATAGTGATTTAGCAACTGCAGGCAAATTTGTATTTTGCCATGCTATGACTGTATCCAATGTCAAATAAAATAAATCAACAGTAACCGGTTATTATTTCAACCAAACAGGTTGTGTTCTCTTCAATATGCTGTTGAATATTGCATTTAAATAAAAAAATTCCAATTTGACCAACCCTATGTATTTGTTATTGAGGAATATTATCTATGTATTTGAGGAATATTAGAAGTGTCAAAAACAAAGAACAAACCAGCTATGAAAATGTTCTTGTTTGAGCGCTAATGTTAGGAAACTTGAACATATTGGATTTTCAGTAAGACAAAAGTTCTAGAACAGATCGTTGGATTTTGTTCAACTTATTATTATTAATATCTAACATCACTAAAAATATTATTTTTATTTTTATTTTATTTTAACATATTATCCAGTGACATTGCAGAGAGCTCCGACGCGTCGCTGTGGCCAGTCATTCAATAATATTAACATGATAACAATAATAATAACTTATAATAATAACAATATTAACACAACATCATTAAAATCATAAAAAATAACAATCATTCACATTTATAATTGGCAAAATCAACCACTGGCATTCCTCAACAACCACTCAAACAGATTAGCATAGTTTATATTGAAGAGGTCAATTTCACCAGCAATCCGGTTGAGGAGATATATCGCCCTAGATATAGGAGCCGTTGCCAACATATTTGTGCGAGCCACAGGAGGAACAAACAAATCACGATTCCTCAAGTCCCTGAATTTACTAGGTGCATAAAACCTAAATTCATTAAGAACCTGAGGATTGTGTATTATCCCATTCAACAGCTTAAAAAAGTGCCTTCCCAGTAACATATTCCGACGAGACTCCAATGAGTTGAAACCTAACGCCTCTAATAGGAATGCACTAGGATATAGCCAAGGATAATAACCATACCGTTTCATATAAAGATATCTGAGAAACTGTTTTTGGATTCTCTCAATCTTCAATGAATGAGTTATATGGGTAGGATTCCATATAATGGAAGAAAATTCTAGAATGCTACGTACTAAAGATTCATAAAGAATTTTAAGCACCAACGCACTCTGGAAAGGTTTACTAACTCGTAGTAAGAATCCCAGCATTTTTGTGGCTCGCAAACAAATATTATAACCATAAAGTGTCAAGAAGATGGAAATAATTCAAAAGGACAAAATAAAATAATGAAATATTGTTTTAAAATAAATTATTACTTCCGGTTTACAAATTCAAGCCAAAACCTTATCAACTCTAAGTTAGTACATAAATAATACAAATATAAATATTTAGCTTAATACGTTTACTATGTGGTAATATTTTTGGATTTTCTAAGAGGAAAAAAATCTAATTATGGATTTGATTATTTTTTTGTTGATTTTTTTTATTTATATGACATTATTATAAGGACTATATTGGAATTTTCTCGTGAAGAGCATATATATTTAAAGGGTTGAAAAAATAGTAGAAATACATCTAACAACAGTCAACTGCCACTTCCTCTTGACGAATGTTCACTAAATTCTATATGTTACTTGGTATTACGCTAAAACTATTAGATATGAAATTTCTGATCAATAAACCAAAGGTTTCGGAGACAAGCTTAAAAAACCTCGAAACTCTAGAGTGAAAGTACCACTTCAGATTGAGGTAAAAATTATATTGTATAAAATTTATCATATCTATTATATGTAAAAAAAAAACTCAGTCAAATCTATCGAGTGGCTTAGGAAATAATTGATTCCATAAACTTAGAATAAGAGATAAGAGATATAAAAAATGACCACTAACACGAAAGCCATGTGAAATGCAAAGGAGGTATGTAAAAAAGAGGAGCTTTTAAGCTATTATTTTTTTATCACATGAAAAACGTTTATGTCATATCGATAAGCTTTTCAGTAACTGGCCCTCAGTTCCAGTGTGATAGGATTAAAGGTATTCGAATTATTTCCAAAATATGTACACAGATGCACATATGTACACACACACACATACATACATTTTTTCTAAACCATGGAAATGTAATCAGTGATTGATTCTGAGTTCAAATCAGCCAAAATTCCTAAGTCGAATTTTCGTATGATTCGGAAACTTCATCTACATTTGTATTGTTACTACGTACATAGAAAAAGTTAAATTTTAAATTTACACATAGTGTAAACTTACAAAAGTTATTACAAAAAAATCTTATTAAATTTCAGGTAATAATTGAAAAGATTAAATTAAAATAAGATATTTGGTTTTTGTCGTTATTTATTATGTATGTATATTGTCTAGAAAGACTCTAAGAAAGTAATTATAACTCATTTTCTGAAAATACATAGATAACATGTATGCTGATGTTAAATAGTCTGTATGGTCAATAAATATGTTCGGTCTTTAATGTTCTCTCAAACCAAATGGGATTATATATTGCTTTTAATCCAGTCTATGTATTTTGCAGCATCTGTGAAGATTGTAAAGTATCGAGGATCACAAATTCTTTTGTCAGATCTGGAAACCGTCACCGAAACGATGCCACGCAGGAAATATGACATTTTTTTATCTGCTTGTATTATGGGCACTACAAGTCCTCCCCCACTGTCTCCGTTACATGGACTCGAACCTGAAAATCAATTTACAGCACTTATAATACTTCACATTGACACAAATCTAAAATAAGCCTATAATTGCATACATATATTCAGAGCCGTAGCAATGATTTTGCAGCCCTTGGCAAATATCTAATATTGCGCCCCATTATTTTTTTACTATTTATTTATTTATTTGGAAAATTTACAGTTTATTAAGTTACATAGATTGATAGTAAAAAAACATAATTATGTTAAGTAAACCATTAATAATTATATTAAATTAACTTTAAAAAATAAACCTTCTTTTAATATTATAAACACCCCGTATTTCCAATGTCGCAACAACAAAAATATACTTTTTAAATCATTTTTATTTTTAAAATGTACTGTGAAAATAAAAAAAAATTATATTAGAAATATGTAAAGGAGTATTTTATTTTTAAGTTAATTATTATTTGTATAATGTAAAGAAAATTAGGGAAATATAGAAGAGGCTCGTAAAAAGGCACCACAGGCAAAAAAATTAAGATAAATACAATAATTTTTTTTAATTTTGAGGAATAAAATAGTTTAAAATGTTTCGGAAACTGATAGCTATAGTCCATCTGCCGTAGAAAGACACTTACGTAAAACTCACATGCCGTTCCTTGCACCACATTTGAACCAATAGCATTTCGCACGTACAATTTTCTACTGTTTGCGCTGAATGCTATTGGTCAAGAGGCAGTGTAAAGGACAGTATGTACGTTCTTCCTAAGTGTCCTCCTACAGTGGACCAATTATACATACGTTATACAAAAAACGTATAACGAAAGCGTCAAATTGAAGCTGAAGTACCATGAAAGATTTTAAAACAAACCTTAAATATTGTTCCTTATTCTACTAGAATTATTATTGTGACTTGAAAGTTTCAAACTAGTAGTCGTTATATAAGTTTATATTATTCGATAATTCATATTCTTAATATGCTAAAATTTTATGTCTGATTTTGACTGTTGGTCGATTATAAATAATTTGGAAAAAAAAGCAGGCGAAGGGCGCCAAAGGCGCCCTCTCACATCCCGCGACCTTGGCAACCACACTGATTATATATGTATATAAAAGTAAATTAAAAAATTCAAACCAATTGTCTGTTGTCCACCGGCGCATAATGAATTTTCGTATACAAATTTATCAAAAAATGAAGCATAACTCAAAAGGCATTCGGTGTCTGAAACTATAGTCATCGTACCAGTCATGAGTTGTAGAGAAATTGTGTCATTTTCATTCAAACCCCAGCCGACGATCTGATTTATATTTAATATGTATATTATTCATATATTTATTTTTAATACAATAGTATATTTTACTGGGTATACCGTTCCATTTAGGCCATATGCATAGTCTTTGGACACGTTTCTGCTTATATCGTAATCTGTCCATAAGCAAATGGGTTGAACATATTGATTGAATACTATTTTTGTTTTCAAACGAAGTAAAGCAATGTCATTCCTGAGATTTTTTATATCGAACCCATTGTAAACTATTATTGATGAAATCTATAAAATAAATCAATTGATGTGTTAAACATTATATGTAGTTTAATATCAGAATATGTATCAATCAAATAAGTAACAAATAGTTGACTTCTAGTTCTTGAACTGATAAATCTCTCGTGTTTAAATTGTACTTCCCTGCTACTGCTAGTAGTTTATTACTTAGAAGTGCATCACCATTGGAAGTTGTTACGCAATGTGCGGCTAAAAAGCATGGTACCTTTGAATTTTTAAAAATTTAAATTAAATTAGTCTTTGGAATTAGGTAAACCTGTCACAATAGCTGTATCTGAAACAATTGATCCACCACATCTGTATGACAATGGGTTTGTAACGTTTGCAATTCGTCCATAAAGTGCAATGTGCCAAGGCCAATCTCCGGGTCTTGTTTTATCTCCTCTTATAATGAGTTCGGTGTAATCTATTTGTCGCCTACCACAGCGAGGATAGAAGTCTTGTGGAGCTGGTGTAAAGGAGCCCAATGCAATTGGTTTCGCACCTAAAATCGTCGGTTCTATCTGTAATATTTAAATAAAAATATGTAACAGGTTTCGACAAAATGTTTTATAAATTTTATCCAAAACTTATGTAATACCTTTCTTGCGTTTTTGCATACTGATTTTTCATTTAGCGTAGCGTTTAGAATATTTGGGAATGGTTGCCCTTGTACTCCTTGCACATTAAAATTTATGTCATTTGTCGCATCAAAAGGAAATAATCTAAAAAGTGTGCCCTCTGAATATACTCGGGCGATTTCTGAATCCTGATATACATATGTTTTAGCATATTGAGTAATGCGTTTATACAATTGGATGATCCAAGGATATGTATTAATGATGTATAATAGCTTACTATGGTTATTACTGCTGGGTTGTCCAATCTTAATTCTATCCTTGCCTCTGTAAGGTTTTTGTAGGTTTTCAAATTAAATGTACCGTCCCAATAATTTTCTACTGATGGCCGACGACCGATCTCCCTTTCCATAAATATAAATCCATCAGGACACGGATTAAAACCTTCTACTGCTAGTCCAATAAATGACATACCATCAGTTTGGCATTTCACGATGTTTAATTTGAATAGCAGTAATATGAATAACAAGGCTTTTGAATATTTTAAGTGTGTGTCCATTTGATATGGAAAAACAAAATCAATTACTAAAATGCGTGTATTTCACACGAATAGTTATTTAACAACTGAGTGTATATTAGAAGAAACCTACAATTGCTTCAACCATACAGGATGTAATCTTTTCAATTTGGTATTCAATTTTGCATTCTTTCAAAAGTTTTCAATCTGCATAAATCAAAAGTTGAAAAATAATAAATTCTATTTAACTTTGATAAGTACAATGATTGAAAATATTAAATTATAATGAGGTATTTGGTTTTTATCATTGATTATGGTTTGGTTTATTACTGTTAAGAAAATATTAAGTATATGCAGATTGACACAACCACAATGGCTTGCAGAAATTTTTCTCAGTGATGGTGAAAGCTGTTTCATAATTAAGTTTTTTTTATTATTATTCCTTATAATTACATATTAACAAAAGCTATTTCTATAACAATATTACAATTGACTTCAGAATAATGACAACATTGTTCAGTTTAATGTTTGAGTATCTATGGAAAATGTAGAAAACTATGTACATATAATATATTGCCTGGGGAAACTGAGTAATTGGTCTATTATAAAAGTAATTAGGAAATTTCAGTAATTTTTGTAGCTTTTTCATTTGTGAAAACAGATAATGTAAATTGGTTATTGTATATTTCCATATCCTCTAAAATGATGTATCTACAGGTGTTTTATATGTATGTTGTGAAATTAAATCGTGTAGTAGTATTTATGAAAATTAGTATACATTCTTTTTGGTGAGAAAAAATGAATAGGCAATATGGAGTGATTACACTAAGCAACAAAAAAAATTACCAGAGCGGAGACTAACCAATCTTTACTAAGTTTGACCCACTGAATTTGAATATAATAATGATTTTTGTTGGTTAGTGATCGTTTACGAGATATGAGCGTTTAAAAAAATGCGCGATTTTTATAGTTTTTTGGCTTTTGCGGTCTTTAACTCAAAATTTAGTATTGATGTGCTCAGAGTGAGTATTGGAATCAATAGTCAGATGTTTTTTTCTATTGATTGTGATTTTTTTTTGTTTTAAAATACTTATAATTAGTCTAGCGAATTTCTCTGTCTCCGCTCGGGTAACTCAAAAATGTGATATTTTGTTGCTCAGTGTTATTAATTTGAAACATGTACATTGTTCGTTGATTAAAAACAATGTTTATAATTTGATTTATGTTTTAGTTTAATGGAACGAATTAAGGTTTGAGGTTAATATTAAATTATAATATTGGCGGTCGTTTATAATATTGTACACGGCCAACCAACTTAGAGGAGTAACGGATGCAGGTACCTCAGGCGTCTCAGGTACCTGAAGTTTGAAGACAATAGTTATTCCGCTTGCTTCTTGCAAATGATATTTTGCTTTTGTTTAATGGCATTTCATGATGATCCAAACCAAATTTTGTACAAATTCTAACGGAAAACGAATATAATCTAATACAAATTAATCTAAATATGAATGAAAACGGGCACGCGTTGTTCCAAATTGACGCTTCATCTTTCTTTTCACACGCATCCACATATTTTCCACATTTTGCGTATGTATTTCACTATCATTTGGATCCACGAAATTATCCTGGTGAACTAATTTTACCGGAATTCGGAATATTTCCGTACGCTGCCCAACCATCTATATATCTATGTAAAATAAAATAAAATAAGGCTACTAACTATCCAACGTCACCGTTTTCAAAAATTACCCAGAATTTAGACGTGTTTTTATAATTATTTCTCACCATCGAAATATCAGAATCGATTTAAATTTCCATCGTTGATCAAACTGCGGAAAATGGCAGTTTCAAAATGCTTGGAAGACTGTAGAAATAGATACTGAATCGTTAGTGAAGTGAAACATAGAAAAGCCTTGTAATAATAAAAAAGTGAATCGATACATTGCTTTTAATATTCATTTTTATATTATAGCGTAGTAAAGAGGAGACGCAGGTTAAGTACATTAGGGATTATCCACCGCCTAAAGTGCAGTCGGAAGTGGACTATGGAGACCCCCGAACTGGCTTAACGGGACGCACTAAGTGGCGGGGAGGATTCTCAGAATTGAGAGCGCGAAAGCGTGAGACTATGCGTGCGTGAGACCGTGAGACCACACGTGCGTAAACAATAAATAAACAAACTGAGTGAGGAAGCTGTGGCGAGGAACCTGTCCTTTAAAAGGAAGTACTAAGACCATATCAGATTATTCTGGAACGAGCGCTGGTTGCGCGTGGATTTCTTTAATCATCCAATAAATGCTGTGAAGCAACTTTGACCTTTCATTCGGACCCTCCACCCACCCACCCCTACGCAACAATATTTTCATTGTGTGTTCATTGGACGTTAGGCCCCGAACGCACATTTTTTCGCGCTACAGAAACCATCGCACAAAAATATTACGATACACGTACTTGCGATTATCGTAATATTTTTTCAGTCGCAACTTTATCAGTTTGAAAATAGATTTTACAGATACGCGTTATGTTATGGCTCTGTTGTTGGGCTTAAAAGCGTAAACAACAATATTGGGTACATCCCCTTATAAGTCGGAGGCTTTTAAAAGGCCTATTTCATAAAATTCATCTCGATTTGATAAGTCATTCCAACAAATTTTTCAAATCAATGGTTTGACTTCTTCGTTACGTACTGAAGTGCGACTAAGCTGCAGCAAATGCGCACGGGTTCATATTATGCATTTTAGGCCCCAAACGGACTTGTGATTTTTTGCGCGCGATCATTTAGCCGCAAAAATAGAACACACAGACGACCGCACGCACATAAGACCAAAAAATCGCAGCTACTAAAAAGATGCAACTGGCCTCTAAATGATAGTGCGTTTGGGGTCTTAAGGTCTGACCGCACTATGCCACAACCGAACGATCCGACACTTCACAACAGTACGTGACCAAATATTGTTTGTATGAAATTGTATGAGACATAACGCACTGCGCGACAGTCGCATGACTTAGAACGACACCGTGCGTCAAAGTTGACTTTCCGACCAACTTTGACGCAAAGTGTCGTTCGCGACGTGACGCAAGTGTCATTGAGTGGGGGTTGCCGTGCAGCAATTATTCTCCTTCTTCATATCGTGACTTTGAAATAGCATGTAGCCATAATCTTTTGATTTTTCTCGACCGTTCTTCTTCCTCGCATATCAAAGATACTATAATAGCGTCCGTTTCGTCCATCTTGCTCCGAGGTACCGAACGAATGATTGACATAATTTTCTGCAGAGTGTCGCATCGCTTTCGTTCAAGTGCGGTTTACCTAATATTGTAGCACACTGTTGTAGTGTCGGATCGTTCAGTTGTCGTATAGTGCGGTCAGACCTTTAACCGCTTAGCTGCCCAAAGCGCCTTAAGGCGCAAACAGCCGTATCTATTACACGCTCAGCACGTCGGCTGGGCATCTAAGCGGTTAATTGCATTTTTTTATCGCCTCCCCCCCCTCTAAAGAAAATTCTAGATCCGTCCTTGTCACTAACGTCTGGATGCGGACAAGGCATCAAGTCGTGAAAGTCGATAAAACGAGCGCGGTAAAATGAACGAGGCATAATTTTGACGGGCAAATAGTAATGAGGCGGGCGGAGGTCGGCGGGAAAATGGAAGGTGGATGGTGGCGAAAAGGCGAGATCGGCAGGCCGCAGTGTGGGCGCTTTCGGCGGTGCTCGCACTCCGCACCACAGCCGCAGTAGCCATTTGCCGGAGGCGCGTGATGGCCGCGAGTGGCGCCGGCGCGCTCTTCGCCTCGCTCGCACCCGCACCCGCACCCGCATTCGCACTCGTCCAGGTCGACCTTCTCTCCTGCGACCGCAACCGCAACAGCAATCGCAACCGCAACTGCAACCGCAACCGCATCGTCGCCGCTGCGCCCCCCCCTCGCCGCTGCGGCCTCCTCTTCAGTCGACTCCACCTCCACCTTCGAGGCCACCCGCAGCTCCGGTCAGTTCTCGCCCCCCACCCCCCCTCGACCCCTCGACCCCTCGCCCCCCGCCGCCCCCCTCGCCCCGCGCTTGTGCAACTCGCGTGCGCGTCCTCGCCTCGCTATTGGTCGATCGATACCGATCGAAGACCCGCAAGCGGTCTATGCACGCGCCCCCCCTCCACCCGTTCGCCCTCGCGCCCTCCCCCCCCGCGTGGCGCACTGCGGCCCCCTCCCCACCCCACCCCTCCCCTCCCCTCTGCCATGCCCTGCCCTCCCCCTCTCCCCGCACCTCTCGACCGCCATTGACTTTTCATTGGCGCGCTCCGCTAAAGATGGACGCCTTTTTATTTTAATTTTTTTATTTCATTTCGATTTTGCGCCTTAACATTTCGAAAGTCGACATTTCGTCTTCGAACTGTGCAATTTTTTTTTTCGAACTTCGATTTACGCTTCGAAATTTCCTCTCGGATTGTTCTACGTTGGCGACCCTGCGCAAAAGTTCCGACATGGAGAATGCAGACTTTTTCTAAATGGCCCCATCTCGTACACTGCACAATTTTCCAATCGACGATGATCACTCGAGAGGTCGCAAAAAGCCGCGTTTACATAATCGATTGATTCAAAACAATTTTTTTTTTTGAATAAATTCAAATTTCATTTTTCACGAACAGCATGTGTAAACGCTATCGTTCTAGTACCCTCTATCGAGGCCAATGTATATCATTTCTACTTGTCGATTGCTAATACTAAATAATACTCCTAAATGGTCGAGGGAAGGGGAGGGGTGCATTCTAATTGGAAATATAGTTCATAAATATCTTGTTAACCCTTTGAATGCTGACCAACGCCGATCGACGTTTTGCCAACAGGTCCAAGAGCCTGAAATACGCCGATAGGCGTTGTATTTTGAGTATGTAAAAAATAAGCAAGAATACTACCCGCCAAGCCTTTCCAGGTAGCATTGAAAAAAAATGCATTGAACATGAGTTGTGTAACCCATATCGATGTTTATAAAGATAGGTTTACACCGGTATTTCTCATTTAATAACCATAGCAGAAAAATCCATCGATGGAAATCCCTAACTGCCGAATATTTTAGATAGTGGCTTGATCAACATTGAAGAAGATTGAACTAGACTTAGGTTTATTTTATATTGTTGCAAGATATATTAGAGAGTCTAAACACACCTTTACAAAACTTGAAATCCTCGGCTGTAGTTATCTAGGGTTCGTTTGGATTAGCTTCAACTTTTATACCCGTTTTCTATTGGATTTCTAAAAAATTCTAGTTAGAAATGTTGCGAAATTTTCAGCATGGCAGACTTTCAACAGAAAAGACGTCAGCACTCAAAGGGTTAATAGGGCTCGCATGTATATTTTAAGGACTTATTGGTAAACAACAAGAATAGCGTCCCCTGGAATTTACATACACGTAACGAGGAAAGACAGGAAGCGGAACACGTGGGTGAGAAGTATGACGAGGGTAGTGGACATAGTGGATATATTAAAGAGATTGAAATGGTTATGGGCGGGGACTGCGTGGCTAGAATAATGAACGAAAGGTGGACAAAAGAAGTGCTTGAATGGTACCCGAGAGAATGCATAAGGGTAAAAGGAAGACTGCAGGGAAGATGGGTAGACGAAATTAGGAAAATGTGTGGGGTGAGATGGATGAGAGTTGCGCAAAACAGAGACGAGTGAAAGCGTGTTGGAGATGCCTTCATCCAGTAGTGGATGGTAAATGGTTGTAGATGATGATGATGATGATGATGACATACACAAAACGTTGAGAATGTAATTCACTATCATTCGGATCAACAAAGTTGTCTTGGTGAATCACAAACGAATGCGTTTATATTCCACTGTGAAACATCAATTCAGCACAAGTTGTGAATTATTTACAACGTAAGAATTTAGTAAGAATTTGTTTTTTAGAAATTCATTTCACACCTCCCCCAATGGGTTTTAGAGTATTTCTGACGGTAATTGCAGAGAATTGCACAATATAGGTACCATGTTGGGTCTTACGTCAAATGCCAGGCGACGCTATTCTTGGTGTTTACCGACCTATATTTTTTTTGTATAGATTCATTTTTGAAATTTTAAATGAGGATTTGGAAAAATTAAAACACATGTACGTAGGTATATATGTGACATTAAATTCGTCTAAGGGGGTGGGGTATGACTATGGCAACCCTTTGTATCCGCCTATGGTCCACCATTTCAATGTATGTGCGTATGGTATCTTCATCAATTTTGAAGCTATATGATACCTCGAATTGACGATTTTATTGATTCCTCTATCGGAAGAATCTTTTGCATAATTTCTAGAATTGGAACTCGAATCTTTATCTGCCTGTCTCCTCATTAGTGCTGCACTTGGTTGTACTTGTAACTGAAGTGGCCCGAGAAAAAGTTAGTTTATAAACTGGCTTGTGTTATTGTTGTGTCGAAGGACAGGGGTTTCCAGATATAAATGAAAAACGCAGGGAATAGTAGAGTAGTTTAGTTTGATCCTCACATCTCGGATGACCAGGTTAAAATGACTAGCATAATGTAGCAGTATATAGGTATTATATACTCAAAGCTGTGATCGATTCATTGGCCTATTAGTGGCGATCGCCCATTGGCCGTTGAATTCTGATCGCTGATTGGACGTTGAGTGCTCGTCATCCATTGGTCAACTAGCACTGATTGATCAACTTTCACAATATACTATTGGTTCGTTTTCTCTCTCATCTGTTCGAAGGAACTCAACATGTCCAGTGTGACAGTGAAGGTCGTTTTATTTAGCCTGATTTGTATGTGATTTAAACTGGATACAAATTCATTTCCTTATTTATAATTCTGTACTTTCATTACTAGTATCAAAAATACTTTGCTTTATCATCTGTACTTCATATTTTTACTGTATCGCATAATTCTCATGCCACTTTTTCTTATTCCAGGTGAATTTTTTCTGCGTACCAGATTGTTGTTGATTCCTATATACATTATATATACATAATATATCATACCTACAAAAAAAAAAAAAAAAAAACAGACTTTATATTTTAATTCATAATGGCTGTGAACGGGATTGAAGACATGAACGGGGAGTTATTTACCGACAATCTAGTTGGATTGGGAGATGAGGGGGGTTCTCTTGAGCCTTCCGATTCTGGTGGGAATAAGGACCAAGATTGTAATATTTGCGAGTGAGTTTCTGTCATATTTTTTCTATTTTTTATTACTACGATATATATGTACATATATTGATATCGTGGTATAATACTTAAAGGTTATAATATTGTCCAGTGTTAATTTTTTTTTTTTTTTACCTTTTAGCAATAAGTTATGCAATCCTCTTATTTTGAACTGCTTGCATGTGTTTTGCGAAAACTGTTTGGAGAAATTGCTTAAAAATGAAACAAGCGACACCCTCGCTTTCAATCATGTAATCGTTTGTCCGAGGTGCAAACAAGAGACTAAGGTAATTTTTTTCTATTTATTACACAATGTAAAAAAGTCTTCTCAGAATGGAACTGCATTTGTTTTAATTATGAAATCTCGTTAGGTTGTTATTAAACGGTGTTAATTTTTTTTAGGTTCCAAGTTCTGGTGTGTCTTCGTTGCCCACAGATTATATTCTGACTAATATTTTGGATTTATCGCAAGATCAAAATCTTGTGTGCACTTGCTGTAAGAGTAAAGATCAAGCTGTGGCGAGATGTTCCGATTGTTCACACTTCTTGTGTCCGAATTGCACTACTGCACACGAGTTTATGCGATGTTTTGAAAACCATACTGTCGTTCGTTTTGAATCGATTCGAAATTCTAAAGAAAAGTTGGTTATTCATAAGCCGATTTTTTGCGAAATACATCCTGGGGAGAGTCTTTCGTTTTATTGCAATCCCTGCGAAGAAGGTGTTTGTCAGGAGTGCGTCGTACGTTTACACAAAACCACTCCGACTCATCATTGCGAGCGTTTGTCTGAGGTGGAGGCTTCTCTGCGTAGGCAGCTCGGTGGACTAGCTCATTTGGCAGCGACTCGTGCTAAGGAATGCCAGCGTGCGACTGAGCGTCTCGACGATTCGCTCTCCGAGTTGCAACGTCAACGTGAAGATGCTCAGAGTCTCATTCGGGAATCGTACCAGACTTACAAGTCTGCTCTGAAGAAGGCCCGTGATCACGCACTCGAACAAATGGACTGTATTCATTCGGAAAGGGAGCTGAAAGTGATGGATCTGTACAATAGTACAAACAATACCATTGTAAAGATGGAAGATGCATATAAATTTACGATACGTTTGGTTAAAGAGGGTGATGGAACAGAAATTGCCATGTTGAAGAAAGTGGTGACAGCTCAAATTATGAATCTTGCCAAAAATATTCCAAAGTTAGACATCAAATTTTCTTTTGAATTTGAGTGTAACACTGAAAAGTTTGAAAACATTATAATTGATAATTTTGGCAAGTTGAAGACTGAAAGCAGTTCAAATGAGACTCGGGACAGTGGCATCGTTGTCGGTCCAGCATCTTTATCTGGATCTCCACCCGCTCCTCTGCCGTCTTCAATGCAATCGTCTTTTGAGGAGTTTGCTTTGACTCCAACTTCGCCTTTGGTGGCCCCGAATTTTCAACCGCTATCTTCTATTGCTGAATATAATTTACAGCAGTTGGCAAGTTTGCAAAAGGATGTATCACCAGCTCATCCGCCGCCATCTAACTCCCTGATATTATCTGAATTATTATCCGACGATATCAGTTCTACTCATGTTTTAAACAATTTGCAAGCTCTCGCTAAACTAGGCTTAAATACAGGTAATTGAATAAAATGTTTGAATAAAATAATGATGGAATGTTTCATTTTTTTTTTTACTTTTGATAATGCGATTACAGTTTTGAAATAATTCTTATTTGATGCATTCATTTACCTAAAAAACTATTTTCATTAGTGTGGCGTGAACACCTTATCTGGTGGTTTATATCTCTAATGACGCATTATTACATTTTTTATAAATTTAAGCAAATGTTGGTCGACTTGTATTGTAATTTTTTTCATATGCAAGAACATGTATTGTCTTTGACTTGTGTGACCATTTTCTGTTCATTTTCTTTCTCGATTTTCTCTAACTGTGTATTATTATTTTGTTTTCAAATTTATTATAATTGGCTATAAATATGTCATTAGAATAAAAATAATTTTCGAAATTTCATTTTTTATTAACTTCCTAATTTTTTGAATTAACAAAATTTAACGAACACAATGTATTTCCAGAATGTTGACAAATAAACTGTTTAAAATATTAAATTCATTAGGTTTTGAATAAAAAATAAAATAAAAAAAATGATTCTTTGGGATAAGTATCTGCACTTAATTACTATAGTAGTTATAATAATAGAAAAAGGTTTATGAATGTTTGAATAATACGATAAATAATATTATTCGATTCCGAGTGGTTGAATTATAAACCTCGATTAGTATCAACTTTTTTGATGGTATTGCAGAAGTCAATGGTGGAAGTGGAATCGGTAATTCTAGTGTCGGCGCTGTGCCCGGACCAGGACGCTCTCCACCAATGTTGACACTACCTACCACACCATCGCCGAGACCCGGAGAGGACGGATCAATCCCTCCACCGGCTTCTGCACCTTTTCCGAGATCCGTTAAGGCTACACCGATGCATATTCGTTACAAGTTTGGCCAATTAGGCGGTAGCAAAGGGCAATTCAATTCTCCTCACGGTTTTTGTCTTGGAAACGAAGAAGATATCATCGTCGCGGACACCAACAATCACCGTATAACGGTAAGTGTAATTTTCTCACAAATATCTCATTCCGATATTGAAAAAATCGATTCCATATTTTAAATTCATCGAAATGAATTGCCTCGACAGGTTTTCGAGAAGACTGGAACTTACAAGTTTCACTTTGGCACTGCCGGCAAAGAAGAAGGTCAGCTGTGGTATCCCCGCAAGGTGGCCATGATGCGCACAACCGGAAAGTTCGTTGTTTGTGATCGTGGAAATGAACGCTCGAGAATGCAGATTTTCACGAAGAATGGTCACTTTCTAAAGAAGATCGCCGTTCGTTATATCGACATAGTAGCGGGACTCGCTGTCACTGCTGAAGGTCACATTGTTGCCGTCGACAGCGTCACTCCCACGGTTTTCGTCATATCGGAGAATGGGGATTTGCTCAGTTGGTTTGACTGCAGTGAATGCATGCGGGAACCCTCGGACATAGCTATCAATGGTATATACTCTTTTATTTGTAATAATGTGAATATTTGCAGTTTATTAAACTTTTTTTTTAAATTTCAATGGGTACGATTGTACGACAACTGCACATTGAGAAAAATACTCTGTATCTTAAAAAAGATGTTTGTGCATTATTTTCGGTGCATCAAACAATCTCGTATTGTGCATCGAATAAAATATTTTTGGCATTATAAAGTGACCATTAAAAATATGAAACGATCATCCGAAAAAATAGATTTTATCATTAGATAGATACAAAAAGTAGCAACTTTGCAGTCTTCCGCTATTGACATCCGTCAACTTTCAAAAGTGCTTACTTTTGTTTCTCACTAATGAATTGTGATCTTAAATAAATAAAACCAACCCTAACTTAACCTAACCTAACCAAACCATAAATAAATAAAACCTAATCAAACGTTGGTTCGTATTTCAAAATTCGCGACGTTGACGAAACAGTTTATGTCATTTTAATGCACATTTCATCCACTTGTTAAGTAGCAAATATTTTTTTCAATGATCAAAGCCAACTTTCCAATGCAATCTACATCCGTCATTTAGAAATGCACACAATTTTTTTATAATGTACATAAACTTTTTTTAATGTGCGAAAATTTTTTTAAATGCACATTTATTTTATAAAATGGACGTTTATAATATTGTTCCCAATTTCAATTGTAGGAAAGGAGTTTTATGTATGCGATTTTAAAGGACATTGCGTAGTTGTGTTTTCTGAAGATGGTAAATTTCTTCGTCGTATTGGCTATGAAAACATTACAAATTATCCAAATGGTATTGACGTATCTGATGCTGGTGATGTTCTCATCGGCGATTCTCATGGAAATCGATTCCACGTGGCAGTTTTTACTCGAGAAGGTGAACTTGTTACCGAATTCGAGTGCCCTTATGTCAAGGTATGTAATTTCATCATCGGCATTTATTATTTATCGATAAAATTGGTTGATAATGTGATGAGAAAGAAGTATACAATAACATGTATTTGATATTAAAATTTCGTTCAAATGTAAAGGTAATGTATGCATATGTATAGTTGAGAATTATGCTTGTGAAAATCAGATCGAAAATAACATGGGAAATTGGCTTGGTAAATATGAGCCATTATGACTGTGTTGCAACAAAATTTTGCAGTAATTAAACTTTCTCTTTTGATTCTTTCAGGTATCTCGTTGTTGCGGTTTAAAGATAACATCTGAAGGCTACATTGTTACCTTAGCAAAAAACAATCATCATGTGTTGGTTCTCAACACTTTATATATAGTTTGAGGTTCTGCTTTTGAACTGGATTTTACTGTCTCCAATTAGTATATGATCTCATGCTATTTCCAGTAATTTTGTTTTATTGTTTTGTTTGGTATTGTTAATTTGCTAACTCATTGGGGCACAGCTCCATTTACTCTTATTTTTATTGTTATTAATTATGGTCTGATTAATATAACTATTTTTGTTTTATCAAAACAGTCATGTAACCTCCAAAGCACTGAGTAGGATAATAGATTTTACGTAGTTTATTTTGATTTTGGATATAAAATTTGCATTTAGTTAATTAGTAATTGAATCCAAAGCTTAGTGTATAATTATTTAAGCAGATATTACGTTTAAAAAAATTCAATTCAATGTAAATGATTTCAAAATTTAGTTGCTGACATGGTTCCTAATATGCATGAATGAGTTTTACATTTGTCAATTAGTGTACGTTTAAACATTTTATGTTGTATTTTTTTTTTCATCTATTTATGTAAGCACAAAGTTTTAATGTTATGTATGTATATTTCTGTTTATTATATACATATATAATGTGTGTAAGATTTATTTTATTTTTTTTTGTTGAATGATGCACAGTACTTGCCGGATACTGAAATTTAGTCATGGGTTAACTAAAAATTTTTTTCAGTCAAGGTTTTTTTTCGTGTATTTGGGATATATATGTATATATATCTATATTTGTTTACGTTTATTTATAATAGTTGGAAGGATTACCTAATTTTTTTTTAGTCTAGAACGTATGAACGTCTTTATGCATAATAACATCTAATATTACTGAAAATCTTGTGTGTATGTGGATTTTAGTCGCATGAGGTTATTTTTTGCATTTGTGTAAAGAGCACATATCAGTGTGTAGTGGCTTGGCTTTTTAAGCCTTGCTACATATTGTATTCATGTGCCATTTATATAATTTAGGTATACTTACAAATTATATATTGTCCATTAAATTATATATATATATATATTTACCATATTCTGAGAAGTATAAATTTGAAATAATTTTTCACATACTCTTTTTTGAGAGCGTCTTTATTATACATTTTGAATATTTCTTTAATTGAGATTGTGACAGTTTACTGTAGGCGTAGACACGTATTGTAATAACTTAAAAACAACAAAAACCTAAGCCGTACCTTTTGGCTTGCAGATTATACAAAAAAATTAAATTGGCACTTTCAATTTACACAACACTATTAAATATTGAACCCAGGTGGTAGGAGATTTTTTTTTTTTAGCTTGATTTGATTTCGTCATGTTTTAAAAACTTGTTTCGTATTATATAACTGGTAAAAATTATATTCATACATAACCATGCGTCCAGGATTAAAATGATATTATACCTAATAATATGTGTTGACTTATTCTCAGGTGTAATATTTTCAGGTCGCCACTTTGTCATAATGTATGCTTTTATTGTATTCGTTTTTCAGACACGTACTTTCAGATGCGTGTTGTGTGTGTGTGTGTGTATGTGTGTGTGTTAATGTAAATGTGTGTGGATGTATGTGTATATGTGTAGCTATATATGTATATGAGCACTTGGATGATGTGCTCTCCTGACGAAGTAAAATACCATGAGATAACATCGCAGACAAAGTGCATCATCATTGTGAGCCAACAGACCCTATTGTCTATGGTGTTGAGCTTTTTGGCCCGCACTGTGGTTCTCATTGGGAGTGTTTCGTTGTCTGTCCCAATTTTTTGGTATTCGAATATATATATATATATATATATATATATATATATATATATATATATATATATGTATGTGTATATATATATATATATATTACAGATCTTGCCCAGTTATTTTTAGAATCTCGGTGGTGTCCTATTTAATTTTTTTTTTTGTAAATAAAATGTTACAATTTTGAATTCTACTACTTATTATATAATGTTATTATGATGTGTATCATATGTTGTATGTAAATGTTGAGTGTGTTGATTCATTTAGAGATGTCGTTTGATTTTTTTTAGTGTTTGGAAAATGGACACCTGCTAAAATTTGAAAAATTATATAAAAAAAAATAAAAAAAAGTAATGAAACATCCAAGGTAACTTTGAGAGGTGTACCCATCCGAAAATATGCCTGTGATAACGTTATCTTCAGGATAAGTTGTGATCTTATACATTTATTTTACGTACACAATACAATTTTTTTTTGGTCATTTTTCACTATTAGTATTCGGTTTATTTCATATTTTTTTGTGTATGTGTTCACAAATTATGATTTTTCTGTTGATGGAATTTTTATAAAAATTAGTATTAGTCGATTTAAATTTTAAAGTTGAAATTAAACCTTTTAAATGATAAAATTATTCGTAAATTGTTCTTTTTTTTATATACAGTCAACATTTATTTTTTTGGATCTACTACATATGTATAATTGTGGATTTTTTTTTTTTTATTCATAAACTGCTTTTTAATTATAAATATTAATTTTTGTAATATTGATGCATCCATTTCAATTCTTTATTCTACTACACACATATCTGGATTTTTTCAAGTAGTGTTCTGTTATATATAGACATTTTTTTTTTGTGTAGAAGTTATAGTTATATATATATATTTGGAATTTTGGAATCTGAATCCTCTATGGATGCTGACTGTATATAAAATGTGTTTCACATATATTAGGTATTCACACACACACACACACACATACATTTGCTTTGATGAATGTGTATGTAAGGTTTTTCTTTATTTAAACCCTCAAATCTTCCGACAGTGAAATTTAAAATAACTTTGGTTCAGCTATCTACATTTCCCAGTTTTATAATTCAACAACCATTCACTCGATTTAAATCCTAATATTTTAATTTAGTATTATATGTGTATATGAATACCAGTGCTTTATCGGCAAGGGGTTTTAATACGATATGTCGATTTGTGTAGAACGTGAATATTAATTTACGGTGTAAAAGCGTCCAAAATATTGTGGGGGTTCTCGAAATATCCATACAAATCTCTGCTCCGCTGTATCGATTCGGCTCCGGAGCTGATATTCTTTTGCTAAATACATTCCCAGTGATAATATACTCGATTGATTACATCTGATGAATATTCGAGTTGATACGGTGCTTTTATATGAGCCCTTTCTGCATATATACGTACTTTCGTAGATTACGAGGCCCTTTCTTTGGCATGTTAATGTTTAGATTTTTAAAAATCTTTCTAGGGATGATGTCGTCTTTGAAACCACGCTAGATTCACTCTGGAACATTTAACTTTTAAGTATTTTCAGCTCGTTCACGTATGTGAGTCGATGAGCTGTGGCAACAAATTGCAATAATTTTGATTCAGGGTTATTATTTTTTTTTTATAGTTTTCTCGGTCGTATCTGTAATGTTTGGATTGATTTTTCGATTAGAATTCGGCGCCGTTCACATTTTCGATCGTCGTTACGGCATGTTGTCAAAGTGTATAAACTCAAAGGCAGTGATATTTGTTTGCACTTTTTTTTTTTTTTTTTTAATTATATGAGAAGTAATCTGATTGGTGTATGTATGTATATATATAAGTTATTTTTCTTTCGATATGAGAAGGAAGTGAAATCCACCATTTTAATTTTTACCTATCTTTAAGATGATTGACACGATATGTAAGGTCATTTGTACACTGTTCGGTTATTATTAGATATCGGAATTGTTAATGTAATAGACAGTAGTATTAGAAATGTCTCTCGTGACGATGAGACGGCTTTTGTGGTTGTCGTCAAAGTAAAACCTGTAATTTTGTCGAATCTATTGAGAGACGTTTTGGAATTGTTAGACTCCGGTATCGGACGAACTGTGCACAAATGGCCTGGGTGTGTTATATACATGTGTGTGTGTATATATATATATATATATATATATATATATATATATATATATATATATATATATATATATATATATATATATATATATATATATATATACATATGTGTATATGTATTTACATGTGCACATCTTTACACGGTACGGATTTGACGTACTCGGAGTATATAAAGATGATATATACATTGCTACAATTAATTTAGGATTCAATTAAAGGGTTTTATTGGCATATAATGCTTTGTTTATGTTTGTTATGTCATTGATTTTTTTTTATAGTAGTAACAAATGCCTAGTGAGTATTCGTATTATTATATATATTTTATTATTTTTCTTGGATTAATTTAAAGATATGTTTTTTTTGTTTTCTTCGTGGAAATGTGATTATATTTACGGTATTAAGACCATTCGTAAAGTAAAATATTCCATTCAGTTTGTCAACAGAAATTTTATGTACACTATATATATTTTTGGGTTTTTTTCAGACCTTTTTGGCCTATGCAAATTAAATGATGTTGTCAAATTGATTGGCCTTAGTCTATTGGCCTTTTAATATTTACGAATTTACTGCCAAATTTCAGTTTCTAGTTTTTAATATACTATTTTAAATGATGAAGTCTATTTACACAGTCACTATATTTATGCAGTGATTATGGTTATATTGTTTTATGTATATAAAGAAGAATATTTTACCTGCCAGAAATTATTAACACAATTTAGTTTTAGAAATTACGGTCGATTTGCAAATGGTGCGTACGCTTACGCGTGGCATCACCTCGGGAAGTGCACTTGCATGAATGTTCACACACACACTGTTTGAGGCGAGCACCTTTGCAAATGGAGCAAAGACAAATACAAAAAAATTAAAATATTAACAAATATTCAAAAGAAATAAAAAAACTTACATATATATGTATCGAATATATTGATATACTTGAAAGACTCTGCCCAAAATATTATTTTTGTTATACTTGTATATGTAGCCACTGTCTTAAAGGTTAGTTAGTTATCTTTTTTAGTTTCAGTGGTGTGTAATTTTGAAAAAAAAGAACGTATTTATTAGTATATATATATGCATATTTTTCTCCAGTGATTTGACAACTTCAATTCTTTGTTTTTTTTTTGTTGTTGTTTATAATTTTTTTTTAATCTACCATCATAAGGTATTTCATTCATTGCTGTGTATATGTATGTATTTTTTTTTCATTGAATTATGACAATTTGTAGGAATGTGTAATGATATATATGTGTGTATGTAATTTATTGCGATGATGTGTTACGGTTTTTGATGATTTTTACAAGTCATTATTAAGTGTGTACAAAATTTTCATTGAAAAGTGAGTGTATATTATTACTACTACTACATAGAGGAGATGCCTATTGTTTTATTATGTCAAATTTTTGTAATCGGTCGTGCGAAAAAGAGAATAGATTGATTGACATGTTTTAGTTTAGTCATATGATTGATACACTACGAACAATTTTCATGACCTTATTACATATTCAAATATATATATATATATATATATATATATATATATATATATATATATATATATATATATATATATATATATACATATATGTATATATATATATATACATATACATACATATAGTACACATTAGTAACGTGTAGTCATGACATTACACTGCTTAAAAAATCTTTGCTCTTTCAAAAAAAAAAAAAAAATTAAAAATAAAGATACTCAGATTTACACGTATCTTGAAATTGATAATATATACAATTTTTTTTTTGTTATTTATAAATAAAAAATTTACTAATGTCATACATCTAGTGATTTGTTTTTTTTTTTTTTACATTAACTGCCTCGAAGGTTATATATATATATATATGTATAAACATATATACTTTTATAAAATTATTTAAGGTCTTTTTCTAATCACTAAGTGAACGTGCCCTCACAAAATTTTCAGCAATAAATTATAAATTTTACTATTGTATACATATTGAATCAGTTCATCATTCCATAATTTTTAATGGAATGAGCAAGTGCACAAGTCTTATGAACGTCAGTGGAGCGAAGGCTATATGTCTTTTTGTGCATCTGCACAACAGTCGTTTCAGCCTGAAGGGCTCGTGTCTTCCTTGTTGTTGAAGGTTGGAATGGAAGATATCCTATTCCCAGAATTATTTTAAATACGCACTAAAATAATTTCCATACATATTTAAATATATATATGTATATTTTTTTCAATATTCCTTCAGTATTTATCAAGGTTTTTGAAAATATTTATTATTATATTGTAGGCATTTAGCATGTGTAAGATGGTTAAAATTTGGTGAGGCAAGTATATATATATATATATATATATATATATATATATATATATATATATATATATATATATATATATATATATATGTATATATATATATATATATATATATATATATATATATATATATTTACTGAAAGCTTTTGCAAGCGACTCTATTTAACGCGGTGTGAGGCTGGCCGACAGGTTGTGTGTCCACGTAGAGTCCATATTTATCGCCATCTGATATACATATGTATATATACATTTCCTTGTAATTGCAATAATTTATACAACCACGATATACCAAAATCTAAAACTGCAATCGGTTTCATTGCAAATGGATACTTAAAAAAACGGTGGAAAATGTTCTATTTAACAATAATCGGTTCTTATCTCTTTAAGTAAAAATGGTTGTGAGCTATTTCCCATTGGATTCTTTTAGAGCCATGTTATGTGCTTTTGCAATAATATCACAATTCAGATTTAGGCTTTTAAATTAAAGAATATATTAATTGTTGATCTAATATGAAAATTTAATATATGATATAAATATACATTATTATGATGTTATTATGTATTTTGTCAAGTGTATAAATTGCATTCCACATTTTAAGCATCGAGTTCAGGCCCCTACACCCTGACTTTTTTTTTTTTTGTATTTTATTTTGCATAGCAAATGAGATATTTTTGTAGGGTATTTTTAGCCATCACCTGTATATCATTTTTCCTTTTAGTCAGTACAAGTACAAATATTTTACTACACAAGTCTAAGATTATTGGTATTTACTTATTTATAGTCGACGTACGTTTGAGTGTGTGTTTTCATTGTTATCTCGGGTTAGGTGAGAAAGTAAATGCTTCACGAGGTGGTCACATGTTCTCACATGTCAGGACACACTTAGCAGCTTTTTTTGAATTCAAAATACTTATTTCGTTTAAGGGCAATAATTATTTCTCGAGCTCGTCGTAGGGCTTTAACGTATAAGGTTTGATTTGTTTAATGTTGAATATTTGAAAGATTTGTTTTTGTGATTTTTCATTATTAACATATCAAATATCCTCGTGTATTATATATATATTCACCCTGGCCACAGGTTGTCCTTCTATTCTCTACACATTACATGTTATATATATATATACATATATAAATATATATATATATATATATATATACATATATATATATACATATACATATACATATAATGTAGTCACGTAGATATGCTCTATACATAACATACTTACGTGCATATATATGTATTAAACATTGTGTGTGTATACATATGCATATATATATATATATATATATATATATATATATATATATATATATATATATATATATATATATATATATATATGTTTGTATTTATATTTGAAAATTATGCGTTTTTTAGATTTAAGATTGTCGCTAGTTTTATTATATACACATATTAAACAAAATGTCATGTGCTTTTACATGTCATCTATTTTTTGTGTCAAACTATTATCATTATAATAAAATAAATTTATTGTGTCTTAGCTGTATGAAAACGAATAAAAATATCCAGTATGAATTTTTATATAAATCATAGATTAGTTCATCTCCAAAGATTTTGTTTTAAATGTTTTAGGTACCAACTCATCAGATCAGGGTTTGTCTTTTTTATGGACAAATGCTAGTCTGGTAAATGCATCACATTACATATACGTATATGTGTGTATATATATATATATATGTATCGTATGTATATATATATATATATATATATATATATATATATATATATATATATATATATATATATATATATATATATATATATATATATATATATATATATGTATATATATATATTATTTTGAATAGATGTTAAAATTCTTCATATTAAGTGAGTCGGAGTTTGTCCGCTCTCTATTTTGTATAATGTGTTACGAAATTTAGTGATGTGTTACCAGATTTGTATTTACATATAGTATTTTGTTCGTACGTGTCATATTTGAGCCTTTGTCGATTTTTTGTATAATATATTGTAGATTGTATTTATTATTAAATTAGTTAAGAGCGACGCAACGTCAAAACGAAATGATTGTGAAATTCTAAAAGAAATTGGAATTTTAATCTATACAATTTGATGTTAATCTCGGATTATTAATCTGTTGTATCTTTGTGGGCTGGGCTGATAACTCGCATCTATAATACTGCAATTTATATATATATATATATATATATATATATATATATATATATATATATATATATATATATATATATATATATATATTAATAATGCTAATTATTATGAATAGCAATTGTGAAATGCAGTCAATTTTTTACATACTAAAATACTTTTATTCCTTGCATTTTATTTATACTCTATATATATATATATATATATATTGATAATTTTCTTTTTATTTTTAACAGTTTTGATGATATATTGGAGGAAATTTGCACGTGTGCGCACCCACACACCCCACATACCCCCCACACACACATTACAAACATACACACACCTACATATATACACCTGTTCGAATAGACTAGTATATTTACAAATATTGCCATACGTAAAAGAGTCTCGAGTACTCGGTGTCGGTGAATAGTTGCCCGTCGCAAAAGCTATTCCTTGAGTCATTTTTGAAATCTTCTCTTTAAAAAATCCCACTCAAAATATTTTATCTAAATAATTAATATTTACATACCATATAAATGAATAGTGATTTGTATTTACACGATGCCAAATAAGTCCAACAATATTTGAACATCACAATTTTATTTTGTTCCTAATAAGATATTTCCGCTGTATCTGTGGTAAACTATAATCAAACTTTTGATTATATTGTTTGATATGTAATTAACGTTAGATCTGTAAGGCAGGGTATAAATGTTTAATTTTGATTTTTTTGAATTCAATTATCAATAAATACAGGTTTGTATTACTATTTGTATTATTTTCATATATGCCTTATTTTTGTATTTATTGTCGGTAATATGCATAGATATGTACGTACGGTGAATAATGTCCCCGTGCGTATTATATGTTATTATATATGTATGTATAAGTTTACCTGCGTACATAAGTATACATCCTCCTATGTGTTAATTTAAATCTGTAAATTCTGAATTACACTGTATTCGAAATATATATATATATATGTATACATTAAATATCAACTTTTACTGTTTCTGCTGCAATTTAGCTTGTAGAAGTCAGCTGTTTTTCCGAGGAAATTGAACAATGTGTATGTTAGTGCATGCATGTAGAGGAGTTTTTAAAAAAAAAAGTTGGTTAAAAGTCCTTTTGATAAGATAAAAATTGCATTAACTTTAGCTCCAATTTAGGATTCTCACTCCTCAAATCAGTCACGGTTTAATGTTGAAACACAATATTATATAGGTGGACTATCATCAACGAAACTTTTATGATACTGGATTTAAAACTATTGTGCCTAGATAATAGTCGTTCGTTGGTATCTTTGTGGATATCTCAATTCTAATATCTGTTTTACAATAAATATTTTTGACTATTCGTCAATTAAACGGGTCAGTTAGCATACTCTGCCTAGTTATACATACATACGTATATATGTGTATATACATTTACATGCATCTATATATATATACATATTTATATTTGGCTTACGACTCTATTGAGTGAATCTTGCATGCCCATTTTTGTTTGCAAGAAATCGAAGAGTCTGCCTATTAATTTTATTGCGCTTTTTTGTTCAATTTAATTTATGTTGAGTCATAGCGTTTTTTTAAGTAGTCTATTTTAATTAAGAAATAATTATAAATAATACATTAGCAGGGTTGTATTAAATGCTCCTGCATCTTAAATATTTTTGGAAACTATTGACCTTAAATTGTACTGACTTTATAAATATATTTACTTTCAATAAAGAGGTAAAAACACATCTTTCTTTTTTTAATCCGACCTTTTTGTTTACCTTTTATCATTTAGTTGAGAGGTAAGTATGTTATATGTATGTCCAATTACATTTGGTTTATAAGTTTTGTACTACGTTGCTCGCCGATGAATGCTACCATGGTCAATGCATACCAAAAGAATTAATCATAGTCGAAAACGAATGTCTCACTATGGATTTATCTTCGGAGAAGGATCACAATCAATTGTTTCTTCGATTTATCCCAGTTCATCCTATCGGTGTGCATCCACTATTACAGTTTCCACATGATCAAGTCTTTTTGTTGGATTGATTTCTACTTCTAGAGAGAATAATTGAATTGACTTTTGATTTTTATTCGTCATACTATTGATAATCAGACAAGTCTATGATACGGCCTGTTTGGAACAGCTTTGATTTTCCTCAATTGAAGAACCAAATACGGAAGTGCTATCATGAAAATCAATCGGTACAACTTCTTCAATTACAACTAAAATACTTCAATTACAACTAAAATACTTCAATTGACAGGCTGAAAACCAGACTGGTACAAGTGACATTTTTAAAAACCGCTGGTTTAAGTGCTAAAATAATAGCATTTCATATATGCTATTATTTTAGCATTTAAACCAGATTTTTTTAAAAATGTAACTTGTACCAGTCTGGTTTTCAGCCCGTCAATTACAATTAAAATACTTCAATTACAACTAAAATACTGAAACCTGGTATCCGCGGTATGCACTTCTCAATATATGTAAGACCATGAAAACATTTTTGACAACCTGAATTAAGAATGATTTTAAATTGGCTGGCAAATGATAATTTTGCTAATGCAGAACCCTTATTTGGAATCATTACTTCGGGCTTTGGTCTATTTTTCAAATCCATATTCTGATGTAAGCGACTACCATGGGCGGACTTAATTGATAGCCCGTGCGAATTTTGCCCTATTTTCGTCAAGCCGAAACAATTTTTCGAGTCTGAATTTCGTCCATGATCTGATGTTCTGGAACCAAGAGAGCCTCTTTCTCCCAAGCTATTGTCTGCCCTCTATTTTCCTCTCCATCATTGTCTGTAGAGGGTGATATCAAGAAACTCCATTTTTTTGAGGCCATTGGAAAGCATTGGAATTTGAATTTGGTCAATTCTTCTAATGCTGAATCCGTATTCGGACGTAGGCGACTACCATGAGTAGACCTCGTTTATGGCCTGTGCGAATTCTGCCCTGTCATGGGTAAGCTGAAACAATTTTTCGAGTCCAAGTACAATCCATGACCTGATGTTCCGGAGCCAAGAGAGCTTCTTTCTCCCGAGCCACCGTTTGCATTCTATTTCCCTTCTATGATTGTTTGTAGAATGCGATATTTGGATATCTTACGGCGCTTTACCGTGTCAAGAAGCTCTCTCTTTTTATGAGGAAGCTGGAGGACTGTTTCACTCCCACGAGATCTTTATCATTCTCCAGTAACACCACATTTCAAAGGACTCTATCCTGTTCAGGCTTGCCGCGAACAGCGTCAATTGGAAAGCATTTAATCTAGATTTTCTTCAAGATTTCTACCAAACAAACAATCTCCCGAATAAAACTGAATCAAATACTGTGGCTATCAAAGACAAGATATACGTATGTATAAAATTAATAACAAATTGATTAAATGCTTAGGATCATCAGCGCGATGGAAATAATCTTGAGACGGGTGGCAGCTTAAATGATAAGGACGACAAACAATTGAAAGACAAATTAAGCTCAAATTATATTTATATGGTCCCTTAATTTACATTTAAATGCATTTGTGTAGAATACATGTGATCATAATTAAATATATATTATTATTTTGATTCATAAACGCAATCTCCCGCAATCCATGTCGACAATACTTTCAAATCCTTATTGAGCATCACAAAATCAGCATCGGCACCGAAAGAAAGAGATCCTTTTTTATTTTCAAGTCCTAACGCTTTTGCAGGGTGTAAAGATGCCGATTCTAGCGCATATTCCAAAGAGCAGCCTAAATGATTAAATGAAAGCTTTTAGAAGAGTATATTTTATATTTAAATGTGTAATATAATAGATTTGTATTTATTTACCAGTCGACTGATGGAATACTTTTACGCAGTAATCAAGAGCTGCCGTGCTGCCGCACAAAGTATCTGTGCCGGCTACGAATGCTTTTCCATTTCTGACGTCTATGTCCATTTGGCCTATGTGGTGACGGCCTTCTTCTAGTCCTAAAGCCGAGATGGCATCGCTCACAAGCACCAAACCTATATTTAAAACAATTTTATTGGTACTTTTTCGAAAATATTACATACAAGTGTTATTCACGAACCGTCTGGATGTGTTTTGTATGCAATTCGTAAAGCTGCTGGATGAGTGTGTGTTCCATCGGCTATAATGCCATAAAATACTTGTCGATTCTCCGGTATGTTAATAGACGCGAGCAAGCCGACTAGTCCAGGATCCCTGTGATGGAACTGAAAATTTGATCATGAGTGTTTAGATTTGATTATGTATGATGATAGATTTTATTGTCGTGGTCTTACCGGAAGCATGGCGTTGAATAGATGCGTGATGAACGTTGCTCCAGAGCATACTGCCTTTTCTCCATCGGCTAGATTGGCCATAGAGTGTCCCAGTGATACTGTAATACCTCTTCGAGTGAGCTCTTCTATCACCTCATGACTATTGGGTAATTCTGGTGCCAATGTTACTATGCCGATGTCGTCCAAACATCCGTAAGTTTCTTGCAATGTGATCATGCCCTATATGAGAATATTCTGATTGTTTAAGAAATGTTAAGTAAAATATATAATAAGTTACAAAAATCTTATACCAAAGATCCATTGTAAAGATTACTGAATCCAGAAAAAAAGTATATTTTAGTATTTTTGAAAGGTGTGTGAAAATATTTTAACGATAATTACTTTTTTCAATTCTTGAATGCATTGAATGGGATGTGCTCCTTTCTTTTCTTTGTTGATAAAAGGTCCTTCTAAATGAATTCCTAGTATGGTGGCACCTTCTTTACCACCTTGCCTCTTTTTTATGTGGGGTAAAACTGCATGGTACGTTTCTGGTGGAGACGTAACCACGGTGGGGCAAAATGAAGTAACTCCATGCTCCAACAATTTTTTGGCTACGGTCGATATGCCGTTCTTCACATGAGTTGTGTTGTAAGAGAAATCTATACCCCAACCACCTGTAAAAATATCAATGGAACGTTCATGTTCATGCTGGTAGATAGCAACATTTCCAATTAGAATATTATTTGAATCTGAACGTTAATATATTAGACTAGTAAATATAGACTGAATAGTCTTTAACCCTTTGAGTGCTGACGTCTATTCTGTTGAAAGCCCACCACGCTGAAAATTTCCAACTAGAATTATTTAGAAATCCAATAGAAAGCAGGTATAAAATTTGTAGCTAATCCAAACAAACCCTAGATAACTACAGCCGAGGATTTCGAGTTTTGTAAAGGTGTGTTTAGAATCTCTAATATGTATATCTTGCAACGATACAAAATAGCCAGCAGCGTGGCTCGGTCGTTAAGCTTCTGCTTAACACTGAGAGGCGCCGAGTTCGATCCCTTGGGCTGACCTCGATTGAAAAGAATTTTTCTGAGTATATCTGTAATGCTGCTGGTCAGACCAGGATTTGTGACTCCTGGTTGATCGTTTCCTATCAGAGTTTGCCAATTTTCTCTGATTTCATTGTTGAAACGATTCCCGATTAAAAATTGGCTAAAAATCCTTCCTACCCACTATGTCACCACTATTTGAGTATGATTAATGTAAATATTACAATAAAAATGTATGTACAATTCATAGATGTCTCGTTAATTGTCGAGTTTAAGTCAGTGTCTCGTAATTTAGCGACTTATGTATATAATAAAAAAAAAAAATGCTGTATTGTTTGTAATTTGGCCAGGAAGGCGCATTGGGGTTTACCTGTAATGCCTTCCTGGTATGAAATAAAATAAATTATTAAATTATTAAAATAAGTCTATTAATGAATATATTTTTCCAAAACTAGTTCCATCTTCTTGATTGTTGTTAAAATGTAATGCTCACAATCTAAATGCCAAGCCACAATCTAAAATACTCAGCAGTTAGGGATTTCCATCAGGTAATTTTGCTTTGGTTAAAAATTCAGAAATTCTGGTGTACACCAGTCTTTATAAACGTTGACAAATGAATGACACGGATTACACGACCCATGTTCAATGCATTTTTTTCAATGCTACTTGGAAAGGCTTAGCGGGTAGTATTCTTGTTTACTTTGTACATGCTAAAAATACAACGCCTATCGGCTTTTTTCAGGCCCACGGACTTGTTGGCAAAACGCCGATCGGCGTTGGTCAGCATTCAAAGGGTTAATTGGTATTATTAAGCTACACTACACTTGGAATAAGATGCCTATATTTGCAGTGTTGTGTCCGATCAAATATCATCGCATGGGTTATGGTATATCAAGTTATTAAATAAAAAAAATTAAAAGAAATGTGACAAAGAAAATTAAAAGAATAGCGCTATTATATATATACATATAAATAAAAAAAAATTAAATAAATAAAAAAATACGATAATCATTTTATATAGCAGGCGAATCAGAATATTCTCCTAGAAAGTGATGAATTATTATGTATACTGAATATTTTACAAATATTGAATATTTTAGTAAAATTGTTATCCATTTGCAGGTTCACAATGGTAGATATGTTCTATTGATAATTGCTAGTAGGATATTTTATTTATTTATTTATTTAATGGAAAATTGCTAATTATAGCATATGTATGACTTTATTTTTAGCACTAATCCAAAGTGGCCAACTAGGGAAAAAGTTACAGTTGTTGTTCAATGTACAGTTCAATTCAAGATGAAATTGAACTATGTATACAGAAAGTTAAATATAAGAATGGATATAAAAAAAAATGTATTTGTTGTAGTTGTCACTGTTTTGTTTGTTTATACAATGAAACCATAACACTAGACAAGTTCATTGACAGTACAATTATTTTTTCTTACTTTTGAAATAATAAAACTACAAAAGAAAGATAAAAAAGATTAATTGAAAAACAACTATTTGTAGTATATTTTTACACAAATTGATTACAAATGCCACATATGTAAGTACATTAAGTACAATACTTAAACTTCAATGAGAGTACCATTGAGTTGAAGTTCTATGAATCCTGGCGCTATCATGGCTCCATTGCAATCCACAGTATGTACGGCTTGGTTCTTCTCCACGTAGAATACTACTTCTGGGTCGACGACCAGGCCGCCTCTGACCCAGAGGTCCTCTCGGATCAACTTATGGTCCCGGAGGATGTGGCAGTTGGTGAGTCGCCGCAGACGTTGTCGATTCTCGTCACCTGCCATCGCTAATTATCGACAGAACACCTGATGTCGAGTGGAGAAGTGCGAACGCTGGGTGGGTGACAGTAAAACTGACAGTAGACTGCTCCCACCCACCCACTGGTTTCAGAGATAGCGTACTTTGGCGCACGAACCGGTCATTTTAAATATTCAATTAGTGCTCTTTGCATTTGCATCACGTCTATTTTGTGAATTACTCACGTATCAATACCGACTTTGTATCTATGATATAAACATATATTTGAATGTATGTTTATATCATAGATACATAATATATTTTCTTTTGTGTTTACAAATATGAAAGTGTGTGATGTTTGTCCGGAGTAAAATTTACTATACTAAATTTTAAGCAGGGCCGCGCCTACCGTTTGTAAAAATGTGTGCATCGCACACAGGCGGCCGAAATATAAAGGCGGCTGAAAGAAATGAGAGTCGAAAAAATTATATTCCTTAAAAAATACGAAACAAGACATCGTACTTTTTAAAATGCATTTAGGTTGTCTTGTTGTATTCTTTTGGATTGCTGTTGCAAGTTACAACGTGTAACACACCCGAACTATAATTCGGGGAAATAACGGGATAGCAGGTATAGCTTCGGTCTACATAGAGCTAGGTCTTTTATGTTCTATTATTCTTGCGACTGCCAGATGTATTTCTTTAAGGATGTTGAGTATTGGTTAGTCGTTTTCAAGTTATAATGAACTTGAAAACGTTTAGTCTCTCTTGTCGTCTGGTCCTGTTCAGAACAAAACATTTTGATTTTCTGTCTGTTTTTCTGGTTAATTTTTATTGTGATGAAAATTTTCAACGCCATATTTCTCACACAATATTTTTTTATTTATTTTTTTTAATATGATTTATAAAAATGTTGATAAAGTTAAATAGCGGCCGATTTAAGTTTTAAGCGTTAAAAATAAGCACGGCGTCACTAAGTTTAAAATGATAATCATGGATAATGTTGCGTATGGGTGGGTGGAGGATTCAAGTAAAAGGCCAAAGTCGTGTCACAGCATTTATTGGTGATTAAGGAGATACACGCACTGTCAATGCTCCGTCCAGAATGTCTTGATATCGCCTAAGTACCACCTTATAACGGGTTGGTCGCTCAAGGCATCTTCAACGTCCGGTTACTTCCCTATTGTTTAGGCATGTACCCGGGTATGTATTCCCACGACACTCAGTCCCACGGTATCGGTCACTTCTGCGAAGGGACCAATAACGGCCACTTTGGTGGCCATTGTTTAGCCTACATGCACTTAGAGTCTAGAGATAATTCTTGAAACCAATTATAACGGTCACACAGTCTCTGGGATTCTTCTCGGCCTAATCCGATTGCAACTACTCGGCGGTGTACGTAACAATAGTATTAATTTGCTTATTTACATAATATATTTTTTCCTTTGCAACATGTAATCATATCATCATCTACATCCATTCACCATAAACTGCTGGATGAAGGCCTCTCCAACACGCTTCCACTCGTGTCTGTTTTGCGCAACTCTCGTCCATTTCACTCCACTCATTTTCATAATTTCGTCCACCCATCTTTCCTGCGGTCTTCCTTTTACCCTTTTGTATTCTCTCGGATACCATTTTAGAATTTCCTTTGTCCACCTTTCGTCCATTCTTCTAATCACGTGGCTCGTCCATTGCCATTTCAATCTCTTCACTCTATCCACTATATCCACAATCCTAGTCATACTTCTCACCCACCTATTCCGTTTCCTGTCTTTCCTCGTTATGCCAAGCATACAATTGTCTATACTTTTTTGAGTGCATTGGACTTTGAGTAGCAAGTTATCATATAATTTGTAATAAATTCATATACTTTGCTATTCAGTGCTTAATTGTTGGCCACTTAAAATTTAAAATTGTTTAATAAGTAACATACACTTTTTTAAATAACATATCATACATAGGTACTATTTAATTTCTTATTACTAATAACTTTTTCTTATCATTTTTTCTAAAAAAAAATATAAAACAAATCGATTAATGTAATTTGAATTCTATTCGTTATTTAAAATTTCAGTTATCCTTATTTTTCACATTTTTCCAATTTTCATTTGAAAATCGTTGTCGACCCCTGTTGTAGGTAATTTTTCTATTCGCTTTTTGTAGATATATACAACATGTTCATATCAAATAATGCTACATACTACACTATAATTCTAATTACCTCTTCAAAGTTAATTAAAAATGTTTCCATTCCTTCATCAGCTTAACAATTATGAAATAAAATGAATTTATTCCATTTTTTCCATTCTTAATTGAAATTTTCAGTCTTATCAAGTATTGGGTTATCAAAAATGTTGTACTATTGATTGTTGTGTGCCGAGTTAGGCAATTACAAGTGCGACACCCAGAACAAGATAAATTTCAACCAGACATGGATGAGTAGTGAAGTGTGATAATGAATTTGTTTCAGATCAATCCAGATTTTTAATATTGCATACATATGAATATATTTTGCAGAAAAGATTATTAAAAATACACTTTTTCAAGTAAATACAATGCGTTGGTGTTTAATGGTTTTTGGGAGATTAAATACATAGGTTTTGAGGATTATGGGCCGATAACAACAGTGAGATATGGACATCAATTTTTCATACCTTGCATATTTTATTGTTTGTCACTTTGTACATAATACCAGTAGTTGACACAATATTTTTTTCCCTATATAAAAAATCGATGAATAGTTACGACTAACATCAGTTTTTTAAGTAAAATTTTTAATACTTGTTTGGGAAATGCTGTGACAAAAAACGTCTACAGTGAAAATTGGGTATTTCTCGATTCAATGTAAATGATTTTTTTTCAAAATATTTTATTATCAAGGGAAGAGTTCCTTTATATGTACACGTATTTACATATATATTATATACAATATATATTTAACGTAAGAGGTTTCGTATTACAGCGTTTTCCTGGAATCTTTCGGTAGCGCTGGCATATTAGAGGAGTACCGAAATTTTATCATTAAAAATGAGGCTTCAATTTGATTTTAAAACATTTTCCCATATTTTAACGTTCAAGTTGCGAATGTTTTACATTTTATAATGATGTTATTTCACTTCATATATGGAACACTCCCTATAATTTATATTGTATAATAAAAATGTATAATTATAAGTAATATAAATTATTATGATAAATTTATTATTCGACGATACTGTTAATTATTTGGCCATAACATAAGATTAGTCAACAACATGTATTATGCTTACATATATATGTATGTATGTATTTTGACTTTATAATTACATACATATGTTGCATAGGGGTGAGTTCAGGATCCAAATCAAAGGTCAAAGTCACTTCACAGCATTTATTTAACGATTCAGGAGGTCCACACGGAACCACCGCTTACTCCGGATTATCTGATCTACTAAAGATACCTCCTTATAAAGGACAAATTGAAAAGCATAGCCCCTCTGATCCGTTAGGGCAGAGCATCGTAACCTGTGCACCGCGGTAATATGTGTTCTCCAAACAGCACTTCGGCCTAACGCGTGCGAGTGAGATCGCGTGTGAGGGAGAAAACCGATGTTAGTTAGTGTTTTGTCCCTATGCATATACGGAATAACTAGCGACTGCCGATGAAGTACATATGTACAAACTGACAAACTCTACGAGTCGTAAACAATGTGTGCCGCGAATATCCAAAGGTTACGATGCTCTGCGTTAGGGTGTCTGTTGTCTATGCATTTAAAGGTCTACCCTGGCGTATCTACATATTTTATTTATTACAATCAATGTACACTCGTCATTACAGATCGCTCCAATGCGACGAGTATACGATAACGGCCAGAATACAACAATACATAGAATACAATACAATACATATGTATTGTTTATGCACGAACTCACCTAGGTCTTTGAGAACTTCAGCGTATCCTTTGTTCGGGCACTTACTGAGTCGCGTTAGCTTAATCCAGGGTATCTATTTTTACATATATATATACACCAGGAGGTTCTAACAGGTAAACCCCAATGCACCTTCCTGACCAATTATAAACATTGCAGCTTTTTTTTACATAAATAGGTGAATTTCTAGATGCTGAAAAACTCGAAATTAACTAGACATCTATGGATTTCAACTTGAACATAAAGTTTATTGTACATAAACCATATTCAAACAGTGGTGACATAATTAGTGGGAAGGATGGTTTTTGAAAATTTAATGGAGGAACCGTTTCAACAATGAAATCAGATAAATTGGCAAACTTTGATAGGAAACGAGCAGAATTAAAGATTATAACCAGGCCAGCTCATGGGATCGAGCCCGGCGACCTCTCTGTGCTTAGCATAAACGCAAACACGGAGCCATGCTGCTGGCTTACTGTCTACGCATAAAACCTTTTAGGTCCTGCCGATCTCTATCATGTTCCCACGTAACAATTATATATGCAACAGCCCAATTCCGTGTTTGTTGGTTTGTGGTAATGCTATTAGATACATAACGTGAAATGTGATAAATAAACCAGATCATTTTTTTCCTCCTGGATGCGTCTCGAGCCCGTGAGTCTCCAATACATAACTCCGCTTTTTACGTACACTTTTCTATATGCATAAGAAAAACATTTATTCCCTTTTTAAATGTCTTTTACTATTGCGTTAATTCTTTCAGTTGCTTTTGATCAGCGAAGAAGTAACAAGTGCTTGTATTCAAAGCAGACTTTTTCGTAACATACGTATCTTTAATTATTATCAATTACATAATTTCTGTGTGAAATTATTTTCTTTGCTATAAACTCGAAAATATTTCAGATTTACATACATATTCGAGATACAGTTAAACAAAAAAATAAGTTAGAGGCGTTCGCGAGAGATTTTAATAGTTCTGCCGGTCCTTCGAAATGAAAAAGTATGAAAATTTCAACGTAAGAAGATTTTGATGCAACTATGCTCATATGGTTTAATCAAAAAAAAAGCAGAAGGAATACCAATTACCAATGTGTATGGAAACAGCCAAGTTTTTCCATGAGAAATTAGGATTAGAAGACAACTTCAATGCTTCTTCTGGCTGGTTGACTAGATTTTTTACATACCTCCTTTACGTTTCACTTACGATTACAATTCAGGAAAACGTTTACCTCTTATCCGATCGTTTTCATACTTTGCCATATTGCTCATTTTGGTCATCCAATATAAGTATGTAAATGGAGCCTCCACCATTACGATAGAGATAAAATATCGTATAGCATTTCAGGTCCGAAGATTTTTAATCTCGGTGACAGTTGGTAGTCATTAATTTTATACATAGATGGCGGTAGTAAAAAAAAATATTGGTGTTTTTATTCAAAATAATAATTTTATATACAAATTATACAAGAGGTATGTTTTTAAAAAACTTTTTTTTTTTTTTATATTTTGGCAACACTAGTACTAACGGCCACTTATCTGCTTAACTATAAGCGTTTTTCGTAATAATTAATGAGTATTAAAATTATGAAACAAAAATTTGTGTTGTAAATATGATATTATATTCGAAACCAAGTCAAAATTTGATGATTCGGATTATCCGTGTCTTTCAATTATCCGTGCCCTTCCTTGGACATCATCAGCACGAATAATTTAGAGTGTACTCTATATGTATTATATAGGTATATACGAATGTATAGTCAGTTCAATGCATAGTTAGAATTGGGTAGGCTTTCTCGGGCGGACGGAACATAGTGAGATTTACTAAACATTGATTCAGATTATTTTGAGGAAATTCAAATACGACGATTTACATAGAAAGTGTAGTTTTTCCGAGTTGAAGCACGAGAGCGCGATAAAAATGTAATTTAGGAGGAGGGAGTGGGCACAAGGTCAAGGGTCTCTCGATCCCCCGATGATGATTTCCCTTGCAGCGAACGGAGCAATGTTCGACTATGGGACCACCCTCTCTGAATACAAAAGAGTGGTGGGTGTGCTCGTCGGATGCAAAAGGCCCCGATAAATGGGACGATCGGCGAGATTAGAAACTGAGGCCTGGTATATACCAGCCCTGATCGATAGGCCATTTCCCTTTATTTTGCCGCTCCCCTGTAATGTAATGTAATGCAGTAAGTGTCGTCATGAGATCAAAACCCTCCCAGAGGCGCTTTTCGTCGCAGACACTTTCAACGATGATAATTATGTCAAGTAAAAGGTCACAAGCATGCAAGCTATACACACATTAATTTATTTTAAATAGATATTTAAATTTGGGGTAAATATGGTGGGTGTCATTTATTCTAAAGAATCAAACTGCATATAATGGAATGCCTTGGAACAATTAACATTGATTTTGAATTGACTATTTCAATATGTATGAAGAAGAAAGTTTTTCAAAAATGTATTTTGCCAGTTATAATATTTATTTAATGAAAAATTTCAAAAATTTCAACAGGCCTTAGATGTAGAAGTTTATAAAAACAAAGAATAAATATAAAAAATAACATCTGAGCCCAATTATACATTTTTACAAAATATATAATATATATAAATATATCTAGTACATATAGACAAACAAATGAGAAAGAAAAGAATAAAAAATAAAATATAACTAAAAAGGACAATGCATAATTAAACATAAAGTGATATATATATATATATATATATATATATATATATATATATATATATATATATATATATATATATATATATATATATATATATATATATATATATATATATATATATATATATATATATATATATGAGGTTCGGTCTTTCGTGTCATGCGGGGAAGACGTGCTTCTGCGTTCTTCCCGCTATTACTCGCTTAAACCCGGCTATTGCACGAAATTTAACTTAACCATCTAATCACTTATTTTACTAATTGCATCCTAGTATAATTTAAGTGTAAAAATAAACAGCAAATCAGTCGTAAAAAGCGGTTTTATATCAGTTATTTCGAAAAATTTTGTGCTAATTTTTGTGTCAAATCGGTGTCAAACGAGATACATCTCCCTACCTGAATACAAAAAAAGGGTCCTTCGCCAGTCAAGTCGGTCCCACAGAAGCAATAAATCTTCCACATAATTGCTTCCAGCCAAAAATCTTTAACGAACTTTACTTAATAGAATAATAGCAAACAGAAACGGTGTTTCCCAACTGTCTATCAGTTCTTTTTCATATTTAAATTATATTAAAGCAATTCGTGTAATTTTATATTCTTTACTAAAGTTATTATTAAAATATTAAATTGCAAACCGCACTCACATATATAAATCCGTTGTCTCCAAAGAGGCGTCTCGCGATAAAGATCTGTAAAAAAGTAGTATAACAATTGCTAATCTATTATTATCATAACTAACTACTTTCACTTACAAAGTAACCCTGTTAAATGGCATGTAATAACTCATAAGTGATCCAAGTGATACCTAGGATGACTATCTGTCATAGCTGACCACAGAGAAGAGTCTATGGCGGTAAGAACTCACTCCTTGAATGGAAATCTCTCTCAAGTACCGCCTTTTTCTCAACACATCTTGGATAAATGCGAGAAAAATAATATCCAAACCTCCAACAAGGTAAGAGTGACGATGGATGATAGCTTAGCTAATAGAAACCTGTATTTAGCCACGTACAATGTAAGAACGTTATCGAGTGAAGGAAGTGTGCTTGCATTAGAGAATGAACTAGAAAGTATCAAATGGGATTTAGTAGGACTTAGCGAAGTAAGACGAAAACAGGAAAACCAAATAATCCTAAAAAGTGGTAACTGTCTCTACTGGAGAGGGCTACCAAATGGTAGAATAGGAGGAGTAGGGTTTCTTATCAATAAGAGAATAGAAAGAAATATTATAGAAATAAACGACATATCGGAACGTATATGCTATGTAGTATTAAGAATCTCGAGCAGGTACACTTGTCAAATCTTCCAAGTGTACGCCCCCACATCTAGCCACCCAGACGAGGAAATAGAAGACTTCTACGAAAAACTACAGGGCGCATACGATAATAGCCGCCACCACTTTAAAATAATCATGGGCGACTTTAACGCAAAAATAGGACAAAAGGCAAACACAGAAAGAGCAGTAGGCAATTTTGGTACCGGCCAAAGAAACGACAGAGGCGATCGCCTCATAGAATTCGCAGAACACAACAGGCTCTTCATCACTAATTCATTTTTCAGGAAAAACACCAACAATAAGTGGACTTGGGAGAGTCCTAAAGGAGACAGAAACGAGATCGATTTCATCCTAACAAATGCCCTGCACTCCGTTAAAGACGTTAGTGTTTTAAGTAAAGTAGATATAGGTAGCGATCACAGATTAGTCCGTGCCAAGATGGCCATTAATATAAATTGCGAACGTAGGAAATTAATAAAAGGATGCAGTAACTCTCCAGATTTCGCTCAACTAAGGTCTAGGAAAAAGGAATTCGAACTCGAACTTGGAAATCGATACGGGAAATTAAACCCAGAAGCAGACATAGAGGAATTGAACACTGTAATTAGTTCGGTTCTAACCTCAACAGGTAAGAAATTAGGTGGATTCAGGAAACAGATTAAATTAAGCAAAATTTCAGCGGAAACAAAAAACCTAATTAAGCATAAAAGGAATTTAGATAGGGATAATTATAAGCAAGAATACAATCTAGTAAATAAGGAAATTAAGAAGAGAATAGTCAGGGATGTCAGGGATTTTAACAGCAAGCTAATAGAAAATACCATTAAGAATAACCGTAGCCTGAAAAAGTGCAAACAGGATCTTTTCTTAGGCAAAAACCAAATGATCGCAATCAGATCAGAGAGCGGAGTAATAATTAGGAATAGAGAAGAAATCATAGACAGAGTTTACACGTTCTATGCAAAACTATACGAGAACGACAACGGCCAATTCCCCACTCTGGAATCGACACACGGCCAAAGGGTTCCTGCAGTATTGCCTAGCGAAGTAGAGGCCGCGCTAAAAACTGCAAAGAATGGTAAAACCCCAGGGGAAGATAATATTCCCATTGACTTACTAAAATGTGGCGGCCCCCCCCTAATTAATATCTTAGCTAGGCTTTTCAGCAAATGCATCCAGAACCAAGCTATACCAGAAGGATGGAATAACGCAACTATCATTTTAATACACAAAAAAGGCGACAAAAGCGATATCAAGAACTACCGACCCATTAGTCTACTTTCAGCGGTCTACAAGCTCTTCACGAAGGTTATTACAGAAAGGCTGAAGAATATCCTCGACGAGAACCAACCTATAGAGCAGGCAGGGTTTAGGGCAAATTTCAGCACAATGGACCACCTCCAAGTAGTTGGCGAACTAATCGAGCGCGCCAACGAATATCAACGGCCACTGTGCCTAGGTTTCGTCGATTATGAGAAAGCCTTCGATACAGTTAGTCATAATGCAGTACTTAACGCTCTAAAAACACAGGGAGTGCCGGAACCCTATGTGGGACTGTTAGCTGCAATATATAAGAATGCCACAGCTTCAGTTAAAATTTTTTCAGGTACAGATAGATTTAGCATAGGAAAAGGAGTAAGACAAGGAGATACAATCTCGCCCAAGTTATTCAATGCGGTGCTTGAGGGAGTTTTCAGGAAATTGGATTGGGATACAGCCGGAGTAAGCATCAATGGTCGCTTTTTGAGTCACCTTCGGTTCGCAGACGATATAGTTTTAGTAGCTCGTGATTCAGCTGACCTACTTATCAGACTAACACAGCTGGACAGGGAAAGTAGAAAAGTAGGATTAAAAATTAACGTAGATAAGACTAAACTAATGTTCAATAGTTATTGCATGCCTGATAGCATCCCCTTAGATGATAAACCAGTAGAAGTAGTAAATAATTATTTATATTTAGGTCAAATAATTGACATGTCTGGTAGTAAAAATGAAGAGATAAAGAGACGTATGAAATTGGGGTGGAGTGCATTTGGACGGATGAATGCTGTTTTTAAATCAAAAATGCCACTCTGCCTGAAGAAAAGGATCTTTGATCAATGCGTTTTGCCAGTGATGACGTATGGATGTGAAACTTGGACACTGAACGCCAAGATGCAAAATAAAATCCAATGCACTCAAAGAAGTATGGAACGCTGTATGCTTGGCATAACGAGGAAAGACAGGAAGCGGAACACGTGGGTGAGAAATATGACAAGGGTAGTGGACATAGTGGATAGAGTGAAGAGATTGAAATGGCAATGGGCGGGTCACGTAGCTAGGAGGATGGACGAAAGGTGGACAAAAGAAGTGCTTGAATGGTACCCGAGAGAAGGCAAAAGAGTAAAAGGAAGACCGCAAGGAAGATGGGTGAACGAAATTAGGAAAATGTGCGGAATGAGATGGATGAGTGTTGCGCAAAACAGAGACGAGTGGAAGCGTGTTGGAGAGGCCTTCATCCAGCAGTGGATGGCGAATGGCTGTAAATGATGATGATGATGATGATATATATATATATATATATATATATATATATATATATATATATATATATATATATATATATATATATATATATATAATTAGACAAAGAATATATAATAGAAATAGAAATAGAAATGGATTAATCAGTCATGACTCTCCTGATGGCAGTCCTGAATTGATGTAATGAAATACCGAATAGATCAACCTCATTCAGTTCCCCGTTAAGAGGGCTGGACACAAGCGCCTTGTCCATACAAACGTATTAGACTTCTCCCATCCTCAATTATGGCACTAGAGAAATTATTTTTTAATATGCTATGGATATCCACAATTGGGATGCATCTATCGTTTTGTTTTTTTGATTAGTTATTTTTTATAGGAGCTAGGAGCCACCAAACATCTATAAAATCGCCTCTTTTTTACACCCACGAAAAGAGTCCAGCGTGCTTATTTAACGGTCGATTTAAAAAAAAAATTGTTGCACAGAAAATATCTTTATCATACCGATGATGATTTTTTTTTTAAAATTGGTCCAGTTTTGGAGGAGAAAATAGGAGAATACGAAACCTCGATTTTGTCGATTTAAAATACGTATTATCTAATTGAAGCGAAACTGTCGCATTCACTCAATATATATATATATTGATATATATTGTCGCATTCATTCAATATATACATTCACTCAATATATATATCGAAGAAAGGAACGGCAACAAAATTAAGGTTTCGGGTGTACAGCCCTCTTAAGCATACGATAAACACGCTGTAGATAGGAATATTTTAGGGAATTACTTACATATTGAACCTAGTGAAAGGAAATAAGTGAGATAAGTATATAAGAATCACAGAACTATTACATAACTATTAGAAATATCTAGTGATCTATTCAAATTACATAGAATAAATGTTCGTGTTAGTGTATGAGCGCTTTGCGTGTCCGTGTTCGTCTGTGAGCACTTTACGTGTGAATATACCTTATCTTGAGATTCGTGACCCAAACTTGTAAAACAAGTCCAAAATAGCAGTTTGTTCAAGACATAGAGTGAAAGCTAAGAATTGTAATACCGGTATAACGGTAAATAGACAAAAGTTTGCCATTTGTAAATGCCGGTTAATTTTAAAATTTACCGGTATTTAGCGTAAACTATTTTTTCGCCAATTAAGTGCATATACAGGTATATTATTGCATAGTATCACATTAAAATCGATGCATATGGCGTACTGTGGATTAGGTTGTCTGGAATTTGTTTATTTTCAGCATAAAATGTAGCAATTTCATATTAGTAAATTAACTAACAAGGTAACATAGACCAACCAAATCGTAATAAATGCGATCAGTTCTTTCAATTATGATCAAATGGTGCAAACTTTAAATACATTTTTAATTATTCACGGTGCAATCTAGGATAAAGTTTTTAGGAAAAGTAACTACATGCAGTTATCTAATCCACGAAAAACTATTTTTTAATTTACCGGATTCATTTACCGTTTATCGGTTTATGACATTTGAGGGTAAATTGCAATTCCCAGTGAAAAACGTTTTATCAACGATAATACTGTTTCACATTTTTTTTTAGAGTTTTTAGATTTTATCTGACAAACTGACTGCTAGATAGAAAATCGGGAAAACTGACTCATATACCGGGACACGAGGACACATATGTATGTACATATCTATAAACCTAAACATGTCCCGGTCTACCGGGACGTATGGCAACCCTAAAGTAAGGTGACCATTTTACATTTTTTAGGTTATGTGATAAAACCGGGACATTTTTTCAAAAGAATATTTCTAAATACTTGAGTTATTAAATACGATAATGAACGCTAGAAAATCATGGATGCACATTTATTAAAATAAAAAAATCGATTTTAATATTTATAAACAGGCCCATATCAAACATTATGCCACGACAGATACCCAAAAAACCAGTACTGTATTGGTAAAACCAGTATGAATGGCTACCTTACGCTAGAGGAATTTAATCACTATAGAAATCATCAAAATTTCATCAGAATTGTTCGTCAAATCGACGTGATGACAGTTGGCTATCCAAACGCACCTTTTTACCACTCCTGTGCAACTCACAGTTATAACAGTTACTTTTTTCACACTATCTCATATGAACTTTATGTTATTTTTTTTTGATTTTTAAATGGTTTTTATTATTACTAAATTATGTTCACAATGCACCTCATATCTATTTTAATAGCTACTGATCTACTGATAATTTTCTATTTAACAATTTTATTTTATTTTTGTAAGTAATTATATTATTCTAATGTTAATGTACAGCATAATGGGAAAAACAGCTGAAAAACCTATTATATTTACAATTTATGTTATTTTAACGGTTTTTATCACGTGCGCGAATACGTGCATCCGGTTTCTATTATTATTACTGCTCATTGAAAAAAAGTGTTATGATACTTTAAGAAGTAGATCAACCTTATATTTTATTTTATTTTACATATATATATACCAGGAAGGTTTGACAGGAAGACCCCAATGCGCCTTCCTGGACAATTAATTACAAACAATGCAGTATTTTTATTACATAAATCACTGTATTTTGAGAAGTTGAAGAACACGAAATTAACAATTAATTAATTAATCCATTGAGACATCTATGAATTTAGACTAGTACATAGATTTTACAAATTGTGCATACATAATACAGAAGATTTGTGACAACGGGTAGAAATATTTTTTTGCCAATTTTAAGGAACCGTTTCAACAATGATCAGATAAAATTGGCAAACTCTGATAAGAAACGATCGACTTGGACTCACAAACACCCCCAATTCTGACCAGAAGTATAGTGGGCTCGAACCCAATAATCACTTGGTGCTAAACATACACGCTACCACTGAGCCTGATACTGCTGGCTATATAGCCCTAGGTTCCCGGAAAGATGCACTAAATTGCACCGAATAGTAGCGCAGTTTCAAGAAGTCATAATTTTCAAAGGCGCTCAAAAAGAACTTACGCAATAGAATTCCACAAAAAAAGGTTAGCACCCTGGGATAACATACAAATACCCCTTGACGCTTTTTTGTGGAATTCTATTGCGTTAGTTCTCCTTGAGCATCTTTGAGAGTTTTGGATGTCTCGAGAGTGCAACTACCACGAGTGCATTTTTCCGGTCACCAGCCCTATATAGCCCTAACCCTATATAATATAGCCAAGTTTTAAGGTGCACGCAGATTATATTATTAAAAAAAAGTTGGTGTACTTTGTAGGTTAAGAAATTTATTAAGTATAAAAAGTAAAATATTGATATATAATTGTATTGTACGGCCTTATACTGTATATTGCGCTACAGTGCTCAATCTATTTAGTGGATTGTGTATTGATAAACTGCAGAATGTGCAGAATAGAGCAATGCGTGCAATTTTGAATGTGAGGATATTAGAATAGGAGTTGGATATTAGAAATAGTCTTAAATTAAGCACTTCAAAATTTATATATAAGCTAGATAATAATATATTACCCAAATATTTAAATAATAACATAGTTAGGAATAGAGACTTACATAATTATTAAACTAGAAATAGGAATAAATTAATTATAAGCAGAGTTAAGAAAGCAAGAACTGCAGGAGGTGTTTTTCACAGAGGTGTTCAAATCTATAATGCCTTTCCTGAGAGCATTAGAAGTGCTAATAACATTGGTGCTTTCTTGAAGGGTGTTAATGGATACATTTGTGAAAGATGATGTAATTATATAAGTTAATAAATGCAATGTTTGGCATTATAATTTTATGTTTCAGCTACTAATTACAGTTTTTTTTTGTTAATTGTATTTTATTTTATTTTATTTATTACATATATACCAGGAAGGCCTTACAGGTAAATCCCAATGCGCCTTCCTGGCCAATTACAAATTACAATTACAAATACAATTGCAGCATTTTTATTACAAGTCGTTGAATTGCGAGACACTGAAAAACTCGAAAATACTCATACATAAATTTTATTGTACATCAATCGAACTTTAAATAGTGGTGACATAGTAGGTAGGAAGGATTTTTAGCCAATTTTTTTTCCGGGAACCGTTTCAATAATGAAATCATAGAAAATTGGCAAAATCTGATAGGAAACGATCAACCTAGAGTCACAAATCCAGGTCTGACCAACAGCATACTCATTTTAATGAAAAATTCATTTTAATTCAGGGATTGAACCCGGCACCTTCTTGACGCTGTTACGGGGACGAGAAGGAGATGGTGTACAAATATTATAGTCACAGTTTTTTATAAGATCTTCTTTATTACACGTTACTAGTTAGTAGTTTACTAGTTAGGCAGTTTAATCACAAATGCCTTGTAAGACTGTTTGATCGCAAGTCACTCGTTACACTGTTCACTCGCAAGTGATCTTCCATATGTTTAACATCAGTATATATTCAATAAGGGTAACAATTTGTTCCAATCATAACTCGTGAGAAAATAATATTTTAGGGGGAACTCGAGTCGTTAATTAAAAACAATATTTTAAGACTTTAATATTTTGACCCTTGAGTGTATCGAGAAATGGTTTCGTGGATACACACAATTAGTTACGCAGATTTAAAAGGGAGTCGATTCGTGTGAAAAATGCTGGTAAAACAATAAAATTAATTAAAGACAATATTTTAGTGTTTGCATATGTACCCCTTGAGGGTAGATACACACAATTTGTCTCGCAGATTTGAGAGGGTTTTGATTTTTGTGAGAAACACAATTTGTAACGCAGATAGTGAGAAAAATGCAACTAAAACAATAAAGATTTTGGAAGTCTCATAAATAAAATTACAGGAAAATATCAAATAAGCGTGCGTTCAAAGAATCAAGATAACAAGCGGGAATAAAGAGTAATTTATTTATTTATTTTATTTTATTTAATAGGTTTGGACCATTGTGGCATTACAGGAAGAACCTAATGCACCACAATGGCCTACATTTGAAAAATATATAAAAACTTGATATAGGTGTCAGCATCTACTTCCTCTTGTCAAAAGAAGGGAGATAGCTGACATCTCAACAATTTTGAACATCCTTAACGGCTCGATCGACTGTCCTCAATTATTGAGCAGACTATCATTGCGTGTACCAAATAGAATGACTAGATGTAATGAGCTCCTTTACATACCTAATATTTTTTCTAATTATGGAAGAAGCTCATTCATCTGGCGTGCAAGCTCCACCGTCAACACACTAATTTTAACAATTTCTATGTTTGACTTATTTAATATTAATGCTATACAAGCTAGAGTAATTATTGAAAATTTGTTTTTCGATGATTAATTTTATTGAAAATTTACGATTGTGATTATGAATTTTTATTTTGATGTATTTATTTTGTCTTTTTGTTTTTTGTTATATATTATATTATTTTTATTATCCATAATTTTTATCATATTATTATTCTTATTATTTTGATATTCTATTTTTTTTTCTTTTTGTTTTCTTTAACTATCTTACTCTATTATCATTTTTGTTTCTTATTTTAAATGTTTGAGCTTTTCTTTTTTTACCTATATGTGAAAATTATTAATGGTTTACTTAACATAATTATATTTTTTTACTATCAATCTATGTAACTTAATAAACTGTAAATTTTCCAAATAAATAAATAAATAAATAAAAGGGTTACCCCCCACGTGTTTTATTCAAAATATAGTCAAAAATAAATAAAGGAAAAAAGCAAAAGCAGAAAACATGGTAAAATAAAATAATAAAAAAAAAGTAACAAAAGGAAAATAATACATCATTCAGAGAGAAAGAAAAAAATACATAACAGAAGTGTAAAAATCAAAAATAAAATCCATAAATCCAATTCTTTGTTTACACTGAACAAAATTAATAATTAATTAATAAGTACATACATAGGTTGTAAGATATGCACAACATAACAACGCTAAGCAGAAGCTTAACGACCGAGCTGCTGGCTATTTTATTATTTGTATTATTTTGTAGTTATAATTTAAGTTGTAATTTTGTGATATATTCATTAGCAGTTTGCTATATAAATAAATAAATATATAGCCCTAGAAAATAAAGGAATAAGGTAGATCAACTGGAAAGGTGAAAAGTCTCCATAAAAGAAAAGTCTAAAAATAAAGCGAAGGGAGGAAGGGCAACGACTACTTGAGAGGCAGCAATAGCAGCAGCAACAGTTGCAGATCTCCAATTAATAGTTGGGCAACCTCCTGGCGAATGGTAAGCGAGTAGACAGGAGGGTAGTTGTGGCACAATACGTATGTATGCGGGGGTGGTTTTGCGCAGAATCGCGGGGGTGAATCTCGGCTATGGGCAGTAGCTCGCATTGTGGGGCAGTAGCTCGCGCGTCCCCGCCGAAGCCCCACGCGTGGGGCTCCAGGGCTCCTCGGGAGCACGAGGGCTCGAAGCCCCCCCCCCTCACCCCCGGAATGCGAGTTACTTTGGTGGCGGCGGCACGATCCCCTCGAGGGGCGCCGCCCCGTCGCCCCCCGCCTAACTTGGAGCACTTTTGAAACTTGCCCAAAAGCCCGCTCAAAGCCGAGTTTGAGTAATGTGCGCCACACGAAGGATAACCGCTGAAACAGAGTGTGCGTACTCGTGGTGAGTACACATCCCCTTACTACAATATGTATATACATGTATTATGATATTTGCAAAACAATCAAATTGTACCTGGTCCCTTTGTCCGAACGGGTCGTTTGGATCCTACGTGGGCAGCTTCGCTAATTAAACTCGGCTATATGTATAATTGAGCCCGCTCTCTCAAGTTAACTATTCGGAAAACTTTTGTGACACTCAATTAAGCGGATGGCGATCGACTTAACTACTTTTTACACCTGTTTTGGCTCACTTATATGCACTTTTGTATACTTTTGTTTCTATGACTTTTATTGCACTATTTTTTTTAATCTAATATACATATAATTTCGAAAGAGACTCTGTATGTATGTAAGTATTGTTGGTAGGAAACTTAAGTTGGTTTCTATGATGACATTTCAATTGGTTGAATATTATATTTTTTTCAATTAAAATAAATATTTACTATCAGATTCGCCATGTTTAAGCTGTTTATATTACATATACTGAGCGAAGCCGGGTTAAACAACTAGTATGCTATAAATGAACTTTAGACTGTGTCTTATTTGTTTTATTTATTTGTTTTGAGGATGAATATCAATTCATTCGTGAGTGTAAAAAAAATTTTAAATATTCAAAAGTATAATAAATTTTATTCAAAGCACGATAAGATGCGAAAACAAAAAATAAAAAAATAAATGTTTGGTTTTTATTTTATAATTATTCATCAAATGATATAGAATATAAAAATGAGTTCAAAAAATTAGGTAAATTTTATTTTAAAATTTAAAATATTAATATAATGATGTAAAATTACCAAATAAGTACAGGAAAATGAATTGTGAAGTATATAATAGGTATATTTATAAGAAATTCAATTAAAAATCAACCTATTCAACTGCTCACACGTGGAATTCTCAATTTTTTTTTTTCAATTTTTATTTTTGTATTATTGTGTTTTATTATTATTTTTACATATTTTTTGTATTATTTTAATATTTCTTATTTGTATCATTATATTTTTTTGATGAATCTTGTTTACATGTTTCTGGACGCTGTGGCGCTTTGGGGCAAACTGTAAAGACATGATTTGATTTGAGGATTCATATTTAATAATTGGAAAATTAATATAATATTAGAGTATACATAGATATGTATATAATATACATATGTATGTATGTATGTATATTTATGAGAGAATATTTTGAAAGAGGAAAGGAAGATAATAAGATTTGTTTTTTATTATACCTATAGTATTATTATTTTTTATAAGAGTATTCATTTCAAAATATGTACATAGAAGCTATGTTTGAGTAAGATAATTTGCTTTAGTATTATTTTGAATGTTGAAATTTTGATTTCGACGCAATTAAAATCGGTTGAAAATGAGGAAGCATTTATTTGAGCAAATATTAAATTTCACAAAAATATTAAGGACTCTTGCTTGAAAAAAAAAATACCTTTACGTATTGATCAGTGCTTAAGCCTTCATAAATATTCATTGCGAACTTTTTAAATTCATGTAAATTGTTTCAATGTTATAAAATTCATATACATACATATAATAAAAATCACGCTGATGATGACGAATCGTGACAAATTATATATGCAAATATTATAAAATAAATTGAACGCATTTCTTTCTTCCGAACATAATTTTTCAACGTCAAAGTTTTCAGCTAAATCGTTAATCTTTATTTTATTACACGCAGATAAGTCAGCATTGTTTTCGTCGCGTATTTTAGACACATTAATAAAATTAATACCACCTGATACATTCAGATACTATTAAATCCAATAAAATAACACCAGTCGAATTGTGTTCGTAATTAGTTTTTAATACATTTTATAGCGTTGAATTTAGAGATTCGAACGGTCGATTTCCTCGCTGGCTTATATATGTTGGAGGTTTCATTGTAAAAGAATTTCCACGCTATCTATTCGGGGAAAAAGGGAAGATAGGCTGATCATCAGCTTATTCATGAGTTGGGATGCAGGTGATCCTTTGTTGTGAAGCCTCTTCACTATCTTGATTAAATTCTCGTTATATCGCCCAATCAGATGCCTAGACTAAATACAATTATCATGAACGGACCGAACGTATGTACATATGTATGTATATTTATATTTCAATTTTAGTGCGGGTTTATCGCCAATAATAAATACTGTTTATGACGGTCTTATCGATGTTATCGGCTGGGAAATTATTAAACGAATTATTAATAATGAAAACAATCCGAAGTGGACGTTTGCATGAATTTTCAGGACGAGTTGTGGGTACGTTTTTATTATTTAGCGTTTTATGGGCGCGATTTAATACGAACGTGTGTCCTGTTTTTGAATGCATTAAAACGTATACTTTTTTATATCGGTTTTATTTCGAGGAACGCGCAATAAAACGAAATTTATCATTATAAAGCTTGGAAAATTTGCATAGAAGTATAATATTCACCGTTTTTTATAGGCGACTTCGAACACGCGCATGCGCACTTGTCAACTTTTCAAATTTCATCAACTTTGGACTTGAATTCGCAGAATAGAAAGTACTTCAACTGTAATTTATTATTCGTCTATTAAATTATATAAAGGCATCTTTAGTGAGTATAAATAGTAGTCTCTATACATATATAAAGATTTGATGTGAGTTATATTTGAGTCATAAAAACGGGCAAAGTCATCAAGAATTGTCATCAAGTCATCAAGAATTTATTTTATTATTCCAATAAATATACTTAAATGTCATGGTAACAATCGTATCTACTATATAAAACACTAAAGTTTGTTCGTATATGTATGTATTTATGTATTTATGTACCTACGTATTTTTCGTGAACAGTCTATTGTTCTGACGTCATCGAACAAATAATTCGCTTTTTTCCAAATCAAAGGATTCGAAGTTCCCGGGGGCGTAGGCGCCGAGGGCGAAGCCCTAGGGATTAGCCCCCTAGGGGGCGCAAGCCCCGGGGGTGTACATATAATTTTTATAAGAGACTTACTATATATGTTTGTTTGTTCGTGACAGTCAATTTAATAAAAAAAATAAAAAAGTATTCAAAGAAATTTATATAAAATAAAACTATTCAAATAAATTTAATAAAATGTTTAATATTAGATTAGTCATGTTTAAGCGGTTTATATTACAAATACCGAGCGAAGCCGGGTAATAAAGCTAGTTATTTATAAATTAGGTTTGAATAAAAATATTTATATACATATATGTAACTAGCAGAGCGTACATAGTTTTAAAAATTTTATCAGACATTTTTATAATCCTTTTGTAAGCCTTGAAAGCCCATAAGAGTATTGCGCCTCCACCACATTTCCCTTCTAATATTTAATCATCAGAGGGATGATTCTTATATAGAGGGATTTAAATTTTTCAGTCTAATTTAGAGTACGATGGATAATACATGTATTTTACATCTATAAGTTCTTAATATTGAAAACTATAGATTTGTACATTTAAAATATGGCATGCGGTCTACCTTCACATATCTACTTTAGTATGCAATCTACCTTCACGTTCTTACTTTAATAAGCGGTCTCACTGTCTCAGTTCTCGCGTGTGACCCTGAGACTGAATAATATCGACCCTAAGGGCCGGGCCGCACCGTGCAACTTTATCGGCCGACTAGTTGCGCGACACGAAAAAAAAAAGTTGACGGGTGTGGCATGCCACATCTACCTGAATGCATTGGTCTGGTCGCCCTCAACCAAGTCGCTCGCAAGTCGCACGGTGCGGCCCGGCCCCAACAACCTAATTTTAAACGAATAGGGCCAACCTTAACTTAACCTAGCCTATCCTGACCCTTAAATAAATAGGTGTTAAGATATATTTTTTTTTGTGAAAATATTGATGAAATAAAACTATTATTATTAATAAAAAATATATATATCTTAACAGTCAACACAATTAAATAAATATAGCTCTAAGCTATAAATATCCAAATGTGACCACCAGAAATTCAGAAATACTTTAAAGCATACAACGTTTGGCTATTTTCAATTGAGGTCAGTTTCAGGTGAGAATAATACTAACTAATTTGGATTATATTTTTTACTCTTCGTCACTTTACGAGTTCGAACTAGATTTTAAGAGGCTTAAAACAAAATCTTAACAGTTGACAGTGATAGTTCACGCGCATGCGCAGAAGGCTTTGCGCCTGTCGCAGATATAGTACCTGCAAATGGATGCGGTGCATCCGCTCTAAAATCGCCAGACAAATTGAACGACAGATTAACGGACGGCTGCTTTAAATGGAATTCTCGTCATCTCGAATGATAGATTGCACATCAGATGACGGGTAACCTTTCCATGTGCACAGATGCAATTATTAAAATGGTAATTATTAAAATTGAGTTGGATCTTTCTGGCGAGTTTAATAAGGCAAGATTCGGAACTTATCGAATCTTGCCTTATTAAACTCGCCAGAAAGATCCAACTCAATTTTAATAATTGCATCTGTGCACATCTAAAGGTTACTCGTCATCTGATGTGCAATCTATCATTCGAGAAAACGAGAATTACGTTTAAAGCTGCCGTTCTGTTAATCTGTCGTTCGTTTGTCTGGCGATTTTAGAGCGGATGCACCAAACCCCTGCAAATAGCCACGACCTTATTTTATTGCTATTTTTTTATTTTTAATGTTTAAATTTTTCTTTTTCTCTCACCGACATGCAAAAATTATTAAAATGGTTTGTCTTCTAATAATTATTTTTTGTTATCAATTTTGAAACCAATAAAACTGTAAATTTTCCTAACAAAATAAATAAATATCGATGTTTGTAGTTGACCAGGAAGGCGTATTGGGGTTTACCTGGTAGGCCTTCCTGGTATATATGTACGTAAAAATTAAATAAATAAATATACATATTTTTATTTTATTTTACAAATATATCAGGAAGGCTTAACAGGTAAACCCCAAATGCGCCTTCGTGGTCCACATAATTATTACATACATAGATACATGTAAATCTAAATAATATCTGACATCTATGGTCACATATATCAAACATCGTATTAATACGATAAATAACGATGAATAACTTTTATGTAACAATACGATTATTTTTTATATTCGATAAACAACCACAGAGACATCTATGGTGAGCAATATGGCGAAACCTAAGATATAACAATAACTTAAGGTTCGCAACAGAAAATTGGGAAGGAAACGCCAATTTTACAGGAATCGTTTCAATGAAAATCAGAAAAATTGGCAAATTCTGATAAGAAACGATCGACCTAGACAAATCAAGGTCTGGCCAACAGCGAGACTTAGCGGGGAATCGAACTCGTAACATCAAGTACGAAATAATTCAACATTCACCATTAGACCACGCTGCTATTTATTTTATTTATTTTTTTATTTAATTTACACCAAGAAGGCCTAACAGGTAAACCCAATGCACCTTCCTGGCCAAAGACAATTATATAAACATATATGTACACCATCCATATATACACAAATTCTTACACGTATACACAAATACACATACATACATTCATAAATATAAAACACACATATATACATATACATACGTACATACACACCTACACATATATACATATATATATTCACATATATGAACATACATACACATATACATATACATATACATATACACATACACATACATTACATACATCCATAAACATACAAAAATTATACATGCATATACACATAAACACATAAATAAAGATAAATTACTCATATATATATATATATATATATATATATATATATATATATATATATATATATATATATATATATATATATATATATATATATATATATAAATAAAAAATAACATACATATATAAATAAAGATAAAACGAACATACATACACATTATGCTAAATAATAAAATTACAAAATGAAAACAACATGTGTAAATATGTATGTAGCTAGAAGTCATTTAAAATATGCTGCCTGACAGAACTGTTTGATGAAGTAAAAGCATCAAGGCTCCCAGAAAGCAGGTTAAATAGTCGAATGGCTCTTGAAAGGGGTGAGTCATCAAGCACATTAGTTCTGGCCCGAATAGGCATGAATAGAGTTCTGGAGCGAGATTCTCTCAGTTTCTCAGGTACTCTAAGTTTAAGATTACACAGAACTTCAGGAAGATGACATTCACTCCTTAGAATTTTTAGAAAAAGCTTACCAAGATGATTGTTTCTACGTGAAGCTAAGGAGTCAAGGCCCAAGGAGCCCATGACAAACTTACTGGGAAATAAGTATGTATATATGGATGCATGTATGTATATATGTATAAGTATAATAATAAACTTACTATATGTATGTATGTACATATGTAAGTACGGGAGAGGATATACAAAAAAAAAAATGCTATGATATAGAAAAAAGCGTGACGAGAGGCAGACAGACATATTTTGAGCTGTAAAAGTGTATATAATAAAACATATGTGTGTATTATATATGCGTACGCAATAATTACCCATATCGTTGTGAGTTGGGAGGGCGTACGTGAAAAATTTAATAAGTTCCGTCCATTGGCATGGTTGTTTGGGTTTTTTACGATTTTAAAACGAGCAAGTGAACGCCGGCCATTAACATTCCGACGTCGACAAGGATAGGGCCCTCGGGATCCCCGGCCTGCATCCATCGGCCGTTTTTCCATTTTCCGGGCGCGCGACTTTCCGGATAATACGCCGCAACAAATTTGAATGATAAAATATACTGAAAAAATAAAGGCGCACAAAGAATGGCGCTCCGAGGCGATTTCAACGCAAAAGAAGGACGCCCGAGGTGAGATTACGCCAGAGAAAGCATCGTATAAACACGTGCTGAGCAAAAATACACCCGAAACTTGCCCGAAAAATATTCCCACACTCTTCCTTTCAGTTTGAAACCCGTTTTTCAAAAAAAAAACACGTGAAACCACATTGATTCGAATATCAAATAAGATTTTTTTTTCCCACCAAAACCAACCACTTTTTATAATACATATGCTATCTATGTATATACTAACTTGAAAAAACTGCATGCCATACATATATAATATTCCGTTTGTTACAGACATTATTAACAAACTAACCAGTAGATTCTATGACAGAATCACTAATAACCACACTAACACATTTGTGAAGAGTCTCGGTGATTACAACAAAATGTCTTTACCCTTCAGGTATAAACACAGATTACCTAAACACAATCTGCTTTAGGTCATCGTCTTTAGTGAGTCTTTAATTAATATTATGTATTAGAAGTATTATGAGCATTTATAAGGATTGTAAATAGGTTTTTGAGCTCTTTTTCCTATTATGCTGTAGATTAATATTAGAATAATAGAATACTATGATAACTAACCAAATTAAATTAAATTGTAAAATAGAAAATGATCAGTAGATCAGTAGCTATTAAAATAGATATAATTGTGAACATAATTTCGTAATAATAAAAAGCATTTAAAAATCAAAAATCAAATCTTTTATACCTCTATGTCGGTATAAAATTGGAAATGAAAGCAAAAGATCTTGGAAAGGTAAAAAATATATTACAGGAACTTCAACTTTTAAATATACATATATACATATACATATACTAGCTGAACTCAATAAAGCATGCAATTCCCGTTCCCGTTCCCGTTCCCGTTCTCGTTCTCGTTCTCGTTCCCATTCCCATTTGTCGGAAAAATGAAAGAAGCGAACACATTTGAAATTAATCAATTGTTTGTTTATATTACCCGAACAACGCAAGATACGACGCGAAAACATTTGAAATTATTGCGTTGCAATGCCACTCATTCCGGTTTTTCCCGTTTCCGTTCCCATTTTAGGGCGATTTTTTTTACAGTAAGGTTTCCGGACATGCATGCAACAAATTCTGAAAGTTTCATCGTAATCGGTTCAATGGCTTAGGAGCCATTACGAGACAGAAAGACAAACAGACATTCATTTTTACAAACCTCCTTTATTATATACATACATGTACATATATATGTAGATTTGAATCGAAAAAAAATAATATTTGACGATATCGATGTCGTCGTCATAGAAACTTTGATTTGTTTTCGATGCTCCCAACAATCTTTTCAACCTTACATACAAAGTCTCTTTCGAAATTATATATTACATTATTATAAAAAGCTTGGTGCACAGATATTGTATGCCCATTTTTGAATTTGTATCGAATTTTAAGTTTGTAGATGCTGGAATAATTAAGGATTTTCTTTCAAGGTAGTTTATGTGGTGTATATATAAATTACCTTAATTATTCCAGTATCTACAAACTTAAAATAAAATTCGAAACAAATTCAAAAATGGACATACAATATCTGTGCACCAAGCCATCGATATGTATAATAGTTGATTGTTTTTTGGATGATTTTTAGTTTTTTTTTTGTATTTATTCTATCTACATATAATAGGGTTTTAGACAATTTTACAAAAAGGAATAAAACTCAAGAATTTTCTTGTTTACTTTTCATCTTTTATTTTAATTTTATTATTGTTATTTTGAATGTTTTATTTATTTATTTGTCAAACACCTTGGGTCTATTAGCTTTGCCACCTCCCCCAAGTATGTTAAATAAATAAATAATTAAATATTTACTTATCTACATATACATACATACATATATATATATATATAGATAGAAATTTAAAAAATTCAAATATTCGGCAATGCTAAGATTAGTGTATTAAGCAAACTATCGATTTATTTTTTATTTAATTTTTGCAAGTTTTGCATTAATCACCATACCATGCAAAAGTCATGCTGAAATGAAAGTTATTTTTTTATTTGTATAGAAGCTGTATTTATGTAGTACATAGTAAATAGTTTTGCACATGTAAAAAAAAAACGCTAGCACGTCTGATCGATGCCAGGCCAAAATTCTCCCCACTGGAGTGTTTTCGGTGATATATTTTTCTTGTATTGACATGGCGATTCTGATATTTGAGTAAATTTAGGAGAAACTTGTCGAAATAATAAGATTGTACGAATTAGCAATGACATAAGACACGCCTATTCACAGCTGGAGTCTACCTAGGCATGCCGTGCCATACGATTCTTAAGGCTTCATGACCAGATAAAGACACACAGACGAACAGACGTTTAAATACGCACTTGTAAAGAGATTAGTTTCTGATACTTCTTTATATACATACATATATGTACATGAATTCTATTTAAATTTACTGAAAAAAGAACAACTTGTTTTTAGTATACATATGTAGTTGACAAACATTGAAATTTCTCAAACTACATATACCACTATTCGAGGTATAAAATTGTTTGTCATCCAAGTCATAGCCGTTGTTTTTCAAATACATACAATTTATTATTAATTTGCGCATTATATTTTACATTCGAATTGTTGTCCGAAAATTAAACCAGGTCAAACTCGCTACTAATTTTAGACTGATAAGAATTTCACGCTTTTAATCGTGTTTGTAACTGAACGCGATAAGATGTTACATATGTATGCTGATGCACATATGTGTGTATACATATGTATATGTAATATACTTCGTGTTATTATTATTTCAATAAATAACGTAATATGAAGTCGGGTTGAATGTAAATTTACAGTTGGAGTTGACGGCGAAGTACGACAGTGCGTTCTGTTCAATTCCGTTTGGGGTATCATTGATTTGACAATCACGTACTAAACTTTAGTTTGGGTTTAGTACCTAACATAGTTGTTACTTCACTTCCTTGTGATTCAAATTCGATTTAGTCCTCGCTACCTTGTGTAACTTAGATTATGGGACATTATTGCCGTAGTAAAATTTCGGAATAGGTGTGCCGTCGATAAATTGACAGATACAATTTTACATAATTTATCCTAGCACGATGTCAAAATATATACATACATATATAATAGTCTAAGGATTATAAATATCAAATAATAGAGACCTAATTACTTAATTGAATGGATTGTATAATACTGTAATACATAGAGTACTTATAATGGAGCATTACTAATTGTTAGTAGTAGACGTCTTTAAAAGCCATGTTGTAAGCTACTGAAGATTATGTATGTACATATGTATATAATCCAATTAATTATGGTCTCTCCCTCGTCATTTATTATAATTACTGACCATTTATTATAATAACTGATCAATTAAACGTGGGCTCAATGTTAAGCCTGGCAGCTGACATGATGATACGTTTGCTTGGTCAGATAAAAAAAAAATTAACTTTACAATGAAAAAATTGTATGTCTTTAGCCCCTCGCGTTAAACCATGAGATATTATACAGAGTGAGATAGTAAATGTGACAGTTTCAAATTGGAAACTGTAGATTTATATGGATGTACATATATAAAAAAAACGAAACTTTATGTATGTATACCTCCCAAAACTTGTCTACGGTTTAAGATAGGGTATCAAATTTGGTGATCCAAAGTTGAAAAAAGTAGATTTACATAGTAGACAAAAAAAAAACACACAAACAAATATACAAATAAATGTACAAACATAAAATTAATCACTCACTTTCAAATTTATTTAGTTATATAGTTTTATTTTACACGTCATCGATGGTCAAAAATTGTACGTAGGTATAGTAAGTATTATTCAAGGCCAATTAAAAACATCGATTAACAATTATAGATACATCTATGGACAAATTTGCAACATTTTTATAAATTAGCAAATTTGAGATGTCGTAAACTCGAAAAATTGCGAGAAATAGGACAGGGTTGCCAATTTGTTGGAACGTTTTTAATGAAATCAGATAAATCGGCAAACTCTGATGGGAAACGATCGATCTTGGAGTCACATATTCAAGGTCTGGCCAGTAGCAAAAGGTAGGGATTGTACCTGGGATCATACAATAGAAAGAATTTCATGCTAGCCACTGATCTAAGCTGCTGGTTAGGTTAACATGCATATATGTATAAATATAATTCAAAGAACTATAAAACGCTGGACAAGGGTAGTTGACATTGTGGAAAAAGTGATGCGATTGAAATGCCAAGGAGTGGGTCACGTGGCTAGAAAAATGGATGAAACGTGGACAAGAGAAGTTCTGGAATGGTATCCGAGAGAATGTAAAAGGAAAAAGGCTGCAAAGAAGATGGGTGGATGAAATTAGAAAAATGTGTGGGGTGAGATGGATGAGAGTTGCGCAAAAAATTAGACGAATAGAAGTATGTTAGAGTGGCTTTCATCCGGCAGTGGATGTTGAATGGTTGTAATTGATGATGACGATGATACGAAATACAAAAATAATGCTTTTTTTTCAATTTTACTTCTTAAACAACAACTGGTTTTTATTATCGAAATCATTAACCCTTTGAATACTGACCAACAAGTCCATGAGCCTGAAATACGCCGATAGGCGTTGTATTTTGAGTATGTACAAAGTAAACCAGAATACTACCCGCCAAGCCTTTCCAGGTAGCATTGAAAAAAATGCATTGAACATTTGTTTATAAAGACTGGTTAACACCGGAATTTCTTAATTTATAACCATAGCAGGATTTTCCGATGGAAATCCCTAACTGCTGAGTATTTTAGATTGTGGCTTGGCATTTAGATTGTGAGCATTAAATTTTAACAACAATGAAGAAGATGGAACTAGTTTTGGAAAAATACATTCATTAATAGACTTCTTTTGTTTATTTTATATTGTTGCAAGATATTTTAAAGAGTCTAAACACACCTTTACAAAACTCGAAATCCTTGGTGGTACTTATCTAGGGTTTGTATGGATTAGCTTCAATTTTTATACATGCTCTTTATTAGATTTCTAAATAATTCTAGTTGGAAATGTTGTGCGAAATTTTCAGCGTGGAGGGATTTCAATAGAGAATACATCAGCACTCAAAGGGTTAAACATGGAAACAATGTTGTTGATGAAATTTCATTAGAAAAATGTGTGGAGTGTGGATGGATGAGAGTTGCCCAAAATATAGACGAATGAAATCGTGTTGGAAAGGCTTTCATCCAGCAGTGGATGAAAGTAAACGATAAGGATAGTATTAATAGATTGCCATTATAAAGCTCAAACAATATACAATATTCCGGTCATTTGTTATTTTTTATTTCATTTTATTTGAAAAAGTATTGTCACTTGTTTTGTTGGCTAAAAGTAAGCATTCTAAAGAATGTTCTACTACTTTAACATTTTCAGTAATGGAATAATACCAATTTATTATACATTTAAACATGAAATATAACCAAGATGGAATCTTCTCGAATATATAAAGATCATGCAGCGGAACAAACGTATATATGAGAAGTGCAAACTTGCCGAGCCGATGCAGAACGAGACGAACAGTGAACAAATGCACATATATTTGTACTGACAACGAACATTAGAAGTTAGCCTTGTTCTCTGGCACATAGTAAAAGGCTGCAGAATCGTTTTCTGCACGGTGTATAATAATATAAAAGCTTTTCTGAGACGGATATGGTTACAATTTTCGTCGTGCGCGTTCACTCTAATTACATTTCCATAACCGTGTTAATATGCAAATTTGCACACGCGGACACACGCTTTCTGAATTTCAAATTATGCAACCATCCCATCCACCCTCCTTCACACCCATCTCTCCCTTCTCTTTTTCCGCCTCCTAGGTCCGTCTGTCAGTCTGTCCGCTTAAGCTTTAGACCGTTCTTCGAGTTTCGAGTTGTGGGTTGACCCACGGATATTTATTTGGCGATGAGAGCCAACACTTGCATGTATTTTGTATGCATAAACGATGTATGGGCTTCACCGTACATCAACGATACGAACTAATCTCATGCATAATTTAGATCAGCGCTTCCCAAACCGTGCTTCGGACGGGCGGTCTGGGTTGAAGAAATGGATAAAAAATCGAATATTTTCTTTTCAGTGTTAATTCATATCGAAAATGTCCTTAAAATGCGTGTTTCAATATCCTTGAAAATATTCCATATGAAGTGTCTTAAAAAATTTCATCTGTAATGACTTTTTTTGTCAAATATTTAAAACAAAAAATATGTCCTGGCGTTAAAAGTTGGAAAAAAACCACTTCAAATGGTCTTTTTCGAAATCTGGCCATCTTGAGAAGTTTGGCCACCTCGAGAAAGAGCATATCAAATTTGGTGGTTTTAAATTGAAAACTGTGGATTAATTTATCAGATTAACAACTTTTATACATATAAATATATGTAGAAATAATATGTAGAAAAAAATACCAAAATAAGAGACAAATTTATTGATTTGAAGACTTTTAAAATGAGGCTAACATTCCCAATAAATAAACTTAAAAAAAAACGAGGCGACTGTCAAATTATGCAAATTCCATAAATGAGACTAAGATTAAAGTTTGATTGATTAGAACATCAGTTAATCGGAGATGTTTATTTTGACTTCAATTTAAACCAAGAAGGCTTAATAGGTAACCCTAATGCGCTTTTTTTGCCCAGAAACATTGTACATTTGATACAAATATTATTAGTATTATACAAAGTACATAAATACATATCAATTAACATCCACAGAGACATTTATGGTCAAATTTTTAGATTTGCAGCGTTTTAAACAATTCAGCGAAATTCGAGATTGCTGAAAGCTTGAGGTTTTGCGAGAAAATGGGTAAGGTTGCCAATTTGTTGGAAACGTTTCAATGAAAATCAGATAAATTGACAAACTGTAATAGGAAATGATCGACCTGGAGTCACAAATCCAAGGTCTGGCTAGCAGAAACCAGTGGGATTTGAATCCGTGACCACTCTGTTCAAAGCAGTATATGTATGCTAACAACTGGTCTATTCTGTTGGTTCAATTAATCGGGCTCAGATTATTAATGAAGTATGATTTCAATTTAAATTAACTGAAGTTATATGTAGTTATAGGTATTTTACAGTAGGAAATATGATTTTAGTAAATATATGTATAATTATACTCATATTATTAAGTAGATATAAATTTAGAAACGATGACTTGGGTTTGGAATGCCATGAACCGCCCATGCTGCTGAGTGGAAAATACTAAGAAGACACTTTCTTGAACTTTAAAAAAAAAACAGAATATCGCCAATACCATTGCTTATATTAATTTTAAATGTGTTTTTGATTTAAATTTTATATTCAGTATTTTAAATCGGCTATTTTAACTTTGAAACACTTTCTCGTCTGATTTGTGCCAATTAAAATAAAATACAATATAAATTCGAAAGGAAAGTTTAACTACATAGTTGTAGCCGCGTTACGTGCAACGGAGAAAACTCAACCGTTCAGCTGAAAACGATTCTGTGGGTACTTGGAAGGTTCGATGAAAGTTTTAATGATAGAAAATAGCCGACACGAAGGCAATATATATTAGTTTTTTTTTCATTGTTCATAATATGAGCGCGGGTAATTTAGAGGCTTTCCTCGAGGGGTTTCCACCGAATTTTCCTCCGACGGGAACGCCCTGTTTTAGTGGTTGTTTGCGGGAAAATCAGACCGACGCTGACTAATTATCGACTTGCTTCGCATTTCAACGAAAAAGCTGAGCATTCCATATTTTCCAAACAATAAAGGTGATTTAGAATGGAATCAAAGAGTTATAATACAATTTAATCAGGTCACAAATGTTATAAATTCACGTCCAAAACTAGGCATTTTTCAACTCTCACACAATTTTTACTCCATAATCCAAGAATGATCGATCGTTTCGATACTGTGTAAACTGTAAATTGTTCCACTAGAATAGAGAAATGGTTTACGGACTAAGCTGTGGCTATAAATATTGAAATATTTTATAAAAAATAAAAAAAATAAACAGGAGAACGTACGTATTTATTATATCTAAAGCCAAACAGCCATAAATTATATGATCCGCGAATTTAATATGTCCGTGATAAAATTTGATAGCACACATGTTATCGCGTTGAAAATGATTCTAAATACAATTTTGACATCATCGGATTAGAAGATGTACGTATATATTTTTTCAAGTATGATAAAATTATCCACATATTTGTGCAAAATTTACTTCTTTAGTTTTAAAGAGAGTATTCATTAAAACTAAAGGCTAACATTTGGATCCAGGAAATGGACATAAACTTAGAACACGTGTTAAAAAGACAATATCTCTACTTTTTCGGTATTTATATGTGATTTAGAAAAGTAATATATTACTTTTTATAAAAATAAATCCTTCAGCTCATGCAATAATCTAATTCTGGTTGATTATAATCAGGTCTAAAGTAATTTCGAGTTTCAGGCTTTGGTTTTGAAGCATTTCTTGAAAAATCCGTAATATAAATGGGTACCATTTTTCGGCCCGGCAAATAAAAAGAATGCCCCTCTCTAAAATAGCTCACACGACAGATTCCGTTTGCAATAACAAAAATAAAATTTGACGAAAATAAATACCGACCCTAACAACCTAATCTTAAATGAATAGGGCCATCCTTAACTTAACCTAACCTAATCTAACCCTTAAATAAATAACTGTAAAGATATTACAATTACCCAGTGAAAATGTAACTATGTAGTTATGATTTCACTGAAACGTCAAATTTTATTTTTTTTACTGGCAACCCGTTTGAAGTTTGATTTGCCGAGCGAACGCCGATTTCGTCGTGCGAGCTATTTTAAAGATGCTAATTTGACATAAAATATCGATTTTCAATTTTCGTGTTATTTATTGTACAGCCGTGCCAAAAATATTATCAATACATAAAATTATATAAAATTGAATGTCTGTTTGTTTGTCTGTCTCGTATAGGCTCCTTAACCACTCAACCGATTACGATGGAACTTTCAGGATTTGTTGTATGCATGTCCGGGAAGATTACAGTGAAAAAAAAACAGGAAAAAAAGCCTCTTAATAATAATATTCGTAATTAAGATTTTACCGACGTGAAAGTATGAAGCTCCAATGTGTAGTCAAGGAAATGTGTTTGTTGGTAACCACGTTAACAGGTTGGTTTATGACAACACGGAGTTGAAGAGACCTTACTCCACGGCGTTGAGCTCCAACCATCATTGAAACGGGAACGGGAACGGGAACGGGAACGGGAACGCAACGGAAAAGGGAATGGGAACGGGAATTGCATGCCTTATTCTGGCATTGCAACGCATGCCGGGTTCAGCTAGTCCCATATAAAATAGTTATATTTAGAAAGCACGCTTCAGTTAATGGAATATGAAATAAGTTTAATCATAAAGAGTTCCTGCTACCAGAACGTCATTTAAAAAGGGAATTTTAATTTTATTTTTACTTTGTAAAATCAAAATTTTTAAATATGATGGTACAATAGTAAGCAAATAGAAACAATGGACTGTTAAATGTACAATGCAATTTACTTTTGTACTTCAATTGTACTTTTGTACAATTTACTTTGTATGAAAAAGATTGATGTAACTTAGTAGGTACTATTAGACAAAGCCAAGTACTTCATGTGCTTAGCCAAGCCAAGTAGATTCATGTACTTAGTAGGTTCATGTACTTAGCCAAGCCAAGTATGCACTTAGTAGATTCATGTACTTAGTAGGTACTATAAGACAAAGCTAAGTTTAATTTAAGTAACTTTTAATTACAAGAAAAATCGACCAATTGTGAGACGATAGTAATTTCACGTTTATCATCTCGAGGGGAATAGATTGGAGCTAAAGCAAATTAATTTTAAAAGCTTCTACCTCCCTCATTCATATTGTTCTACATCAAAGCAAGTTCACTCTGTAAATCTGAAACGCTTACAAATTTACACACAGAGAGCATTAAAAATTTCAATTTATTACAGCAATGGAACGTTTAGATGTAAAATAACCAGTAGATCGCGAGTCGTTCGAAGCCTTTTGAAAATCAAGACGGTCTAAGAAGATCTAAAAGTGTTTATTTACGAATCTCAGCTGCAGAACTCTCGCCGAACGTCTCGGGCAAATAAACTAAAGTTTTTCTTTGTGAACGAGGGCGCTAAACTACGATTAAACACGAACTCGTATTTCAGTTCGAAACGATCAAATTTTCCATTAACTTTCCGCATTTCAACCGCGTCGACACTCGCGAAACGATTATACACACGTATAATGGACACATAGAACATATTCGAAGTTTGTGTGTCTGTATGACTTCATCAAACGAAATTTGAATTTATGTATGTATGTATTTGTGGCTGTGTATGCCGTGGGTAAATTATTGAAAATAAGATATACGCAGAATCGTTTCAAAGGATTAATTAATTTGCATCGGTAAATTTAATGAGGAACGATCACATTGATACGTAATTTTAATTGAATTCAATAAAATTATGTATTTAGCTACTATTTGTATATATACATATCCAATGTAGAATTTATTTCGAAATGTACATATGTATGTGGTACATATGGATGTTGACTTGTCGTTAAGCTTTAAGTCACAAAAAGTTTCCGAGACTTTAGAGTGGAAAGTTTCGATAGTTTAACGAGGACACTTGGTTTTTTCTTTTTTTTTTTATCTTGTGTCTATCTACTTGGATGTTTTAAAACATGCAAAACGCTTCACACTTTTAAATTGAAATTTATAAAAAATAATAAACGGAATAGCGTCTTGCAAGGGTTACTTTTTGATTAATATGTAAATATATAATTTACATAGCTACATATGTAGATGATTGTGTAGCTAAATTATGTATATAATGTTATAATTAAAATGATTGTTTTCACAATAGAGCCAATTGAATATTTATTAAAATACTACAATTTTTTTTTTATATTTGAGCCAATGAGCTATTGTTATATATTTTTTAATATGTACATAAAATGAATAAGTAAATATTTTGAAATGTATTATTAATTTATAACATGTCTACATATTTTTATAATTATAAATAAACTAGGGTTTTTACCCGGTTTCGATCGGTATTTGTAATCGCTTAAAAATGGTCAATCTAATAGTATGCATTTTATTAAATTTACTTGAATAGTTTTATTTTAATTATATTGAATTGAACGTCACGGATTCTACGACCCAAACAAACAAACATACATACAAACTCTCTTTCGAAATCATACATTAGATAAGCAGCAGGAAATGTTATTATTTGATTTAAAAAAATGTATATTTACAAAAATTTAACACAAAATCCAAGTTATTATTTCTCTCCAAAACATTATGGATTTATTTTCAAACAATTAAATAGTGGCCATTATTGAACTATTTTTGCTTGGGTGGCTTCTGGTATTTGTGATTATTGATAAAATAAAATCACCATCGTCATCATTTACAGCCATTCACCATCCACTGCTGGATGAAGGCCTCTCCAACACGCTTCCATTCGTCTTTGTTTTGCGCAATTCTCATCCATCTCACCCCACACATTTTTCTAATTTCATCCACCCATATTCTTTGCAGCCTCTTTCCTTTTACATTCTCTCGGATACCATTCCAGAACCAATCATTCATTCTTCTAGCCACATGACCCACCCCTTGCCATTTCGATCGCATCACTTTTTCCACTATGTCAACTACCGTTCCGTTTCCTACCCCTTCTCGCTATGCCGATAATACAACGTTTTATCGTTCTTTGAATTCTATTTATATATGCATGTTAACCTAACCAGCAGCATAGATCAGTGGTTAGCATGAAATGCTTTTAATTGTGTGGTCCCGGGTACAATCCCTGGCGCAACTCTCATCCATCTCACCCCACACATTTTCCTTATTTCGTCTGTGGTCATCTTTTTACTCTTTTGCATTCTTTCGGGTACCATTCTAGCACTTCTTTTGTCCATCTATCGTCCATTTCCATTTCAATCTCTTCACTCTATCCACTATATCCACAACTCTTGTCATACTTCTCATCCATGTATACTGTTTTTCCACGTTATGCCAAGCGAGGGGAATTCATTTGTGAAGGATGATTGAAATTCCATGGAAAATATTCGGACTAGGCTTTCAACACGATTGAAATTTTCCAATGGACTGTTATTAATGCAGTCAAAATTTCAATATTTCTTATTGACTGAAAGGAATAGATGAAAAAAAAATCTCAACAGTAACATTCTGATGACCCATTAGGAAATTTCAGTGACATACTTTTTACCAATAGCCAATTAGAGCGCGTGTTCGCCGACTTGGAGGCCAAATAGTCTTGTTTTAGTACGACTGTGGTAGGAAAAGAACACGGAGGGGTGTCTTCGGCGCTGCTGATTTTATTGAAATACAGTTTTATTGTCTTCACGTCAATCATGTTCGATGATGGTGGTGTGGGTGGGTAGGAGGTAGATATAAAAGTGACGTAAAATGCGGCGAAACCTATCCAATATTTCGCTGATTTACGGCCGAACGCTTTACAATGAGACCGTAAAAATGCCGCTCGATACGCCTATAAATATTGAAAGTGGATGCTTTCCTCCAAATCCCTTACAAACATTGTACACAGCTCGCTGTTGCTGTGGAGCAATTGGATCTCATTTAAAAATGCTTATTATTTGTAGGGAAGCCTCAAAAATACAACTTTTATTTTAATTTAGGGGATCTGCGAAAATAAAGGCATTCTATGTTTGTACATACAGGTACATAGAATGGTCGTCAATTTGGTATTCCATGATTCAATATATTATACTATAGGCTTAACCTACTAATTTTCCTTATTAACCACAAATCATACATAAAATAGCATTAGTACAGTTAGTAATTATAATTTGATATCAATATTTGCTATATCAATATTGATGTTTGCCTAACGTCTGGTAGAGGTCTTTTTTACAAGGATTTTTTTTATTAAAAAATGACGTGTATCTACATACTGTTGTAAATAGAAACGTACAAACACATTTGCCTGGCATTGCTCGGGCGTTATTGTGTGGGAACCTTTCGAAATTGAGCTCCAAAAAGCGTCTACGGTCTAAAACTTTTAAGAGGCTGTTTATTTAAATATTATTATTCCAAAACATGTCTACGTTTGACTTGTATGTAAGTTAGATAGGGTACTATTAGATAGTATATATGTATGTATGTATGTAATAGGGTGTCTAATTTCCTGGACTTGTTCAATTCCCAGGATACGGGACGGAGCATGAAGCGTTCCTGGGATTCCCGGGATACCGAGGAATATATGTAAAAATTGCTTTTTTTAAAATACGTAAAAAATACATATATATTTTTTCATTTCTTAGCATTTCATTTATAAAGTTGAGGCTATTTTAATTTACGTTATTTTTTAGTTTTGTCTTTGATAACTCCTTATTTAATTTTTCATTCATCAAACACACTTGTCTCGTCTTCATCAGAATCTAAAAGACTATCTTCCATTTTGGTGTCGATTGAATTGATATGAAAGTTATTAAGAGCTTTCTTAGTCATATACATATGTTTATTTTAAACATAAAAATGGCGGAAAAAATTAATGCAAAAATAGTAAAAAAAGTTTTTTTACAACTAGGCTTTTCTATGTTTTGTATATAAAAATATAAATTTCGTATAATATTGCAGATCGGTCTCTTCAAAGAGCAGCCAAAATCAGAGAGTTGTAAACAAACTGTCAGACATGAATGTCAACAATGAAGTCTCGGCGTTTGGCCATAAGACAAATATCGAATTATAACATTTTAACATTCAATATATAACCTATTAGTGAATTAAAAATATATATGAGATATAATGAGAGCCTTCTCTCTCCCCCCGTTGTATATCCTCACTTAATTTGCGCGAGCAGGATACAACAGGAACAAGAGGAACAGGCTTTTCCTCCCGTATCCTGCGCGCGCACATTAAACAAGGCTGTATGACAAAAAGAGAGATAATTTCACCGCATGCCACTGATGTATATATATATATATATATATATATATATATATATATATATATATATATATATATATATATATATATTATATGTACATAGTACCATTTACCAAACACCATTTTTTTTTGATCTTTCGACTTAAGATCTTTCGATTTTCGATCTTTGCCTTCCGATATTTGCTTTTTTGATCTTTTGACTTTCGATGCCGTGAGTTAAACCCATACAAAGTCGCTTTCAAAATTATATGTATATTAGATGAACAAAACAGCTATTGATAAAATTATTATTATTATTTTTTTTATTTTTATTTTTTTTTTATTTCATACCAGGAAGGCATTACAGGTAAACCCCAATGCGCCTTCCTGGCCAAATTACAAACAATATAGCATTTTTTTATTATATAAGTCGCTAAATTACGAGACACTGACTTAAACTCGACAATTAACGAGACATCTATGAATTGTACATACATTTTTATTGTAATATTTACATTAATCATACTCAAATAGTGGTGACATAGTGGGTAGGAAGGATTTTTAGCCAATTTTTAATCGGGAATCGTTTCAACAATGAAATCAGAGAAAATTGGCAAACTCTGATAGGAAACGATCAACCAGGAGTCACAAATCCTGGTCTGACCAGCAGCATTACAGAAATTCTTTTCAATCGAGGTCAGCTCAAGGGATCGAACTCGGCGCCTCTCAGTGTTAAGCAGAAGCTTAACGACCGAGCCACGCTGCTGGATATCATATTTAAGATTAGAGGATGCGATATTTGTACGTAAATGTGTGCTAAGACTGGAATGACGGACGTGAAAGTGATTGGTAGGATGAATTCAAGACGATGACAACTTTTATTCTTATATATGTAATATATCAAATGACATAGGACAACCAAGAAAATTGAATATCGTTTGCGAAGTTTTCCACTAAGTGTGGAACCACATTGCGAAAAAAAAAGCGAAACATACAGGTAGGCGCGAGTTGAGCGCCGTTCCTCCATCAGTAGCAGGAAAAAGGGGAATAAAGAGAGCGGCAAATCCTCGTCGGATAAGAGGAGGAGATTGGATAAAAGGTGGTGCTAGGGATGACTGGTACAAATTAGATACAGGATACGAGCGATTTTATCGCAACGGTGGCGTTTGCTCCCGGTACATGTTACGTGTGAATTATGAGAGTGTCGGCGACCATCGCCGCAAATGCTTCTTGGCACACAGGATCAGGGAGGGGCCCTCAATTATTCCCCTTTTTCCAAAGACGAAAAGCAAGATTTATGTGTTTCGGTGTGTGTGTGTGTGTGTGTGTGTGTGTGTGTGTGTGTGTGTGTGTGTGTGTGTGTGTGTGTTCTCCATTTGCGAATGCATTCAATGGGAACGCGCCCGGTCCTACTAAATACGAACCCACCCACCCGCCCTGTTGAGGGAAATCCCACTGAAAGGTTTAGTGATTCAAATCCCTGTATGGATTTAGTTTCGTCAGTGTGTGTGTGTATGTTGCGACTTTCAAGGTAATGTTGTTCATTATAAAATTGAGATAAATGAATTGGCTAATCTGGTTTAAGCTTGACGCGTTCATTCTGTTGTGATCTGGTTGGATTAGTGGATTGTTGTTTTAATGATTCTGTATTAAATTTTGTTTTGTTTTGTAAAATAAATGAAGCCGTATTTTTTATTTAAAACTTGCTGAACCCGGAATACATTGCAATACCAGAATAAGGCATGCAATTCCCGTTCCCATTTGTTGGAAAAACAAAGGCAGCGAACACGTTGGTCGTGACGCGAAAACATTTGAAATTATAGCGTTGCAATGACACCCATTCCCGTTTTTCCCGCTTCCGTTCCCGTTTTTTCCCGCTTTTTTTCACAGTAATCTTCCCCGAAATGCATACAACAAATCCTGAAAGTTTCATCGTAATCGGTTCAGTGGTTTAGAAGCCTATTCGAGACACACACACACAGACATTCATTTTTGTATATACATACATATATAGACTAGCTGAACCCGGCATGCGTTGCAATGCCAGAATAAGGCATAAAATTCCCGTTCCCGTTCCCGTTCCCATTTGTTGGAAAAACGCAGGCAGCGAACATATTTAAAATTGTTCAATTATTTGTTTATTTTACCCTAACAACGCAGGCCGCGACGCGAAAACGTTTGAAATTATTGCGTTGCAATATCACTCATCCCCGTTTTTCCAGTTTCCGTTCCAGTTTTTGGCCGATTTTTATTTCACAGTAAGCTTCCTGCACATGCATACAATAAGTCCTGAAAGTTCCATCTTAATCGATTCAGGAGCCTATTTAGACAGACAGACTGACAAACATTCAATTTTATATACATATATACAGATATTAGTGGTTTTGCCCGGCTTCACTCGGTATTTGTAATAAGCAAAACTTAAACATGGCAAAACAATCTAATAGTAAACATTGATATATTTTTTTTATTAAAATTATTTGAATCGGAAAAAAAAAATTGACTATATCGATATCGTCGTCATAGATACTTTGATTTGTTTTCGATGCTTCCAACAAACCTTTAAAACTTACATACAATGTCTCTTTCGAAATTATCATATGAATCAACTTACGTGGGTTGGATGGAATATATTTCAGCTAGTCAAAATATATAACAACTGAAAAAATACTTTAACAATTGGTACCAGGTCAGATGGAATATATTCCAACTAATCAAAATACATTACAACTGAAAGATACACTTCAACGAAAACATATAAATATAATATATTGGAGTGTCTCACGTATTCCTGAAAATTTAGACGTTTTTCTAGTACTCCAGTTGAGTAGATGTTGCATAGTTTTTTTAAAGATGTAAAATAAAAAAAAATGTAGCCCTACTACATAATGATGCAAAATTATTAAAGCTGGTTTTATATATTAAATAAAAATAATATGCATAGTAAGTTTGTTGATATTTTTAAATAGGCTTTTAAGGTATTTTCTGCCATTATACATTATATAATATATACAGTATTTTCGTCCATTTCGATAAAAATATAGAAAATGTTGTAAAATATACATATTTTATATTGATTACTAGACTAGAATAAACCTAAGGCGTATTATGTACATATATAATGTAAATGTACTTGAATAATAAAAAAAAAACATTTAAAAATCTAAAAATAAAATGAGCTTATTTTTGATGAAAATGAAACCATATGCCAAGAACCGTTTTTTTATTCACATACTACATTTAAATGAATTAAAAAAAGTAATTATGTTTTTGCAGATTCCTTTAATTTTTTTTAAGTCCATATTATAGTTGAATGACTATTTGGTCTGAAGATTAATACGAATGGCTTGAAAATTGACTTGGAAATTCGGTATGTAAACCATTCCGTAAAATAGTGAAACTAAAAGTGGAGGCATTTAAATTTTTACACACTGAATCAATAATTCAACGTTGTATAAAATATATTATCAATGATACGATTCGAATAATTTATTGACTTACAGTTGTATTACGTAAAAGCTTTCCATTAGGAAAATTTCAGAAATAAAATTTACATATGGTACCAATACTTTCCGGCAAATGATAAATATGTCCGTAGAAAATTTATTAAGTACAAATACTTTATCAACTTTATTTCTTTCACGTAAAATTATGACAAATTTTTCATTATTATGTAATATGTATGAATTTTCAAATGGTTTTCATCACAAAGCAATATTTTATATGTAATGTGAAGATAGCAACGAAACTTCGCACGTGAATTTGATAATACTGTGACTATATGGCATTTTTTTTGTATTGTTTCCAGTGGCGTACCACGCAATGTGGCAGTTATTGATGGGACTGAGCTGGATAACTGTCACGCTATCTGATAACTTCTTCACTTCTTCCGTAACGACTTGTCCCACTGAGTGCATCTGCCTTTCTCAATCACAGGTTGTATTCCAATGTTTTATTTATATTTTTTTTATTACAAATATGTACAATATAATACCATAATAATTAAGAAAAAAAGTTAGCCAAAAATAGCATTAAAATTAAATCAGACGAAAATTACAGAGCGAAATTTGCATTTGTACAAAAAATATTGAAAATTTTGATGCCTTGAGCGTTGTTTGTGGTTAATTAAAATTTTAACTAAGAGCATTATTGAGCGTTTGAAATTGAAATTTAGATACGTAATATTTAAAATGTTGTTTATTTTTGTTTTAGTCAAATCTGATTTAAATTTTGTATAAGGTATTACAAATTTTGAATTTAAATATCCATTTACGTGCGTGCAAAATGTAATAATTATAAATCTCATCGAATAAATTTTGCTTGATTAATTGCCCTAGTGTCAATGGTGCTTGTTTGCTTAGGCGGCCGTTTTATTAAATGAAAAATGATTTGTATTTTAATGAGGAAATATTTTTGACCCAATTTTACATGATTTGAAAACAGCTGAAGAGCCTTAAAGACTATATACTTATATAAATATGATATAATTTAGTAGATTAAAAAAAAAAAACTACTATGACCGACAAGTCTCGTTCCCGTTGAATTCAACGGGTGGCTGTGGAAAGGAATTGATACACGAATTAAAATAAAGTCATATATAAATATAGTGTAAGGTAATTTATATGTGCGGGCTCGTATTAATCGTAAAAAGTGAAGCGCTCATTAAACGCTAACCACGTCGAAATGATGAATGAATGTGTGTGTGTGTGTGTGTCTTCGTGGATGTGTTTATGTGTGTACGCTCCCACGCAGTGCATGTGACACTGACCTCACCCGTTTGAACGCAAGTTCTCAATATCAGGAGCACATGTCAGATACTCCACACCACCCCACGTATCCACTACCCCGATTCCCCGTGTCCCCTTGTCTTCTCGGTCGTCACGCCACATCCCTATGCATAATTACATATACTCCTGGTATGTATGGTACTAGTGTTATGCCCGTTGATTTCAACGGGCAGCTTCGGAAAGGAATTGATACACGAATTAAGTAAAGTAATATGTTATATATATATATATATATATATATATATATATATATATATATATATATATATATATATATATATATATATATATATATATATATATATATATATATATATATATATATATATATATATATAATATAGCGTAAAGTAATTTATAGGCGCACGCACGTATTAAGAGGGCTGGTGTCCAGCCCTCTTAATGCGCCGTTCACTCGTTCTAAATGATGAATTAATGTGTATGTGTGTCATTCATCACTCGGCCTGACGTCGTACATGCCTGTCGTCGCTCGGCCTGACGTCACATGACGATCCACACCCCCTCCCCCCACTTTCATGCGTCTCCTCGACCACTTGACTGATTGGCTGTGTGTCCACGGTCTGGCACATACACACATCGACAAGCGCTGTTTGTTTTATTATATGCCAGCAGCACAGCTCGATCGTTAAGCTTCTGTTAACGCCGAGAGGCGCCGGGTTCGATCCCAAGAGCTGACTGGTTGAAAATAATTTTTCTGAGTATATCTGTAGTGCTGTTGGTCAGACCTGGATATTTGTGACTCCTGGTCGATCATTTCTTATCAGAGTTTGCCAGTTTTCTCTAATTTCATTGTTGAAACGGTTCCCGATTAAAAATTGGCTAAAATCCTTCCTACCTACTATGTCACCACTATTTGAGTATGATTAATGTACAATAAAAATTATGTATAACGTATAGATGTCTCGCTAATTTGCGAGTTTTTCAGTGACTCGTAATTCAGCGACTTGTATAATAAAAATGCTGTATTGTTTGTAATTGGTCAGGAAGGTGCATTAGGGTTTATCTGTAAGGCTTTACTGTAATAAAATGTAATAAAACATAAAATAAAATAAATAATTATTTTTTAAATTTTTATGTAAATAAAATATAGCATAGAACTAAGCCTATATATGTAGTTGAACAAAAAATTATTTTTACGGATTTAAGCTGTCAAATATCTGACGATCTGGTAGCAGAGCGTGTAGAAGATATGTACGTAATATTTAATACTGAATATATTGTGAAAAGTATGTCGATTTTTCGTCCACTCGCGTCTGTTTCAATTAACCTTTGGGTTGATGTATAATAAATACGGCAATAATAATTCCATTAGGGCGATTCTTTCATTTATAATTTAGGCGTCGCTGTCAGTCGACCGGAAACAGAAATAGGCAGCCACAACTCCTTCGATCCCCTTGCGAATAAGAGAAAATTTGTAATTTTATTATAAATTTAGTACTGCAATTCTTCACAGAATAGTATTCATTGAATAACGATTAATAAAATATGATTTTTTGCCCATCGAGTAATTGCAATTTTTTTTCAATTAGTCACACTAAATAAATAGCAAACAAATGAATAATCACTATACTCAAATATATATTAGAAATGGTATAAGTATACATAGATTATTTATTTATTAATTTTAAAATTTTGTCTTTGTGACATTATAGAATAGTTCCAAGTCGTTACTATGGCTAAACAAAAAAAATATTTAATAATAAGAAAATAAAACATTAAAAATCAAAATAAACATAAATATTTATTTATTTATTCAACACTCACCACTAGACCAGGAGCGTGGTTTAGTGGTGAGTGTTGTATTCTTTCGTGGAGGGTGTCACGGGTTCGATTCCAACTAGAGTCTCGTTGTTGGCCAGACCTTGGTTTGTCGAGGTCGATCGTTTCTTATCAGAATTTGCCAATTTTTCTTATTTTCATTGAAACGGTTCCTGTAAAATTGACTTTTCTTCTCCAATTTTCTATTGCAAACCTTGAGTTATTGTTATATTTCAGGTTTCGCCAGATTCCTCTCCATAGATGTCTCTGTGGATGTTTATTGAATATAAAAAAAAATCGTATTGTTACATGAAAAATGTTATTGATCGTATTGTATACGATGTTTGTAATGTCTGTCCATAGATGTCAGGTATTGTTTCGATGTATGTAATAATTGTGTATTTAATATACATATGTGTATATAATTTCTTGAGTCTTAATCTGTTTAGCGCACTTGTTGCTTTGGAGCAATCTTTTAAGCGAGTGTGCATGATTTACTTAAAAAAAAAAAAAAAATTACATATTAGCCACAGTAATATTATAGAATACTCTAGCGCATCATTGTGACCAGATATATGTATAGGCATAATAAAAATACTATATACATATTTAAGAAAATAAGCGAGACATCTACATATGTATGTTTAAAATAATATTTTTTTGAAATTATATTCAAATAGTGGTGCAATGGTGGGTAGGATGGATTCTGCCAATTTGATGGAGGAACCGCTTCAAAAATAAAATCAGATACTTTGGCAAACTCTGATAGGAAACGATCGACCTGGAGCCACAAATATCCAAGTCTGACCAGCAGCATTTAAGATTATATTCAGAATTAATTATTTTCAATCGAGGTCAGCTCAAGAGATTGAACCCGGTTACCTCTCGGTGCTTAACACCAAGCAAGCACCGGTCACGCTGCTGGCTAATATAGTATTGACTGAAATATCACATTCCTTGAATGCCTAGATGAAAAAATTGAAAGGGAATGAAATAAGTTATAGGCGGCGCAGTTGGATTGTCACTAAATTTGAACTTAAACCAAGATCTAAAATTGAAAAGACAAGTCTCATTAAAATATCAAATATACAATAATAAAAAATATACTATTTTAATTAATAAATAAATATGTACGACTGAAATTAATGTAACTGTAGAATTCACACTGTCCGTATAAATATGTACACAAATAATGAATACAAATATTCTATGTATAATTAAGGTGATTAGCGAAACAATTATTATTATAGAAACATGTACATACGTGTGTACATATGTATTAGTTGCTTTAAATCCGAGAATTACCTTATATGTAAATGTGACACACAATTAAAATAAATTATGTAAGCTACATTTGCTTTGATATACAGTCTATTTAAGCACATAATTTAAAAATCAGTTGTAAATCTGTAAGTAAACAAACATGTATTCATTCTTTTTGCATTTTTTGGTACGATACATGTCATTTCCTCATTATATTCTACTAGTTTTGTTCCCGTTGATTTCAACGGGTGGTTTCGAAAGGAATTGATACACGAATTAAAATAAAGTTGTGTGTTATATATAAATATAATGTTAAGTGATTTATTGGTACGCCCACGTATTAATAGTAAAATGCTGAGTGCGCGCATTACACGCTCGCCTATTCAACCTGTTCACCCGTTTGAAATGATGAATGAATGTGTGTATGTCTTCGTGGATGCGTGTATATGTGTACGCTCCCACGCAGCGCATCTGACTCTGACGTCACCTGTTCCAAGTCAGGTGCTCAATATCAGGAGCACATGTCAGACGCTCAGGTCCTCACTTCCCCCTACCCCCCTTCTCCGCTACCCCACTTCTCCGCTACCCCACTTCCCCGATATCCCGCTTTCCCATTACCCTGCTTCCTCGCGTTTCCTCCACACGATCGGTCATCACGCCACATCCCAATAGCGGATGCTTAAAATGAACGCATTGCTCAGAATGTATCGTCGTTGCTCTAATTGGTCAAACGTTTGACCACATCACGCTGATTGGTTGTGCACCTCGTTCGCGTGTATTTATTTTATTAAATATCTCTAGTCACAACATATGTATACTCCTAGAATTCTAAAATTTGTTTTTTCGGAATCTTCATACTGGTCGACGTATCCGCCACATACCCACAAACATACTTACATCGCGTCCGTTTTTATATATGTATATTATTTCATTAAAAAAATTCTCACAGCGATTTCAGTGGAATTAATTCGAAAAACAAACACAACTTCGAGTATATACCTAATACATATTTGAAATATATTACTACACTAAATATTGAACGTGGTTCTCAGAATTCCAGGCACTTATTGGTAAGCAATCAGTCTTTAAAACGACGGTGCTTCAATGGCCGTATAATATAGAATACCTATCTGGCTGATTTATGATTCAATTTCACAATTTTAGATAAAGTTTAATATAAAATGATAAAAGCCGGATCTCGATAATGCGAAGCCGCCACGCGGCGAAAATTCAATAAAACGATAGTGTTAGATTAGCGTTTAATTAATTGAAACTGCGATTTCAATACACGCGATGTCGGCCATTTCGAATATAGCCTGCGAATGATCACAATAATTATAATTCTATGCGGAAATACGTCGACACGAATATAATATGATAGTTTTAATTTTATGATGATGCGTGCTTTGCAGGTATAGTTCGCGAACACGCTAATCGCTTACTAAACCAAAGTTTCCAAATTGGATAATCTGTGAGCATTTGAGGGGTCTAAGGGGATGGATATTGAAGAAAAAAGCAGATGTTATAAGCTCAGCCTTACGGGGGAGAGGAGGCTCTAGGACCTCACCCGGATTCCTTTTCAATTTCCTGTTCCAGGTTCTTTATTATATTTCAGTTCTGGATTCTTTTTTCATTTCCTGTTTCGGATTCCTTTTTCAGTTCCGGATTCCGATACCTTACTCAGTTCCGGATCCGGATTCCTGTTTGAGTTCCGGATCCTGATTCCTTTTTCAGTTCCGGATCAGGATTATTTTTTCAGCTTCGGTTCCTTTATATATACAAAAAACTATTCGTTGAGTGTGTAATTTCTGATTGGCTGTCATTAAATTTTTTTTTCGATTCAAATAAATTTAATAAAAAAAGAAATGAATGACATGTTTAAGCGGTTTATATTATAAATACCGAGCGGAGCTGGGTAAAACCACTAAAAATAAATTAATTGTAATATAAATTATATAATGTAATAATATGTAAATATGGCAAAATAATAAATAAATATATATGTAATTGTGTATATAAGAATATTCAGAAAAAGAATTCAGATGCGGCGCATGTTTATATTTCGTAATTGTAAAATTTATTAAGTAATTTCTTGAGTATTTGAAATTTAAAATTACATAAATATTTTGGTGAAATTTAAAAATTGCAATCTTGACTACCCTTACAATTCAAATGTTATTTTAAATAGATAGTTTGGTATGCTGTGGTTGAAACTGAAACTTAACTCATAATATTTAATCACTGAAAATTATTAATATATTATATTATATATAACGTCAAGTTAAATATTTTCGTTGTCATATTGACAATTTTTACGAGTGCCTTGTAATTTTCTTTCCCACAATATTAGGTTTTGTTCGTGGGGGGGGTATTTTCGTATGAAAGTTTTCGCATTGAGACGTTGATCGAATATTAGATGGGAAACGTGTCTAACTCGCGTATGTACATACATACATATTATTCGACTAATATGAAATAAGTTTACATTTATAAGGTCTCGAAGGAATAAAAATGAAATTAGGTTCGATTAAATTGTGCGTTCTCATGAGAATGTTTTACTTTAAGAAGAAAAATTTTACGTGAATAAAAAAGCGTGTTTTCATAATTAATTTTTTAATATAGTTCGTCGTGAAATCCCGCGAGGATCATCTGTGCAGAACTTTGTTGTTGAAGCAAAATATTAATTTCGTCTTACGCTCAAGGTTAATTAATGTTATGTTATTAATAATAGTGAGGTGAAAATATGTTTCTCAACTCAAAGTTAAAGTTACAAAGATATCAAGATGTCATAAATGAAAGTAAATTGGAAAAGTACATATTTTGGAGAGTTATTAAAGAATTATAAAGCAGCAAATAAAACGTCTGAAAGTATGATTTTTTTTTTTAATATTCATGTTTTTTATGTATTTAAATCAATCATATAAAAGCGAATACAAATTACTGGAATAGTTACTTATAGTTTCACAATAATTGGTTTCAATATCAATTTGGTTTAGGATATTTATAAAGTTTGTGCCAATGATGAAAAATTATAAACTGTATTCAGTAATAATTATTAATTGGTATTTTCCGATAAAGCCGGCTATTTCTAGGTTTCGCTGGGCGTTAATCTTTCCAAAACAAGTCTATGGTCTAAGTTAGGGTACTGTGAGATGTTGATGAATGGATTATTCCCCACAAGTGGATTACCCACACGAGAATTGCCTGTGTTTTTCCATAGTTTTTATCATGTTTTTTGCAAATTGGTTTTATTTTTGAAAGCTGTTTATTAGCTTCCCTTTGTTGGTTCAGTGAAATTTCTGCCCGTTGAAAATTGGTCCCATTTCCACTCTTTAAATCGCTTTGATATTTTACCGAAATACGGGGGGATAGTTAACATTGAAGTAAGCTAGTGTCTCCAACATGAAACTAGAGCAGTTTAATCATTAACGAACTCATTAAAATTTAGATCGGAATCTTGTGTCAGATCGAAGCGATGACAGCCAGCAATCCAAACGCGACTTTCTACCGCCCCTTTGCAACTCACAGACTTAAAACTTAATCAGTGGTAAAAGTGGCAATATCTGTCTGAATAATACTCGTGTGGGTAATCTTATCGAAAATAATCATATATGCAGTTCTTCAAAGTAATCGTTTGCACAGTACTAGAAGGCATACTATATTTATTTCATCGAACATGTACTCTCGTCTTTACAGATCGCTTCAAAGCGACGAGTGTACTTATACAAATACAATACAATCAATATACATGAGCATTTATACAAATGCGAATTCATATAAGCATCCACAGTGACATCTATGGAGGAATATTTGCCGCATTTTTATAATCAAATTGGCGAACCTCAAGACGCTGAATATCTTGAGATAAGCAAGAGAGATAGGCCCGGACCATACCGAGCAAATTGTCGGCCGACTAGTCGCGCCACAAGAAAGAATGCATGTAAATGTGAGCGACCAAGAAGTCTGGTTGCCTTCAACCAAGTCGCTCGCAAGTCGCTCACAAGTCACTCGGTGTGGCCCGGGTCATAGGGAAGGGATGACAATTTTACAGGAACCGCTTCAATGAAAATCACAAAAATTGGCAAACTCTGATGAGAAACGATCTACCTGGAGTCACAAACCAAGGTCTGGCCTGCAGCGGGACTCTAGTAGGACTTGAACCCGTGACTATTCTACTCTAAAGCATTATATGCATAATATTAATCCACGCCGCTGGTTATATGTTATTAAAGCTTTATTTGAGTATAGATTCTGAGTGCTCTTGTGAAATTTTATAAGAGGATTGGCATAAATGCTCTTCATGCTTGGTTGTCAACCAACCTTTTGCCTCTTAATGTCTCCAAGTGTATTGTAATATATTACGCCAGATCTAGATCTATCCCCAATCGTACATTTCCTTATCTTGCTGGTAACTCTGTACTGAACTGGGTTGATTCTACTGTTTATCTTTAGTAGGACTCGAAACCGTGATCACTTTGCTCAAAAATATAATATGCTAACCACTAGTCCACGCCGCTAGTATGTTATTGAACCATAGCAAAATGTCCAAATACGGCCAAGATATGTTTTTAAAACTAAGATTTCAGTTAATTATTTAATGATTTTATGTCTTTGTACTGAATACATGCTCATTTTGTAGGTTTTATGCAACACTGGTGGTCTGATCGAGATACCATTGCGCTCGCTGCCCACAACTGTGGAGCACTTGTCGCTGACCAGGAACAACTTCCACACCATCAGAAGTGATGCTTTCAATGGCCTGAAGCTGCTCAGGAAGATATCCCTAGACGGCAACAACATATCGACAATCAAACCCTTTGCATTCCGCGGTCTACCAAGACTCAAGGAGCTCTCCATCCAGCACACACCACTGACAACAGTCAACCAGTTCGCTTTTGCCGGTCTTCAAAACCTATCGTCGATATTTCTCGGCCACAACAAGATAGTCCAGATCGAAGGGTATGCTTTCGCTGGCACCAACTATCTCAAAGCCATTATGCTCAACAATAATCCAATCCAGAAGATCATGACGAACGCATTCTCAGGTTTGACGAACGTGGAGCATCTCGGCTTCCCCTCTGGAATCAGGTCGATAGAACCGGACGCTTTCTCCGGTTTGGACATGGTCGGTTCTATTAAGCTTGCTTTCATGGACTTGCCTTCTCTGAGGCCGTACACCTTTAGAGGGATGTCCCACGTTCATATCCTGTCGCTGCAGGAGTCTGATCTTGGGATTATCAGGATAGCGGCTTTTGATGGGTTGTCTTACGTGGAAAATTTGAATATATTGAACAATAAAATAGACGCTGTTCAAGAGTTGAATATCGGGTATAATAATAGTGTGCGCGTGTTGAGGTTACACGGGAATCATTTGCTGGAAGTGCCAGGTCCTGGAGTGGTCACCATTGAAGGTGTTGATGTGTTGAGTGTCAAAGGGAATCATTTTCCCTGCGACTGCAGAGTGCATTCGTTGATTGAAGGACCTTTGGGAAATGCATCGACGGGTGATTTCTTGACTACTAATTTTTGCATATCACCTTTAGAGGTGCACGGCCATGCTTTGGCTGACGTCAATATTGATGAAATTGGCAGGTGTCACGAGCACGTGACCAAAGGTAATTTGGACTCGTCTAAAAATGGCGTCTCGAATGCAGCAGCCATAGTGAGATGTATATTCGTGCACCTGTTGGTTATATACAGTGCTTTTTTTTCAATTTTACTGAGACGCTTGTGACAAGAACATTAAAGTCGGCCTAAAGTCTCATTCATCTAATGTTTCATGTTTTTTTGAAAAATATCGCAAATGGTGTATTTAAAGCTTTTTTTTAAATAAAAAAAAAATCAATCGTCAATATCAATATGTGCCAATTTTAAATAAATCATTTAATCAATGTGTTACCTATGTAAAATTTAAAAATAGTAAATTTTTATGTATAATAATAATAATAATAATAATAAAATATTGTGTGGAAAAGAAGACTGTCGGTATTTGTAAATAATCTTGTATACGAAAAATATACTGATGATGCTGTTTTATGTTTTTAATAAATTGTTTATGTTTGATAATTTCATTGTAAACGAATATTTTATGTTTAATTAAAGTTACATATTTTTTAAAATATTGTATAACAATACATATCTTTTTTCATTATCAATTAAAATAATATATGAATTGTTTATCAAAAAAAAAATATATATACATATATGTATGTATGTGGAAGAGTAGTCGTATTATCACAGTGAAAAATCATAATATTTATTTAAATTTTGGCAAATACCGATATTTGTTACGTTACATAAATGTTGTCTATTATTATGTTGGAATTTGTATAAAATATCTGCTGTTTAGTAATAAGCTAATAATCAAATTGATTTATCGATGTATAATAATTTAATTTAATTTATTTGATGTTAGTCAGAATTCGTATTTCAATATGTCAGATTATGAAAAAAAAAAAAGATAAATTATTTAATAATTAAAAATGCATTTAGAGCAATGTCTAATATTATACATATACATACCTACCAATCCTATAAATCTCGCTTTGATGAATATTTTATGTGTGTGTAATTTTTCATTAAAATCATGAATATTTATATGCTACATTTTGTTTGTTTTTTTTATGCGAAAAAAAAGAAAACGAAGGACACAATTGTAAAATAATTATGTCGATGTAAATAATAGGAATTGTAAAAAAAATGTTCATTAAAGTATTTATTATTATATTGAAAAATCGTTTTGTATAAATGTTGTATTAAAAAATAATTAAATATCAATTGGGGTGTTAGGTTAATATGTTGAATTAAAATACAAGTTGACAAAGTATTATATGTCTGTTTTATTATCCATTATACAAGATACGTTTTCCGGCGGGAATTTTAAAAGATAATTATTTTCGCGGTAAGTATTATATATGTATAATGTTTTTATTTCAGACGAGAGAAAATTAAATTTGAATTATGCACGCGGAAATTCCAAACGCGTGTACTTATACAATTGCTCGTGTACATAATATACCGAGTTTCCATTATATTTTATGTTTATAGTTGAATATGCCATTTTCAACTATAAACATAAAATTCCATTACGATATTGAATTATCCATATCCCATACACATCTACATACATATTAAATTGAATGAGAAAATTTCTAGAGTGAATTGATTTATAACACATACATACGTATATAAATTCTACGTAGCAAATGGATTAAAAATATGTAAATGTATATACATATTGTATTTTGTTGCAGATACAAACAGCATTCATTACTAGTAGTAAAACTTTCGCAAAAAGTTTTCATGCATTGCATGAAATTCGTTTTGATAATAATTACAGTGTACGAGGAAAGTTTCGAAGTAATAAAGTTTGAGAAGCAATGTTTATTTTAGTGCTGGGAACGACTCGAATAATTATGACAGCGTATACGATCATTTGAAATGGATACAAAACATGCAAATTTGATGAGAGTACCGATAAAAATCTATATTAAAAATATAATTATTGAAACGTACCCATTTTAAATCATAATCATTTAAAAATTTTCATTACAGTATCTACAATAAATATTTCACTTATTTTTTTAATGGAAACTCGATTTCAATCGTTCCATGTACATTTGTACTGCTAAATGATTTATAGGTACTATAAAATATGCTCACGAAATGAAATAACATGATAAAGGTCCGTTCCAATCTTGTTGTGTTCATTTTATCTTACAATCACTTTAGGTTGATTTTATTTTACATTCATTCAACTTCAAACACTTTTTAATGCTTTAATGTTAAACGAATTTGGTATCCAGGAAGAGATGAATCTGATTATCAAGCAAAGGAAGAAACAACTATGTATGTAAGTCAGATTAAATAGAGAAGTACTGAAAATTTTTAAATGCTTTTTATTATTACTAAATTATGTGTGTTCACAATACATTTTATATCCATTTTAATAGCTAGTGATCTACTGATCTATTTCTATTTTACAATTTTAATTTAATTTTGTTAGTAATCATAGTATTATATTATTCTAATGGTAATGTACGGCATAATAGGAAAAAGAGCTCAAAAACCTATTTAAAATTCTTATAAATGGCCATAATACATCTAATACATAATATTAATTAAAGACTCTCTAAATTCGATGACCTAAAGCAGATTGTGTTTAGGTAATCTGTGTTTATACCTGAAGGGTATATATGTACATACATATATAGACATTTTGTTGCAATCGCGGAGAATCTTCACAAGTGTGTGAGTATGGTTATTAAAGATGATATTTTTATTTTGCCTCAAACTATGCAAATTATCAAAATAGTATAGTTGATTAAATCAAAAAAATTCATTGATGTTTACCGGTATCCGAAACTAAAACGTACTACATTTTTTGACTTAATAATTACACTGTTCGACAAATGACGACTTTTTTTTTGGTTCAGAGACGAGATATAACTTTTTTTATACAATTATGCCCAGTGAACACGAATCTAGTAATAAAAAATGTTGATTAGCTCGAGATTCGGAGATATATGTGTTTTATAAATCGCGCGATTTTTCTATATCTTGATGTTGTTCGGTCGATGTCTCAAAATTTGTCAATTTCCTGTTCAAAATGAATATTGAAATCTATAGTCGGGTATTTTATCTTCCATTTGTAGTACTTTTCAGCTTTCAAATCTCTCTAAGTAGTCATCCAGTTCAAATCAAAAGTCAAAAGTACGTATTTTCACTTGGGATTTTTTCCCACTGTTATTACTATTTTATATTGAGTATTTTCTATTGAAACATGTTTATAAAGATAGTGTTCTGATCACATTATTTTTTGTTTTCGTTTTAAAGGGTTAATTGGAAATGCGCTGAACTTTAAATCGGTAAAATTGCGAGAAAAAAGCTCGTACTAGTGTTTACTCGTATTTACACGAATTGAATTAATAGGGATAATATATTAAATTATCTTTATATGAGAATTAAATAAAATTCCACTAAGAAAAATCATATTTCGATTATTCTTGTGGATTAATAACAAAAATTCTATTGATAACTGGCTTACCTCGATAAAATAAACGATTTTATTGTTATCTAACAGAATTATTAGTATTAGATCACCAAATAATGTTGTTGTTAAATATAATCAAAAGAAATTAATGACATTTAAACGTACAATTGAAATAAAAAAATTGTAATTCACTTGTTTTTTTATGATTTAATTTCAGTCTTCGAGTAACGGTTGTGCTTTACACTAGAAAAAAAATCATACGCCAATATTTAACGAATTATTTAATAATTAAACATATCAATCAATATAATGATATCGTAATTTTGTCCAGATCAATCATCATTCGCACCAATTACTATTTAATATCAGTTTCATTGTGATACAAAGTGATGTCAGTGCGCGTTTTTCATAAAATTTTTAATTATTTAGTTGTGTTGAAGTTTTCCTTCGCGTGTGAAAAAATAAATTCATTTGTTTTTGAATGAAGTGAATTTAAATTAAAAAAATAATTAAATGCTTCTTAGTATGTAGTATGAAAAATAAATATATATTGTGTGTTAAATTGTCTTTTTATGCGTATATTCAAGAAGATGATTGGCAAAGGCGCTTAAACTATTGATATGGAGACTTCATATAGCTGGTGAATTTTCATATTGTTTTATATTGCTGTGCAACTTTATTTTATAATACCTGTATGTTAATTTTAAATATTATATTGAAATTTTTAGCCTGCAGTTACGGTAGGAGATATACATAGTTTAACAATCGGCGAAAATTTATCTGTAAGCATAATTTATTTATTTTTATACATACATACATACATACATATGTATCAATTAAAGCAATTTTATTGGCTATACTTCGATTTGATAGTATAATATTTCATTTTTCGACCAAAATCATTCATTTTTACACTTTTTTACATATTAAAATTTAACTTTTTCAAGTAAATAATTTAAATATGTACATATGTATGTACAGTGTTGTTAATACAATATAGAGATTGAAATCTACGGGAAACTTAAGTCATTATGGACCGTTCGAATTTCCCGAAAACTACATACATATATGAGAGTCCGCGTATTTTTCGTAAAGGTAATAAACAAATTAAAAATTTGTTTTCGGCTGTATGAATCAGATCATTCTTTATGACTGTATGAATCAGATCATTCTTCATTTACTGTAGTTTATTTATTTATTTATTTTAAACAGACCATTGTGGCATAACAGGAATTCCTAAAGCGCCACAATGGTCAAAAAATATAACACAAAAAAGAAAAAAAACAAAATAACAATTAAACATAAACATAAATACATCCATACATACATAAAAATAGCATTTATAATAACAGATAAAGTAAAAATATCAAATAAAATATAGCATAAGGAATGCCTTGCACCTACAGCCAGTTTCAATAAATATGTAAGAAACAACTACAAATACAAAACATCCCTGTAAGGCCCAAATGGAAGAGAGTTAATCAAAATTTCACTCATAAATCACAATCAATCATGAAAACAATGATGAGCGCAGACTACCAGATAAATAATAAATAAGATAAGTTTATAGATCATTGTGCTATTCAGGTTGATAGACTATTGGCCGAATGGTCACTTGGCCGACGGATGCTTAGCCGAATGGACATTAGGCCGACGGACATTTGACCGAACAGAAACTTGGCCGAATGAGATTGTTAATTGTTTAAATTTATCAAAAATATCAAATTTTAATGAGGTCGAGGGGATTTCTGAATGGTACATATTTACATATATACCAAAAAAGCCATACAGGTAAATCCCAATGCACCTTCCTGGTCAATTACAAATACAAATGCAGCATTTTTATTACAAGTCGTTGAATTTCGAGACACTGAAAAACTCGCAAATTAACGAGACATCTATGAATTGTCCATAAATTTTATTGTACATCAATCAAACTTCAAATAGTGGTGACATAGTAGGTAGGAAGGATTTTTAGCCATTTTTTTTTCCGGGAACCGTTTCAACAATGAAATCAGAGAAAATTGGCAAACTCTGATAGGAAACGATCAACATGGAGTCACAAATCCAGGTCTGACCAACAGCATACTCTGAAAAATTCATTTTCATTCAGGGATTGAACCCGGCACCTTCTTGACGCTAAGCAGAAACTTAACGACCGAGCTATGCTGCTGGCTAATTTATTTTCAGTGAGTTTTTAGTCATTTTAATATACAATCGGCCAAGTATCTAATTGGCCAAATGTTCGTCAGCCTAATGTCTGTTTGGCCACATGGTTTAAAGTCCACCGGTCTAAAGTCCATCAACCAAGTGTCCATTCAGCCAAAAGTTCGCGTACGGTTATTCATTTGAATGAAAGGTTCAATTTGAGAAATACATATGTATGCTACTCGAAAAAACCAGTCAATTTCAATATCTGGGGATTTGAAATCTTTTCTGAATATTATTATATATTTAAATTTATTTATCGATATTTTGAATAAATATATGCTGGTATGATATCTATGAATGGAAGTTTGAAACTAAATCGATTCAATAGTACTTTTTTTGTTGTATGAAGTTTGGGAATTTTATTAAAAACATAGTGTATGTGTTTACGACTCATTGTGAGTAAATACATACATAAATATATGATTAGTTCGTTAAGTCTGGCTTTAATATCAAAATGATTAAAACAGTTCGTGGAAATATTTATTTATTTTTGATAAAATAATATTAGATTAAATATGAAACAGCTTGGATAATTAGTTTTATCAACACGATAAAGAATAAGCGATGCCTAATAATTTTTAAACAATATTTGGAACGTATGTAAGTGGATTCACTTAATGTGTTTAAACACTGTGTCTTAAGCTTAGAATATTTAATTTTATTTTGTACAGGTACAAAAACCCATTTCAGTACATCATATACATATATAATATAAATAATAACAGAAAACAGTATAAATACATCAAATTAATAAAAACAATAATATGGTGTTGATCATATGACATACATATATAGCAACAGACAAAATAATAGTAAAAACATAATATTAAGGAAAACGAATATTTTGGATAGATCTGCTAAACTAACCCAAAGTCACATTAAATATGTACGTTGATGTCCGTCTGATCAGCTATATATGTATGTATGTACATATATGGTTACATAGCCCAACAGCTGTTCATATCGGAGTATTAAAAAGAGTGCTAGATTTCGCTACTTATTAGATGTTAACGTACTCGAAAATAATTTTTAGTTGCAAAAAAATGAATTCACTGATAATGGGTGGTTTTATACAATTCCTCGAAGAACAAGGAATATGTGTCGTAATAATAAAATACGACAACAAGATTCGAGACTTACTAAACCCGTCACTCCCCAAATAAATTTACTTGGATATAACCAAAGGTTATATCCAAGCAAATGTAGTATCCATATATTTTAAAGTGGAGAAACTGACAAAAATTGTTATGGACTTTTTCCAAAAAAAATATTTTATATTTTTTTGGTAGGTGACCAAATTATGCAGTTATACTCCTAAATGGACCTAACAAAATAATTGTAATTTATTCTATTGTTTTGGTCTTGTACTGATTATTAGCTTATTATGGGCAATGCTCACTACTACATATGTATATATGCGCAATGCTCACTACTTCCAATATCCAAGTATAATGGTGTTGCTTTATTGTCCGCTTGTCCGGAGTATATTAGAGTTTGGGTCTGTAATTTGGATTCCCACTGAAATTAAATTCTCTCTCTTGATAGAAATAGTTTAAAAAAAGTTTCTTAGATGCCTTTATATGAGGAAATATATCTAAATATTATCCCTATTTATTTCCCACTGCCTTTTTACAAGGTATGCTAGGCTTTGACTCATAACACTGTTCGACACGAAAATGGTTCAGAGACGAGATATGACTTTTCTTATAGATCTATGCCCAGTAAACACGAAACTGGTAATAAAAAATGTTGATTGGTTCGAGCTAATCAACATTTTTTATTACCAGATTTGTGTTCAATGGGCATAATTCTATAAGAAAAGTCATATCTCGTCTCTGAACCAAAAAAAAAGTCGTCATTTGTCGAACAGTGTAATCTTCGAGAAGAATTATTGCCGTTTCCAACTATTTCTTGGGAGTATTAAAGGGAATAATTGACAACCCTTCGATTTTATTGGAATTTAAATTTTCGGCGCCCGAATGTGGTAGAGCTTTGCGTCATCATTTACTTTTCCAACCTATTTATGCGAAAACGTCTGCTTTCAATAACTCGTGTCTTGTAAAGGCTTTCCGGTTCCTTAATGTGATAAATGAACATATGGACCTGTTCAATTGTCATGTTAATGAACTGGCCAGTTTAATGATATTCAACACGAGTTTATTTGAATGAGATGAATGATTGGTAATTTTTATTGTTCTTCTCTTTGTTGTTCTATGTTTTTGTAAGAGTGGTGTGACACTTTCAGGCAACATGTCAGGTCACATTGGTCATATTATTGTTATTATTATTATAAAAATAATAAATAAATAGATTAGGAATCAACAACACATCATTGGAATTAACAATAGCTTATGTCTAAATTTGACGCAATGCTGCAAAATGACTGTAAGTCAGCAAACCAAACAATCATCACTTTCACAAACCATCACTCTTGGTCTATTAAATAAACATAGGTATTGGCTGTTATGCGAAAGATTGTCTCGGAATTGAAAAAAACCGACACATATTTTTTTATCGCACCCCCTGCTAAAGACGCAGTTTCATGTCAAAACCAAGTCGACATAAAAAATGATACACATGTATATTGTATCAGTGTCTTTTCTCATGGGTCATAACGACGTGAATCCGGATAAAAGGTTGTACGTGTACGCTCAACATAAATCATAAAATTTCAACGAGAATTTGTCTCGCTAGTAGTGTTCCCGCGACGGGAGCAAATCCGTGCGCCCAACCGTCGACGCCGGAGCGCTAATATTTTTTTATTACAAAGTTCAAACAATAACAACCTGACATGGGGTGGTCACGGGGTGGGTGGGTGGGTGGGTGGATGGGTGGTGAGGGAGGTGCACTTAAGTAATTCGGGCGTGCGGTCTCGAGCCGGCTAATTGAGACAGATGGGTCCCGGCAGTGCGGCCCGCGTCCGGATTACGGCCCCCGTATCGTCCGGAAAAAAGCGATACCCTGATTAAAATATACATCGCAGCCGGTTTTTGCAGGCCCCCGGCGATCCGGTATCCGGATGCGTAAAACACGCAACGCCTAATTCGCACGACCGTAAATCAAACGGAAGCGTTAAAACCGCGCGTCCCCCCCTTCCCCCCTCACCTCTGGCAGATTTCATGCATCGGTCTATCGCCTCATTCGGTGACATTTTTCCCGATTTTCCGTCGAACTTTCATTCAAAACAGATTCGAATAACGGTGAAGTTGATTACTACAAGGCTATATGATTTTTTATTCCTTACTTTTACAAGGCTTTTCTATGGTTCACTTCGCTAACGATTCCTAAAGACTTCCGATGCCATTTTGCGCGGTTTAGTCAACGATGGTAATTTTATTTTTATTGTATTTTATTTTTTATTTTTCCCAGGAAGGCCTGACAGGTAAACCTCAATGCGCCTTCCTGGCGAAATAACAAACAATGCAGAATTTTTTTTATTACATAAGTCGCTGATTTACGAGATATTGAAAACTCGTAGTTACCGGGACATCTAAATACATAATTATTACATATGTACATAAAGAAGTAAATTGAAAGAATACCTGACATCTATGGTCAGATATTACAAACATCGTATAAATACGATCAATAACATTTTTCATTTAACAATACGAATTTTTACATTCAACAAACAACCGCAGTGTATCTATGTATCTATGGTGAAAAATCTGGCGAAACCTGAGATATAACAATAACTCAAGGTTTGCAATAGAGAATTGGAGAGGAAAAGGCAATTTTATAGGAATCGTTTCAATGAAAATCAGAAAAATTGGCAAATTCTGATAAGAAACGATCGACCTCGACAAACCGAGGTTTGGCCAACAACGGGACTCTGGTGGGAATCAAACCTGTGATATCCTGCACGAAATAATGCAACACTAGACCACGCTGCCGGTTAAATCGATTAATTAAAAATTTATCGATTAATCGGTTAATTTAAATCGATTCTGATAGTTCGATGGTGAAAAATAATAAAATTTTAATTTAAAGTTTTAACACATAAAATTTGCATTATAGGCTCTCATTATATCTCACATATATGTTTACTTCACTAATAGGTTATATAATGAATGTTAAAATGTATTTATTACAATTCGATATTCGTGTTATTTATTTATATTTCTTATTTCTATCGTACGTGTACATACATACACACTCGCCCTTATAAATTGCTACAAAGTGAAGAGTGTACTAATGAAGACACAATACAAATAATACATGCTCTTTTATACAATGCGACTTCATACAAACATCATACGCAGTGATATATATGGATAAATTATTGCAGAATTTTTATAATAGAAATTGGTGAACCTCAAGAGGCTGAATAACTTGAGATGTGTAAGGTAATACCAATTTAAAAACTCCGAAAGGAAACTATCGACCTAGAGTCACAAACCAAGGTCTGGCCAGCAGCGGTACTCTAGTGGGATTCGAATCCGTGACCATTCTGCTCGAAACATTATATGCTAATTAGTAGTTTACGCTGCTATCACACTGGCATTTGTATTTACATACATACATACGTCGGCCGGAGCAATAAATGTCAATTTTAGGTGATTTGCGTCGTATAAAGGGTACGTTTAAGAAAAAATTTCATCGATTTTAAGCGAAGTCCTGTGACACAGAAGTAGATTTTTTTCTTATGTATTTTTTTTAGATTAGGTCAGATTTTTTTAATATTAAAAAATAAACGCTAAATAGACTCCTATTGCAGGTTGTTTGGGTTGATATGATTATTTTTGACTGATGAATGTGAATCCGAAGTCGCCACTTTGCCTGAAACTCTCATATAAAGTGCGCCACGCTCACAACGGTCATTTGTATGGCGAAAGCGTTCTTTTCAAAAAAATTGTTATTAATTTCATGTTATCGTCATTTTTTTGAATATTAAAGTTCTTCAGAATTTCCATGGGTATCTATTTTTTTAAACATAAAAATAAGGCTTCAATTTTGCATTTCCGTATTTTAACTACATTCATATTTCTAGAATTTCTTCATCACTCACGTAGAAATCGTAGGTTTGTGAAATTTTCCTTAAAAATGTTTAACGAAAGTTTCCAATATGTCACCTGTAAGATTTCAAGAACACAGAAAAATTTAATTTTAGAGATTGAGCTATTTATGGTTATTTTGAATTGTATACGATAAAATTTGTACTATGTGCATACATACATATGTATGTATGTATGTGCAATCTCAATTACAATCGTACTGTGTATGTACGTATATGTATATATGATACATATTTGGTTAATTTTTGATCGTTCTTACCATTAAAAATGAATTATAAAAATCTATTGTACTTCGATTTTCAAAACGCATTATTGTAAATTAGTCTGTACGTTCGAATATATGTATGTCCATACATATATATGTGTAATATGTATATTTTCGAATCGACGTTTTGTCCATTTGCGATCGAAATAAGGAACTCGATTCACACACGGGGTGAAAATAAAATCATCAGCGAACGAACAAACATCAGTGAATAGGGTACCGTTACAATTATCAAAATATATTGTTTTTATTGTCGACCGCAAAAACGGTTACGGCCGTTAAGAAATTAACGGCACCCTGTAGGTTAATTTGATTTTTTTTAAACTAATTTTTTTGCAATTATTTTTGATCTATTGCTTATTTTTAATCGTTCGCTTTATGATTGCTCATATTTACGAGTACAACAGGTCTGTTTATAATTTAAGTTGCAAATTTAAAATAAATTTTCCACTAACATTCGGTATTCTGTCTTTAATATTCATACTTCCGGGAAATCCACTGTTTTTTTGTAGTCTCGCCTGGAGGAAATTCTCCCAAGAATTACCAGGCCTTTTTGAGTATAAATTTAACATTATATAATAAAATTGATTTGAATTCTACGAATAAATAATATGATAATAAGAAATGTATTGGTATTTTCTTGGTATTTTCTTGGTATTTTCTTGGTATTTTCTTGGTATTTTCTTGGAAATCTTGGTATTTTCATTATTCAGATAAGTACATACGTACATATTGTATGTATGTACTTGTTGTGCAAATATTTCACCTTGATATATTTTAAATCATTAAATGCCTGTTTTGTAATGAATGTATTTATCAAATATATTAAATATTTAAATCAATTCCGATTCCAAGTTTTAATAAAAAAAACATATTTATTTAAAGTTTGGATCATTGTATCATTACAGGAATTCCTAATGCGCCACAATGGTCAAAAATATAACAGAAAAGAAACAAAATAATTACTAAAGAAATTAGACATGACAAATACAAAACATATATGTATTTACACAAACAACACATTTAACACAATCATAAAAATAATAAGCTATATAATAGCGGATAATAATAATATGTAATTACAAATTATAAAAACAACAAAGAAGGGAATGTCGTATAAAAGAAAAAAAGAGAAAGAAAAATAAATGTATATACAGACAAAAATACATTTATACATAATCATAAAAAACAATAGCAGATTAAGTTCTGTTTTTAATTCCAAAAACACTATTTCTGTTTGACATATTCACAAATTGTTATCACTTCTTTTAATTCGATTTGTCCAAAATCATATCGACATTCGGACATATCGAATATATATATATATATATATATATATATATATATATATATATATATATATATATATATATATATATATATATATATATTCGTATAATCACAAGGAAGATAATATACCTAAGGAGCGACGAAAACTGATTGAACGAAATATTGTAGCGTAATTCAATATTATTGTTTGGTAAAATTTTGACCTCTTACTTACACTCTATTAGTATATCATTACTTCATCCATCTTAATGATGAATTGCCAAACAGACTAACTGAAAGATTGCTGCGAATAATAGTGGCAACAAACTATATAGTATTGTAGCCACAAATACTGTTATTGAATTTCTATCCAAATATGGTATAAAATGATTTATATGACAGACAAATCGTGTAACAAATCATTTCATATGTGGAATACATATTTTAAATGTAAAAAGTAAGAATCGAAAGGTTGAAAAGAATTTTAATCCCTCACTTGTGTACGTACAATGTATGTACATACAATGTATTTGTCAAATTTCACTAGAAATAATTTCGTGAATAATATCCAGTTTTAATAAAGCTAATCGCATTTAAATTACCCACGATATTAACAGAATTTGAATAGGCATTTTTATTGTAATACCTATATATGTATATGAATATACATGTACATACATACATACATATGCATACATTGGTAAAATATAATTAAATTTTTGATACGAGCGATTGATTTGACATTAATCATAAAATATCTTGTTTGTGATCTGAAAGATATTTTCTTTAAACATGAATGTTCCTCTAGGGATTATACGGTGATGGGTTTCAAGAAAACCAATTCTATGTAGGAAACCCCTCGACCCCGGAGGAATCGTGCTATACAATTTTTCAGTAGTATGTATGTATATTTATATAAAAAAAATTTAAGCACAAACGTTAAGCAATATTTATAGCCAAAAATACATATAAAGTGAGTTGTTATTATTGAACGCTCTTTTTAATGTCGCGTTAAATAAACACACAAATTGGAACCATAACAATTTTTAAGGGAGTTTAAGTATGACATTTACATTTACGAATGATATTTCGCCCGCGGAAAAAAGTATAATGGATCCGTATCCTTTAACAAATCGCACAATAACCGAATAAAGTCGGCCAGGGGCGCACACACGCGGTTCGGAATTTGAGATGAATTTGTGATTGCCGGGATTTATATACGGACAGGGCTGTGGGGGCCCGGCTTATGCCCAATCCAATTTTCTCTCGGTTTTTTTTCTCCACCGTTTCGGCCAAAACAAATGTCGGAAAATGCGCCACTAAAATTAGCTCCGTTTGTCCCTCGGCCGTTCCGTTTCGTCTTTTTCCAGCGCGTCATTGGAAAATCGACGATATGCAAAGTGTGTTTTCTTTTATACCGAGCGCGGGTCATTATGAAAATCGTGTTAGGGTAATAAGTGAGCGGGGCAAAGGGGTGCGGTGGGTGGTGAATATATAATTTAAACAAATGCGAGGCAATTCTCCCACGTGAAATATTTGTACGTAAATTTTCGGCTCACGTTATTATGTACATACATATGTGTGTGTATGTATGTATTTATGTATGTAGGTATATTTCGCTAAACGTAGACGAAAATTCTTCGTCAAAATGCGAGGTATGTTTGACGCGGCGGAAGGTTTTTTTTTGTTTGTTATTTTTCATTATCAAAAATATTTCACATGAGTGATCATATCGTATTTGTTCAACGGATAGAAATCTATGACGTGTTTTTCAATTTGTCGACGTTCTTCGCAGCACACTCTCGTAAATTCCAGTGAATGGATGTTACATATTTTCCTATGTATCGGAAAACTTAAGCCGTCTTTGGTATTTTTAGTCTGAAAGAACTCACTTGTATTATGTACTAGTTGTTTTGCCCGGCTACGCTCGGTATTTGTAATATAAACAGCGTAAACATGGCGAATCTAATAGTAAATATTAATTTGTATTTCTATTAAATTTATTTGAATTGGAAAAAAACAAAATTGTCGTCATAGAAACTTTGTTTTGTTTTGAAGTTCCCAACAAAAAATAATTACATACATACTTACATGCATACAAAGCCTCTTTCGAAATTATATATTAGAGATAAAATAATTTCAATGCAAATACTTCAACCTTTCAAATTACAAAAGTGTAATGTTAAATACATTAAATTCATCTCATTATCATCTACGGCCATTCGTCATCCACCGCTGGATGAAGGCATCTCCAAAACGCTTCCACTCGTCCCCAAACTAATGTGCGTACGTAATGTGTAGCTAACTGAAGGCTTACTTATGTTTTATAATATATGTATTATTTTGTGAGATGTTTTTTTTGAATTGTGTGGACCACTATACTGTACATATTTACGTAAAATATAATATCATCATCTACAGCCATTCACCATTCATCACGCTTCAACTCGTCTCTGTTTTGCGCAACTCCCATCCATTTCACCTCACAATTTTTCCTAATTTCGTCTACCCCTCTTCCCTGCGGTCTTCCTTTTATCTTTTTGCATTCTCTCGGGTTCCATTCTAGCATTTATTTTTTTCACCTTTCGTCCATTCTTCTTGCCACGTGGTCAGCCTATTGCCATTTCAACCTCTCCATTCTATCCACTATATCCACAACCATTGTCATACTTCTCACCCACGTATTCCGTTTCCTGTCTTTTATCGTTATGTCAAGCATACAACGTTCCATACTTCTTTGGACTCGGCTTAGTAACTTTGCGGTCAATGTCCAAATTTCACATTCATATGATATTCGATTAAAATTTATCTAACTATATGTATGTTTATATGATACATATGTAATAGACATTAAATAGATTAATTAGTTAATTATTCTTCCTATTATTATTATTTATTATTATTCTATACTGTCGTATTTATTATTTATATGGACGATGGGGATTGCACTATTCTTTGATTGACCTTAAGTCTGGAATAAAAAAGTTATTATTATTATTATATTTATCTATATCATTTATTTAGACTAATTAAAACGATTTAATTGCATAAAATTTAAAACAGAAACGATAACTTAGCAGTATTCAAATGAAGGAAGCTCTTTTGCATATTTTATTTACATATTTCAATCGGTTTACAAAATATTATGCTAATATGAAGACAATGTATATATGTATACATATATTGATTGATTATTCTTTTTGGAAAAAAGATGCTTCAAAATATATAATGAAAAATAATGAGAATATGCTCAAATAATGAAAATGCTCAAATAATGAAAATATGCTCAAATCGCATTTCAGGTAAAATATTGCTTACACTCAAAACAATCCAAAATTTAAGACTTTGGTCATTTTTTTTAATAGAAATCAAAATATAAAATGGATTTATTACATTTTTTTAAATTTTCTTTTATTTTGACACTAATATAATTGAGTAATAAATTTTCGTTACTGGTAATAAATGACACTATTAGCCATATGCTTGTATGTATATATTCGTATTTTTACGTTGGAAATAAAAGCGATTTAATATTAATAAATTTATCAAAAAGTAACGGACGAAGGGGGACGCGTTGGGAAGTACATACATATGTATATATGTATGTATGTAGAGGGTGTGAAGGATTGGCAGGACCGTATTTAGAATTTGGGCTGGTTGTCGTCGACACCGTCTGGAGCCGTCCAAAGCCGGCCCTTTCCGGATTCGTTTTTGTCCCTTCTACTGCCGGACCTTTTCACGCAGGGCCGAAATGGCACGCGAGTGTACGCAGTGCCGAATTGTGGGCATTTTCCCGCAAAGAAGATTAGAAAGTTTCCATTATAAAGGGCCACTTCGAATGAAACTCCCCGTTTCACCCTTCTTCCCTCATACCCCGCTGTCCCTGACCAACAATAGTCCCTACCCCAAGCCACTCGCTTTTCACAAAAAAAAAACAACTTAAAGTATAAAGTTATTTACTGGAAATTTTAAGTCGCGTCGGAAATGTGACCGTATCGCGTGCGAAATATTATAATGAGAGAACAATTGCATCCAGATTTTAAGAATTTATATAATTTCATCACAAACCAATGTGAACATTAGATCACGCGAAATGAAAAAAAAATGATTTACGTATAATAATGGTTTTGTTTTCAAAAATATTAAGTAGGTACATAAATTAAGTGTGATCGGTTTTGTGATATTACTAAAAAATAATATATACATATGTACATAAATACCAGTGGCGTTTCAAAAAAATATCTCTGTTTTTATCACACGGCTTTACTTACGTGTGCGCAAGCAGGATACAAGCGGACTCGGTATGACGCCACGTAATCCTTTGATACATATGTATGTACATTATACACGGCACGCCTATGATACATATGTACATAATATACGGAATATCGTTCAAAAGCATGTGCAATCTACTGTAACTATTGGAAGATGCTGCTACCAGATAGTCACTATGTAGAGGACGACCACAATGGTTTAATAGAATTTTCAATAAATTTAGTATGCCTACATTACTAACTGCAAAATTCAATTGAAATGTGATAAAAATAGGTATATAAATATAGGATATTTTTTTAGGATTTGAATAAACTCTATATTGCATACCCTAATCAATAAAAAAAAACTTCCGGAAACGATACGCATACATGAGTTTGATATACTGACAGTTTTATCAAGTGCCAGATCACTAGCATAATGTAAAATAAATTATTGTATTTTATTATCTACAACTATGTATGTATGTATGTATGTATGAATAATTGTAATTGGCCTGTTTTTTTTCAAAATAACTTTTTCGTTGATGCGTTCAGAATTATATTCTCTACTGAAATATATGTATACATATGTATGTATAAATACATATACATATAGACAACGATCAAAATGAATCGATATGAGAAACGTGGAATGAGGAGGATGGGGTGGGGGGGGGGGGATGTTGTGTGCCTCACCTGACAGGTAAAAAGGAAGCGTCCGATATTAAAAACTTTTACCCGTTACATTGTTCATTTGGTCCAAGTGTCAAAGTTTTTATGTACGTGTGTTTTTTTTCCGTTTCGGCAAAAAAGCTTTTTATTTCGTGTTGCTCGTTACGTTTACGTCTACATGTCTACGACCTCTGCACGACTTTTGCGAAGCATCAGCGAAATTATTAGCTCAATCTCCGCATCGATTTTATTTATTTTTTTTCGTAATACACATTCGACTTTGTGTGTCACCGCTTCACCGTGAGAAACGTTTTTATTTTACGAAAAAATGAATTATTTTCTTTAGTGTCTTAAGAAGCGAGATTTTTTAAGGAAATAAATAGAATTCCTTACAAGATTGGAAGGAATATTCTTGCGAGGAAATAGCCGATGAGAATTTTAATTAAAATATTTTTTCACAAGTATTATTATCGTAAAAATTGGTTTCAAACAGTCTAAATTGGCAATTGATAATATTTTTCTGATTGAATTTAAAACTAATTTTAGATTTCTGCCGGGTATGATGAAATGTTGAAAATCACTTTAGTTTCGTTACCAACCATTTCCCACATTTGTATGTAATATAATATTTTGGAAAATGTCAAAAGCTCAAAGTTAGAACTGAAATTTTCATCGCTGTTTTCAGACGGTTTATCATATTTATTTAAGCTATATTTATTTACATATAGCTAGCTGTATAGCTCAGTCGTTAAACTTCTGCTTAGCACTGAAAGGCGCGGTACATTTGTAGTGCTGCTGGTCAGACTTGGATATTTGTGACTCCAGGTCGATCGTTTCCTATCATAGATGTCTCGTTAATTTGCGAGTTTTTCAGTGTCTCGTAATTCAGTGACGTGTAAAGTAAAAATGCTGCATTGTTTGTAATTGGCCAGGAAGGCGCATTGGGGTTACCTGTAAGACCTTCCTGGTATATTTATATGTAAATATATGTATATATATATATATATATATATATATATATATATATATATATATAATATATGGTATGTACAAATGAATGTATGCCACAATGTCAAAAATATTTTAATTAGCAGCGATGTTAGAGATGTGGCTTACAGTTTTGTGTATAATTTTGTTTTGAGCAGAAATAGAGGAATAGTTGGAATTCCAAATCGATGTAATTTAAGGTATCACTAGCACCAGTGTTTCTCCAAGTGTTTAATGGTCCGTACGCACCAAACCAACGACGATTTTGGGCCAACTTTTAAAACCAGTAGCGTACAAAATATCGAAATAAAAATTAAATTAAAAAATTGAAATTAAATATCAAAATTAAGCTAAAGAGCGAGATTGTGCTAAAATTAGATCATCGTTCATGTTTTGAATTACAACAATGTTTTGAATTACGACGATACGCATTACAACCAGAGAAATATTATAATTTCTCTGATTACGAGCAAAAAAAACCTTGTTGTTATTTCTTATTAAAAGTCGTCACGATATACTACTGTGTTTCCGCCGTCGATGAAACATTTAACAAAAAAAATGTCGGTGATTTGTCAAAGGGTTTTTTTTTCTTTCGTCGAAATAAAATTAATAATCACACATTATCCGATAAATTTTACCTCTGAGGTGGATTTAATTATTTGATTTATTTCGATGAGAGAAACAATTGAAGACATTATCCGATAAATTTTACCTCTGAAATGATTTAATTAATTGATTTATTTCGACGAGAGAAACAATTGAAGACTAAAAAAATTTCGATTGATATACCGACAATGCACCGGATTGCGACCATCGCTCGGTCACCCATACTAATACATGAGATATTCTCAGTAACTGCGCATTACGGGGAAGTAAAAATAATAATTCTTTGATTTTTTTTCGATCTTAGTGCGTATCTTCGTAAGTCAAAACATTCAGTCGAGGATTACCTGTATGTGATTGTTGATGATCTAATTTGAGGTCAATCTCGAAAATTTATTTAAATTGGGCATGTTCTGTTTTAACTTTCAATATTTTATTTTAATTTTAATATATTGATTATAATTTTATTTTGATATTTGAATTTAATTTTAATATAATAATAATAGTTTTAATTTTGATATTTAATTTCAATTTTTAAATTTAATTTTTATTTCGATATTTTGTACGCTACTGGTTTTATCCTGCTGGTTAAAACGTTGGCCCAAAATCGTCGTTGGTTTGGTCCGTACGCAGCATAAAACAGTGAAATTATCTCTTGGAATGCATATTTACATACATACAATCAGATATATATTTGATTGTACATAAACAAACTTTAGAACCAAAAAGTAAAACGCAAGAAGATATACATATAATATAGTTTTGTGGTATAGATAAACGATTCAAAAATTAATTCTGCTTGTATTATATTTAACTACCGTATAAAAAAGTATACAAAAAGTTTTAGGAATATTTTAATAATTTTTTTTATGAAAATAGTGATGTCATAATTGAACTAACATTTTATTTATATTTCTATATACCAAATTTCAAAATAATAAATCTTTTTACTACATACATACATATGTACATATGTATGTATATAGCAAAGGTAACTCGAACACTAGAAAATGACATTTTGATATCGTTCAAGTTGAAAGTGATTACGGCAGACGCTAAAAGTGCATTTGCATGCAAAGTTGCATTGTAAACTGAAGTTTGCGACTCGGACCGAATGCATGACACGATTGTTTTGTTTCGTACTTCAGTGTTCGACCAACAATTTCATTGTAAATCCGGGAATTAACGACGAAATGATTATGGGGGCAGAGTGAGCTTTGAACCGTGTCACCGGTCGGAGTGAATTGCTATACCGTTCCTAACATGAATTGAATTAGGGCAGCTAATAACTAATTTACATCTGTATCTATCCATTTCTCAAGTTTTAATGAGAATTGAAAATGTTAGAGGTAGCGGCGTGTACAATAACGTACAAACCTGGTAGAATTGAACAATGCAGCAGCAATTCAACAATGTTTCACAGAATGAATGATATGTTTCTACATACATACATGTGTACATATGTACAATATGCCCTTCAAATATTTTTTTATTTATTTAATAGAAAATTTCTAATTAAAATAACAAAAAAAACTTACAAACTAAAATTAATAATTATAATTTATATAATACTAGCTGAACCCGGCATGCGTTGCAATGCCACAATAACGCATGCAATTCCCGTTCCCGTTCCCGTTCCCGTTCCCGTTCCCGTTCCCGTTCCCGTTCCCGTTCCCGTTCCCGTTCCCGTTCCCGTTCCCGTTCCCGTTCCCGTTCCCGTTCCCGTTCCCGTTCCCGTTCCCTTTCCCGTTCCCGTTCCCGTTCCCGTTCCCGTTCCCGTTCCCGTTCCCGTTCCCGTTCCCGTTCCCGTTCCCGTTCCCGTTCCCGTTCCCGTTCCCGTTCCCGTTCCCGTTCCCGTTCCCGTTCCCGTTCCCGTTCCCGTTCCCGTTCCCGTTCCCGTTCCCGTTCCAGTTCCAGTTCCCGTTTCCGTTCCCGTTCCCGTTCTGGTTCCCGTTCCCATTTGTCGGAAAAACGCAGGCAGCGAACACAACGCAGTGGCATTGCAACGCAATAATTTCAAATGTTTTTTACCCTAAAAATATTTGAAATTATTGCGTTGCAATGCCACTCATTCCCGTTTTTCCCGTTTCCGTTCCTGTTTTTGGCCGATTTTTTTCACAGTATTCACAAACATGCATACAATAAATCCTGAAAGTTCCATCGTAATCGGTTCTTTAGTTTTGGAGCCTATTCGAGACAGACAGACAGACAGACAGACAGACAGACAGACAGACAGACAAACAAACAGACAGACATTGATTTTTATATATATAGACTAGCTGAACCCGGCATGCGTTGTAATGCCACAATAATGCATGCAATTCCCGTTCCCGTTTCCGTTCCCATTTTTGGGCGTTTTTGTTCACAGTAATCTTCCCGGACATGCATACCACAGATCCTGAAAGTTCTATCACAGTGGTTCTTAACCTGGGTTCGATCGAACCCCAGGGGTTCGGTGAGTCAATCTCAGGGGTTTGGCGGAAATTCAGCAGGCGAAATTTTCAACGTGATGGGATTTCAACAGAAAAGACGTCAGCACTCAAAGGGCTAAGTCGTACACACGACTTAATTCAACTAGCCGCGGGTAGCAGTTTGTTGACCGCTGATGTAGATACAACGATTAGTAGGAGTGTATAATATATTGTGAAACGATTATATTATTATTTTTCATTCAACTACTTGAAATATATTCATTGATCTCATTGAACTACAAATAAATGGAATTAAATATATATAAGAATCGAAAAAAAGTAAAGGAGCAAATGTCGAGCGATTCGCGCTCAAACTAATTGGTTCGCGGTCCGACAGGCGGCGCTGGCGAATGCGCCCGTTCTCGATAAAACGAACTTTGCAAACAAGGACTTGATCGAGTGAAAACAATTAACAAAGTCTAATGGAGTTTTGCGCGAATGTGTTCCAGCTCGCATTAAATTTTATAATGTCGTAAACGATACAGACCGCAATAAATGCAATAAGCCCTCGTCTAACGTATGGCGGAGAGGCGTACGTTTGTTTGCGAAATTTCGCGGTTTATGGACGGAGAACGAGTCGAACGAGACAACAAATATTGTTATGATACTTTGCACAGAATATTATAGTTATGTTCGTAGTGAGAGGGTAGGTTCGGATTGGATCTATTATGCAAAGGGTTGAGGGCGAAAGCGTGCCAAAAGAGCTAATTTCACAGAACGACTAATTGTATCAAAACCGTGTAGGTCTTCTTCATTACATTGATCTTCCAAGTTTGTACGTGATGTTTCTCTTCTCAAGGCAGGATATGTCATGCTTTCGTAAAGGTAGTCAAGGTGTGAGTGTGATTATTCAGTTTTTTTAATCTGTACTTCGTATATATTAAAATAGATGTTTAGTCATTAATAAATCAGTTTAATTTTTAGAAGAGGACTTTTTCTAGCTACCCAGAAATTTAAGAAAATTTTAAAGTGAAGTCAACACGACAATCTAATATATAATTTCGAAAGAGACTTTGTATGTAAGTATGTCAGTATCTTTGGTTGGGAACTTCGTAGACAAAACAAAGTTTCTATGACGACAATTCAATTGGTTGAATATTATATTTTTTTCGATTCAAATAAATTTAATAAAAAAACAAATGAATATTTACTATTAGATACGCCATTTTTAAGCTGTTTATATTGCAAATACTGAGCGAAGCCGGGTAAAACAACTAGCAATCAATCATAAGGTTGTAGATTACAGTTTTAATCGTGTTGCACTTTGCACGTAAAGCAAAGTTGTGGATTCGTCGAAAATATTGACTCCAATTGTGATTCCGATTTAAAATTTGTTTCCAATTTTGACTCCAACTAAATATGTATTTATCCAACTCTAGATCAAACTACTATTTTTGTAGAATACAATTCTTATTTAATTCTTACTGACTCATATTTCCGTTCTGATTTTTATTAACCAGTAGCGTGGTCTAGTGGTGAATGTTAAATTATCTCGTACTTGATGTTACGAGTTCGATGCCCGCTAAGTCTCTCTATTGGCCAGACCTTGGTTTGTCAAGGTCAATCGTTTCTTAATCCGAATTTGGCAATTTTTCTGATTTTCATTAAAACGATTCCTGTAAAATTGGCGTTTCCTTCCCAATTTTCTGTTGCGAACCTTTAGTTATTGTTATATCTTAGGTTTCACCATATTGCTCACCATAGATGTCTCTGTGGTTGTTTGTCGAATATAAAATTCGTATTGTTACATGAAAGTTATTCATAGTTATTTATCGTATTAATACGATTTTGTATTAATACGATAGACTTGTATTAATACGATACGTTGTTTAGATTTACATGTGTCTATGCAATAATTATGTGGACCAGGAAGGCACATTTGGGGTTTACCTGTTAAGCCTTCCTGGTATATTTGTATATATCTATGTAAAAATATGTCTGTAAAAATAAAATAAAATAAAATAAATTACGACTCCAACGTTAAAATTTTAGATTTTTAAATGCTTTTTATTATTACGAAATTATGTTCACAATACATCTTATATCTATTTTAATAGCTACTGATCTACTGATCATTTTCTATTTTACAATTTTATTTTATTTGGTTAGTAATCATAGTATTGTATTATTCTTATGTTAATGTACAGCATAATAGGAAAAAGAGCTCAAAAACCTATTTACAATTCTTAGAACGTTAAAATTTAAAAATCTATTACAGTATATAAGAATGTGAAATTGATATTAGCTATCAGCGATAATTAACGATGCAGTCTCGTATGTACTATACAGTCGGGTAGGTAAGTATAGAGTGTGACAAGTGAAAAGCAGGGGTAGCGAACCTAAGAGGGGTAGGGGTCACTCGCTATCTGACACTGGACTCTAATTGGGTGGAAAACTCCGATAAGAATTTTTCCAAAGGCGGGAAAATCCCGTCTTCATTACGAAAAATTCATTTCCCTCGGTAAAAAGCACACAAACACACAACCGAATAAATTCATAATCCTTTCAATTTGGTATAAGTGGAGTCGGAGGACTTGCCAAATCCTCGAGCATTAAAACGTCGTCAAGCGTTTAGTGTTTATTTTTCTATATTCGATTCTGCTTGGAGTGGTCCATATATTGTCTAAATCCTAAATCCGCCCCCTTTACGTCGGGGGTGAATTTCTCGTTGCGGTAACAAAGACGTTCTTTGGCTATTCAGGGGAGTGTATTTGCGCCGTGGCTTAGTGATAACAAGACGGCGGTATTAAGTTCAGTTGTGTTCGATTTGTTATTTATTTAGTGGGATCAGAGGGGCAACAAATGCTCCCTTATCAGCCCCGACTGCGTAATCAACCCTGCTGTACACTTGTATAGGGATGGTTCCCGAAATTGTCGCAAAGTGCCGTTCCGTCTTGGTTCCCGTATCGTCGAGATTGAGTGTTTGCAATTCATTTAATCAAATAATGAATATCCTCTTCTTAAAGTGGCGTACTTGATTTCAAGCCTCGCTTTTACACTTTCTGACAAACAATACAGGGGGTTTAAACATTTTTCTTATAACAAATATATATATGTATATTTATATCATTAGCCAGCAGTATGGCTGAATGGTAGCGTATATGTTTAGCACCAAGTGATCAGTGGGTTCGATCTGCTATACTGCTGGTTAGACTTAAGGGTATTTGTGACTCCAAATCGAGATCGTTTCTTATCAAAGTTTTCCAATTTTATCTGATCATTGTTGAAACGGTTCCTCAAAATTGGCACAAAATCATCTTTCCTGTTGTCACAAATCTTCTGTATTTATTTTATGTACAATTTGTAAAAGTTATGTACAAATCTAAATCCATAGATGTCTCAATGGATTAATTAATTAATTAATTGTTATTTTGTGTTCTTCAGTTTCTCGAAATACAGTGATTTATGTAATAATAAAATGCTGCATTGTTTATAATTAATTGTCCAGGAAGGCGCATTGGGGTCTTCCTTTCAAGCCTTCCTGGTATATATCTATGTAAATATATAAATAAACAAATATCTTACCGAATAAAACATGCATACAACGCCTGTCTTCTTTTAGCTGATAAAAAAATAGACGAGGAACGAAAACACGAAAATAGCTGACACAGTCTTATACATAAACTTGAGTTAAATAAATTTAAATGTAAACATATTAATGAAAAATAGATTTATAATAATATTATAATCAATTGGAACTCGATCCCTGGTAATGGTCAACACGATTATTTGAATCTTCATTTTTGAAACAATTAGACAAGTGTATTAAACCGCGTCTAAATTGGACGTACACAGGCACGCAAGGCGCTCACCCACGAACATGGACAAACAAGTCCATGAGCGCCTTTCTTTTTCGTGTATGTGCAGCTTGTGTTTTTGTGTTCAGCCAGTATATTTGATCTCTCGTGGGCAACTTATCTTTATAAAGGACAAGTTGCCCAACATAGCATCCCCGATCTGTAAGCGTGTTTATTGTCTAGGCAGGTATGTAGATCTTCCCGCATTCACCCTGTTCTGTGAGAACCTCAGCGTATCCTTTGTTCGGGCACTTACTGAGTCCCGTTAGCCTAATACGGGGTCTTTATTGTTCCCATGTTACAATATCCCCATGATATGAACAAAATAAATTTCACTGTAAAGTATTATTGTTATTGTTGAAAGTGGCGAGAGTAAATCTACTATTTATATATGTATGTATTTAAGTTCTAGATTAATTAGTTAATAAGGAAAATGTATAATTTGTATATAGAAATATGCAAGGGAAATATTTTTCAATTTTTTAAAGTGGCTAAGTACATTTTCAGTTTTAAAAACACTATTTCAGTATGATTTAATTCACAAATTAGTCCAGAATCTCAGAATATCAAAATAAATCTATTCCAGGCTATCACTATTTTAAATATTGTAAAACGCAAAACATTAAATATCTCGAATTGAAGAAAAATGGACATACGCCACTTTCAAAACACTAATTTAACTACCTGTTAAAAATGTATTGGTGTCTATATGTATATATGTATGTATTATTTTGAGAGCATACAAGTTTTGAATGTCATGCGAGCTATTTAATATGCATAAGGACAAAGGAACACTATTTTTTTTTCGTTTTCGCTCTGCGGTCAGGGGTTGGCCATATTTATATTTATACTGTCTTTCACGGTGGTTAAAGTCTGTCAAAAATTTGAAATAGGATCTGCGAGTGCACAACGGGGGAATGATAATGTAAAAGAATATAAAAATAAAAACGAAATCTGTCCCCGAGGATGCGGAACCCTCCCCGTTGCGTTGGCCCGAGCCACCAAATTGATTTTTATGAGAAAAATGCGGATGCGGTCGCTTTGATTGATCGTTTCCACGGTCGGCAAAGGGTTAAATCGTCGACGGTTAATTTTGATTGTTCGCTCGGCTCGAGTTTGCCGCCTCGCAATATATGTATACGAAAAGTCATAACCTAATTAAACTGTACGCCCGTGAGTTCGCGCGCACGTAAAATTATTACTTTGTAGTGCACATGCGAGTAGAACTATGTATGTATGTATGTTCGTATATATGTATGTACATATATAAGAACATATATTTTTTATAGTACATCTAATATATAGTTTCGTAAGAGACTTTGTAGTTCCTATGACGACGTTAATCGACATCATTAAATAACTGTTTACTATTAGATTTCTTGCAATTTTTTCTGTTTATATTACAAATAACCGGGTAAAACCACTAGTATATTATAACAAGTATGTGAATTTTAAATAAAAAATATATTTTTTAATACATTTGCATTTACTAGTCAATGCATATGTTACAGTTGAAGTGGATCTTCCAGTTGTGATATATTTTGACTAGTGGGAATATACTCCATCTTACCTGGTACCAACTACCGTTGTAGTTGAAGTGTATTTTCAGTTGTAATATATTTAGATTATTTGATTTTTTTTTTTGATTTTTAAATGCTTTTCATTATTAGGTACTAAATTATGTTCACAATACATCTTATATCTATTTTAATAGCTACTGATCTACTGATCATTTCAATCAATTTTAATTTAATTTTGTTAGTAATCATAGTATTATATTATTCTATTGTTAATTTACAGAATAATAGGAAAAAGAGCTCAAAAACCTATTTACAATTCTTATCAATGCTCATAATACATCTAATACATAATATTTATTAAAGACTCTCTAAAGTCGATGACCTAAAGCAGATTGTGGTTAGGTAATCTGTGTGTTATACATACCTGAAGTAGGCATCCCAATCGAATATTCGAGTATTCGAATTATTCGTCTGATTTTCAGCCATTCGTTATTCGAATATTTCATCAACTATTCGAATATTATTCGTGTATATATTTTTTTATAAACTAAATACACAAAATCAACATGAAAAGAGTGATAACGAAGAAGCTGGCGATTATGAAGAAAATTAAATATATAATGGGGATAATTGTGATAAAAATGAAGAAGATGAAATGTCTACATGTGAAGAAACAGATTTTTATTCATTTAATATGGAAATGTTTGAAGAAAATCACTTTTCGATCGATAAAAATCTCTACAAAATTTAAGAAAACATCAGAAAAATAATACGAATATTTAAGAAGTCACCGGAGAAATATACATTTTTACAAGAAATCATAATTAATAAAGAAAATAAAAAATTGGTAAATTATTATTGGCTGTAAATTCAATGTTAAGACGATTAATTCAAATTTATGCTTGGTACATATGTAATTACCTTTTTTTTTAATTTTCGAATATTCGAATAGCTCTTGATTTACTATTCGATATTCGTATAGTTGAAGTCGACGAATATTTGGGATCCCTAACCTGAAGGGTATAGACATTTTTTTGTAATCACCGAGACGATTCACAAGTGTGTTAGTATGGTTAAGAGTGATTCTGTCATAGAATCTACTGGTTAGTTTGTTAGTAATGTCTGTAACAAACGGAATATTATATATGGCATGGAGTTTTTTCAAGTTAGTATATATGGGTATATTATAAATTATTTTTAGGGATTTATTTTGTATTACTTGGAGCTTGGTAAGGTTAGTATTCGAGGCGAAGCATAGGTTAATAATGGTAATATGATCGCGCGATATAATTACGATTACTTGGAATATATTTCGTCTAATCCACTAAATTCTATTCATATGTTGAATTACATTCCAACTGGTCAAAATGTATTACAACTGAAAAAAGTTCAATTATAAGTTGGTACCAGGTTAGATAGAGAGGTTAGGTTTTCGTGAAGACGTGTAAATTAAAGTCACATTTTTGTTTTGAACACACTATTAAAGTTATCGTAATACAGTACTCATTACCTTTATTTGTAATACATACCTAGCAAATATTAACGCATTATTAAATTCTAAAGGATTCGTAAAAACACCACAACTGTTAAGACTCAACTGTTATATTACGATTGGCGCACATTGTTGAAAATGTAATTGTGCTTGTAGAGATACAATTTACTAGTTGAATTATATTCGAATATGAATGACTGAAAACGCCAGTTGGAATATATTATGACTGAAAATATAATTAGACTGTAAAACAAACATGCATTATACATACATATGTATATATGTATGTATGTATGTACATGCATACATACTCGTATATAGACGACGTTAAAGTATTCACGGACGTAAAATAATCACGAATTTTGTTTGTTTTATGGAATGAGATTTTAAGTATATTTTACATACACATGGTACATAAATAGTCCAGGTAGGTACGTAGTATGTAATGTTATGTCGAAATTTGTGATGTAATTAATTAAATCTATTTTCGCCTTACCTGTAATTTTTGTTTGTGGTATTGTTTATATATATTAGTATGGCATCTTTTATAAATAGGAAAGCAAACATGGTTATAAAAATACATTAGACATGTTTGTTCATATATACATACATATGTAGGTATAAAAAGATATAATTTTCCCAAAATTGAAGCGCATTCTATGTACCTAATTTTTTGCAGTTTTTGATTTCTTGGTTTCATAAGCATAAGCATTTATTTCTCGGTGAAAATCTCAATCCAACTTTGCATTTTAGGGATGTAGAATATTGTATATAAATATATGTATAAAAAAAGATAAAATTTTATAAAAGTAATTTTTTGAATTAATCAAATAATTGCTTTGATTTTCTATATATCTACGTATGTATGTCTGTGAAAGGAAAAAGAGACTATACATTAGGGAAAAATATATTTATGAAGAAAAAGATCTTCGATCAACGCATTTTACCAGTGATGACGTATGGATGTGAAACTTGGAAATTGAACGCCAAGATGCTACACAAAGTCCAATCCAGTCAAAGAAGTATGGAACGCTGTTTGTTTGGCATAACGAGAAAGGAAACGGAATATGTGGGTGCGTAGTGGATATAGTGGATAGAGTGAAGAGATTGAAATGGCAATGGGTGGGCCACGTAGCTAGAAGAAGCAACGAAAAGTGCCCAAAAGAAGTGCTAGAATGGTACCCGAGAGAATTAAAAAGTGTATAAGGAAGACCGTAGAGAAGACGGGTAGACGAAATTAGGAAAATGTGTGGCTTAGCATAAAGCATAAAGCATAAAGAGGAAAGACTGAAGTAGAATACGTCGATGAGAAGTATAAAAAGGGTGGTGGATATAGTGCATAGAGTGGAGAGATTGAAATGGAATTGATGAATATTCGAAAGGTGGACAAAATAATTGCTAGAATGGTACCCGAGAGAATACAAAAAGGTAAAAGGAATACCTCGGGGAAGATGGGTAGATGAAATTAGGAAAATGTATCTGGTGAGATGGATGAGAGTTGTGCCAAACAGAGACGAGTGGAAGCGTGTTGGATAGGCTTTCATCCAGCAGTGAATGGTGGTGAGTGGCTGTAGATGATGATGATGATGAGTATATACATGTATGAAGAGTAAGAACATGTGTACTACATACCTACTATATACAATATATGATTAACATGCAGGTTATACAAATCATTTTGGCATGTAGATCATATATACATATAGCATACATACATACATATGTACATATATAGCACATATACCGAAGGATACGACGACTCATTTCGTCATCGAATGACCCGCACACCTGACAATCAACACGGATACGCGCGAAATTGATGCTGCGCGTTTGCGCAAACTCGTATATGATAATGCCTGTCAAGGAATTATGTTCCGCGGAGCATATATAAAACGGTTTTCACCGGTACCTACGTACGTATGTATTTGCGAACGTAATGAGATTATATTCCTCGGCGTGTTCACCGTCTAATGAACACGTATAATATATTTGTTTTTCGCGTGGGTGTACCCGGGCACCTACCGGGATGAAGTTGCGCAACGCGGTTTTCCCGCGGGATGATTCGCCGCCAGATGAAATTCTTATTGTTGTTGCTGTTGTTGTTCGGTGGTGGTGGAGTTGCCAAAAATGGATGAATGATCGATTTGACGCCGATTGATTGGTGGAGGCCGTCAGCGATTTATTTCTTTCGCGCATTCGGTCAATAAATACGGTATGAGAAGTCTATTCGCAATCTACGGAAAATTGGCTAATAAATAAACGTATATACGAGTGGTGGGTACATAATAAATAAATTCGTTGAATTACTTCGAAGTGGTCTCTTTAAATTATTTTTTTTTGTTGTGAATAAATATACATGGGTACACTGCATGTATTGAAAGTTTTTATTATACATGACATTTCCGCTGAAAGACATTGGGCAAAAATTTTCATTTTCGTAATAGACTAGCTGAACCCGGCATGCGTTGTAATGCCAGAATAAGGCATGCAATTCCCGTTCCCGTTCCCGTTCCCGTTGCGTTCCTGTTCTCGTTCCCGTTTCAAGTGATGGTTGCAGCTCTACCAACGTCTCTTCAATGCCGTGTCGTCATAAACCAACTAGTAACGTGGTTATCAACGAACACATTTCCTTGACCACACAATGGCGCTTCAAACTTTCGCGTCGGTAAAATCGTAATAACGCATATTATTAATAAGAGGTTTTTTCCCGTTTATTTTTCACAGTAAGCTTCCCGGACATGCATACAACAAATCCTGAAAGTTGAGTGGTTTCGGAGCCTCTACCAGACAGACAGACAGACAGATAAACAGACAAACAGGCATTCAATTTTATATATGTATGTATGTAGATATTAGGTTTAGGACATAGATATATAATACACATAGATCCGCCCTCACGCTTTATACTGGTCTCCATTTTGGCGCATGCAAAACACATAGCGCATGCACAGTTTCTCTCAGTAGGTAGGTAGGTACCGCTGCGTCGTAGGGAAAAAAACTTTTTTTTCCCAACTTCCCCGCTAGTTAAACCCCCCGCACCCCTCAGTTAGTGAAGACAAGATCTCCGACCAAAATCACACGTCAGGGCCCATCTAGTGTATTATACATCAATGGTTTTGGATTCTGAATACATACATACATTAGTCATATGTATCACTTTAAATAACTTGTTAGTAAAAAAAAAATTGGCTAGATAATATCTATGTATGTTTATATTTTGGGCGTGAATATTTTCTTGTCTTTTATATTTTGGGCGTGAATCTTTTCTTGCAGGACGAATACCATTCAATACATTGATAAATGAAATACATATATAGTTGCAATGCATATTTATGTATGCTAGGGGTGGGTTCAAGATCCAAATTAAAAGCCAAAGTTACTTTGCAACATTTATTAAACGATCCCACAGGCCCACGCGGAACTACCGTTCACTCCAGAATAATCTGATCTACCGTGTGTACCTTCTTATAAAGTACAAGTTGTAGAGTACAGCTTCTCCGATCTATTAATGGGTCTACCCTGGTGAGTCTATTGTTTACTCACGCAATCACCCAGTTCTGTGAGAACTCCAGCGAATCCTTTGTTCGGGCACTTACCGAGTCCTGTTAACTTAATCTTGGGTCTCTATTGTGCACCCACGAATGCACTTAGACGGTGGATAATCTATCTCATGTTCCCGCGTTATAGTATATTAGCACCTGCTATTTCCGTTCATTGAGACTATTTTTTTACAATGTTTTTTTTAGTTTAACTTGTACAGCGATAAGTGTTCCCTTCATAAAATTCTTTTGATCATTTTGAAGCCATTTTGACTTAATAATCATAATTAGCATGTTTAAAGATTGGATAATTTTGGAGTCGGTGACAGCTAGCTCTTTACATGTCTGTTTAATTTTCCACCCCCCCTCGTTTTGTCAGATTTTAATTGTTTAAACGCCTATAACTTTAACTTTTTATATCTTATATTTGCATAAAGAGGTTACACAATGAATGATAAAATGTTTATAAAACATTATAAATGTTATGTATATGTACATATTATGTACGTGTTACGGCCAAATGCCGCACGCTACATTTGGCATATCTCTGCTCGGCCTAGTCTATCTTTGTTTACAGCTCTCTGATTTCGACTTTCTGGCTTGATTTTATATAAAATTACTGTTAACTAAATACTTTTTTCGCTAAGCAAAACATTATTCAGCTGACAGCAGGGATGTTCATTTCATTTATAAATAATACTCTCAAACGAGCTGAATAGTTTAAAACATGTTAAATGTAAGTGCATGCCTTAATACAAAAGTAGGTATAAACCTGCCCGATAAAGAGCAAAAGGAAACGACGGATCTTATCCAAAATATTTAACACGAAAATATTTACATACACATATTTATTTATTTTATTACAATACATAGTACTTGGTTGTTTATTTTTTGTGATTTATTTTACTGAAATACATATCATATTTTATATTGAAAAGACCTGTCAACTGCATCTATAGAAAAAAATAGCCCGAATAGAATAATATTGGAAAAATTAACTACCAGTGATGTAGAGTTTGCCTATTGCCATGTTAAATGAAACGTAGAACAAATTATAGGTATAATTAATATGTATCCAATACATTTTTTTACATAATAAAATGACAACTATCCTCAATGCGTCACTACGACTAGCCGTATACATAAACATATATAAATATTACGTATAAAAAATTAGCGAATGTAGACTTACTGCATTGCGACAATAATGAGTAAAGTAGGCAAATTTTATTTGGAACTGTAGCAACAGATCAGATAAAATCGTCAAACTTTAGCTGTAGACGATTGAGATTATTATTAATTAATTGAGACACGATGATTGTGAATATGATACTAAAATTTATGTATAAATTAACACAATGGAAACTTTTGAAAGTGCAAGCTTGCTTTTTTTTTTTTTTACAAAATGCAATATTTTAAATCGACGCATTTCACTTTGAGCAGATTGATGCACAAACAGACATGCTTATATTATATATACATATATAAAATAAACGTGAAAAAAAGAGGCTTGCATCACAGTTTTTAATATGTCTCGACACGTTAACGTTTTCATTTGACACATTATATCGTAGCACGTACCGCGTGTTTTATCAGTTTTCACGTGCCATTTCGATATTAAAAAAAGAGTAAAAAAGAACACCCCCCCCCTCCCGATGGGGGTAGGCAGGGTAGGTACCTACAAATAAACTCCGCGAAATAGGGGAACGTACCGGAAAAAATTGGGAATGTTAGTTTACGCTGTCAACTTTCTTTATCCGCGGGACTCCAAACTAAGATTAACGTTGTACGTAATCTATCAACGTGACACGAGATTATCACTTCCATATCAAACCTTCCACGTACGTATATATGTATGTATCTCACCCAAAAGTCTCACACCACCCCCTCGGCCTGTTCTGATATAGGCACCGGTGCCTGAAGGATAATGATTGATGAAAAAGTGAAACACAACGGGTAATTCGCAGATATCGAGCCGAACGTAGTACGCGTGCATGTATGTATGTATATTTGGTGGTGTCGAAAGAATTTCAGGAATTCGAAGTTGAGACAAACTTCTATCGATACTTCAGGATTGATATGTTAGAGTTTTGATGTAAGAATATATGAAATTAAACGATTCGAAAATAATTTATTAATGTGATAATCCAATGTGCGTACTTAAACTGTTGGCTTTCTTATGATTAATAATATACATGTTCTATGTATGCATTATTTTGTGAAATTATCTTTTTTTTGCATTGTGAGGACCACTATACTGTTCATATTTATGTATATTCTAATATCACATCTACAGCCATTCACCATTCAGTGCTGGATGAAGACCTCCCCCAATAAGCTTCAACTCGTCTCTGTTTTGTGGAACTTTCATTCATCTCACCAGATACATTTTCCTGATTTCATCTACCCATCTTTTACTTTTTTGCATTCTCCCGGGTACCATACTAGCACTTATTTTGTCCACCTTTCGTATATTCTTCATTGCCATTTCAATCTCTCTACTCTATGCACTATATCCATTACCCTTGTTTATACTCACCGACGTATTCTGCTTCCGGTCTTTCCTATTTTTGCTAAGCATACAGCGTTCCATACTTATTTGAATATATTGGACTTTGTGTAGCATCTTGTAGCATCAAGTTTAACATTCATACGTCATCACTGGCATACACAGATCGAATACGAATACAGATTTTCTTCAGTCAAAGTGGAATTTTTTATTTAAAAACGGCATTTATTCGCCCAAATGCACTCCATCCATATTTAAAGCTTTTAATTTTATCTTTATTTTTTCTTCTTAATTACCAGACTTGTCTATCATTTGTCCTATATATAAATAATCATTGACTACTTATATTTTATCATCTAATAAGATACTAATAGGCATGCAATAAATATTGAACATTAGTTTGGTTTTATTTACCTTTCCTGCTTTCCCTGTCCAGATGTGCTTAATCTGAAAATTACAATATATTATCTGAAAATGTCAATATACAAAATGTTGATTACAAAACTCTTTTTTTATAATCAAAATCAAATAAAGTTTACCCTTTACATTAAATAAAGTTTACCCTTTATATTACATCTACAATAGTAAATAAATGATTCATGAAATTTATAGGATTCATTTTTCTTTATTAATCTAAAGATACATACTACATATGCAATTTGATTTAATAGTATGGTTTTGTAATATTAGGTTGTATATCTCGATTTTTATTGAAGTTTTCTTATCTTTATGCAGATGCAGTTCTATCTTGAGTAAAATTTTAATTATAATTTAAAGTGAGAGAAAAATGAATTTCGGAAAAACATTTTAAGTAGTTTTTAGTTGAAGACATTTCGAAATTAAATTTCAATACAACTAATTTCTGTTGTTTGAATTCTGTTTTAATATAATACATAATTAGCTTTAAGTGCACGTCTCTGGCCAGATTATATGTACAATAGTTACAGTGGATTCAATCAAGGAATTTTGTTCAAAGAACAATGCTGTTACAATGTTCCACATTTATTCTATTTGCTTAATAATATTTGAACCATTATATTCCACTTTTCCTCATTACGAGAAATATCTCGCAAAAGATTAAAGATAACATTTTGCATTTTTAAAATATTTAAAAATACTGGTGGCCTGTAATTAGTTTAGTTGAATATAACTGTTATATTTGAAAGTCCAATTTTCAGTTACAATTTTATAATATAAATTTTAGTTCCAAAACGTCCAATTTTCAGTTCCAAAAACACTATTTCTGTTTGATTTAATTCACAAACTGTTATCGCTACGTTTAATTCGACATGTCAAAAATCTTGGAAAAGCAGAATAAACGTATTACAGGTCACCAGTGTTTTTAAATATCGTTAAACGCAAAACATTATATTTAACTAGTGGTTTTACCCGGCTTCGCTCGGTATTTGAAATATAAACCGCTAATCTAATAGTAAACATTATATTATACATATGTATTTGAATAATTTTATTTTATTTAAATTTATTTGAATACTAGCTGAACCCGGCATACGTAGCAATGCCAGAATAAGGTATGCAATTCCCGTTCCCGTTGTGTTCCCGTTCCCATTTTACGTGATGGTTGGCTCTCTACTAACGTATCTTCAAAGCCGAAAGTCTCTTCAAAACAACTGGTAACGTGGTTACCAACAAACACATTTCCTTGACGACACAATAGCGCTTCAAATTTTCGCGTCGATAAAATCATAATTACGGATATTATTATTGAGATTTTTTTCAAAATAGGTTTCCCGGACATGCATACAACAAATCCTGAAAGTTCCACTGTAATCGGTTGAGTGGTTTTGGAGCCTATACGAGACAGACAGACAGACATTCAATTCAATTTTATTCAACAGATATTCCATTTTATATATACATATGTATGTATGTACATATGTATATATTCATTTGTTTTTTTTAATAAATTTAACGTCACGGATTCTAGGAACCAAAACTTACACACATACATCCAAAGTCTGTTTTGAAATTATATGTATATCAGATGTTTTGCGAGATATTTATCGAAATGAAGAAAAGTGGACTTTTGCCACTTTCAAATATAACGTTTCATATTGTATGTACATACATATACATATGAACAGTTAAAGCCTTTAAAACTAAAAAATAGAGCTAATTATGTACATAGTTCTATGTAAAAATTCAACATATGTACACATTTGAAGACAGACACGAAAAGGGGACACGATACAAACGGTTGTCTAGTAGGAGACGTATTTATGGAGGCCAATGGCTCGAAATGATAAATGAGGGGGGGAGGGCACTTAATTTCCAGCTCCGCAGAAATAAACGAGGATCGTTTTGAAGAAGAAGAGCCGATCAATCACTATTAGCTGTAATATTATTGAAAGTCTGTGCGTCGATTTGAATGTGTCGATGCGCTATCTGGCGGCCGCGCTTCACAACACAACATGATGAATGGCCACCGCTGAGCGATTACGCTAAGTGTTCACCGTCGACACTTATACACACATCCTCTATATTATTTATATCTAATATTGTCTGAGAGGTAGGGGGGAGGGGGAGGGGGGAGGAACTTCCTCGTGGATTATATATTATATAGCTGACGTATTAAGATATTGTTTTTTTAAGATACATCTACATATTTGTCGATACATCTACATATATGTCGCACAAATATGTTGGCAACATCTCCTATATCTAGGGCGATATATCTGCTCAACTGGGTTGCTGGCTAAATTGATCTCTTCAATGTAAGCTGTGCTAACCTGTTTAAGTGGTTGTTGAGCATCGCCAGTGGTTGATTTTACCAATTATACATGTGATTATTATTGTACCATATGCTAAAAGGAGCCGCCATTATTATTGGTTTTCGAGGATTATCTCCAGGCTTAAGTGCTGTCGGCTAACAATGGAGACCCCCCGAATGGACTTAGTGGTCGGTAACGGCACCCAGCCACTTCCCGCTAGAGTTCTCAGAACTTGCAGGGCGAAAGCGTGGGACTGTGTGCCGAGACCGTGGGACTGCATATCTAGTTCGTGACTATAACAATAGGTACATAGACAAACGCGTCGCGGAAAATGCAGTGAGGGACCTGCCCTTTATAAGCAGGTGCATACATAGGCCATATGAAGGCATTCTGAACGGAGTAATGGCAGTGTGTGGATCTCCTTAATCACCCAATAAATGCTGTGAAGCGACTTTGGACTTTTTATTTGGATCCTCCACCCACCCCTACGCAACATTATTATTATTATGATGTTATGATTATAATGATGTTATGTTATTATTATGATGATATGTTATTATTATTATTATTATGATTTTATGTTATTATACATATCTACGTCTTGTTTTTTTTTTTATTTATTTTATTCTAAACAGACCATTGTGGCATAACAGGAATTCCTAAAGCGCCACAATGGTCAAAAACATAACACAAAAAAAAACAAAATAACAATTAAACACAAATCAATACACAACGAAAATAGTACACCCATCAATTATACATAAAAAAAAAATACATTTGAACATAAACATAAAAAACAGCATTTAATAATAACAGATAAAGTAAAAATATCAAATAAAAAAAATATATAGCATAATGATGTTGTTATGATTATTATGATGTTATGTCATATTATTATGATATTATATTATTATTATGTTGTTATGATTGAATGACTGGCCACAGTGACGCGTTGGATCTCTCTGTAATGTCACTGTGGCTAATATGTTCAGTTATGCTAATATGCTCTCTGTAATGTCAAGGAAATGTGTCTGTTAATGTAGTTGGTTTGAAGGGACTTTCGGCTTTGAAGAGACGTTAGTTGAGCCATCACTTGAAACGGGAACGGGAACGGGAATTGCATGCCTTATTCTGGCATTGCAACGCATGCCGGGTTCAGGTAGTTCAAAATATATAAATAAAATATCTTATAATATATCTATTTATTTTTTATAGTTATAAACAGTTTTAATATGTTTGAATTATGTTAAAAATAGTGTTCGTGAATGGCATCCACTCAATAAGCGCCCCGACATAACTACGCCAACCTTTAGCACTCGGCGACAAAATCGCGAAACTGCGTGTCGACGTAACTGCGTGCCGACAAAACGTCCAAAGCGCTCGGGGAGCGCAAAATAGCTGTCGCAGTCCTCTAAAAGATTTTGGAGGACTAGCCTAGTCCCTCCAGTCCAATAACGGCACGTCACTGCTTCTGTGGTACTGTAGTTCTTAAGAAATATTCATATTCAATTTTGTATGTCGTTTTGTTTTAAAGTCGACGTCGTATTTTTATAATCTGTCAATGATATTACAACAAGAGACATTGTTGTCGTTGTCATCTGTTGACGTTATTATTGGTGATTCTGTCATATAATCTCCTGGTTAATCTGTAAGTGACATCTATGTACAACTAATGGAACGCTCCGTATACGTATGTATGTACATATGTGTGTATGTCTCATTCTTGAATTAAAATGGTTAGTTTTATTATTCGTTTTACTTAGAACTTGTTTTAATTTGGATGATGGCTGAGCTTCGTCGACGGAATAGGCCGAGGGCGAATGTGTCCTTTTGGAGGACAACTGCTAATCAGATTTTTAAAGGACATTCTTATTATTTGTTGGGCGCAACGTCCGTGAGTAACGCAACCACCCTGCGGGAGAGATGTCCTTTGAGCAGAACGACGAGTATAAAAAGGAGAGTAAAACGCGAGGGCTCGACTAGGAAAAAAGTGTATACATATATATATATTTATATGTATGTATGTATAGTATAACAAAATGGAATAAGGGATAAGCCGAGACAATTACTTAAATTGAGCCGGCGTGCGTCCTTTTCGTGGGGACGTCTGGTCCTGTTTATTTTTTGGGCCGCGCAGCCACAAAAGGCCATATTGCTAATTTGTCCGCCGGCCGTCGCTCTAATTAATTAACCATTTTCGGTTGATTCACTCCGAACGACTGCCATTTTGGTTTTTCGGGGGAAATTTTCAGAGCGGCAATGGGAAAAAATTAGTTATTTTTTTTCGTTGTTCGCTTTTGAAGCGGCTTAATGCACGTCAAATTTTGCGGCAGATGTCGACATCATTCCGACATTCTGACGGGCCAAATTGCCGGCACATAAACAAATATAAATACGAAAAATAATAATAATACAAAAGTAATAATGCGCATTTCAATTTATCCTCTATTAGAATATTGCGCCGCTTGCGCGTACAGACGCCCGGATGATGTAATATTCAAATTTAAATTGGACGAAAATATTGTCACGAAGACTACATAAATAATGTGACGTATACTTATAAATACAATTAATGAAATTTTATTTGGAATTTGAGCGAAAACCTCTGACATAATAATACGATAAAAAAGCAAGCTTAAATATTAAAGCATACGAACATACATACATATACTCGTATATAATATGTAACCACAATGTATGTATAATAAAGTGTTTTTGGTCAGTGGGAAATTGCGAAAATTTTATCGCACACAATCAAAATGAAATACATACCTAGTGAAATGTTTTCCATATGAAGATATTGATTACAATGACTGGCAAAAGACATTTTTAAAAAACTGTTAGTCACGTTCTATGTATAAGAAACAATAAAATTTATGAACTACTTTTCATAATTTTCATTTTAAATAAGTGACAATCAAATATTTTTGTACCATGGAATACATGGTTTATCTTTATTTCGATTAATTGTAAAATTTGTAAATTAAAACAAAAATATCCCCAAAAGTGAAATGATGTAGTAAAATTGTAGGTAACAATCTCTACGATAAATGAATCGTTTCATTTTATTATTTATTTTATTAATTTACATATTAGCCACAGTGACGTACATACGGAATAATCTAATGCGTCACTGTGACCAGACATATAAGCATAATACAAATACTATATATATAAGAAAATTAGTGAGACATCTGTGTAATAGATAATAAATTTTTGAAATCATTTTCAAATAGGGGTGGTACAGTGGGTAGGATGGTTTTTTCCAATTTGATGGAGCAACCGTTTCAACAATCAGATCAATTGGCAAGCTCTGATAGGAAATGATCGACTTGGAGTCACAAATATCCTAGTCTGACCAGCAGCATTAAAGATTATACTTAGAATACATTCTTTTCAATCACGGTCAGCCTACGGGATTGAACCCAGTGAACTCTTGGTGCTTAGTATCAACGCCGAGACATATTGCTGGCTAGGTCCTGAATGTTTGTAACATTTTGAAACTATGTATGTATGTATAATATACTTTGATTTGGACGAGTAAGATTTAAACGAGAAAATTAATTAGAAAGGAAGTATGCGTACATATATTATTAGAACATTTATCACAGATTTTATTCACATTAATAAAGTGCTTTCTAAAAAAAGTGGACCAGCTCAATCAAGTTGAAAATTTCACATAAATCCGGCAAACAAATTTCATTACTGAGAAGAGATATGAAAGGTATTTTAACGGATTCTCTTTTATTAAAATCAAGATTTTCTTTTTGCATATTATGAATATTTCATTTATTATATCCGAATTTTGACTATTTCAACCTATTTTTTGTCTTTATAAATGTGGGTTTGTGAAGATAATCATTTCAAAAATTTATACTTAAAATTATTTATTTATAAAACTGTTTTACTATGTACATATATGTATATGTATATTCGAACTAGTTAATTTAGTAATATTCGATAGATTAATGTGAGTGACCCATGGCGTGCCATCCGAACAAAGGCAAATATAACAAGAACGTTTATTGACGTCATTATCCACATAATCTGCAGACAAAATAAAAGCGTGACGCCTTCCCATAAAGAGGGTCTTAAAGTGAATTTAAAGATTAAAAGCCAACACTTCAATAAGGCTTTTCACTTTGTTTTTTCGCAAACGGAGCAACCTAGACGATGAACAAACATCACTAATTTAATTAAAGCGCACTGGAACACTTTGCACGACCGATAGTTTCGCGCGCAATTAAATAGAATCCGTTTGATTAATATTTTACGAGCCCGTCTTCCCACCCCAAAGGTTTCCGTTTCCGGGCACAACTACGTCTTGGGAATATTTTTAAAGTTTCGTTATATTATATTTTCCGAGCCGCGGTATCTAATTTATGATATTCGGTGCATAATAATTGGATACACTTCTATGCGGTGCACGCTGACCGCTGCACCGGAAATGCGCAGTTCCCTCAACATACTCAACCGAGAGGATAAAAGGAAAAAAACGAGCGAAAACAGGAGTAGAATCCCGTTTTTCTGTAAATATGATAAGTCAGGAGGGATTATTCGGCCAAACCCACGGGAAAAACGAATGTTTCACTGCAGCGTTAAATTACTTCTTCATGAGCTAGTTTTCAGCGCGGGAAAAAAGCTTGTTTGCTTTATATCATAATTAATAAAGGATTCCTTTGGTAATTTTTAAATGCAGGAGTGCGGTAGTAGTTAAAAATTATATTCCGTACGTGCTTTTTGGTATTCATATCGGTTGGAACTATTAATATTTTAAAGGTATTACGTTTCGTCGATATAAATTAATGTCATCGATATGAAATTAAGCTGATTAGGAAGGCTTAGCTCGATATTTGATAGATATTATTATATAATATTGATATTGGAAATATGTACATACATATATGTATGTATTATACATATACATATTCGTATTATACATATACATATTCGTATTATATGTACATATAAGATGATTATGTATATGATGATAACATAATGGAGTTGTGGGATAATAATAAATATTTCGAGGCAAATTACTTCAATATATTATACATATATTTTATAGTATCCTCACATTAGAGTGTGCAATTTTATACTAAAAATAATCGATTGTAATACCATAGCACGTTATTATGTATGAATAACGATTCACACTCAGAAGCTCGACGTGAAAAATTTAATCGGAGATACAATATAAAAATATAAAGTCTTAATCATCCTATCAACTCTTTATTCTGAACTTTAAATTATTTTTTATTATAATGAAGGCGAAGTTTTCAGAAAAACTATTAATGTACGGGTTGAGATAAGAATTAAAGTTTTTTATACATATTCTATGTACATATATATTCTTAATCAAAAGATCACCATACCTTCACAAATATGGCGTATTGTTTTGTCTGTCATCAAGTTGATCGTTTTTCGAGAAATAAGAGCATAAGAGATTAAGAGCTTTGTATTTATTGAAAACCAAAAAGATAAAAATAATATAATTCGATCAAGCGAGGATCGTTCCATTGTATTATGAATACATATTTGGCACACAGTTTAATTTAGGTTTATGATGTAAAATAATGGTATTAATTTTGAAAAATGTATCATTTTATTTTGGTAGCTTTGACGTTGAAAATAATTTCGATTAATTAAGTTAAAAAGCAGCCACTTTTGACTTGAATAAGATCTTTAGACCTAAATAATCAAAATGATCCTGAAGACAAATGAAAATTTTAACTGAAAAAAAAACAAAAGGACGCACAAAAAAATTTGGACTTTTCCGCATTGGACGAGTGTGAAAAAATATGCGCACTTTCGACTTTTTTAATTCGTGTAAATTTTCACAGAAAGCGGCACTTTTCCCGAGTATATACATATGTTCATACATATATATATATATATATATATATATATATATATATATATATATATATATATATATATATATATGTATATATATATATATATATATATATATATATATATATATATATATATATATATATATATATATATATATATATATATATATATATATATATATATATATATATATGTACATATGTAGTATATGTATGTATGTACATATGTAGTGTAATACACATACGCTTACGTGTATATTTATGCACGCTGTAGTCGCGCGCTAAATGTCCATCTCTAAAACGCGGGATAATGTTTTAATTAAGGTCGAGGGTTAATAATCATTAGAGCGAATGGCCACCCCTAATTATTTGTTTTATTGCAGTTTTGAAAAGGCTAACGAGAGACGATTTTTCAGACGGGACTCGAGTATCCCACTCGTCGGCCGAGCCAATTTTCGGAAACTAATGAAACTCATTTGCAAGATAATTATGGTTGATGATTTGAAGGGGATGGGGGGTGGGGGGTGAAGGGGAGGGATGCGGACCGTCCGGAATAAGGCTCGGATCATAATTGATAAATCAGGCCAGTGGCGTGCCCGTTCCCGCGAAAAAGGGACTAATAAACGTTTAATTGAATAATTTTCGCCAGTGGCGCGCTCCATCAACGCTCTGCCTCCCCCCCATCTACCCGTTTGGCCGTCATTCGCATTGTGTTCATTTATGACGACCATTACTCACTTTTATCATCCATTGATCGCAATGACACAACTGTTTCTCGCCGCAACAATGACGTGATGTATTCCAGGTGTTGGTCTTAATATACCACGTACACACTGTCGGTACACTTGAACGGTGGCAATCAATCGTTGGTCTGTAGACGGTTTGTGTTCACAAGGCGAGCGGCGATGCTCAAACTATGGGAGCACTATCCATGACTAGTGTTTGCAAATGGCATTGAGTGGTTTTTTTTGAGGCAAGATCTTGATGGTTATTAAATCCATCTCTTGTTATATTTTTCCTTTTTATCTAACTTAACCCTCCCTCACCGAAGTGCGGTATGCCAGTGCCCCAATTTTTACGTTTTTCGTAATAACTATGTGGTTTTCAAAGCTATACACCATATATTTCTTTTATTCCTAGAATGAACTACAATACATTTATTTTAATAGAATTTTTTTATGATTTAGAAGAGGGGTACGCTTTTTAATATGACGGCCGGGAAGGAAGTAAGGTGGTAGCCACCAACATGGTCGGATCGGTCTTAACTCACAGGATTGCGACCCGAATTCGACCGTGTGGCAGAGCCCCACACAAGCATATTAACATCGTATTATTTGTTTGGATATGTACACATTTAATATAGCCTGTTCGAAAATATGGTATATATGAAAAACAAAAAAAATAAAATTTATTTTATTTTCAATTTAATATAATTTTATAGAACATGAATTTTATAGACAGCAGTATGGCTCAATGATAGCGCGTATGTTTATCTCTAACTGATCAGTGGGTTGGATCCGCAATACTGCTGGTTAGATTTGGGGGTATTTGTGACTGAAACTCGATCGTTCTTTATCAGAATTTGTCAATTCTATCTGATCATTGTTGAATCGGTTCATCAAAATTGGCAAAAAATCATCTTTCTTGTTGTCACAAATTATGTACAAATCTAAAATCCATAGATGTCTCAATGGATTAATTCTTTAATTAATTAATTAATTAATTGTTTTTTCGTGTACTTCTGGAAATACAGTTATTTATGTAATAATAAAATGCTACATTGTTTGTAATTAATTGCCCTGGAAGGCGCATTGGGGTCTTCCTGTCAAGCCTTTCTTTTTTTTTTACATAAATTTATGTAAAAATAAAATAAAACAAACATTTTATACAATGCATACATATGTACATACAAACATCCACAGTGACATCAACGGAGAAATTTTTGCAGAATTTTATAATTAAATTAGCAAGAGATTAGCAAGAGAGATAGGAAAGAAGATTCCAATTTTACAGGAAATTTTTCAATGAAAATCAGAAAATTGGCCAATTCTGATTAAAAACGATCTATTCGGAGTCACAAACCAATGTCTGGCCAGCTATAGGACTCTAGTGGGACTCGAATCCGTGGCCACTCTGCTCGAAAGCATAATTTGCTAACTAATAGACCACGCCGCTGGTTGTAAAACCAATTTGTTAAAAATTACTCTAAATATGTCTCTATTTAATCTGCACCTAAATTTTATATATAATTTAATTTCGCGTGTTTTAATATTTTGCATAAAGCTGTGCAATTACATATATTCAGGCGTATATCTAGTTAAAGGTGCAAGTATACTTGTTTGAGTCCACCAAAGTTCCCTCACGTTCATGCCATATAATGCGATATCTTGTTCGATTTGTCTCTGCTAGTAGCAAAAATTTGTCAGGTTCCAAGTCTCGTCTGGGATTGTTAATGACCAAGTCGTGTGTGAATGATTTGATTCGAGGGACAGGTCTATATAAGTAGGAACGCATTTTCGGTCGTTTTAATTATATTAATAAAAGTCAACGCGGTTGTGATGTTTTCGCGTTCCGCGGACCGGAAGCTTTTAATTTATAAAAGGCGAAAATCTTGAGGCTTTCACGCGAAACTTTCGTGTCCATTATGGCCGGCGTTCGCTGAAAACTTTCGCACCTTTTGTTTTTTTTTTCGCCTTTCTTCGTACTCTCGCTCGTTACGTATTCAGAACCATTTAGATGAAATGATAAGCGGCTTCTACTTTTTTTTTAATTTTATTTTTCATTCTTTTGAAAGAAAGAAAAATCTGTTTGAATATTTATATTGTTATACTGTCGGGGTTTCTTCGGTGCCGCTTTCGATATCAGACTTTTGCGCTTAAATACCGGGGGGAGGCTTTTCTAGACTTTTCTCGTTGTTTTTCACGCTTACAGGTAACAATGACAACTGACAGTCAGATTTTTCGCATACAATACATTAACAATGATTTTAAATCTAACACCATTTTCCTAAGATTGTTATGTAAAAAAATTATTTAAAATACCTTTAACTTGTCTTTCAAACCTTTTGTCAAACATTAGATTGAAGTTACTGAAGAGTTTTAACAGTTTCGCGTCACTTTGAATAGGGGATAAAAGAAGTACGATAAATATGTCGTTTATTTCATAGAACAGATGTACATACATATGTACATAAATAGAATACTAGTTGGGTTAAAGTGCCTTTTAATTTTATTATTAATATCATATTTATTTATTATATGTAATAATTAATGTTTATAGCCGCAGAGTACATGTAATGTAGTTATAATGAATCAATTTAATTAAATTTCTTGATTCTAAGTATACATATGTATGTATATAATTACATATATTGGTATTCAACAAATACAAGTTTCTTAGTGAAAGACTCACAGACAGTTTTTATTTTATTTTAGGGATTTAAATAGAATAATCAAAAAATTGCGAACTATGTATATGTTACAGTTGAAGTGTATCTTCCAGTTATAATATATTTTGACTAGTTGGAACATATTTCGTCTAATCTACGTAAGTAGGTTTATATGGTGAATTACATACATATGTATATTCCAACTGGTAGAAATATATTACAACTGAAAGTACAGTTCAATTATAAGTTGCCACCAGGTTAGATGGAGAGGTTTTAGGTTTTTGTGAAACGTCACTTGACTAGTAAATTGAGTTGGAAAATCACATTTTTGTTTTGAACACATTCTTAAAGTTATCGTAATACGGTACACATTACCTTTATTCATAATAGTACCTAGCAAATTTTAACGCAGTATTGCATTCTAAAGCATTCGTAAAAACATCAGAGCTGTCAAAATTCAACTTTTAAATTAAAACTGGCGAACATTGTTAAAAGTGCATTTGTGCTTGCTTGTAGATATATAAATTACTAGTTGAATTATATTCAAATATGAATGACCTAAAACGCCAGTTGGAATATATTACAACTGAAAATACACTTCGCATGTAACATACATACATATATTCTAAAACGTTTTTGAAGAAAATAAATAATTACACCAATTTATAGCTGTAACTTAAAAATTTCATCGTACATTCTAAAAAGAAAAAAAATTGTGAATATCTCATGAAGGGAACGACTGATAGCTTGACTAAATACAAAGGTCTTGCACTCATTAAATAAAAAAGTTCGGAGAAATGAAAAATTCCCTATGATACGTAAGTTTCACGTAATTTTCAATGCTACTTATTACTAATATCAAATAAATTGTAATCGAGTTGAGGCCTCCACCATCAATATAGTGCGAAATTAGTGAAATGAATTATATTTAGCGCAACATGATCTTGCATTTTGCACCGGTAGATTCAAAGCTTTTCCTCGGTTTTTCCAAAATTCGAAAGTTGTATGTACTAGGAGCACCATTCTGCTTCAGACAGGCCATTCCTCGTTGATACGACTCTCGTTTAGTTCGGTCTCCGGCGAAGTGGAGTGGAGTGGTTGTCTGTTATGTAGAATAAAAAAGGGATCCGCTGATTTTTTTGCTAAGGCTTTGTAGTGTATCGACGGTGAGGTCTCGGGGGGTATAAATTGCGTTAGCGTAACGGCGTAACGAATAGGAGACGGATCCAGAGAAATTAAAATGCGGCCGCGAACCTTCGTTAAGCCGGTCGGATTTGGGGTCCTCAGAGGAGACAAACGGCGGGCCGCGGCCCTCCGACGGCCCGGAACGGCCGATTGTCGAGGCTTTTGTTCGGGGAATGTGGCCCTCCCACCCACCCACCACCTGAGGGCCTGGACCGTTCTAGGGCTTCAACTCGGATCCGGCCGTGCGGACGAAGGAGTGTCGGAAAACCTTTCGGCTGTGAAGGCACGCCGAATTTGCATCCCCATAGTGGAGCTTACTTAACTTTTACATCTACAATGAAAATACACTTTACAGCTATACAAGAGCCTCAATTGCCACTCGATTTTATCATATTTTCTACTATATATAAAATTTGCGTTGTGCCCGATGATAGTCAATAGGTTATTTTGAAAGGGAATTGCAACATATCGCGTATTGTACACAATTTGTGGCTGCAATTGAAAACAAAATCGTGTGTCGTACCGGCTTTTTCTTCCATTTTAAACTGTGTTGTTAATTAAATAAGCGCAATATAAAATTTATTTATTTAATTAACATACTTGGGGGAGGCGGCAAAGTCTTGTAAAGCCAAAAATAGTGCTTTGGACGAAAAAAAATGTATAATATACATATGTATGTATATATATTTTCAAAATAAATTTTTTGAAAAAAAATGGAAACTCGTTGGTCCAAAATTGGGGTGACACCACTGCTAACAGGTAAACCCTCAGCTGATCAGCTAAAGTCTGATCAGCAGCATTACAGATATACTCAGAATAAATTCTTTTCAATCGATGTCAACTCACGGGATAAAACCCGGCACCTCTCGGTGCTTGACAAAAGCCCAACTATCGAGCCATGCTGCTGGCTAGATTAATTAAATTATTTATTTGTTGAAAAATCAATAGACTACACATGTAAAAAGGCATAAAAATAAAGAATAAATGTAAAAAAATAAAATAACTTGAGTCCAATTAAAGATTTTTAAAAATTACATAAAATGGTACATAGAGACAGAGAAAAGAATAAAAACTAAAATATGACTATATTTATTTTATTTATTTATTTTAATATACAAGTATACCACAGAGTCTTTACAGGTCACCCCAATATGACACTGTGGCCAGACAATACATAAAAGATCAAATACATAAGAAAAAATAAAACAACAATAATAGAAAAACAAATAAAATAAAACATTTAAAAAATTGTACATAAAAATTAAAAATTGAAAAATTGAGAATTAATAAATTGAAAAATCAAAAATGAAAATAATACACAAAAAAAAAAAAACACATATATAAATAGTTTAAATTGAATTAAAAGTAAAAAACAGTAAAAATACGGATAGATTATCCGGTGAAATATTGAAAATATCAATGTGATTGCTGACCAAATTCAAGCAGCGTAAGACTCGAGCGATTGGTGAAAAAGCAAGAACATTAGTTCTTGCTTTAATAGTTTGGAACAATGGACGCAATCGATAATCAATGAGGCGAGATGGAACCCAAAATTTCATTTCTTCCAATATAGTTGGGTTGTAAATATCACCTCTTAATAATTTGAAGAAATGACACACAAGATGCATATCCCGCCGATGAGATAGGGAACTATAGCCAACAGAACCTTGCACAAAAGCACTAGGAAACAGTTGAGGGTAGTATCCAAACTCCCTCATATATAGATAGCGGAGGAACTTCCTTTGAACTCTTTCAATTTTTAGAGAGTGAGTTAATTCACTGGGACTCCATATAATGGCATCAGATTCCAAAATGCTTCGGACCAATGCGTTATAAAGAAGACGCAAAACTCTTAAATTATTGAAATTGTGAGCATTACGTAAAACGAAACCCAGCATCTTTGAAGCTTTATTGCACATATTGGAAATATGGATACCAAACTTCCATCTGCTCTCAAACGTAACGCCAAGGTCTTTTTTGGATAATGTTCTACACAGTGGAGTTCCACCAAGATTATACTGATATAAGGTGGGGTTAGAAGACCGAGAAAAAGACATAATATTGCATTTACTAACGCTAAGAGGTAAATGATTATTAGTCGCCCAGCACCATAAAGAGTTCAAATTACTCTGAAGGACCTCACAGTCAGAAACACTATCAATTTTCATGAATAACTTGAGGTCATCAGCATATAGTAAAAAATTTGAATCTGAAAGTACCGAGCCAATATCATTCACATATATTAAAAACAGTAAAGGTCCCAAATTAGAGCCTTGGGGCACGCCAGAAGATGTGAGGTATACTTCAGAGAAATGGCCATCAAAACAAACAAACTGACGACGATTACTTAAATAAGAAGTAAAAAAATCAGTAAGATTATCCGATAGACCAAAATTGGCCAATTTCTTAATAAGTATTGAATGATCAACCTTATCAAAAGCTTTAGCAAAATCGGTATAGATCACATCAACTTGATGCCCTGCATCTAGCGATTTAGTAATGAAGTTTGAGAAAGACAAAAGATTAGTAGTCGTAGAGCGTGCTGAACGAAAACCATGCTGTTGGTCTATGATAAACCGACTGCAATGGTTATAAAGTAATCTCTGCAAAATTATTTCGAATAATTTGGCTGGAGCCGAAACAATGGCTATTGGTCTGTAATTATTAATAAAAGATTTATCGTCATTTTTGTGAATTGGAGTGACTTTGGTGCATTTCCAAGAGTCAGGGAACAGAGAATATTTCAGTGATAAATTATAGATATGAAGCAAAGGATATAACAAACTGGACTTGCATCCCTTTAAAACAAAATCGGGAATAAAGTCAGGACCAAAAGATCTATTAGGTTTCAGCTTCTGGAACCCATACTCCATATCACTGATATTAAATTCAAATACTGACAGAATGAAGGAATGACTTATTTGAAACTTATTATTTGAAGATTGAGTGAATGAGTCTACAAATGCAGATTTAAAATGCTCAGCAAAACCCTTAGCGATATCTTTCGAACCTGAGAACGACTCATCACCATTGAACATCATTGTCAAATTCGAATTGTTATTATGTTTAGAATTTATAAAGTTCCAAAATAATTTTGGGTTTATGGAAATGGAATCTTCACATTTCTTAATGAAGTCAGCGTGACAAATTGAGATCAATTTTTTGGAATGAGAACGCAACTGACAGAATTCAACGTAATCATGTGAGTCCTTAGTGAACTTCCAGCGTTTGTGCAAGTAACATTTACGACTGATGACTACGATTAATTCAGCTGAGAACCAACTAGGAAAAATTCTTCTGGATTTAGGAAATTTTTTGTTAAAGCATTTGTTAAAAGAATAATGCACAATCCTATTAAATATCTCGACAGCAGCATTCACATCCAAGCACTCGAAAAGATCAATCCACTCCGATTCCAACAAAACAGAATTCAGGCCAGCAAAGTCAACATTATTAAATTTCCAACCATAAAAATCAAGATTAACAGAATTACAATTACGATTACTATTGTACCCAGAATCATTTAACATTAAATGGGAACATGTAGCATCAAAATCAATACTGAGCGTAGGGTGAAACTTATCCTCAGGAACAATAAAACAGGGACTTCTACTGGAATTGCAAATAATATTGGACAACACCAAGTCAAGTTTTCCGCCATAAACATTGCATACATTATTCAAATCTGATAAATTAAAAAGATTGCACATATGCGACAGTTCCATGCTTACATTCTTCAAAGAAACAGTGTTAAAGTCCCCTACAATCAAAATATTTTTACTCTTTAGAAAGTTAAATTCCTCTTGTAATTTATTAAAAAAAACTTCAGAGATCTTATCGTTTTGATTTGGAGGAAAATATACTACACAAATATAGATGGAACACCGCGGAAGATCAACTCGAACCCAAAGATGTTCACCAACTGATTGAAGACGGTGAATTTGTTGAGCAGACCGCACACGATCGGCACGAACAGCCAGTAAAACACCGCCTCCTCTGCTGGCCCTATCTCTTCTGAAAACTAAGTATCTATCATCGAATATCTCGAAGTCGCAAACAGATTCATTTAGCCAAGTCTCCGTAAGTGCAATGAAGTCATGATGCTGTACCAGAACAGAAGAAAGGCAATCAACAGTTTTGGAGTTAAGACCCCTAACATTCTGGTACAGCATCGTCATCTTGCGAATCTTGCGCACCCTATTTGTTATAGGGTGCCGGGCTCCGACGAAATTTCCATGGGTTGAAAGCTATACCAGCGGGCCAAAAGTCCGGATTCAAAACACTAGTATAGACAGCTTCGATGACAGATAATTTGAAAGAAGAGTAAGCTTTAGGACCCTTCGAGTTTAATTTTACAGCTATAGCATCACTGGATGGCAATTTCATGTTAACATAATTAGTTAATGAGTCAATGGTGGTGTCCTTGTGAAGATAAAGAACATGAACAAACTTCCTATGTTGTGCTGGCAATAATAGGTTGCTAGTAGAACCGGTACCAGTAAAGAATTGTCGAGAAGGAAGAGATGATGTTCCTGGAGACGAAGATAGTGCGGTGTTCTGTAGAATATTATCAGGTGTAGAAGCAGAAGCAGGAGCACAATAAACAGGAACACAAGCAGATGCTGGAGCAGAAGCTGATGTAAGTGTAGCTGAAGCTGAAGATGGCAGATGTGAAGAAGAAGAAGATAGCGCTGCGACTTGACTGTAAGATTTCGTGGGTTTTATAGGAGAAGGAGGAGAAGCAGAAACAGAAACAGGAGAAGCAGAAACAGTAGCACAACCAGGAGTAGATGCTGAAGCTGAAGCAGATGCAAGTGAAGTTGAAGCTGAAGAATGCGGAGGTGAAGCGGCAGAGGATACCGCTGAAACGTCGTACTGGCCACTGACAGGTGTTTGTTTACACACAGTGGTATTGTTGCATTCCGTGTGTGTTGTCGAAGTGGAGAGTACATGTAATGTTACCTCACCCGATTGCAGAGTCGTAGGTACGCCAGAAACAGCTGGAGAACATAACTAAAAATAAAGAATGTACATAACTAAAAATAAAGTGATTTAATATTGGATAAAGATTATATGTATTATATAATAGAAATAGAAAAATGATCAATCAATTAATCAAAGAAATACTGAAAAGATCAACGTCATTCAGCTCCCCATTAAGCATACGATAAACACGCTGTAGATAGGCATATTTTAGGGAATTAGTTTTGAAAGGAATAAGTGAATATCTAACTGAGATCCTGAAACCAACCTCACTCAGTAAATCGGGACAATCAAGGAAACCATTTAGGATTTTAAAAAGGAATGTAGCATCAGTGAGTCGTCACCTGACAGAAAGATTGTTAAAGGATAGGAGATTTAAATTATAAAAACCCTTTAAGTTTAAGAAAGATATCTAGCTTTTTATAATATTAAGGTTTTCAGAAGTTACTACAGTGTTGGGAAGACTATTCCAAATTTTAACCATCTTTATATTTTAGGAGTCTGAGAGAGTGACCTCTAAGATGAGTGTTGACATTGAACATTAATAGTTTGGATATAGAACAATTGTAAAAATTATTTAATATTTTAATGATTAAGTCGCCTCGTATTTCTCTCGTCTATAATGTGGTAAATTATCACAATGAAAGAAAAAATAATGTTGTACATATTATACCTACATATGTACTTTGTATACAATGTATATTATTTGATCACTAAAATTTTCAAACGGGATCCATAAAACAACTTTTTGAAGATAAAATTTTAACGAATCAATTTTAACTCCATTACTTTCCGAAATCAATTACGATACTGGGTACATATGCTCATTAACAACATCGTTCGAAATCGAGACAAATTATAAATGTAATTGGACATACTAATTAGCGAAGACCCACAGGCTACTAGTCTTATCTAAAGTTGAACAATAATTGAACTGCCATCAAACTTACCGGAATAATATATAAGTGCATTTCGACGATCGGAAGTCATCACGTCTTTTGGACGCCTCTTGGAAGGCACACAGCTCCACCGGGTACTCCAAACTTCTACATCAAATATGCGGAAAGTCAGTATTTCTTATACAATCTACATATAAATACTTAATCTGAACGCTTACTTAATTTATATGTGTTGATATTTTACAGATGATCTTATTGAGTTTGTTGGCACTCTGCGCCTTGAGTGAAAGTGCTCCTCCACCACCCCGCGGACAGTTCCGAGGGGTCTATGGTATTCCTTATGGACCTCCTCGTGGTTTCTATGGTCAACCTCACGTCTATGATCAACCTCACGTCTATGATCAACGTCACGTCTATGATCAACCTTACGTCTATGATCAACATCAAATACCTCGAGAGGTAATTGGACGTTTTGAGAGAGACTTCCGTCCTTTGGACTTCGACAGGCGTCAACCATTCAGGGAGCTTCCCAGAAAACCAAGGATTGGTGAACAGGGTGTTCCCAAGATCTTGTATCCAATTTATATCCCATATCTGGGAAATCTTACTACTATCAGAGACTACATTCACAGAGTTGGCTTATTCCCGGAAGAAGGACACGTTGAAAAAGTTGCCGAAACAACTGGTGAAACAGCTGGGGAAAAAGTCGGTGAAACTTATAACAAGATCAAAATTATTGGATATCCTTTTTACAGTAAATATACAGGATACAACCCAGTCGTTGAAATCGTAGATGATAGACTTCCAGGTGAGCCGATAGAACCAGTTCATGTTGAAAAAAATGTTATTGCTGAATATAAACCAGTCGAAGACACTGTAAAAGTTGAGGTGGTCGTCTGAAAGAAGCAATTTTATCCAATTATTTCAATGTATTCGGCGATATAAAATAAAATGATTTAAAAGAAAAAAGTCTTTAATATCCTGCTGTCTAAAAGAATTTTGAATGATTAAATGTTTGAACACCAATCTTACGATGATGGGTCTTTAAAAATTTCATTAATTCTAAAAAGTTTACGTGTTCTATTAAAAATTTGACTTTTTTTAAAGTATAACCTCAAACTTACATGACTTATAAGACTTAATAGAAGTTTATGTTGGCACGGAGAAAAAAATTCGAATGTGATAAGCCCATGAATTTATCTATGTATTTAAGGAATATAAGTATACAAAAAAACAAATTTTGATAATGAAACATATGTATGTACATGTCCACAAACACCAGTTATGAAACCATTTTCGATACAAATTGAGCACAAATGTAGAGAAACTTACATAGACAAGACAAAAGTTCTACTTCCGGTTATCGGAATTTGTTCACTTTTTTTATAACTTAACATTTTAAATATTATAAACATAAAATATCAATAAGATAGAAATAATTTAAAAGGTCAAAATAAAATAATGAAATATTAAAAAAAAAATTACTACTTCTGGTTTACGAATTCTAGCCAAAACCTAATCAACTCTAAGTTAGTATGTAAAGAATACACATCTAAATTTTCAGCTTGATACGTTCAGGCGTGTGGAAAAAATCATGTGGTCACAACATTTTTGACTTTTCTAAGAGGAAAAAATTCCACTTCTGGTTTATTAAATTTGATGATTTTTTTTATTTTCATCACAATAATACATGGATTATATTTGAATTTTTTCGTGAAGCGCACACATTTTTAAAGGGTCGAAAAAAATAGTGGAAGAAAAATTGAACAAGAGTAAACTGCCACTTCCGGTTGACGGGTGTTCACCAAATTTTATATACATATAACTAGGTATTAAGTTAAAACTTCTAGATATGAAATTTCTAGAATAAAAGGTTACAAACATACACCTCGATTCTCTGAAGTAAAAGTACTACTTCCGGTAGAGGTAAAAATATTTAAAAAATATTAATGTATGAAATTTATAATTTCTAATACACGTAAAAATTCGTTGAGCGGCTTGGGAGATAATTTAATCCAAAAACTTCAAAAACCCGGACACTTATGTATAAGGGGAGATACATTTCCGGTCAACTTAAAAATTTGAAAAAAATTTACGTCGTATCGATAAGCATTTCTTTAACTGAACACACTGACTAACACACATGCTAACACACTGACACATAGACACACGCTAACATTTTTTCTAGATCATGAAAACGTGATCAGTGATAGGTTCTGAGTTTGAATCAGTCAAAATCTCGAGTTCGAATTTGTGCATGATCACAAAATCTATTGTTAGTACGTACTAAGATAAAGTAAAAATGAAGTGCATGTTTGTAATGCAAAAATCTTACCTTGTGATAAATATAGTTGTTGAAAATTTTAATCACAATAAAAATTGGAAAATGGAGAGAACGGATTTGAAAAAATGACCATTCATCATCAGGAGTTCTTACAATTAATATCTATACTTTATTTATTTATTTGTACAGGCAAAACCCATTTACTTACATACTTACAAAGAAAGAAAGTTAATTCAGTCAGTTATGGAATTCCACGACGTCAATTTTCCTTCAGTTTTTGGCTGAAATTTTTTTATTGAGTGCGCACATCCATTCTGGAAATCTTAGAAACATTTTTTTAGATCTTTACTTAAAATAAATCGACAATTTATTAAAGCAAGCTTTGTACGACGATAAGGTATTTAAAGCGAGGTTGTAAAACTGGAGCCCAAGTCGTAGCCGGAATTGAAGTTGGAGTCAGCATTTTTTTGTCGACTTACTTATTCTACACAGCCTCTTATATTATATTGGGTGTATTTATATTTTAATGTATTCAACGTTTGAAACAAAAATGTTACTATCCGTAGAAGAGCATGTGTGTCTACACATTGGAAGTTTGAGTTTCGTGTAAATTCTACGAAATTCACGTTTAATGAAATAGTTTAGTGCTTTCGCAAACTACGAATTATGTATGTATGCATGTAATGTACAACATGTAATACTAATGAGAATATGCGACTATTTGAGTAACTTGAGATGTTCATGTACGTTGAATATTCAATGCAAAATGTCCCTATATTATTTCAAAATTTAGTAAACGTCTATGAGTACATACATACATACATATACATATGTATATGTACATACATATGTATAGGTGTTGTGGTGCAAAATTAAATTACACGAAGATGTACTCCATGTATATTCCAATTACATTAAACGTAGACGTTAAATAGGAAAATCAATATTGTCAAGTGCTGTGAGAATCCCATACTTGGTGTTGTACTAATATACATATATATTTTTTATATTTTACTAGCGCAAGACGATCTTCACATATTTTATGAATAAGTTGTCGAAACTTTTATATTCTCTTAGCGTTTCTGAGACGTGCAGTCAGAATGTGTTCAAATATTGTACTATGATTTTAGTGCATGCTTTAATTTATACGTACAAACGAGAAAATTTAAAGTTTTGAAACTTTAATTAAATGTAATGTTCTTGTATCGTATGTAGTATTTTTTTCGCCTGAAACTTTATTTATGGACTGCACCTTTCTACCGCAGCGGTTAGTCGCCGAGGACATTTCCGGAATAAAAGGACGTTGCACTAAAGTGGTATTTGAAATTTTCTTGTGGACTTCAAGTTTCATATTTTCATTATGTAGTTGGAAACACGACTCTTACCGCTAGGGAGAGGAAACTCGAGGATATTTTATATAATGCAATATGACGGTTCGACTGAATCAATATCACTTAAATTCATTTAAAATTAATCTTTAGATTCTTTTTTCATTGTGTAAAAGTTTCACACATATGTATAATATATTTATTTATAAAGGAATTTCAACATTTTGAAATGTTATACGATTGAAAAATATCTTAAAGAAAACCAATTGTATAAAATCGACTAGAAAATTATGTATATAAAATAGTGTATTATGAACGTAGACTAATTACTAAATAAGAAAGAACTGAACCAAGGTATTGGAAAATGGTACATTTGGCAAGGTCACTGGGAGGGTGAAGCAAAACTTTCTTACGGTGAAAAGTACAATATGAACAATACACTTGATAAATGTTTTATTTAAAAGGACCGTTCGTTTGTACGAAAAAAAGTACCTATTAATGTAGGTCATTTTTTATTGGAAAATACAGATCCGATCACTATTTATCATATGGATATTTTGAACATTGTGATCGAGTGGGATTTACAAGAATCTTATTCAAGTATTATACAAGCTATATACATACATATTTCCGACAAGGCCACGTCTGAAAGATGTTTCAGCAAATCCAGAATAATACTATAGATGCGTTTTTTCAATAAAATTTTAATTATGAATAGTTAAATTAGTACTACGAATAAATACAATGTTTTATTATACATTTATATTTAACATTTTTATTAAATGTAAAGCATACAGTAATTAAATTGTCTAGGAAAGCGCATTGGAATGTACCTGTTAGGCATTCCTGGTATATATGTATGTATCTATGTAAAAATAAAATAAAATATGTATGTATTTATTACTGCTGGTGATGCACATCGTTAGTTTAACTCTTGTAAATATTCGTCCAAGGGATCTCAACGTTGATTAATGAACCGAAAACAGACCTAGTACTGGAAAAAATGTTTTTCGTTTTGTAATTAAATCGCTCTTTTCCGAGCTCATTTTTCACGCAAATAGCTCGAGTTGAGCTTTCCGCGTCGACCGGTATGCAAACGTTCCCGTAAACATCGCACAGTATTAGCCTTTGTGACTGCCTTTTAAATGGCTCTAGATAGCTTAAAGCTACGGCAAAATTTACTAAACTAACTACAAACCAAAACCACGTGTCATATCACGTGACTTTCATGGTCACTTTCGTCGTTGTTTAGCTTCAATTTCCGTTCTGGTTTGCTTTGATAGCGCTATCGACGAACGTGCTACATTGAACGCCCGTCGTTACGATTGCCAATTTTACCTGAAGTTTCAATTTCAAATATGTGCAACGTGCATTCAGTATGAGCTTGTACCGTTTCAATTAAATTATTATGAAGTGGCTGGAATGTCTGGTTTCAGCGTGTATTGGCGGCGCATTTCAGAATGTTCTTCTGTCTAGAAGGATATATTGTTAGGTTAAAGGATATTTTGTTTGAAATTCGAGTGAAGGCTTAGAAGTCAAAATGTGGTTATGTCACCGGGGAGATTTACCAGATGCAACTATTTATTCCACATCAAAAATTATGCCACTAGTTATAACAAAAATTCAACGTTGCCCCGACTTCATAAACTGGGAAACGAATTTAGCCAATTTGATTTTTTTAATATTAGTAAACTTAGTTAAAAAAAATTGTTGCATCATTATTTTTTTGATTTATACAAATGCTAATGCATTTTATTTTATTGTTTTAATTATTTAATTTATTTATTCAATTAGTTTTAAAACTCATATTTTTTCATTTCTTTTCTTATATTAATATTGTGTTTTTTTGTTTCAGTGTTCTATTTATAATATTATTGTTCAATGGTCCTTGCGGCCGTAAATGTAAAGTAAATAAGTAAATAAATAAATGTATAATTTTTAACTTTGCTCTGAATCTTTTGATATTTTGGAGTTAAAGAGTATAGTGCATTATTTTGTTTGTTTTAGTTCAAAATGTGAATGATCGTAAGAGCATTCACATTTTGATCTTTATGATCAAAATGTGGGATCAAAATCATGAGGATCTTTCCCTTCATAGAATACTATGATTTTTATCTTATTATTTACATATATTTTACCTAATGCTATTCAGGTTCTTAACAACACCATGCGTTTGCTTTCATTAAAATAATTTACATCCATAGCTTAGGCTGCTACTATTGTGTTTTCTTTTAACATTAGAGTCCTAGTCTGCCAGATCGTCAATTATAATTTATTATAATTATATTTAAGATCCAAAAGCTCGCATGCCTTTTTTGTTCAGCGTTGACAGTTAACATTTATAAGGGTCGTGCACGTTTATGTGGATAAACAAAAAAGTGGTACAAGTTGCATAACACTTTGCGTGCGCCTAATAGATTTCAGTATCGATTTGTGCGTTCTCGTTTGTATTTTTTCACGCAATCTTGCACTCACGCACGTGAAAAAAGAGCCGGTCATATTCGTTTGATGTTGTGTATGTCATCGTTTAACCATTAGTTTAGATTGCAATGTCATTTGTACGCCACTCGATGTGTAATTAGTGGCATTGGAGTCGGAGGGGTTTAATGGTGACGCCTTATGAATCTTGGCGGTTTCCAGGTATGCTATTAATTTTAACCGCACATTCTATGATAGTCACGTGTAATCATTTGTACATACATACATATATTGAATGAGTGCTATTTTTTCAAGTGGAATAACTAATAATGACTTTTGGGTGCTAATTTTATTTCGAATTTTTTGAACTGAAATTAGTGTGTATTCTAAAGCAGTATCGTAGGAAGAATACTTTCCTTTTATTATTTTTTCATAATATGTTTTTAAACGGAATATAGAATTATCGGGAAAAAATAATAATATGAGGCAGACCAAATTGAAATCGTTCATCGATTTGAGGTCAACGTCAATGTACTTGGAGTTATGTATTATATATGTAAATCAACAGCAATACGTTCACAAAAATATTGTTCAAATTCGTATAAGCAAGATCAGATTTGTGAGGAGCTGGGTATGATTTGACTTTTTTATACAGTGTAAACTTGAGTAATTGTGGTGGAATGCATAAGATATAACGGAACAAATATAAGATAAGATGTTGAAGATTTCCTATAAAATAAATAAACCAATGATTCTATCCTAGGATGTGGAAGAAATAAGAAAAAGAGGCTTCCATATTTTGATCGAATTCGTTCTGCTGAAAGCTATTTTACGGGTTATTATTTATATTTGAAGTACCAATATTGAACGTTTTTAAAATCATGCTATTCGACAATGTACAATAGAAATGCGTTCAAAGCTGTCAGATAAAGCTGGAGAATTTTCTGAAAATATTGTCAGTTTGTTCAAGTTGTTACATGTAGCTTCATACTCAGTATAGAGAAATAGAATTTCATCATAGACAGAAAAAAATTGTCACCGAAATAGAATTTATTTTACACAAGGAATATTAAAAATCCGATGAAAAGTATGTAGTATCAAGATATATGTCGTTACAAAAATTAAACTGCTTTTCGGAAGCTATAATTTTCATTTTATTTCGAATATTTATGAAAGCAAAAACGCCAGATTTCATATTACATTTTCAACTTATTAATCAACATTTAACACCATATGTATATGTATATATCTATTAGTCTCTGTAATGAATATAAATGATTTCAAAGTTTTATTAATTAATACAAACAACACTTAATTATAACATGCATGTTATAATTAAGTGTTGTTTGTATTAATTAATAAAACTTTGAAATCATTTATATTCATTACAGAGACTAATAGATATATACATATACATACGGTGTTAAATTTTGTTAAATATGTTGAAAATGTAATATGAAATCTGGCGTTTTTGCTTTCATAAATATTCGAAATAAAATGAAAATTATAGCTTCCGAAAAGCAGTTTAATTTTTGTAACGACATATATCTTGATACTACATACTTTTCATCGGATTTTTAATATTCCTTGTGTAAAATAAATTCTATTTCGGTGACAATTTTTTTCTGTCTATGATGAAATTCTATTTCTCTATACTGAGTATGAAGCTACATGTAACAACTTGAACAAACTGACAATATTTTCAGAAAATTCTCCAGCTTTATCTGACAGCTTTGAACGCATTTCTATTGTACATTGTCGAATAGCATGATTTTAAAAACGTTCAATATTGGTACTTCAAATATAAATAATAACCCGTAAAATAGCTTTCAGCAGAACGAATTCACTATATATATATATTTATATATATATATATATATATATATATATATATATATATATATATATATATATATATATATATATATATATATATATATATATATATATATATATATATGTAGATATGTATGTCTACAAAGAATTCTAGGAAGATGTACAAACAGAAAGTCACACCTTCACAGTAGACGATATTCTTACTCGTCACATAAATTCGAATAGTTTAATGTCTGTATTATGACATCAACGCTGTATGTATGCTAATTAGTCGTCTTTAGAATATTCAGCAATGCCAATTACATTCGTACATACATATATAAATTCGTTGTAAAATTTGAGGATCAACAGACATACATATGTATATACATAACGTTCGAAACGAACGTCGATGAAAATAGCCCGGGAGCGGAAATAAGGCGAAAGTGAGTTTTAAAAACGGGACTATACAGTTTATGTGTGTATGTAAAAAAGGAAGAAAAAGAATGATAATGGAAAAGCGATTTGCTGGAAACCTCCCCTTGGAAGTCTATTACCGCTGTCCGTCGGACCGATTGTCTGCGGAACATCTTTAACAATTTACAAACGTTTTCCTCGCCAGACATAAGGCTATTTTCTTCGGGTTCCCCTCCGACCTCACCAGTATCCATTTTTCGGTGCATATTTATTTATTTATTACCCCTTTGGTGGTGGTGGGTGTTTGGGTTGTTGCGTGAGCAAAATCGTAAGAATCGCGTGTCGCCGAAATTGTTTCGTACCGAGTATGCAATCATTTTTTTACGATGATTCCACAGAAAAAATTAAACAGGGTGTATGTGTTTGTTTTAAGGTATTCTCGCGCTAGTGTTAGCCGTTAAACGTCAACCTTTTCGCGGCAATTAAATAAAATTCGATTTTTCATACGACTCTTTTACGGTTCGCCTTTCAGTCGACGTTCGTATGAAAATTTCGATTTTTTTATAGTAATTTTTGCGATAACTGAAAGTTCATTATTCTTGTTTTGAATCGCATAAAAGAAAACTGATAGGTTTTTATCACAAGCAACAATCTAAATACATATATGGTGTTGTTAAATATAATTTATTTGATGAATTTATTTTTATATAGTCCACCAGCAGCGTGGACTAGTGGTTAGCTTATTATGCTTTCAAGCGTGTGTAACGGTTCACGGTTTGATTCCCTGATGGTTGTTGACCAGAATTTTTTGTTTTGAATTTGTGACTCTAGGTCGATCTCTTCCTTTCAGAGTTAGCCAACTTTTCTTATTTTCATTTGAAACGGTTCCTGTAAATTGGCATTTCCTTTCCAATCTCTCTTGAAAATCTCAAGTTATTCAGCGTCTTAAGGTTCGCCAATTTCTATAATAAAAAATGTTGCAAAAAAGTATCCATAGAATATCACTATGGAAGATGTTTGTATGAATTTGCAGTGTATTAATATGCCTGTATTAATTATATTATTCTATTGTATCTGTATTAGTGCACTTGTTGCTTTGGAGTGATTTGTAAAGGCGAGTGTACATGTTCGATTGAAATACAGTACAAAATAGTACAAAGAAAATGTAGAAATACATAAATCCTAGTTGAGGATTTGTTATAGAAATGTAGATAATAAGAGTTGCTGTTTTACAATGATTCATTTATGTCATCGTTGCCACTATTGTCTTGTACAGATGCATTGCTTGTATCATATATAGAATTTAAAATATAATTGAAATCATAAACTGACAATATTGGGTAGGTATGAGTTTAGGTAATAGGTAGGTATTAATTAATTAATTTAAATTTGGACCGTTGTGGCTTTATAGGAATGCCTAATGCGCCACATTGGTCGAAAATATAACAGAGAAAAAAAAATTAAGAATAAGATAATGTACTGTGTGGGCAGGAGGTACAACCATCAAAAGGTATGATATCTGATGATCCGTTTCAATAGTTAAATTAAACGAATTGTAAAACTCTGATAGGAACCGATATTAAATTATTTTGCTATGGTTTCCAATTAAGTTTAGTTTTTATTGAACTGATGAAACATTGAAAATTGGAGTTTGAGCAAGTCAATAAACGGCTCTTCGATTTTCAAAAAATTCATCGATCGACTTTATCAAACACCTGGAGATACATATTGTAAAGCGGACACGTACAGGGGCTTGTGAGATAGGAGTGAAAGTCGCACAGTAGTGGTTGAGGTACATAGTATATGTAATTTATTGTTCTCGAATCGGTCGCCTGCCAACTCGAAATGAAGCAAGGACCAAAACCACCTAATATTTATACCAAAGCGTGTACAATTCAGAGAGAGATCGTTGGTCGATGGGTCGCGAGATCTTATTGGCTGATGTATACAGCTTGCTCATTCGTCGAGGCCTTTTTGACGCGAAAGCGTGATTGGGCGATTAGTGATGATAAATAAAATAAAAATAATTTAAAAATCCTATCGTTTAAAAATCTTTCTGTCAGGCGACGATTCACTGATGCTACATTATTTTTTAAGCTTCTAAATGGTTTCATTGATTGTTCCGAGATTTACTGAGTAAGGTTGGTTTCAGGATCCAGTGCGGTATTCTAGACAGGATGCACTCTTTTCACTTAATCCTTTTAAAACCAATTCCCTAAAATATTCCTATTTAGAACGTGTTTATCGTATGCTTAACGGGGAGCTGAATGAGGTTGATCTATTCGGTATTTCCTTACATCAATTCAGGACTACCATCAGGAGGTTTTGATTGATTGATCCATTTCTATTTCTATTATATATTCTTTATCCAATTATATTATATCAATTTATGTTTAATTAAACATTGTCCTATTTAGTCATATTTTAGTTTTTATTCTTTTCTTTTTCATTTGTTTGTCTATGTGTACTAGATATATTATATATTTTGTAAAAATCTATAATTGGGCTCAGATGTTATTTTGTTATATTTATTCTTTACTTTTATGAATTTCTACACCTGAGGCCTGTTGATTTTTCAATAAATAAATAAACCAGCGGTCCATTACCTAATTATCCAATCTTTACGTTGCCATAACCAGCAGCGTGGTCTAGTGGTGAATGTTGAATTATTTCGTACTTGATGTTACGGGTTCGAGTCCCACTAAGTCTCGTTGTTGGCCAGACCTTGGTTTGTCGAGGTCGATCGTTTCTAATCAGAATTTGCCAATTTTTCTGATTTTCATTGAAGCGGTTCCTGTAAAAATTGGTGTTTCCTTCCTTCCCATCCCAATTTTCTGTTGCAAACCTTTAGTTATTGTTATATCTTAGGTTTCGCCATATTGCTCACTATAGATGTCTCTGTGGTTGTTTATCAATAAAAAATTCGTATTGTTACATGAAGGTTATTCATCATTATTTATCGTATTCATACGATGTTTGTAATATCTGACCATATATGTCAGATATTGTTTAGATTTACATGTATCTATGTAATCATTATGTGGACCAGGAAGGCGCATTTGAGGTTTACCTGTTAAGCCTTCCTGGTACATTTATATATATATATATATATATATATATATATATATATATATATATATATATATATATATATATATATATATATATATATATATATATATATATATATATATATATATATATATATATATATATATATATATATATATATATGTACGTATGTATGTAGATCTACGTTAAAGCGCCAATAAAGCTAGAGTTTTCAATTATTTTATTTAACTTTACTAATCGTGTAGTATTAAAGATCAGCCATTTTGGATTTGAGTGGTAAGTACATATATTATACACATGTAGTATAAAAGGAAATGTTTTCTTGCGAGTTGAGACATTTGACTTGAATAGTGGTGTTTGTGTTATTGTTCGTTGGTCGAGCCCTGAAACAGGGTGTATCCTCACGTACGACCTTTCTCGAGCAGAGAAAGGGTTATTTCGCTATGACAAGGCAAAACCGCTGTCACACGGGTTGTCGTCTGCCGGTGACACTGTCACGTGCCCCCTCCTCGTACTCATCCACTTGTCGACGGGACGGGGGTGACATTTGAGGGTCGCCGATCGCCTTGACATCTTCTATCTACCTCAGATATTCTCTCGACGTCGATCTGTCAAATCACACGACCGCTTACTCATCAATTGGATATAAAAATAAAAAAAATATTTCAGTCTCTCTTTTTTTCGCGACTGAAATGTGACAACGTAATTACAAAATTGGGGGGTTTTTTTTAAAGAAAATGTCGGATTTTAAGTATTGATGTCGGTCATAAAGTCACTTGAGAGGTTCAAATAGTGAGGGGTTGAAATAGGTTGAAGGCTGTCAAGATCGAACTAGAGCTGCCTATGAATATATTATAAGTAGTTATGTGGCATTTTATAGCAACATTCGAGTATTTCGCGTTTGTAAATAATTCTAGAAACTTTTGGTTATTTAAATTCAAATTTTATTTCATAGCTTTATGTTATGAGAATTTTAGCCGAGGAGAATATTGCATGTGTGATCTTCACTTTGATGAGGTCAAAGACGAAGTCATTAAAAGTTGAACAATTTATCGGAACGATTAATCATGGCCTAAAACTAATAGGTAGCAGTCATTTTAAAGACAAAAATTGTTATTAAACAACTAGTTGCCTGTGTGCATATAATTGTGCACTCGGTAAAATATCGCAATTTAGATCAATAGAGCTAATAATTTAAAATGTAATTAATTATTTTGAAAAAAAAAAACTCTTTTAATTTATTGTATTGATTTTGTCGGCCGATCATGTGAATGAAGTGATATGCCGCGTCCCTTTCCACGATATACGATTCTAAGAGGAGAACGAGAGATGGAGCATGTAAATGAACATTCACACGCAGCACGTGGGCACGCATTAGGGCGAAATCACACAGCGCGGGATGTGGTATGTGGAACGTCGACAAGTTTTCCTACATTTCTTAAAACCGTTATCGATCACTGTCAAAAAAGGATAAATACAAGGATTCAATTTTACCGAACACACCCAGGGGGTCTTTTTTTGGAGGTTTTGAAAGGACTATACCTTGTACGCATTCCGTGAATGCGACATATTTTCTATATGTTTCAAACTGTTTAAAAAAAACCCACGTTTCACATTCACCGCTGTGTGATTTCGCCCTTAGGCTATTATTATATACAATATATCAGATTCCTTGGACTTAATACTATCGAGCGCAGTTATTTTAAGAATAGTCTAGTTTGTTTTCAAAACACATACGATTCAAATAGCATTTGATAAAATAACTTTTTGTGTGTTAAAAAGAAATTCTCTAATTTATGTCAAGTGATTTCAAGTAGTAATTTTGAAACAACTATAAAAATATTATAGACAACGATCTTAGCGACATATTATAGACAAAAATATTATAGACAATCGTTTTGACTTTAAGCTTATATTATTTGAAATCGATCTCGGAGCGAATATTTTTCCCGGGAAAGCTCACTAATTAATCTTATTCTAAATGACTTAATTCTAACATAAAAAAAGTTATTTTATATGTAGTCTGTAACTGGCAACTTACATTAGGCGTAAAAAGTGAACCAAATCCTACGCGCAAACTAACCGGACCGTGTCCACATTCGCATTAATTTGATATAATACATTACATTGTGTTTATTATTCACTTATCGCTTGATTTATGGACGTATACATTACAAAGTTCACAAAGGCAAACAGAAGTTAAGGTCCAATATATTATTTCTGAATAGAGTTGGTAATTCTAACGACAAACGCGGCGAGACCTCGCGTCTGTTCGACCTTGCCAAATTAATGCTGGGAATTTTCATAATTTTTCGACAAACTCGTTATTATTATTATATTTCAGATGGCAGACGGAAAATGTACAAAAGGCGTGTTGATTTTGCGTCCAAGTTTAACAAAGTTATGCGGATTGTCATTCGAAAAGTCATTCGATCGCGTTCAGACACGCGTACATATCCCAAGGGCAAACTGTCACTGAAAAATGTCTGAAATGTAAACGAGACCAGACTTTGGAATAAGCAGTTTTTTTAGCAGTCGTTAAGAATGAACTTTCAAAAGTCCTCGTTGAACTTGAATGTGTAATCCTATTATATTATAAAAAATATCGGATGAACTTTTGAAAATTCTTCTGTAGAATATCGCATATTGTTAGTTTTTCATTAATTTAAAGAAGTATATATATATTGTATATATATATATATATATATATATATATATATATATATATATATATATATATATATATATAAATATATATATATATATATATATAAATAAATATATATACATATACATACATACATATATTGTATGTACAAACATACATACACATTCCAGTCATAGTTTGATTAAATCATTCTTATTCGTTCAAAGAATTCATCGATTTTAAACTATATTCAGTATGATAATGTTCAATGTATTGCAATTCATCCTTACTCGTATATAGGTTTAATATTTCTCTCTCTCTCTTTATATATATATGTATATATATATATATATATATATATATATATATATATATACATACATACATATGTTTATATACATATATATATATATATACATCACTCTTTTAATATACAGTATTTATTTATTTATTAACATAGATATATACCTATATACCTGAAGGTACCTGAACCAATATCAGAAAACCTAACAGGTAAACTTCAATGCGCCTTCCTAGCCAATTACAAACATTTGCAGCAATTTTAATTACATAATTAGCTGAAGAACACGAAATTAACTATTAATTAATTAATGAATTAATCCAAAGAGACATATACATATATAGACATATAAATATATGGATTTAGACTTGTACTGAAATTTTTACATATTGTACATACATAAATCAAATTCAGATATTGATGACATAGTGGGTAGGATGGTTTTTTGCCAATTTAATGGAGGAATCGTTTCAAGAATGAAATCAGATAAATAGGAAACGATCGACTTGGAGTCACAAATATCCAAATCTGACCAGCAGCATTAAATATTAGCACGGGATCTAACCTGGTAATCTCTAGGTGCTTAACAGAAACGCAACCTCCGAGCCATACTGCTGGCTATTTATGTATAGGTATATATTTATGTACACATATATCTAATTAATATAAAATTAAACGCGCTATGAAATTTTGTAATAAAATAAATTAATAATTAATATTTTTGAACAATCTCATATGTTCACACACCTGCGCGTATGTACCCATCTACCTGTTCAAAGATAATTACAGTTGGAGAAAGTGGAGGTTAACCAGGTGTGAGGTTAATAGGCGAAGTAATCGTGTAAAATGTATCCCATTAAAAGTTTGCACCATTTGCTATCCCGTGTGTGCTACAGCGACAACCAGGAAGCTTTTTCGGTAAAAAATTACAAACAAAAACATTATTTTTGACATATTGTAAACACGCCAGCCGAGCTTTAACACCCAACGTGCAAAAACTACTCACGCGAAATGCGATACAGTGATAGGCACTGCGGAAATAAATTAATTGGCGCTCGCTACTCTGAAAGCTGTGTAATCCGATCTATTTATCTACATACATAGATGATAATGGTATTTCTAAAAATGAAATTATTTTCGAAGGCACTCTTCTCCGTAATAAAATGAACTCACTGCCAACGATGGCTTCTGAAGATGTGGCAGAAAGTCTGCGAACTATGTACTTGGTTCATATGTATGTATATGTAGGTACTAGGGTTGTCATTTTATTTGGTTTCATAATATAGTGAATTTTATTTAATTACTCATTTAAATAGTTGATAGTTATATTTGATCAATTTTGGTATTCTAAATCTCTATATCTTTTGAATATTAGTTTTCATATAAATTTTGAATATCAATCTTAAATTATTTAAGAAAATTTTAATTTACCACGAATTTACTTTTTTTTATCACGAAAATGTGTTCAAAAAAATGGATATCATAGTAAAATTGTTGAAATTTTTCAAAAAATCAAAATAGACATTTTGTTATGTTTAAGGAAATTTTATATTGAATCATTACCTACATTCATATGTACATACATCCATATCTAATATATAATTTGGAAAGAGGCTTTTTATGTATGTAACCTTCGGTCGTTGGGTCGTAAATCCATGACGACATCGAACAAATAATTCGATTTTTTCCCCGGGGGAAAAGCCGCCGAGGGCGAAGCTCTAGGGGGCGCAGCAGCGGGGGGAAGGTGCTGGATTCTGGCATACATAATTTCGAAAGAGACTTACAATATATGTTTGTTTGTTCGTTACAGTCAATTTTATAAAAATAAACATATGAGTATTCAAATAAATTTATATAAAATAAAACTATTCAAATAAATTTAGTAAAATTTTTACTATTAGATTAGTCATGTTTAAGCGGTTTATATTGCAAATACCGAGCGAAGCCGGGTAATACAGCTAGTATTTACTAAATCAATAATCTTTATATGAAAAGTGGTAGTTTGGTGTAAAATATCAGGGGTACTCGATTACAGTTTTAAGTTAGATGACTCTTTTTGGGTGTCCTAAATTTAATTTAATTTAAAATGATTGCATTATGGATATTATTAAAAAAGTATCAATAATGAAAAAACGAAGTTTACAGTACCTTTATTTTACACGGAAGAGTACATATTTACACGGTTCATTGTTTGAAATTATACTTTGAATTAATGTGTTTTATCAGTGATGACGTATGGATGTGAAACTTGGACATTGAAAGCCAAGTTGCTACATAAAATCCAATGCTTTCAAAGAAGTATGGAACTTCGTGTGCTTGGCATAACTAGGAAAGACAGGAAACGGAATACGTGGGTGAGAAGTATGACAAGAGTAATAGAGATTGAAATGGCAATGGGCCACGTGACTAGAAGAATGGACGAAAGGTGGACAAAACAAGTGCTAGAATGCTACCTGAGAGAATGCAAAAGCGCAGTGAAGATGGGTAGACGAAATTAGGAAAATATGAGATGGATGAGAATTGCGCAAAACAGAGATGAGTGGAAGCGTGTTGGAGAGGATGATGATGATATACAATAATACTACATATATTTGTTAGGTGTGTGGAGTTAATTTCAAACAATCCAGGATTCACAAAAACAAATTTATAACATCTTCAAAAGTTTTCACTCTTTGGCGGTCGCAGATTAAAAATTATTATTTTATTTATATTTATACAAGAGTCTTATCTCATTCTTGACCCACTTGTGTATGTATGTATGTACAAGGCAATATCACCAAAATACAAGACTAGTCTTCCCACAGGAGGACATTCGCCAACCCTAAAGTAAACCCGCTCCAATTCCACATCCCCCACCATCTCTGATTTAATCTCGAGCCACCATTCGGTTTTCATATGCGAATTTTGCGCCCTTTGACTGCTACCTATTCAGCGACGATTTCATTGTAATGCAAAAGGTTCTTTTGACAAGATGCGGTATAGCGCTCATTGTTGTGTCACTATCCGGCCGCGAATCACACAAATCCTTTATATGACAATGTAAATATTTACGAAGCCACTTCATATATGTACACGTACGAATATCCCATCTAGGGAAAAAAGGAGATTGCTTAATTTTTAGTGGTCCAGAATTATCGTGGGATTTTCCGCTAAGGCCGTTTGATCCACTCGCGTCACTTTGATACGGGGTGGTCCGGGTGAGAAGTTAAGGACGTCTTTGCTCCTCCGGTTTCCCCGGCAGATAAGGGGTTGAAGCCGCTGGCTAATCACCCTGGAGGGATCTCCATTATCGGTAACCGAGGTCGACAATGGCTGGGTGCTCGCTCGCTCCATTAGGAAGTCTGTAAGCCAGGAGGCTTATCTAGACTTTAATTGAAACACTGGTATTAAGCGCGGAAAAATGGCGCACAACCGCGTTAACTGGTTCATATTTCATCGGAAAACTGAATGAGTTATGGCGTTTGTCAACGGTTTTTATCGTTGTGCCACATACATATATACGTGTATATACGCTGATATTTGAAAGTAATGTTTTTGCCTTGAAGATTATCATATTGTATTTATTTATTGAAAAATGAACAGGCCTCAGATATAGAAACTCATAAAAAAATATGTAACAAAATAACATCTGTGCCCAATTATAGATTTTTACAAAATACATAATATATCTAGTACATATATGTACATACAGACAAACAAATGAAAAATAAAACAATAAAAACTATGTAGAATATGATTAAATAGTACAATGCATAATTAAACATAAATTGATATAATATATGTAATTGGATAAACATAAAGTGATATAATTTATTTATTTTTTAAGTTTTTGACCACTGTGACATTACAGGAAGAACCTAATGCGCCACAATGGCCTAGATAATAAAACAAGAGAGGGAGAAAAACAAAAAATAAATAGATAGAACAAAAAGCGAAAGCAAAAATAAGATAAAAAATAAACATAATAATATAATTGGATAAACATAAAGTGATCTAATATATAATTTCGAAAGAGACTTTGTATGTAAGTATGTATGTACATATATATGTAAGTATCTTTGGTTGGGAGTTCAATTGGTTGAATATTATATTTTTTTCTATTCAAATAAATTTAATAAAAAAACAAATGTATATTTACTATTAGATTCGCCATGTTTAAGCTGTTTATATTACAAACACTGAGCGAAGCCGGGTAAAACAACTAGTATAATATAATTGGACAAAGAATACTATTGGTTTGTATGTTGTTGTATATGTAATAGTTTATCGGTTGTTGTTTTAAAATATTATTTTTTAAAGCATGTAAAATGTATGTACATATGTTCAGTATGTGTGTAAGGTGGGCTTGCTACAAATGATTGCAAACCACCCGGTTGCATGCTCATTTCGATTGAATTTTAACTGTTTGAATTTCAGCATGTATAAAAGACGAGATATTCATGGGGTTGCGCAGATGACATTTCGATGTACATTGTTGATTGGCAATTCTTAAAATTGAGTTGGATCTTTCTGGCAAGTTTAAAATGGCAAAAGCCGAGACAAAAGTATGAAATGAGCATGCAGCGTTTGAAAATAAATTAAAGACTTGAGTTTTAAAATTTTTATATTTTGTATGTTATCTGCATACACATACATATGTATATGTATGTAAATATGAACATTAGGTCTGAGTGAAAAACGCGAATTTTGGATTTTCATCGATGGAACTAGTGGAAAACTTTTTTAATATCAAAGGTTAAATAACAATAATATTGATTTTAAGTAATATCGTGTGTCTCCAACCAACCGATTTAATATATCTATTATTTGAGAACAGTTTTGGTTTAAAAAATAAATATACGTTTAATATTCATTTATTGAAGTTTATTTGAGTCGATTATAATAAGTTTTGACTGATAAACGAGAATAAAAAATTGCTGTTTATCTCAAAAGTTCCCATACAAAGCCGCCGGGCTCTCCATAGATACGGGGGAAGCGTTTTTTCTAGAAAATCGTATTTTTTTCATGTTTCTGTGATTATTTTGAAAATAAAAGTCGTTGAGAGCTTCCTTGCTTATAGAATTTTAATTTTAATACAATGTGAAAAATTTCATTGAATTAAAAAAAGAGCTGGAATTAAAAAAAAACGTGAACACTTTATAGTGCATGGAAGATTAAATATTTAAAAGTCGATCGAAGGTAAATGAAAAAAAAAAATGTTTCAGCGTATTTGAATAAGAGTTAATTAGCATGATTTATAGTTCAATCGACATATTTTTATAATAAAATATAATTTGGGCCATCTTTAATATTCTCCCGACTATCATAGTATTTAACAGCTATAAATCTACATAGATTCATTGAAAAGTGTCCTCACGTTAAGGGTTTTACGCATCGACTTCATCGACCCTTAAAACGGCTCGAACAAAACGACTATAAATGGCTCATTAAGCAACCATAAACAAGATAAAACATTCACCACTCGATTCATCCGACTTTCTAACGAATCATATCAAAATACCATAACATTGACATCGTTCCACAAAAAAATAAAAAAATCAAATTTGAAACGACAAAGAACGAATACCTATACTTTTGTATAGGCGTATAAAATAACGTAGTACGTAAAAACATAGGAAAATAAAGCGACGAAACGTCCTCTTTACGATATCGCTTCGGGCAGGGGTGTTTCAATAATCTTTCGCGGGGGTCGCTTTGATACTGGCACACAAACACACAGGCCCCATCTCTATCCCCTCAAAACACTCAATATTTGAAGCCGGTCGAGTCGTTAAGTGTTTTGAATGCACGGTCGGGCTTATTACGTCCCGTAAAATGGAACGTAAAGAGCCGCAACGTAGCCCGCCTATATTATAAGTATTATCAATACTGAAATTTTAATGCACGCCGTAAACGTCCCGTATCGAGATCGATATTTTCTTTTTAGGATGAGCTTAATCTGTATAGGGTGTAGTAATTTTTTGCCTCTCCTTTTTTACTGTAATCGTAATCGTTTCCTTCGTGATTTTGAGCTGGGATGATTGATTTCCGAGAGATGGTTCTTCACTTTTTTTTGGAAGTGTGTTTTTACATCAGTTTTACTTGTAAATTTTGTGATTTCTCTTGCCAATGAAAGCTTCATGGTAGCAAAGTTTGTCGGTCTAAAAAATTTTTGAAAGCTTTTTGAATATTGTATTGGAATTTTTTCAAATTGCAATCCCTTTCATATTGGAGAAAATTTTGTATTACATTACACATATGTATATGTATATATGTATGTAAATATATTTATATATTTTTGATTTTTAAATGCTTTTTATTATTACGAAATTATGTTCACAATACATCTTATATCTATTTTAATAGCTATTGATCTACTGATCATTTTCTATTTTACAATTTAATTTAATTTGGTTAGTAATCATATATATATATATATATATATATATATATATATATATATATATATATATATATATATATATATATATATATATTTTACAATTTAATTTAATTTGGTTAGTAATCATATTTTATATATTTATAAAAAATCTTTTTTATATCGGAATAAAAATGGAAAATATACAATATGAAAAAAATAAGCTTATTTTTGAAAAAATATATATAAAAATATCTTATGTAAAAAGCCAAAAAAGCCAAAAAAATTTTTCCAAAAATCTTCACATGGTCGCAAAATGGTTAACAAAAGTCGACCATCAAAATGTATCACTATATCAAAAAATATACAATCTTTCGGAAAAATAAACGATACACATCTGTTTTTGAGACAAAATAAAGTAAAGGCGACCTTTCTAACGATTCGCTCAATGGGACGAACAATTTCTAAGAATGTTACCCAAGGCATACCACTTAAAAACCAAAATATATTTGCTTCAAAATAATAAAATCTTTTTTTTTCAAAGCACATAGCAGCGATTATTTTATTAGTTACACAAAATTAACATAATATATGAAATAAACGCAGCATTCATAGATCCATAGTATCTCATTAATCATTAAATTCATAATATTTTCTAAATTCGCCTATTCCTTAATTTAGGGGGGCGAGTGGCCCCCCCCAAATTACGTCCCTGAAAACAAAAAATGCATAATATTTTCAATTAATGTTAATCGAAAATCGAGATTTTGGGGAGGGGCCCCTATCCTATGTTTCTATATACATGGATGTGTCTAGATTAGGAATAGATTTTATATTCGGAAACTGTTTAAAATTGTGTATTTAAATCTTACTATATCGTCGAAGTATAATCAAATATTATTTTGAAAGTATGTATGAAGTAAATTTAAATCGCTGGTTGATGATGAATCGTCCTATCAAAATTGTTTTAAGCAATTCAGTTTATATTATTCACGGAAATTTGTTTATTCCCATTTTTATTTCATTAGGTAGTTGTTACATAGGTTGGATATATATTACATAACCTTGAGGTTGGAAATGGGCCCGGTAAAAGGGCCCACGCAAATGTTGAAACTTACATTTCGAGCCTAATAAAAAAAGTTAACCGATCCTTGGGCTGTTAAAGCAGGTATTAGTTGCTTGTGTATATCGTAAGAAATTTGTTTTGTTGAAATACCCAAACTCTAGGTCCCAAAGTGCAATATCCTTTAAATTTTTACACACGTGAAATTGTTAAAAAGTTATTTAATTTTACTGAGGGCCCATATTTTCTAACGGATAGTGGGGCCCACATGCCATCGGGCATGTACGCTTGTATGGCCAGTCCGCCACTGTATATATATATATATTATATATATATATATATATATATATATATATATATATATATATATATATATATATATATATATATATGTATATATATGTACGTAGATCGTAAAAAATAGATCTTATTAAAACTACAAGTTCCACTTACTAATGTGTAAGTTCTTTTGATTGGTTCCACGTAATAAAGAAGATTTTGGTATTGAAAACTTTTTTATTGTTCATGAGCAATATGGCATAGTATGAAAACGATCGGATAAGAGGTAAGTTGTCCTCTGAATTGTAATCGTAAGTGAAACATAAAGAAGGTTTTTAAAAATACTACAACCGGCTTTTTATTTGTAAAAAAACCGAAAACTGGCTTTTCTTTCGGGCGCTTTTTTTGAACCCCTATTGTGGCTGTTAAATTAATAACTTAATTATACAACAATTCAATTGGGCATTTTGAAATAAGATCCCAAAAATAATTATCGGCTAAATCGACACAAAAAAATATTTACAAAAAAAAACAAATTAAGTTTTCGATTGTCGACAAATCAAATATTCTACGTGTGCTTTACACGACGGAAAACCCTTCTACTTGATTTTTTCATTTGTTCCCATCTTTTTGTGTGTGTGTATGTGTGTACGAGAGATGCCCTCACGGAACGCTCGGTAGCTAATTACGTTTCAATTAAGTTGTCAGGGCGCGCGCCCCAGCAGACATCTGCGACGTCACGCCGGAGTCTCCGCCCCGAGGGGGGCCCCCATAATGGCTGGGGGGGGAGTAAGGAGCCCCTGCACCTCCTCTGGGGGCAACTACGTGTCAATTAACTAGGAGGGCCTACGCGAGAAGCGCGTCTAATAAGGCGCATTCCCCTTCGCCGATAACGCACCTAATTACGCCCGCCCCACCCCCTGTCCGACCCACCAACCGCCAGATCACCTAATAAAATATTCACAATCAATATTTACGAATGCTTAATTAAATTTTGAACCCATCGAATTGAAATGGATTTATCAATGGCGCGAAACACTTGGTTTCGTTGACGTAGAAATGAATGACATTATGCAGGGTTGACTTTTTTTTAACTTTATTTTGTTTTGTGTAAAGAAATTGATTCGAATCACAATTCAATGTCTACATATTATATATTATTTGTAGTAGTAATGTTTGCAATTGCATAGTACATATTTATAAAATCAATCTTATGTCACTTAAAAACCTTGTATAGTAGTCATTTATTTGTTTTTTAATTACATAATTGATGTTTTTGTAAGTGTGATTAAAAGATATATATTTTAGTTGTTGAGTGCATGTGAATAACATTAAATATTTATTTTGCACTCATGGGCTTAAAAATACCTGGGTAGAGACAATGATTAATTTTTTAGTGATTCAATTTTGATTCCAAAATAAACTAAAATACATCAATTAAACTACATATTTACAATAGTATGTTTCTATTGATTGGAATATAATAATAAAAATAATTATATCGTGCAGTTTATGCTCATATCAAATCAATTAAAATTTGCAATGTACAATGTATTCTGTTTATTTGATATTTTTACTTTATCTTCTACTAGTGGTTTTACCCGGCTTTGCTCGGTATTTGTAATATAAGCCGCCTAAAAATGGCTGATCTCATAATTAACGATTTAGTTGAATAATTTTGTTTTATTCAAATTTATTTGTATTTTCAATTGTTTTTGTTTTATTAAATTTAACGTCACGTATTCTACGAACCAACGATAGTTACATACATACAAAGTCTCTTTCGAAATTATATATTAGATTATTAATGCTATTGTTTTTAATTATTATTATAAATGCATTTTTGTCTGTTTAAATATATTTTTTTTCTCTTCTCTGTATTATTTTCGACCATTGTGGTGCATTAGGGATTCCTGTAATGCCACAATAGTCCAACTTAAATAAAAAATAAATAAAGAAATTTGTCAATTTGTAAAGAATGATGACAAGCCTAATAGAGTTACATACTTTCTACAAGATAGCTTTCATGTAATTTTCCAAAATTATATTGTATATTTTACTCAAATTAGATTATATTGCAATAATTATTTTCATTTATAGATCTAAAACACGCATTAAAAAATTAAAATTATATATAAAATATTTTATTATAAAAATTTGCATTTATTACATGGAAAGTATGGATACGGTAAATAGTAAAATTTGATTATCACAACGTTTACCGTCGACTTTAGTTTTCGCGCAGACACAATTAACGAAAACGGCGAACTTCGCAATCGGATCGAGACGGCAACCGCGCCTTCTCAAACCGTGGGGCACGCGTTTCCCCCCCCCATTTCCGTTTCGGCCTAATATCGCGTACGCAATAAAGGATAACGGCGTTGTTGGCGTTAACGTCGTTACCGCGGCGGCAATAATCGCCGCCGTTACTTTGAATTACGGACCGTCGAAACGCTTCGAATACACGCTCTGATTAATTGAAAAAGTCGACTTAAATTTAAAAATAACGGGCGGGGGGGGGGGGAAGGACATTTGGAGAGCCACTGCTTCGGACATCTTCGCATTTTTATTTAAAAGGTTTCGGTTCGCGTGACTACGATTCGCTCCGTTGACGAGCTTTCGATCCGAAAGTCGATTAATATTCTGGCGTGACTTTCTAGACTTTTCCTTCGGATGCCGAGTTTTCATTAGGATGACGAATGCCGATTGTTGTGTGATGAATTAAGGACACCTGAATTATCGTGACGCGGGCTATGTATAGATTTAAGTATTCGAAAACAGATTAGGAATAATCGATGCCCACCTTTTGTGTTATCTGATTAATGATGGTGGCTCGTTTTCGATACAATGCACAGACACGTTGCTTAGAAAATCATCAATCTTTAATACAATTGGGTCGGATGGAGTACGTATGTTTCCTTCAGCTTAATCTACATTTATTAGGTTGCATTCAGTAGGTATCACTTTCTTTGTTGTACCTTATTTGAATGTTTGCTAGAATTGTTCTTATTTACATATTATACCATTTAAAATGTACCCAAAGAATGACATTTATAAAAAGTGACATAATTTAATTGAAATGAATTTTTTTCAAGGTGCATTATTTTGTGCAATTGATTCTTAATTTTTTTTGATAAAAAATAATTATTTTTTTAAATAAAAAATGAATGTAAATATTGAATATAAAAATTCATGTATGTGTCACCCGTCGCTCGGCCTGACGTCAAACATGTCAAACGCTCCACACCTCCCTACTTCCCCGCTACCCCACGTCTCCTGACCACTTGACTCTGATTGGCTGTGCGTCTATCTGATTGGCTGTTGTCTCCACGCGTCCGTCACAAACACACCCACATCATGTCAGTTTTTATATATAACTAGTGTTGTGCCCGTTGATTTCAACATGTTTTCAGAAAAGAACTGATACGCGAATTGAAATAAAATTATACGCTATATATGTAGAGTTCGGATATAGGGAGGATTGCAGGAGAGAGAAATTAAAGGAGATCTTTGTTGAACATTGCACGTTTTTTGTACAGTATAAAATATACACCATGCGCGTACGCTTCCAACCACGCGGCCATGCCGGTGGCCGCGCAACCGCAACTCATCTCTACTGTTCACCGGCGTCATCAGGCCCGCCAACTCATGATAGTTAACACATTTTAACATACCAACTGTTACATAACTCTTTAACATATTTTGCATTACACTCATTAACACTTCATACATCAAATCCTACATATATACATATAAATATAATGTAAGGTAATTTATAGGTGCGCGCATTACACGCTCACCAATCCAACCCATTTGGAATGATGAATTAATGAATGTGTGTGTGCGTGTGTCATTCGTCGCACGGCCTGACATCGCACATACCCGTCATCGCTCGGTCTGACATCACATGACGCTCCACACCCCCCCCCCCTTCCTTACTACCACGTTTCCCCACGTCTCCTCGACTCCATTTAACTCTGATTAATTCCTAACGCATGTACGCTTTATGTGTTCATGCCTTGTTGTTTATTTTGTACTTGGTTATATACAGTGTGGTTTATTTACATACCTCCTTAACGTTTCACATGGCTTTCGTGTCAGTGGTCATTTTTATCTCTTATCCGATCGTTTTCATACTTTGCCATATTGCTCATTTTGGTCATCAATACACGTTAATGTATCGTCTGCCATTAAGTTGGAGATAAAATATCGTATACAACGCGTTTTAAACACGCGGAAAGTAAATCTTCTTGACGTTTAATAAGCGTACGTCCCGTATCTTCCAACATGTTCGCCTTGATATGGCGATATAAGATTTTAATTGTTTAAACGCCTATAATTCAATCTATATTTTATGAAATTTGCTCTATTGGTTCTCGTTATCTCTAATATATAAATATTTATAGTTTTAACTCTCATATGTATGTATATATAAATTTCAAATTTGGCGTGTAGCTTCTTGTAGGGTAATACACGATATATATTGATTTTTGGCCAAATATGTCAGATTTGACACTTCACGGCTAAAAGTATATCTCTTCACTGGGTTTTATCTGCGAGATAAGTATTCAATAATAAGTTATGTTGTATCTAATTGTTAATATGATTTACAATAAGCTTACATACATTTAGTTTTTTACAATAAGCTTACATACATACATCACATACAATTATTTTTAGTTATCAGCTGATTTAATTTATCTGATGATTGAAAAGTTCATTTCTGTAAATACATAAACTCATTTATGGACAATCATACATTGATAAACTATTCTTAAAGCAATCTTATTATTAATAATCTATTTTAAACTGTAAGGTTCCTGGCATAAGTGAGTTTCAAATCAAATTTCATTGTTTATTCCTTCATAACAAACTTTCTAACCAATACAAGCTACACATGTAAACAGATCAAACAGTGATAGTTTTATTTTTAGTTATCAGCTGATTTAATTTTTTATTAAAGTAGTGATGTTCGGTTGTTCTTGTGTGATATTCATGAACGACCGTCTCGTTCTTCGACGAAAGGGTCTCTTAGACTGTATTCGTTGAGGGGGAGGGGTGGCCTCATGCTGAGGGCTTTAAAGGTTAAATTCCTTGTCCACGGGGTGGCACATACCCACATCGCGTCCGTTTTCATAAATATTATAGAATATATGTATATGCATTAGTACGCAATTAGATATTTATCAACAGATTCTGTTTGCGCAGTCTCATCCAATTTGAGCCCGAACAAACTCGAAACAAACAAGTTCAAACATTAAAATCATCCAGAATTTTCGATTAGGAACATCGGACAATCGCCCACTAACTATAATACAACACGCATTCGTACACAGAAAAGGATTAGAAACGGACGGTTCGAGTGTCGTCCGCATTTAAAGCAGTTTTTGCGTCAGTCATAAAATATCAAAAGATTAAGCTGGGTCATGCCCGAAACCCACCCAACCACCCTCTCATCCCCCGGAGCAGTTTCAATCAAAGTGATCCTGCCAGGATCAGCTGCGGCATTTGGGTAGCGTTACCGCGGGCTTTCGAGCTTATCTCCTTACTCGGGCTAATGTGATGAAGGTGGACACAGTCCGGTTCTGGTAAAACGAACCCACCCCCCCAGCTTCCCTTCGATCCGACACATATTCTCACAAACTATCCCCCCACACTCCCCAAATCGACGATCGGTTCGTGTCGTGTCATCATCATAATAATAATCGTCAGTCTTTCGTCATCAATGCGAGCCTACGTAGTTGTGTCCGATCTAAATGGATGGGACTGCGAACGAACGACATTTAATTTGCTTTTATCTTGATGTGTCGCAAATGTCATGATCAATCTTTCAACTGTGTCACGGTGAATATACATCGGTCGGTGTAGTTCGATTTCATTATATTTTTGCCGAAATTGAATACGAAAATGTCTTATTTTTTATTTTACTGTACATAGATATAAAGGAAAGCTACTAATTAAATATTATATTATAATATGTATACAGTCGGAGTGTACTTTCAGTTGTAATATATTCCAACTGGCGTTTTGGGTCAATTATATTCGAATACAACTCAACTTGCAACTTGTATCTCTACAAGCGCAAATACTCTTTCAGCAATGTGCGCCAGTTGTATATTAAATATGTAACAGTTGAACTTTGACATCTCAGATGCTTTTGAATTCAATAATGTGTTTATATTTGCTACGTATTACGAATACAGGTGATGAGTATCGTATTACGATCACTCTAAAAATGCGTTCAAAACAAAAATGTGACTTTCCATCTCAATTTATTAGTCGAGTTACGTTGTCACGAAAATTTAACCTAAACTTATAGTTGAACTGTATTTTAAGTTGTAACATATTTGACCAGTTGAAATGTAATTCGCCATATGAATCAAATTATGTGGGTTAGATGGAATATATTCGAACTAGACAAAAAATATTAAAACTGGAAGTTTCACTTCAATTGTAAAGTATACATACATATATGTATGTACATACATAGTATTTTGTGAATAAATTATTGATATGTGTAATATTTTTTAAAATTTTATGTAAGGAAATATATGTATTAGCTTTGGAGATTTAAATTAAAAAAAAAACATTATTTTTTATAAAAAAATATTGAAATTGGTCAATGCAGCTTGAAAATGTATATTTATTTTTTTGTAATCAAGAAACAAATTGACACACTTATTCAAAATTATATTTATTTCAGTAGAGAATGAAAACTGTATTTTCGATTTTATTTTGTATGTTTTTTTTCTACATTAAATCGCTATTGAACAAAAGTGGTTTACAATCGGGGTTAAGATAATATCAATATCATACAACGATAAATTATTTTATGTATTACTAAACGTTAAAAAAATATTGATTATTATATTTTCAGTGAACACAATCCGATCAAGTATATTCCTAAAATAAAATACAAATACAATCCTGACTTTATCAATTTAGCTAACCATCTTTTTGGCCAGATGAATAATTTATAAGACAGGGACAATAATATCTTTCATAAGTTAAAAGGCAATATTTGAAAAGGCAATACTTGGTGTTAAGATTCGAAATTTTAGCGAAAGTAATGGATTCATCATGTACATATAATATGAATTGATATTTGATTGAATTCTGATTGCAAGTGGTGTGAAAATAGGACAAATGGGGCTTTTCGAAGTCTGTAATTTTACGTGCAGGCAAAAGGACTCAAAAGACTTACGAGCTGCGCCAAGGTGAATATGCATCTTAATAATATGATGGTAATATCCTGAAATATGTTGAATTACTCCTTGGAGGGTGATTAATCCTCGCCAAAGTATCATTGACGTGCTATAGTGTTCGCAATATTAATATAATAACTTATAAGTAATGAGCAATTTAATTTTAATTTTGCATAATGGTCGATCTTTTCATTTTTTCCCTCGAATTAAATAGCGTGTACTTACGTGAGCTGTTGCATAAATAAAAGTATAAGTATGATTTTATTATGAAGAATATTATATGAAAAGGTGAAAGAAAAATTTTGTACATATGTATGTATATCCGTATTTTTATATAAATGTATTTTTATAGGATTTCGTGTAGTTTTATGTAAAAATAGTTTTTAATAAATAAAAAAAAATTGACGTCTTTGATAACTGAAAATATGACACTGAGATTTATACAATATTTACTTTTTGAGTGAACATAATCAGTTTCGATTGGTTATTATTTGCAGGGCTTTGCTTGAATTTGTAAATTTTCAATGGAGTCCGCCTTTTGGCTGGAGTCATAAAATGAACCAAAGTTGAAGTCAAAAGTGGTTTATGTACATATATTTAAGAGAAGCTGAAGAAGAACTAAATTAGGATACGATGTGCTTCGAAAAATGCATGGCGTTCACAGACGAATATTTACATACAAAGCGCTCACAGAAACGCAAAGCGTTCACAGACGAGTTGGAGGTAATTGTTGTTGGAGTTGGTCGTAGAAAGAGCTGGTTATTGTGGGATCTAGTCAAATTGGAGTCGGTCATAATTGTAGTCAGAATCAGTATTGATGACATTGAGATTAGTTATTTCCTGGTTGGAACCGGTCCTACAAAAAGATGGTCTTGGTTAAAATCAGTCTTACTTGAAGTCGGGTTTTGGTTGAAGTCACTTCTGTTTCAAATCAGTCCTAGTAAGAGTCGGTCTTTGTATGAGTCGGTCCTGGAAGGAGCCGGTCTTAGTTAGAGCCAGTCCACATTGTGCCGGACTTACGTAGTTGGAATTGGTTCTAGTAGGAGTTGGTCTTGGTTGGAGTCGGTTTTGGCTAAATTCAAAATTTAAAATCAGTCCTAATAGGAGTCGCTCTTGGTTAGAGCTGGTCCTACATGGAGTAAATTTTGGTAGGAGTCAGTCTTGGTATGAGTTTGTTTTGGTATGAGTCAGTCCTGGTATTAGTCGGTTCTAGTATGATTCGGTTCTGGTATGAGTCGGTTCTGGTATGAGTCGGTTCTGGTATGATTCGGTTCTGGTATGAGTCGGTTCTGGTATGAGTCGGTTCTGGTATGATTCGGTTCTAGTATGAGTCGGTTCTGGTATGAGTCGGTTCTGGTATGAGTCGGTTCTGGTATGAGTCAGTCCTGGTAGGAGTTGGTCTTGATATGAGTTGGTACTGGTAGGAGTCGGTTTTGGTTATAGCCAAGAAGTTGGAATTGGTTCTGCTAGAAGTCGGTCCTGGTATGAGTCAGTCCTGGTAGGCGTCGGTCTTGGTTATTGTCGATCCTAATTGGAGTCAGTCTTAGTTGAAGTTGGTCTTGGTAAGAGGGGGTACTAGTTCAAGTTGGTTCAGCTTAGAGTCAGCCTTACATAGTTGGAGTTGATGTGAATTCAATCACCGTTGCAGTCACCCGTAACTTTAGTTGGAGTTGGTGTTACAGTTGGAATCATCATTGAATTGAACGTGTAGCTATAATCAGATTGAGTTATCTATTTCTGGTCACATTGACGCGTTAGAGTATTTTGTAATGTCAGTGCGGTTATACAATAATATGTTAAATAATAAATAAATAAATGAATAAGTAGTGAAGTCGACAGTAGATGGAACCGTAACCGGAGTTTGACTCGAACTTGATTTTTTCTTTTGATTTTTTTGACTTGCTTTCATATGTATATGTAGTTTGTGTACGCCAATATATTCATACACAGGCGATACAAAATTCATGTCCGAGACACGAGTAGGCGTTAGTTAACACGGGACCTGTATAAGGGTCGGTTTCGCCCGGCTGTCCCGCACACTAAGCACACGGGATTATTTTGTCTGTTGTTTTATCAGAACACACCGTGTCCGGAGCCCCTACAGAGAGGGTGGGGAGGGGTCATCCCCATCACCCCCCCCCTTCCGAAGGGACCCTTTTTTCAGCGGACTTATTAAAAAAAAGTGACCGTCGTAATGAGGCCGAATTTGTTATGGCATCGGTGACCCGTTTCATTTGTTTTGTTTCGGTTTAAATCTGAGCCCGCCCCCACGTTCCAGGGTCGGAATTAAAACGTGATCCCCTTTATACGGTTTCATTTGCGATGATTCACTATTTTCTCTGCAAACAATGTACGCTGTACACCGTTCCTTCCCCTCGTAAAGAACATGACCCGATAATTACACATACGCTCATCCCACGATTTGGATCATAAAAAATCGCGTAAACCGAGACAAAGAATTCGTGTGATATTGAAAGATGGCTGCCCAGTAAATCGAGACGAATAAAATTGGGACGTAAGTTCCAGACGTTTTTCTTTTATAGCTCGAGTCGTATATTACATTCCTTTGCCTTTATAAAAAAAGTTATCAAATTTAAATTTTCGTAAAATCATACATGTGTATCATACGTGTTTAATGACTCAAATTTATTCAATATTTATTTATTTAAAGTTTGGACCATTGTGGCATAACAGAAATTCCTAATGCGCCACAATGGTCAAAAATATAACAGAAAATAAACAAAATAAATTAACTATACAGAAATTAAATACATATTTAATACAATTCATAAAAAAATAAAAGTTCAAGCAATAATAGAATTAGAGTCACATAATAATATTTAAATATATGGAGAAAAATTAGGAATGTCTAGTATCAACAGTCATCACCAATATATGTATGTATGCACATATGTAGCCAGCAGTATAACTCAATGTTTGCGTTTATGTTTAGCACCAAAAGATTATTGGGTTCGATCTCGGGCTAGTCTTTAATATACTGCTGGTTAGATTTGGATGTTTTTGAGTCCAAGTCGATCGTTTCTTATCAGATTTTGCCAATTTTATCTGATCGTTGTTGAAACGGTTCCTTAAAATTGAAAAAAAAAAATCACCCTACCTGCTCTCACGATTCTTCTGTATTGTACAATTTGTAAAAAAATATTTATAAGTCTAAAATCCACAGATGCATCAATGAATTAATTAATTAATTGTTTGTTTCGTGTTTTTCGCTTCTCGAAATACAGTGATTTATGTAATAAAGATGCTGCATTGTTTGTAATTAATTGTCCAGGAAGGCGCATTAGGGTCTTCCTGTCAACCCTTTCTGGTATATATATATATATATGTAATAAATAAATAAATATGTGTTTACATATGTACAAGTACCAACCAAGTGAACACAAAACATCCCCATGAGGCCCAAATCGAAGAATATCAAAAATCGACAAAATCCATCATATCCAATTATTCATTTATACATTAAGTTTATATCATTGTGATATTACAGGAATCGCCAATGCACCACAATAGTCGAAAAAAAATACAAAGAGATGACAAAAATATAAATATATCATATATATAATGTATGGCTATTCTGTGTGTGCGTCCGTGTAAGATAACTCTCGCCGTACTATAATTAGAGACCGGAATCTGAAGAGGCTGTTTATTGTTCAAAGATTGTAAATGCATTGTTAAAGGTTTGCCGAACCTTTTTTACAAAGGATTTACAACAATGGAACAATAGGCGGCGCGTTTCCAGCCCCTTCAGATTCCGACCTCTAACTATAATAGTCGTTTTAATTCGACATATATATGTATGTACATACGTACGTTACAGTTAAAACACTGCCAACAAAATATACGAATATAATACGAACATAATAACAGATTAACAAAAAACTTTTATAAATACTGTTTGATACCAATGTTTTCCCTAGGCAAATTAGTCCCTGAGCATTTAGCGCCATCTATTGAAAATTTATTTAATTAATTAATTTTTCTATTGGTGTTTGATATTGTTTATATGTAGGTAGGAAGGTTTTTACCACTTTTTTCTCATATTAAACAATTAAATATAAATATTAAATTAAATATATTTAAAAGGTATTTGCAAAAAAAAAAATACGACCGCGTGCGGATTAAACACAGGACGGACACATTTGTTTTAATTTTTTTTAATTAGTAGCATAATATGCCATAGCCCATGCGATGATATTACATCGGGCACAATACTAGTAATATTATATTAAGCGTAATTACTTATAGCTTAAGTTGACATATATGTACAATCGATTCAAATTACCAATTATTGTTAATATATGTTCATGTGTATGTTATATTATAAATTATATGAAAGTAGATGATTGCACGTTTTATTATAAAAATAATAATATTATAAAAATTATTATATTAAAATAAGACTCATGTATGTACATCTGTATTTTTATAAATCACCTGTCTGTACATTTGCACCCCTGTATATGTGTTTAATGTTATCGACGTTATAATGCAAGTAGATTAGCTGAGATGCAGGTTTTGAACTATTGCATGTACACAAATATATATTCCAGACCAAAAACCAGTTCGAAATATGATAAATTGATCGTAATTAGTCATGCAATCATCGGCATTGTTGGAACATTGAGTATTGTTTCTGGGCCGCAGCGAATTGTTTCAATGGTTCATTCATTTATACCTGTATATGTACATCTGTATGTATATTATATATATATATATATATATATATATATATATATATATATATATATATATATATATATATATATATATATATTTAAATTTATGTTGCTTGTTTTTAGAATAGAATGAATTATTTATTGTGATATTGTGATAGATTTCGGCTGAAATTTATGCAAAAGTCTCAACATTTCGAACGTCAAGTAGCAAGTTAAAAAATACTGCAGTACTACTGTGGGGAATCGATAAAAAATGTAATCCCGAACCGGAACCTCGAACCTTTTTATTTCGATAGTGTAAGCGAAAGACGTTTACCCCATATTTTCAATTTCCTACGACTTCTTAGGTTTTTCTTTTTTTGGAATCGATGTTAAAAACTCATATATATTTCAAGACTGTGGCGTTGACACTTTTTTCCCCATAACAGCAATAAATTATCGAGAATGTCACAGATATTTTTAATAAAAATTTTATTGCGGTTTCCAAGGCCCAATGATATTAAATACAATTCAACTTTTTCCCTCTCACACGACCTGGATTCTGGCAGTCGACATTAACCCTCAGATCAATGGCACAACAGTTTCAGCATTCCATCAAAGTTGAGGTCGCGCAAACTGGAAACGTTCGCTAAGTACTGGCTGCAAATAGCGCCAATATTTCAAGCAACCCCTCCCCCCTCCCCCACCCCTCGCCGGTGAAATTCTCTGTGTTTTTCCTTTGCAAAGTATCTCATTTGTACATGAGGCGTCGTTGTTGCGTAAAAAATGTAGAGTGTTATGCTTTACGACCGGCCCGAGTGTATTGTGGGTGTAATGGACACGTTGGACGAGAGAGGAACGGCGAATACATTTGTACCTAAATAAGGGGGTGGGGTGGATTACTGTTGGGGGTGGTTTTGAATAACCAAAGACCGTGTCGCGTCTTGCGAATGCACTGTTTGGGGCGCTCACTTGCACGCTTCGAATGTGTGTACTTGGATTAGTGTACGAGTGAGAATTTTTTAATATAACTTATGTAAATATCTTTGTGTGTAGAAGCTTGAACAAAGTGATTATATTTGGATTCAAAAAACAGAGCAGTAAAGTGAAAATATGTGCGCTCGTAAAGCTCTCTTTTGTACAATGAAAGTCTTAAATTATTAAATGTGTACGTGAAAAGTGGAAAACACTATGCAAGCGCAGTTCCTAGTAGTATAATAAAAGTATTGAAAAATTGCACGATTGGTATGCATATTATATTGAATATTTGTCAACTTATAGTAAACTATTAGTATTCAGCTTTTACACGCTATTTTACTTATATATAATTCAGAATCGCATCAAATATCAAATCGTATCGTACATATGTGATAGAACGATTTTCTTGAATAATATTTTATTATAAATTTACTAATTGAATAGCTATGAGTTTGCCAAATAGTCACGATAATTAGAGTGATGTTTGTTTATCTTTTATATCCATTTTGTGAAATACTATGTATGTATGTACATATATGTATGTATTATACGAGTATACAAAGGTATTGCAGACACTGTACCTTTTTTTCATACAGCAGAACCATCACGTTGTTAGAATTTGTATAATATTTTTTAATTGCAGTTCCTTTCACGTGTAAATACATATATACATATATACATTGTATATAGCATAATATTATCAGCGCAAAAATAACATAGAGGTAAAATTTTTCAACACATCAAAAGCATTTTTCCACTACAATATACGTAATCCGAAACAACGCTTTCCGTATTTGTGGAAACTTAAACATACAGTTCGCCTTATTTAAAAACCCAGGTCACTTTTAAAATTTGCGTATATGTAGTCGTATTTTATATATATGTGCTTAAATATTTTTACTTTATTTAAAATATATGTATAATATGAGCCGTTAGATTTGAGTACAATTTTGCAATTTTCAGTTCCAAAAAAAATATTTCTGTTTAATATATTGCTGTCGGTTCCCTCATCACTGAGGATCGTGACTATGATGTGCGGTCAACCAGCTGCCTCCATTCAGTTCTAAATTCGGCCAGGCGAAGACTTGCTACCGTGGAAGCGCCCGTCGCTGCAGATACTTGGTCAGTCCAGCGTGCGGGGGATCTGCCTCTGGCTCTTCTGCCATCGACGCTACCAACCACAACCAACCGCTCCAGGCTCTCCTCACCTCTTCGTGCAATGTGGCCGAAGAACTGCAATATACGTTTCAGGCATATTGTTGACAATCTATCCTTGATTTTCAATTCTTCAAGAATAGACACATTCGTGCGTTTGTCGGTCCAAGGCACGCGCAGTAGCCGTCTCCAGGACCACATCTCGAAGGCATCGATTCTCCGTCTATCCGCCGCCTTCATGGTCCACGTCTCGACACCATAAAGGCAGACAGAAAAAACGAGACTCTTCACGAGACGGATTTTGACAGCAGTTGTAATGGCTCTATTCTTCCAAATCTTCGTTAGTTGTGACATTGCCGATTTTGCTAATGTAATCCGGCGCCGTATTTCCAATTCGCTGCCGCCGTTGTTAGATATGAGTGACCCCAGATAGACAAAATTATCAACCACATCTATACCGTTTAAAGCTGAGTTGTTGTTTTGCAGCTGTTGGTGACGGTCAATTATCATAATTTTTGTTTTGGGGCGGTTTATCTGGAGGCCAAGCACATTACTCTCTGTCTCAACACGACGGATCAGTTCGGCCATTTCTTCATGATTATTAGCTATGAGCGTTGTGTCATCCGCATACCGAAGATTGGATAGTTTTTTTCCACCAATGGACACTCCACCCTTCCAACCATCCAGTGCTCTACGCATTATATACTCTCCATATATATTAAATAGGTCTGGAGATAATATACACCCTTGCCTTACTCCACGTTGTACTCGAAAATTTGTCGAGTTTAGCGAATTGATTCGAACTACTGCATTGTTATCATTATACAAGTTATGTATTATCTTTACAAGATGCATGGGGACTCCCATGTCCAGTAGAACTTTCCACAGATAGTCCCAGTTCACAAAGTCAAAAGCTTTTTTATAGTCTATAAAACAAAGAACGGCTGGAGTTTGAAACTCCCGACATTTTTCAATGAGTTGACGTATATTCAGTATTTGTTCCCTCGTCCCTTTGCCTTTTACAAACCCTGCTTGTTCGTTCGGTATTTGCCATCCAAGGTAACTGCTCAAACGATCTTTAATTATATACAGCAATACTTTACTAGAGTGCGATATTAAGGCTAAGGTCCTGTAATTCTCGCATTTTTTTGTAGATCCTTTCTTGTGTAAGGGAATGAATATTGAATTGACCCAATCTTTCGGCCATACTCCGTTTACCCAGATCTTGTTGCACATATTACATAGCGCCTTTATCGCAGTTTCACCAAGCTCTTTCAGAAGTTCAGCTTGTATACCATCGCTGCCAGGAGACTTTTTACATTTCAGTTTCTTTATGGCATTTACAACTTCAGATGTCAAGATGTCAGGCTCCCTGACATCATCAATTAGGGAAACAATTGAGGTCGACGAACTACCACTGTACAATTCCGAACAGTATTCTTTCCATCGGTTGAGTATCACATCAATATCTGTAAGCGTGTTTCCAAATTGATCATCTATTGTCCAAGTTTTGGGTGAAAATTTTTGAGTGACGATTTTTACTTTGTGAAAAATATCCCTTGCCTGATTCTTTAATGCGTGTTTTTCTATCTCCTCACATATGTCATTTATATATTTAGCTTTATCCCGCCTACAACTCCTTTGAATATCTTTATGTAATATTGCATACCTTTCAAGATATTCTGTCGATGTTATGCCAGTTTGTTTAAGTCTTTTACGTTCTTTTATCTTAACCCAAGTTGAATCAGAGATAAAAGACTTACGATGTTCATTTTGCGGTGTTTGATGTTTTCTGGCATACCGAATTATGAGATCTTTAAAAATTTTCCAAGACTCTTCTACATCTACATTAGGATTTATTTGGAATTCTGCATCTTTTTCTCTGATTACATTGCCAAAATTAATTACATCATCATTGGTGTGTTTAATTGCTTTATTTTGATGTCTTTTAATCATTTTCAATTTCAGTCGAAATTTAGCAACAAGTAAGTTATGGTCCGATCCGCAATCTGCACCTGGATATGTTTTGACGTTATGTATCGATGATTTCCATCTAGAATTTATTAATACATAATCGATTTGGTTGCGGTGACGATCCCCAGGAGATATCCAAGTGTACAATCGCCTAGGATGATGTTGAAACCAAGTATTCATAATGGACATTTTATTTTCAATGCAGAAACTTATAAGTTTCTCTCCTCTCTCATTTTGAATACCCAATCCATATTTACCTACTATGTTATCAATGTTGCTATTATTACCGACTTTGGCATTAAAATCACCAAGAATGATGGTCATTTCTTTGTTTGAGATATTTGACAATGTATCGAGTAGTGAAGCATAGAACGCATTTATTTTAATATCTTCGGCATCTGCAGTAGGAGCATATATTTGAAGGATGTTTAGTTTATACGGATGCGTGTTGAGTTTTAAGTGTATAAGTCTGTCACTTATGGGGTTGTAGCCAATTAGTGCACTGGTTAATTTAGATGCTAAGATCACCGCGACACCGCTATGTGACGAATCTTGGTTACCAGAAAAATATATCGTATTTCCATTTGAAGTTTTATAATGGCCGTTGTTCTTCCAGTGCGTTTCCGAGATTCCGAGTATATCTAGCCCATGACTGTACATCTCTTTCTCAACAACCAGTGTTTTCCCAGGATTCAGGAGTCCTCTAACGTTCCAAGTACCTATTTTGGATTTGTTCCGTAAAGTTTCTCCAGTCGCATATTTTCCACATGATGCCTGGTGAGTCACATGCATGTGGCCAGTAGCCAATTTCACACCGTGAGACCTGGAACCTCGAAGGCGCCGGGTGTCAGCCGGAGAGTCAGACTTCTTCACACTTTTATTTTTGTACATCATAGTTATCTTGGGAGAATACTGCAGTGGATTCCCACTTCCTTCTACAGCGCAGTAAATGTTTTGACATCTTATACTGGCAGAGCTGCTGCCCACTACCAGGGATTTATTATAGAGTTTCCTTCTCTGTCAAAGATGATACGGTACCTTTGAAAACCGGGTTGTGCTTTTGTTAAGCGGCGGCACTTACTCGCCGCTGACCTGAGACCGTCATAGTGTTGTGTGACATTTTATAGAGTGAAACTTACCACGGATTCACTCATCACCACTCTTATCTCAGCGCTCCTTGTCCAGGACCACCATGTCGCCATGGCAGTTGACTGCAAGAGTCGTTCCCCTATTTGCAACTTGGGGACCTGAGCGGTTGCATGGAGCTCTGCTCTGAGCTTATTAATTACTCCGTGCGGACGGACGTGTGTTTCCATTTATGATATATTTACATATATAGACAGTTTATTCACAATCATAATATTTATGAAATTAGTACCAAACAATAACGTTAACGTTGAGTACAAGTATCCAATATCAAATATTAAATTATCAAAACTAAATATTAAATAATTCAACACTCAATATTAAATAATCAATTATGAAATAATTCAACACTCAACATTAAATAATCAATTATGAAATAATTCAACATTAAATATCAAACCATTCACTCAATATTAAATATGAAATAATTCAACGTTAAATATTATCAATACTATCATTAATAAATCAATCGACGTTAATAGTAAATTATTATCAAAAGAAATGTGATCGAAATTATGTGGGTAATTATGTAAATATGAAAATATTATAAATTTAAATTCCATTTAAAAAATATGAAATCAAGCATAGGTAATGATTCTGAATATGTACTAACTTGCGAGGCGCCAGAAGAGCTACATACTCATCCCAGCACCTCCTCTTTAGCTCCAATTTAACACAAAATTCTACATACTTATCGGGAACAACACACAAACACACGTCCGCACCGAGCTCGCTCAACCGCGATTTCTGTTTAATAGTATGTTTGATATGATAACAATTAGTGACTTGATTTACAAATTTCTATCACTTCTTTTAATTCGACATGTCCAGAATCTCGGAAAAGCAGAATAAATATATTTTTTAGGAGGCCACGAGTATTTTTAAATATTGTTAAATGCAAAACATTATATTTAATTTTTTACGAAATATTTCTCGAAATGAATTAAAGTGGATCATAATTACATTAAAATTGTAAAATAGAAAATGATCAGTAGATCAGAAGCTATTAAAATATATACAATAAGATGTATTGTGAGCATAATTTCGTAATAATAAAAAGCATTTAAAAATCAAAATCAAAGTAAACTGGACTTTTGCCACTTCCAAATATAACGGCTAATACCTAATATATCAAGTCAAAATGTAGGTACATATCACAATTTTTGTGTTTTAGGGAATGGTTTTATCCGACGAAAATTGTCAGAAAGACGATTTTATATGAAATACAGTGGATGGCGAATGGCTGTAAATGATGATGATGATATATATATATATATATATATATATATATATATATATATATATATATATATATATATATATAATAGAATATTAGTAGAGTATTTTTACATATACATATAAACATTTATGTACACTTGTTGCTTTCCGCAGGTACGGATCTTTATGTTCTTCACGCGATTTTTCTACCGAAAATTTCAACAATGGAGCGGCAAACGCACGAGAAATTTGCACAGTAGCACCGTAAATTGAAAATAAAAAAGAGTACATAGTCACCCTAGTGTGCCGGTAAATCTTGGGGGGCGGCTGATTGCGCTTTTGGGGGTCCCGTCCGCGCCTACGCCCCCCTTGGAAGATTGCCCCTTTATTTGCATGTGCGGCGCCGCCCCCGGGCTTTGTTTCTGTACCGGTAATGTATGCACATCCCGTCTGATAATTCAGCCCTTTGAGGGCATACGAAAAAAAAAAACACACACATACACACCTATATCTACATATATATAAAAGTAGTACAAATAAGTGGTATTCAACCAGTAGCCTTGTGAGCTCGCGATGATCCATATTGTCTTCAGAGTACCTTTGTGGGTTTTACTATACATATTGAAAACAAAAGTTTAAAGGAACACATGTACAATTCAAAGACAGTTGACTGCAATACGATTACGAAGAAATATCGATGTATATTCAGACTTTCTGAACAATTCAGTCATGTGGAGTTATCACCTACATACGTAAATACATACATACATACATATGCTCTTCAAGTACTCGATATGTTTAAAACTGCGTCCAGATTAGATGCATATGACAGATATGGATAAGGGCGAAATCAGACAGCGGTGAATGTGGCACGTGGTTTTTTTTAGATAGTTTTAAACATATAGAAAAAATGTGACGTTCATGGCACGCGTGCATGAGATAGTCCTTTCACAACGACACATTCGAACTATGTCGTTGAAATTGTATGGTAGTATTTATCCTTGCTTGACAGTGATCTATACCAAAACGACCCCTTGTACCATTTTCGTTAAAATTGTATCCTTGCTTGACAGTGATCGATAATGAATATGGGATACACCGTTATCGATATAGGGACTCATGTAATACCACAATGGTACAAAATTGAACTTACATAGTTAAATAAAGAGATCTAAATATTGAATCAGTATGTTGATTAGTGCGAAAGTTGGAAAATGCTAGATTATTTGTTCTAGCCTTGTAAGGCAGATATAACAACTTGTTGTAACCAAAAAATTGAACTCTTTTAGGATTTAGGGATTGTAAATTTCCCCCTTTTATATATACTAGCTGAACCCGGCATGCGTTGCAATGCCAGAATAAGGCATTCAATTCCCGTTCCTGTTTCCGTTTCAAAGCTGTGTCGTCATAAAACAACTGGTAACGTGATTATCAACGAACACATTTCCTTGGCTACACAATTGCGCTTCAAATTTTCGCGTCGGTAAAATCGTAATTACGAATATTATTATTAAGAGTTTTTTTTCAACAGTAAGCTTCCCGGACGTACATACAACAAATCCTGAAAATTCCATCGTAATCTTGTGAGTGGTTTAGGAGCCTATACGGGACAGACAGAGAGACAGACAATTCAATTTTATATATATACATACATATAAAATTGAATTGTAGATTCCAAACTATCATTTAATGAACATATTAATCATATTGTTACTAAATCTTATACACTCTTGGGATTTATTTGCCGAGTTGCGAAGCCCTTTAAGAATCCCCATACTCTGATTCTACTCTATTACAGTTTGGTTCGTAGTAATATGGAGTATGCCTCAATCATATGGTCTCCCTATTACCAAACTTACATTGAGCATTTAGAAACAATCCAGAAGCGTTTTTTGCGCCATTTATCCTATAAGACTGGTCTTAAAAAACTGTTACCATCTTATAATGACAGACTTTCTTTTTTCCATATTGCAAGTTTGTCTCAGCGTAGAAAGGTTTCTGATTTGTTAATTTTATATAAGATTGCTAATGGTATTCTTGACACATCTGTTTTAAGTGAGATTAATTTTAACGTTAATGCCCGGTTCACCAGATGCACAAATCTTTTTTATCCACCAATTTGTCAAAGCAACACCTCTTTCAATAGTGCAGATTGTTCGTATATGCCGTATTTACGATAGCTTAGATGATTGTCCTGACCTCTTTAGTGACTCTTTTAGTATTTTTAGGGCAAAGGTGAAGAAAATAATATGTGGTTGATTTGCTTCTCCACCCTTATAGTCTTTCTTTTTCTTTTTTACTTTATCTGTATCTTTTTCTTTTCTTTTCTTTTTTTTTAAATCTTAATGTTTGTGTAATTTTACTTTTTTATATCACCATGTGGTGCTCACTGTAAATGGAATATTATATTTTTATTTATGTTTATTATAATTTTTTGTATCATTATACAACTTTCTTTTTATATTTTATTCTGTATGTGTGCCTATTTAAATAAAATAAAATAAAAAAAATATATATATATATAGATAGTGCTTACCAAGTAAGATATCTCTTCGCTTTGTCAAGGAGTTTAATTCCACAGCTTCTACGACAAAGGAACTAGGGATAAATATGTACATACAGTAACGAGGAAAAATTTGTCTAATTAAAAATATACATACGAACATTCAATCAATTTAAGGATACATGTTGAGTCATGCAATAAGGCAACAGGCACAAAAAAACCTTAGGCAACAGGTAAAAGTAAAAAAGGTTGCAAATCACCGGCGTAAGGGCGATTTATATAGCAAGTACAGTCTAGATTCGGGAGTGATTTAAGTCGCTCGTCGGCAGTTCTTCAGCGTTGCGGTTTGTAAGACAAACTGTCGGTCTAAATGGAGAGTCGCTGTGCTAACCGTCTGGATGGGGATGCTTTTAATTAAAAATCGCGGTAAGGGTTCGGGGCGTGCATCGGGGCTAATATAGCACAATGGAGGTAGGTGGGGTACATGGACCGTACACGTTGCCGGATTAAATATTTCATGCGGAGCGATTAGCCGACTAAAGTTTTCCTCTTCCAAGTTTGTTAATCCGCGCTCTCGACGGGATTATAAAGCCGATTAAATAGTCATGTTGTACACATATCTATGCGTGTGAGTATCATCGTATTAGTCCAACTTAAGACATAATTAATTCATGAAATCTGCCTAATCTCGCCGTGACCAACTTTCTCGGCTGACTTAATGTCGTCGTCAAGGCGCAGTAAATTTTTCGATTCATCATACTATTTGTTTATCCATTCTAATGATTCTGTTTTGATAAATTTTGAATTTCATAGGGAAAATGTTGCTAGAACTTTATTATCTAGGAATATCGATACTGTGATGTGCAACTTTGGAGCTAGGTAACTGTGTAGGTTTGTGTAACTATTACGTGCGCATATCAGTCTTAGCTCACGACTTTAGTATAACTTAAATGAAGTAAAACACAACTAAATTCCCATTAATGTAAATCAAATTATGTTTTGTTTCTATACTGCTAGGGAGTTTTAGTTTTGAAAATTTTGACGCTACGTAACTTTTTATACAGAAATTTTAATTATTAGTCAAGTAAAGCACAAATGTAATATTTACTTACGTATATATAATACATACATATATAGTTTCAGCTATTTTAGTTTCTACATATTCAAAGCATTGTAATTACAGGTGCCGTCACAAAACCACGCGGGACAAAATCACCTGGATGAAACTGTGCAGCGACAAAATTGCGCAACGTATATAGAAACACAGTAATGATAAAAAAAAAAGTTTTTTAAAAACATACCTCTTCTATAATTTGTATATAAAATCATTATTTAGAATAAAAATACCAATAATTTTATTTACTACCACCATCTATGTTTAAAACTAAAAACTGGATAAACGTCAGGCACTTTTCCGAAATTAAAATTTTAAACGCGTCTAAAACGATATTTTTTCTCCATCGTAATGGCGGAGGATACATTTACTTATATATATGAATTGTAATCTTAAGTGAAGTATAAATCAGGTATGTAAAAAAGAAAATAAATATAAAAATGAGTAGGATAAATATTGAAAATTTTATAAAATATAGAGTGAAAAAAGAAAAAGTTATAGGCGTTTAAATAATTAAAATTTGCAGGGCAAAAAGTAATGAAACTACCGATGTGAATGATGAATGTAACAGATAAACGTCACCGTGTTATACGATGCAGTATTTTCAAACGTGTCTAATACGATATTTTTTCACCATCGTAATTGCGGATGATACCTTAACTTATATTGATGACCAAAATGAGCAATATGGCAAAGTATGAAAACGATCGGATAAGAGATAAGGGATATAAAAAATGACCGCTTACACGAAAACCATGTGAAACGTATAAGAGGTTAGTAAAAACACGTCTAATTTAGAAGAAAAATCCGATAGAACCGCTCCGATAGAAGAATCGCTCATTAATTATGAAGGTGTACTTTTGAATTTTTTCACACTTTATAAATTCTTTAAATTTCAATAAACTGAATTTTACTAATAAATCTAAAATCTAATTAATTTTATAACAGGGTATCAAATAATTTTTATAAAATAAATTTTCATTTAAATTTAATTTGAATAACTGAATGTCCTAACTTTGGATGTCTAAAATTTAAAATAATATCGATCTGTACAAATTTAAAAGCCCACTTTCAAAATAAATAATTGATTCTTATGTTATCATTTCTGTGTTCTATTGGATTTTTCTTATACACTAGGACCTGTTTTTAATATTTATCGCGATTTCGTCGCCACGCTATTCTGTTGCTGCGCGGTTTCTTCCAAGAAATTTTGTCCTGCGCGGTTTTGTCGGGAAATAGTCATTTCAGTCGGGTAATTACGGTTATATATAAGCTATATAAAATATATAAGGTATATCTTTAAGCTACGATAAAAAGTAAGCATTCAACTTTAAATTTTAAATATTACGATTTTAGCTTGGCAACTTTATTAATAATCTGCGTATCTATTCAAGTGCTAAAATTTTATTATTGATAGATAACTTCTATATAGTTAAATAACTTTATCGAATTGCACTGAAAGCGTTATAAACAATAATCGACATACCATTTTTAATATATTCAGCAAGTTCAACCAAAAATTTCAAGTTGCTGCAATTTAAAAATGTTTCAATTTTATAGCGTGACAACTTACCTACTAGAAGCAACTTTACGTAGATTTAATCAACTCGTTTTTTCAGTGCTCTGCAATTTACGTATGTATATGCATATGAACAAAATCAAGAAACTTTGGAATGAATCAACCACTATATTGCTTTTCCACTTGTATCCTACAACTTCAGTTTAATCATTTCAGTACTCAAAACAACTTTTACAGTTCAACAACTTCACTCTCAGGTGACTTTAGTGCCGTACAACAATATAAACGGACAACTTCAGTACCTACAGCACCTACATATGTTTGTACACAGTTTGAAAATCCTAGCACTAAATGTTGAAAATAAAATCGAATCACGATTTCCAAACGCAAATTTGAACGAGTGCAAACTTTAAAACGAAAATTTCACACATTTATATAGCTAGATGCGATGCATATCAAACAAATAACGATCGCTTCATAGAACCGCATTATTGACTTTGTTACTGAAACGACACGCCCTCTAAATATCATTACGGATCCGCAGAAAATTAACCAACTCCAAAATTTAGCACATTGTAAAAGATACAAAGCACTCTGTGCTGAATTCAGTATGTTTTGATGGGTTTCGCTACACGAATGCAAAGATTGCGCTTGAATATATTATTATTATTCGAAACGCGTAGTCCACTACAAGTGTTCGATGCAACAAAGTGCACTCGAGAAACGTTTCGCAAATGCACTCCTCCGCATGCACCACTCGCTCCCTTGTTCGTGTAGAGTAAGTGCTTTGACTAAAATCAAACTCAAAGCCTAAGTGTAAGTTTCTGAAAGTTTTCGAATCAAAATCTAGGAGCTCGTAGTTTACGCCGCCTAACCGAATTGGTGAGTGAATTGAAGTTTCCTCTAAGTAAGCAAAATCCGACAGTCTGATGATTAATCTTAATTACAGCAGCTCAATTATGATGTGTTTTTCGTTGGAGCGTCTTCTCGGTCCGGTAAGGGTTAATCGTAGCATAACTGCGAATTTTTACGGATAAAAATAATAGGGCTGGCGAAATTAATGTCGTTTTGACTCACTAAAAATTCACGCTTCAACGAATCCAATTAAACGAATGTTAACAATTACATATGTGAGCGGTGCACAGATTTGTTATACGTGTCTCTATTTGCATCGCTAGTGCATTGCACAGTGCATAGGTGATGTACGAATGAAAATATAATGAATGTGACTTTAAATTTAACGGTGACAGAAAAAAAATGCTGTACACATTTCATATCGTTTGACTTTTGAATTTTATCAGTCAGCGGGTTCGTATTATTAAAAAAATACTACATATAAAATGTACTACTATAAAAATGATATTTAGATTTAAAATAATGTATCAGAGACATAGCGAATTTGCTTCTGAACGCCATCAAGGATGCCTCTTTTGTGTAATATCTAGTCATGATTGGAAAAATTTCATCGTCTCTAGATTCTTATCTAGAGACTATTATATTGCTGTCGGTTCCCTCATCACTGAGGATCGTGACTATGATGTGCGGTCAACCAGCTGCCTCCATTCAGTTCTAAATTCGGCCAGGCGAAGACTTGCTACCGTGGAAGCGCCCGTCGCTGCAGATACTTGGTCAGTCCAGCGTGCGGGGGATCTGCCTCTGGCTCTTCTGCCATCGACGCTACCAACCACAACCAACCGCTCCAGGCTCTCCTCACCTCTTCGTGCAATGTGGCCGAAGAACTGCAATATACGTTTCAGGCATATTGTTGACAGTCTATCCTTGATTTTAAATTCTTCAAGAATAGACACATTCGTGCGTTTGTCGATCCAAGGCACGCGCAGTAGCCGTCTCCAGGACCACATCTCGAAGGCATCGATTCTCCGTCTATCCGCCGCCTTCATGGTCCACGTCTCGACACCATAAAGGCAGACAGAAAAAACGAGACTCTTCACGAGACGGATTTTGACAGCAGTTGTAATGGCTCTATTCTTCCAAATCTTCGTTAGTTGTGACATTGCCGATTTTGCTAATGTAATCCGGCGCCGTATTTCCAATTCGCTGCCGCCGTTGTTAGATATGAGTGACCCCAGATAGACAAAATTATCGACCACATCTATACCGTTTAAAGCTGAGTTGTTGTTTTGCAGCTGTTGGTGACGGTCAATTATCATAATTTTTGTTTTGGGGCGGTTTATCTGGAGGCCAAGCACATTACTCTCTGTCTCAACACGACGGATCAGTTCGGCCATTTCTTCATGATTATTAGCTATGAGCGTTGTGTCATCCGCATACCGAAGATTGGATAGTTTTTTTCCTCCAATGGACACTCCACCCTTCCAACCATCCAGTGCTCTACGCATTATATACTCTCCATATATATTAAATAGGTCTGGAGATAATATACACCCTTGCCTTACTCCACGTTGTACTCGAAAATTTGTCGAGTTTAGCGAATTGATTCGAACTACTGCATTGTTATCATTATACAAGTTATATATTATTTTTACAAGATGCATGGGGACTCCCATGTCCAGTAGAACTTTCCACAGATAGTCCCAGTTCACAAAGTCAAAAGCTTTTTTATAGTCTACTAGCTGTATTACCCGGCTTCGCTCAGTGTTTATAATATAAACCGCTTAAACATGACTAAGCTAATTTAATTAAAAAAAAAAAAAAAATTAAAAAAAAATTTAAAAATTAAAAAAAAAAATAAAAAAAAAAAAAAAAAAAAATCAAAAAAAAAAAATAAAAAAAAAATAAAAAAAAAATAAAAAAAAATTAAAAAAAAAATTTTAAAAAATCAAAAAAAAAAATCAAAATTTTTTTTTGCCTTCTAGGGCTTCGCCCTCTGCGCCCCCCTGAGCCTTTGCCTTCTAGGGCTTCGCCCCTCCACGCCCCATGAGCAATTGCCGTTTAGGGCTTCGCCCCCCTTAGTTAATGCCTTTTAGGGCTTCGCCCCTCCGCACCCCCATGATTAAATGCCGTCTAGGGCTTCGCCCCCCTTAGTTAATGCCTTTTAGGGCTTCGCCCCCCGCGCCCCCAAGATTAATTGCCGTTTAGGGCTTCGCCCCCCTTAGTTAATGCCTTTTAGGGCTTCGCCCCTCCGCGCCCCCATGATTAAATGCCGTCTAAGGCTTCGCTCCCATGATCAGTTGCCTTTTAGGGCTTCGCCCCCCACGCCCCCAAGATTAATTGCCGTTTAGGGCTTCGCCCCCCTTAGTTAATGCCTTTTAGGGCTTCGCCCCTCCGCGCCCCCATGATTAAATGCCGTCTAAGGCTTCGCCCCCATGATCAGTTGCCTTTTAGGGCTTCGCCCCCCGCGCCCCCAAGATTAATTGCCGTTTAGGGCTTCGCCCCCCTTAGTTAATGCCTTTTAGGGCTTCGCCCCTCCGCGCCCCCATGATTAAATGCCGTCTAAGGCTTCGCCCCCATGATCAGTTGCCTTTTAGGGCTTCGCCCCTCCGCGCCCCCATGATTAATTGCCGTCTAGGGCTTCGCCCCCCTTAGTTAATGCCTATTAGGGCTTGCGCCCCATGAGGCTGGGCCCCCCGGGCCCCCTTCGGGGCCCCACGGGGCTGCGCCCCTTGTGGCGCCCCCTTTTGAGCCCCATGGAGCTGCGCCCCATGAGGCTGGGCCCCCCGGGCCCCCTTTGGGGCCCCACGGGGCTGCGCCCCTTGTGGCGCCCCCTTTTGAGCCCCATGGGGCTGCGCCCCATGAGGCTGGGCCCCCCGCGCCCCCTTCGGGGCTTCACGGGGCTGCGCCCCTTGTGGCACCCCCTTTTGAGCCCCATGGGGCTGCGCCCCATGAGGCTAGGCCCCCCGGGCCCCCACGGGGCTGCGCCCCTTGTGGCGCCCCCTTTTGAGCCCCATGGGGCTGCGCCCCATGAGGCTGGGCCCCCCGGGCCCCCTTCGGGGCCCCACGGGGCTGCGCCCCTTGTGGCGCCCCCTTTTGAGCCCCATGGGGCTGCGCCCCATGAGGCTGGGCCCCACGGGGCTGCGCCCCTTGTGGCGCCCCCTTTTGATCCCCATGGGGCTGCGCCCCATGAGGCTGGGGCCCCACGGGGCTGCGCCCCTTGTGGCGCCCCTGGCGGGGCCCCATTAAACTACTCGCCTTGCGCCCCCGCGGGGGTGAATCCATTGAATCGAAAAAAACAAATCGGCGCCCATGGATCGAAAAAAAAAAAATCGAATCACGTGTTCGATGACGTCACCGATCTACGGACGACGACGACGAAAACGAAGGATACATACATACATACAAAGTCTCTTTCCAAATTATAGATTAGATAAAACAAAGAACGGCTGGAGTTTGAAACTCCCGACATTTTTCAATGAGTTGACGTATATTCAGTATTTGTTCCCTCGTCCCTTTGCCTTTTACAAACCCTGCTTGTTCGTTCGGTATTTGCCATCCAAGGTAACTGCTCAAACGATCTTTAATTATATACAGCAATACTTTACTAGAGTGCGATATTAAGGCTAAGGTTCTGTAATTCTCGCATTTTTTTGTAGATCCTTTCTTGTGTAAGGGAATGAATATTGAATTGACCCAATCTTTCGGCCATACTCCGTTTACCCAGATCTTGTTGCACATATTACATACCGCCTTTATCGCAGTTTCACCAAGCTCTTTCAGAAGTTCAGCTTGTATACCATCGCTGCCAGGAGACTTTTTACATTTCAGTTTCTTTATGGCATTTACAACTTCAGATGTCAAGATGTCAGGCTCCCTGACATCATCAATTAGGGAAACAATTGAAGTCGACGAACTACCACTGTACAATTCCGAACAGTATTCTTTCCATCGGTTGAGTATCACATCAATATCTGTAAGCGTGTTTCCAAATTGATCATCTATTGTCCAAGTTTTGGGTGAAAATTTTTGAGTGACGATTTTTACTTTGTGAAAAATATCCCTTGCCTGATTCTTTAATGCGTGTTTTTCTATCTCCTCACATATGTCATTTATATATTTGGCTTTATCCCGCCTACAACTCCTTTGAATATCTTTATGTAATATTGCATACCTTTCAAGATATTCTGTCGATGTTATGCCAGTTTGTTTAAGTCTTTTACGTTCTTTTATCTTAACCCAAGTTGAATCAGAGATAAAAGACTTACGATGTTCATTTTGCGGTGTTTGATGTTTTCTGGCATACCGAATAATGAGATCTTTAAAAATTTTCCAAGACTCTTCTACATCTACATTAGGATTTATTTGGAATTCTGCATCTTTTTCTCTGATTACATTGCCAAAATTAATTACATCATCATTGGTGAGTTTAATTGCTTTATTTTGATGTCTTTTAATCATTTTGAATTTCAGTCGAAATTTAGCAACAAGTAAGTTATGGTCCGATCCGCAATCTGCACCTGGATATGTTTTGACGTTATGTATCGATGATTTCCATCTAGAATTTATTAATACATAATCGATTTGGTTGCGGTGACGATCCCCAGGAGATATCCAAGTGTATAATCGCCTAGGATGATGTTGAAACCAAGTATTCATAATGGACATTTTATTTTCAATGCAGAAACTTATAAGTTTCTCTCCTCTCTCATTTTGAATACCCAATCCATATTTACCTACTATGTTATCAATGTTGCTATTATTACCGACTTTGGCATTAAAATCACCAAGAATGATGGTCATTTCTTTGTTTGAGATATTTGACAATGTATCGAGTAGTGAAGCATAGAACGCATTTATTTTAATATCTTCGGCATCTGCAGTAGGAGCATATATTTGAAGGATGTTGAGTTTATACGGATGCGTGTTGAGTTTTAAGTGTATAAGTCTGTCGCTTATGGGGTTGTAGCCAATTAGTGCACTGGTTAATTTAGATGCTAAGATCACCGCGACACCGCTATGTGACGAATCTTGGTTACCAGAAAAATATATCGTATTTCCATTTGAAGTTTTATAATGGCCGTTGTTCTTCCAGTGCGTTTCCGAGATTCCGAGTATATCTAGCCCATGACTGTACATCTCTTTCTCAACAACCAGTGTTTTCCCAGGATTCAGGAGTCCTCTAACGTTCCAAGTACCTATTTTGGATGAGTTCCGTAAAGTTTCTCCAGTCGCATATTTTCCACATGATGCCTGGTGAGTCACATGCATGTGGCCAGTAGCCAAATTCACACCGTGAGACTTGGAACATCGAAGGCGCCGGGTGTCAGCCGGAGAGTCAGACTTCTTCACACTTTTATTTTTGTACATCATAGTTATCTTGGGAGAATACTGCAGTGGATTCCCACTTCCTTCTACAGCGCAGTAAATGTTTTGACATCTTATACTGGCAGAGCTGCTGCCCACTACCAGGGATTTATTATAGAGTTTCCTTCTCTGTCAAAGATGATACGGTACCTTTGAAAACCGGGTTGTGCTTTTGTTAAGCGGCGGCACTTACTCGCCGCTGACCTGAGACCGTCATAGTGTTGTGTGACATTTTATAGAGTGAAACTTACCACGGATTCACTCATCACCACTCTTATCTCAGCGCTCCTTGTCCAGGACCACCATGTCGCCATGGCAGTTGACTACAAGAGTCGTTCCCCTATCTGCAACTTGGGGACCTGAGCGGTTGCATGGAGCTCTGCTCTGAGCTTAATAATTACTCTGTGCGGACGGACGTGTGTTTCCATTTATGATATATTTACATATATTGACAGTTTATTCACAATCATAATATTTATTAAATTAGTACCAAACATTAACGTTAACGTTGAGTACAAGTATCCAATATCAAATATTAAATTATCGAAACTAAATATTAAATAATTCAACACTCAATATTAAATAATCAATTATGAAATAATTCAACACTCAACATTAAATAATCAATTATGAAATAATTCAACATTAAATATCAAACCATTCACTCAATATTAAATATGAAATAATTCAACGTTAAATATTATCAATACTATCATTAATAAATCAATCGACGTTAATAGTAAATTATTATCAAAAGAAATGTGATCGAAATTATGTGGGTAATTATGTAAATATGAAAATATTATAAATTTAAATTCCATTTAAAAAATATGAAATCAAGCAAGGTAATCAAGCATAGGTAAGGTAGAGACTATTAATTAATTATTTTTATCGATAACAAAGTCTGAGGTATATATTTTAAGCATGATTTTTCTTTGATTTTAAATTTATGATACGTGGCTCCTCTGAATACCAGGTCAAAAATAATGTTGAGCGTTGGCTCATTTTTGGACTGATCCATACCAACTAGCCGATAAAAAGGATTAAAAAGTCATTCAATATAATTCAATTAACATAAAATTATTATAGTTCGGTACTATCGGCAGTTTCTTTTGTACTACCGGCATACCAAATAAACACGCTGTAGATTTTAGGGAATTGGTTTTGAAAGGACTAAGTGAAAAGAGTGCAACGTGTCTAGAATACCTAACTGGGATTCCGAAACCAACCTTACTCAGTAAATCGGAACAATCAAGGAAACCATTTAGGAACTTAAAAAAAATATAACACCAGTGAGTCGTCGCCTGACAGAAAGATTGTTAAAAGATAGGATTTTTAAAATATCGGGAACAGTAGTATTGGTGTAGGGAGGAAAACATTATCGTAGGGCTTTCATACAAATATGCCAATGTGAGGCCGAGTAAGATTGTTTTTTTCCGTTTTGAAATGCCACTAAGAATGCTGATCAATTTGACGATATACATATGTACATATGTACATATACAATAAGGCTAATAATAAATTTATGAATATATGTATATGTGCAGTTTGGAATGAACAATAAGGTAGTAAAACCATTCAGAAAAAACTACACAACGGCTCATGCCGATAACGACCAATTGTGTAGATTTAGCGCGATCCGTTTTTCAATATTCCAAAACTTTTCCGTATGGGTAGCTGACATACAGCAATATATGTATGTAGAGATACAGTTCAGTAGTCAGCACCAGGTAGATATTTAGTATAATTTCGAAGGGAATATAGCGTGTTCATGGTCGAGGTAGACTGCTAATATCCTGGGTCCGATCCGAGTGGCAATTACAAATACAAACAATTTTGGGAGTCATCGGAGGGTGCTGTAGATCAAACAACTGGATTTAATATTTGCGAGAGGTGATATATTGATTGGGTCTGGTATCTCCCCTTTGTGCGGAGGACGTCCCTTGTGATGGATGGCATGCCGGTCACGCCGCTAATATACAATAAATCTTTTTCTTATCGTACCTCCATTATCGAATTGATATTTCTCGTTACCGAAAATAATGTATCGGTCATCGCGAGCACGATTCAATATATCGGGAAAAGCATATGCGCTCGTCAACGGGTACGAAATCTATTATATGTAAAGAATTAGATTTATGGAAGGTTCTGGAAAACGCCTTTTCTGTTTTTCTCAACTGAATTAAATAATATACATATGTATATAAAAACGGACGGATGTATGTATGTTTGTATGTATGTATGTGCGAGTGCATCGACAAGTATGGAGATTTCAAAAAAACAAATTTTAGAATACCAAGAGTACACGTTCTGCATTGGGATGGGGCGTGACGACCGATCATGTCAAGGAGACGTGGGGATGCGGGGAAGTGGGAGGGTTTGGAGCGTTTGACATGTGCTCCTGATATTGAGTGCCTGACTTGGAATGGGTGACTTCAGCGTCAGATGCGCTGCGCGAGAGCGTACACACATACACACATCCACGAAGACACACACACACACACACACACACACACACATTCATTATTCATTTCGACGCGGGCAAACGACGGGTGTTTAATGAGCACTCGACTTTTTACTATTAATCATCCTTTGCCACGACTCTGATACGAAGAAGATAATAAATTTTTCGATTGCAAAAATAATACTTATCATGTTACAAAAGAAAAGTACATTTTACGAAAGCGGGATTGAAAAATTCTTAAGTGTGAAGAGCCGAATTAAATGTATAAAAATAATCATAAAATTCGTTTTAAAAAATATCACTTTTTTTTTAAATTTTTTATACCTAGCACACCCACCGTACGCCACTGCTTTTAATACGCGCGCGCCCATAAATTACCGTATACTATATTTATATACATATATATGTATGTATAACATGTAATTTTATTTTAATTCATTTCCGAAGCCACCCGTTAAAATCTACGGGCACTAGTATACTTTAATTTAGTGTGCAGTATATATAAATAAATAATAATAAAATAAATAATAAGTAAACATATTATGCGTTCGAGCGGAGTGGTCACGGTTCGATTCCAACTAGTAGCTGTTGGCCAGACTTTGGTTTGTGACTCCAGGTCGATCGTTTTCTTTCAGAGTTTGCCAATTTATCTGATTTTCATTGAAACGGTTCCTGTAAATTTTCATTTCCTTTCCAATATCTCTTGCTAATAATAATAATAATAATAATAATCTCACGTTATTTAGCATCTTGAGGTTTGCCAATTTCTATAATGAAAATGCTGCAAAAATTTCTCAATAGATGCCACTGTGGATGATGTTTTTATGAATTCGCATTGTATAAAAAATGTTTGTATTAATTGTATTATTTAATCTGTATTAGTACACTCGTCGATTTGGACCGATCTGTAAGGACGAGTGTGTATTTTCGATTGAAATAAATTAAAATGTATAAAATAAATATTTAAAATGAAACAGACAATGTGGTTTATCATAACGTTTAAATGAAAATTTAACTGGTATATTTAGAATCAAGCGTCTTATGATTGCCATTAAGATTAACAAAGGCTGTGAAATATGTAGGTACGAGTCCGATAACGACTCTATTTCTGCGTCAAATTTATTTTGGTTTATCCAATAGTTCTATTTTATGCCAAATAAATTGGATTGAATTTTATTTCTTACTTTAGTATGTTTGATATGAGGAAAGGGTATGAACATGTTATTTAGTTTTACTAAATTGAACTGCTCCAAATCTTTTCACATTCATATCATCACGAATGTTTTTTTTTGAATATGCATAGAATGTTATTACAGTGTATTTTTTTTTAACTTTGTCTATTGTACATACATATGTATGTATGTATATACGAAGTATCAAAATATGAAGTATCGTGAATTTTATTTTGTATTTACTATAATGTTGTATAAAAAAAAGTAAAAAAACCTCATATGTACATATGTTGGTTTCTTTGTACATATTAGGTTTTACAAAGTCTCTTTCGAAATTATATGTTAGATATACATATGTGTGTATATAGGTATACACTAATTTATTTATATAAAACACGACATCTATGTATGTTTAAACATCGTACAGAAGTATTGTAAGTACTATACAAGGCAAATAAATACACCGATTAACATTCGCAGAGGCATCTATGGACAAATTTGTAGCATTTATACAAATCAGCGAAAATCGAGATGCTAAATATCCAGATTATTACGAGAGAGATAGCACAGGGCTTCCAATATTTTGGAACCATTTCTATGAAATCAGATAAATTGGCAAACTCTGATAGGAAGTCGATTTTGGAGTCACATATCCAAGGCCTGGCCAGCAGAATACACCGGGGATAGAACCTGTGACTACACAATTGAAAAAATTACACGTTATGTATATACATAAGATATAAATGATTCTTAAACAGTTACCAATTGTTAAAATTAGTAATTTATCATTTTTTTTTTAATAATTAGAGATATGGATGGGTGGGTTTGGAGACATTAAGGAATTGGAAAAGGAAAGGTGATTATACAATAAAAAGCTTCAGTAACACAAGGAGCAAAAAAATTATTGATATGGAAACACCAGGTTTGTCTACTAGTTAATTAATAAAATTTAACTACAATTGTATTTTTCCAACATAAACCATTTTATTATCACACACAATTTTGGATCAGTTCTTTGATCCTAACCATGCGCTCCTACATAAATATTGGTATACGATTAAATTGTTTGCGATTTTAAATTATTTTGATCAAAAATTTGCAATGAAGCGTCTAGACGTCTACAAAAAAGTAATTGGATTGATATATGCTTTCAAATCCTTTCACGTCGTATACGTAGACACAATTCGGAATTCGATATTAGATTTGGGCTAAATTTATGGTATATACAATATAAGGTATGTACAATCAATATTGTATGTGTGGATTTTCGATTCAATTTGTACGAAAGCCATATTTCACAAGTCAGGAGTATTAAGTAAAGTATACGAACAATGGATAGTACATATAAAATTAGTTAGTAACTAAAACATTGCATCGATGCATTTCTCATTATCGCTGTCATTTTGAACTTTACAAAGACAAAGTTTCAAATGGGAAATCTCTTTGGGATTTCAAGTCGGACGCAGATAAATAATCTTGCAATGCCGAAGCGTACACCATTGTCGTGGATGCATAAACGGGAAATTGTTCAAGTGCGACGATTTTATTAGGAAAATAGTCAAGTTCTTTGAAATAACGCGACGAATAGTTGAGTGAATGGAAAGTGCACCGTTGCATGCGCTTCCCTGCATCAGAATGGATTTGTGCGGATTTGATGCATGGCCAACTTTACATAAGAATATCCCACGGGACGGTCGTACACACCGTGAAAATTTAATGATGACATATGTATAGCAAAATGTCTACCTAAAATTTCGTTCTCCAGCTACTGCCTGGTAATACGTCATGTCCGTTGTTGCTGGAACAATTGGGACTTTATGTACCTAATAATTATGTGCGTGGTAGATATCATCATTTAATGATTGTCCCTCCTGCTCGCACAGTTCTTTTTAGAATGGCTTCTATACCAAGAGCTATTCGACTTCTCAATGAAATCGTTGCTGCCGTCCCTGAATGCGATATTTTCCACCTCGGTGAGCGTAGATTATCGGATATTATTTTAACATATTTATCTGGTAACCTGCGCTCATCATTACTTTCTTAATTTGAATGTGATGTATGAGTGGAATCTTAATCTACTCTCTTCCATTTGGGCCTCGCTGTGATTTTATATTTTACACGTTCACCCGTTCGAAATGATGAATTAACGTGTGTGTGTGTGTGTGTGTAGGTGTACGCTCCCGCGCAGCACATACAACGCTGACGTCACCCGTCGCTTGGCCTGACGTCACTCAATATAAGGAGCACATGTCAGACGCTTCAAACCCCCTCCACTTCCCGGCTACCCCGATTCCCCGCTTCCCCCTAATCTCCTCGACATGAACTGTGGTCACGCCACATCCCTATGCATATGGTATACTCCTGGTATTCTAAAATTTGTTTGCACATACACACAAACATACGTTGCGTCCGTTTTTATATAAAATAGTAGCTGAACCCAGCATGCGTTGCAATGCCACAATAACGCATGCAATTCCCGTTCCTGTTCCTGTTCTCATTTGTTTGTTTATTTACCCTAACATCGCCGGTGGCCAAGCGAACACATTTGAAATTATTGCGTCGCAATGCCACTCATTCCTATTTTCCCGTTCCCGTTCCCGTTTTTGGGCTATTTTTTTACATAAACCATCGCGGGCATGCACACAACAACTCATGTAAGTTTCATCGTAATCGCTTGAATGGTATAAGAACGCATACGTGACAGACATACATACATACATTGATTTTTATATATAATAGTTATAATATTTAATATTATTATAGTGCTATGACAGGTAACACTAAATCAACCCTAGTGCTAACTGTGTACAATATGGTGTCCCGATAAAGCCGTGACAAAATCGCTTGGATGAAACCGCGCAGCGACAAAATTGCGCACACCAACATAGCGCGACGACAAAATCGCGCAACACATACATAAGCAAGAAAATAAATACAAAAACAAATAATAGCAATATTAAAAACGGGTCTAATGTATAACGAAATTCCGATAGAACACAGTAATGATAAAATAAGGATCGGTTATTTATTTTGAAAGTGTACTTTTCATGTTTTGACGATTCAAGCGTGCGTATCTTTTTCAAGAAGAGGGGGTAAACCATTATAAATGGGAGTATCTCGCCATTCACATTCACATATACATATGTATATGTTACAGTAAAAGCATATTTCCAGTGAAAATATATTTTCACTAATTCAAGCAGTGAATATGTATCAAACAATGAATTTACAATGTTTATCTCAATAAATTTAACCGTAACAACCCAATCTTAAATGAATAAGGCCAACCCTAACCTAACCTAACCCAACCCCTAACAATCTAATCTTAAATGAATAAAACCAACCCTGAAAATGTAACTGGTTATGATTTCACTGAAACGTCAGTGAACATATATTTTCAGTTGAAATATAATTTCACTGTGACATATACATGGAATTTAAAAATAATTTCACTTTAGAATCTGTGCAAGGGGATTAGCGCCAGATGCAGTTATGCACGTTGACGCGTCATTGTGCAGTTTTGTTTCCAGTCGGTGCATTTTGTCGTTTGCGACTTTCGTTCGTTAGCCAAATTCGATTGTGTCAGACTACGGAGCTGTTGTTGTTGTCAAAGCGAATTTTCCAAAGGTCCGATTCCGGTTTCCGGTTGGTCGTCGCTTAAATCAGTCGTCCCCGATTATGCATACGGCGGCAGTAATTGTCCCGGAATGGTGATTGTATTAGAGTAATTGGCGCGCATAGGAGAAATGCATTCAATCTGCAGAACTGCAACTGCAATATATGTACTCGTATTCAACATGTACACATGTGCATATGGATGCAGGTACGGCGTGCATACGGCGACCCAGATGCGCATCCACACCATTTAATTAGCGGCATTACACCAGGACTGTGACCACACAATGCAGTATTGCACTAATTGCATATTGAGATACTTATATTACTTTTGTAGGGGTTTGCTCAGTCGTCAATTATATCGAGATGCAAAGTGTTTATGCCAAAAGCGAGGACTATACAATTTGCGCGATCGGTTTGATCCAATGGTGAATTTAATGCAGTTCATTGTCATGGCCAAGTAATTGTTTCGACAATTAAATCAGATAAATTGGTAAAATTCGATAGGAAACAATCGACCTGGAGTCACACCAAGTCACTGTATGTCAAAATACTTTGAATCATAGAGCGTATGATTCTTTTCAATCGAGGTCAAATCAGTGTTTGAACCCGGGACCTCTAAAGGCGCAAACAAACAGGGTAGTATAAGGCACGTGTTTTTTTTATAGATAGTTTTGCACATGTAAAAATAACGCTAGCACGCCTCATCTACGCTAGCACGGTGATCCAGGTGATATTTTAACCTTGTGTGCTAATACAGATTATTAGTTTGACAGTGATTCCTATATTTGATGAAATGTAAGAGAAACATTCACAGCTGGAGTCTACCTAGGCATGTCATGCCGTATGATTATGTACCTTCAGTCATTGTCATTATATCTAACACTAGCTGAACCAAGTATGCGTTGCAATGCCACAATAACGCATGCAATTCCCGTTTCCGTTCCCGTTCTCGTTCCCGTTCCCGTTCGCATTTGTCGGAAAAACGCAGACAGCGAACACATTGGTCGCGACGCGAAAACATTTGAAATTATAGCGTTGCAATGACATTCATTCCCGTTTATCCCATTGCCGTTCTCATTTTTTCCCGCTTTTTTTTTTACAGTAATCTTCCCGGACATACATACAACAGATCCTGAAAGTTCCATCGTAATTGGTTCAGTGGTTTAGGAGCCTATTCGAGACACACATACACACACAGACATTCATTTTTATATATATAGATTATTTTTCATATATTTTAATTACATTCATACAACATACCAGTGGCGTAGGCTAGTGGTAGCTTATTATGCTTTCGAGCAGAGTGGTCATGAGTTTGAGTCTTACTAGTGTCCTGCTGCTGGCTAGGCCTAGGTTTGTGACTCTGGGTCGATCGTTTCTTATCAGAGTTTGCTAGTTTTTCTGATTTTCATTGAAACGGTTCCTGTAAAATTGGCATCTCAAGTTATTCAGTCTTGAGTCTTGAGGTTCGCCAATTTGATTATAAAATGCTGCAAGCATTTCATCATAGATGTTACTGTGGATGTATGAATTCGCATTCACATTGTATAAAATACTTATGTATGTTGATTAATTGATTGTATTATATCTGTTTAAGTGAACTCGTTGCTTTGGAGCGATCTATGTAGGCGAGTGTTCATGTTCTATGAAATAAAAATAAAAATATGTGTCATGATAGGAATAAGCCCAAGGTGACATACATATGGTTAACTATTTATTTACATATATATGTAAGTACTGAAAATTTTTCAAACATAAAAGGCATATAATACAATAGAGACATCTATGAAAAATCAATAAATTTTTGATACCCAGCAAATTTTCGAAAAATATAATATGCAGGTAGCATTTTATAAGAACAACAAATTCTGAATGCTAATAAATCGAATTTGCGAGAAACTGTGTTGGATGATACCCATTTATTGTATCCGTCACAACAATTAAGCCTGGAAAATTGGAAAATTTTTGCAAAAGACGATCGTTCTGTGTATTTTTAAGAACCACAAAATCTCGCCAGCAGCATATTTGGCCGGGAATTTAACCCATAACCTCTCTATTGGTATGAAATAATATATTTACAGTGCACTACGCTGTTATAATTATACGGTAGTGTTACAAATAGTGGTAGGCTCTTAAGGTGGTTCACTTGAGAGAGAAGCGTTTCGTCATCTACATTAAAAAAGTACATAAAATGCACACAGATCATTAATAACTGTCCATACATTTTATAACTTTCTCGGCTACATGTTTTATAATATCAGCAAAAGCCACATAATAACGAATGTCAAAACTTTAAAAGTGGTTCAGTCGATTATTATACTATGATTGTTATACTACATACATATATAGATGACTTATGAAAAATCAACAGCCAACAGACGTAGAAATGCATAAAAATAAAGAATAAATGTAACAAAATAACATCTGAGCCCAAATATAGATTTTTACAAATTACATAAAATGGTACATAGAAACAAACAAATGAAAAAAAAAATTAAAATTAAAATGTAACTAAAGTGATATAATATTGCATAAAGATTATATAATAGAAATATAAATGGATCAATCAATCAAGACTCTCCTAATGGCAGTCCTGAATTGATGCAAGGGAATACCAAACAGATCAACGTTATTCAGTTCCCCGTTAAGCATACGATAAACACGCTGTAGATTGGAATATTTTAGGGAATTGGTTTTGAAAAGATTAAGTGAAAAGAGTTCAACGTGTCTGGAATACCTAACTGGGATACTGAAACCAACCTTACTCAGTAAATCTCGGAATAATCAAGGAAACCATTTAGAAGCTTAAAGAGGAATGTATGCATGTATGTAGTATCAGTTAGAGGTCGCCTGACAAAAAGATTGTTAAAGGATTAGAATTTTAAAATATCGGGAACAATAGTATAATAGGAAAACGGTAGCGTGAGGATTTGATAAACTTAAGTTGGACTTTTTCAATATAATTAATATGGGATATATAAGGTGGGTGGCGAGACGATCACCAATATAAGATATGCTGATGACACGGCACTAGTCGCTGAAAATTTAGCAGACCTGCAAAGATCTCTAGACCGTGTACATCAAGAAAGCAATCGAAGAGGTCTGCGCATAAATCTAAAGAAGACAAAATTTATGATAGTAGATAGAATGTAAACAGACACCGGGAATCTAACCTTGGATGGAGAGGTGATAGAAAGAGTAAAAAGAATCAAATACCTGGGTACCTGGCTGAATGAAGAGATGGACCCAGATGAAGATATAAGAATCCGCATCGAGATGGCAAGAACAGCATTTGTAAAAATGAAGGCGGCGCTTACAAATAAGCATCTCAATCTTCATACGAGGTTGAGATTCGCGAAGAGCTACGTCTGGACAGTATTACTACACGGATGTGACACGTGGACTCTGAAGACCAAGATGATCAGCCGCATCGAAGCTTTTGAGATGTGGGTCTATAGGCGTATGCTGAAGATGTCAAAAGAAGCTGTCCTCGGCATGATGGGGAGAGGCAGGGAACTTGTTTCTGTCATCAAGCGGAGAAAGATGGAGTACCTCGGACACATGATACGGGGTCCCAAAATACAAATTTCTCCGTTTGATAACCATGGGGCAAATAGAAGGAAAAAAATGGATTGGCAGGAAAAAGTTATCTTGGCTTCGAAACGTGCGCATGTGGACCGATATGAGCGCCGAAGAGTTGTTCCGAGCCGCTGAAGACCGATGCGGATATCTTAAAATAATCGACGAGGTGGTCGCCAACGTCCGGATGCGGACAAGGCATTAACAAGAAGAAGAATATAAAAAGGTGACCAGATAATTGAGGCAAATCTAAGGCGAGACCTAACAAGAGAAAAATAAAGTAATTTAAGTACATGAGGATAAAGTATAACGGCAATTGTAAATGGTCGATTCGTTGAAGTGAAATATTGATAAAATTAAAATTTGGTCCACGTTGTAACTCTCGGCGGTATTATTCGGCGGGGATGTTTGTGTAAATTATGAAAATTGTTTAATAATACAGGCGAGCGATACGTGACCACCGCCACGTTTAATTTGATTGACGTTGCGGCTACTCCAGCTGCATAATAGAGTGCATTAATTGTAACCGCTTTTGATTATGAAATAATATCGTCGGCAGCGAGCCACCGTTTTATTTATGCGGGATGCTGATTGACGAACGCGAATTGCCGGTTGCGCTCCCATAGCCTTGTGACGCGTTGCATGCTAAATTCCTCACCTGTGAAATTCCTCGCCGTACATTCGGATCGAGCTTAATTAATTAGTAAAAATGAAAATTAAAATAACGTTTATGTTTGTGGTATGAAATGCTTCTTTAATTCAGATATTTACCAATGAATAATGAAAAATAACGCATATATTACATACATATGTGTGTATGTAGTATTGGACAGTTCGTGAGAATGTATGAACTACGGCTGAAGTGAAAAACGCAAATTATAGATTTCTCACAAAGGATTTAGTGGAATGAAACGTTAAATAATAAAAAAATCATCGATTTTAAACAATATCCTGTGCCTCAACCAATCGGTTGATCTCGACAAAAATTACGAAAAATAGATTTGTCGTTATTTAATTAACTAAAGTTAAGAGCTTCCTTTGATATCTATCTTTATATCAAATACAAAACAAATACGAACAAATTCCATCTAGTGCGATCTCTATTTTTTCTCATTGCATTGTATGGAGTCGAGACACGAATCCTGAAAAAGATAGAAAGAGATATGTTGATGCAATCGAAATGTTTTTTTTTTTTGATTTTTAAATGCTTTTTATTATTACTAAATTATGTTCACAATTCATCTTATATCTATTTTAATAGCTACGGATCTACTAATCATTTTCTATTTTACAATTTTAATTTAATTTTGTTAGTAATCATAATATTATATTATTATGTTAATGTACAGTATAATAGGACAAATATGTAGCTCAAAAACCTATTTACAATTCTTATAAATGCTCATAGTATGTACGTCTAATACATAATATTAATTAAATACTCTCTAAAGTCAACGATCTAAAGCAGATTGTGTTTAGGTAATCTGTGTTTAAAGCTGAAGGGTATAGACATTTTGTTGTAATCATCGAGACTCTTCACAAGTGTGTTAGTATGGTTATTAGTGATTCTGTCATAGAATCTACTGGTTAGTTTGTGGGTAATGTCTGTAACTAACGAAATATTATTTATAGCATGCAGTTTTTTCAACTTAGTATATTATATGGGTGTGCTATATTAGTTTTAGGGATTTATTTTGTATTATTTGGAGCTTGGAAAGGTTATTATTCGAGGCAAAATATAGTTAATAAGTAGGAAAAATATATAATACTAATTTTGATATATGTATGTATATGAATAGAAGCAAGCTAAAACGGCATATTTTAAAGAATTAAAATGCTTTCATAAGTGTTACTATTGATACTTAATCTTTTAATACACATATGTATGTACTTGGAAATTTTTTATATTATGTCCAATTCAAGAAAAAATTGGATTTTTTTGCGAATCGTGTGTAATAAAAATAATAAAAAAAAAATTATTTTAAATATAATTTTATGTATGTACATACATATGTATGTACATTAAGCCATAGCGAAATACGCGAATTTTGAATTTTCATCTTACAAACTTTTGTCGTATCAGACAACGTCAAATAAAAAATTTCATTGATTTTAAACAATGTTCTGTGACATGAACCAATTGATTTATTTCGACAAAAAATGTAGAAAAAGTAGGTTTTTTTCATACATATCTCTTTTTCAAGAATATTTTTTTTTTGTATAATGTAAAAAAATTATAAACATTTAATATTCACTTATTGAAGTTCATTTGGGTCAATCTTGATAAGTTTTGACTGATTAAAGAGAATTCAAAGTCACCGTTTCGCTAGAAAGTCCCCACACGAAGCGTTATTTTCCATAAAATTTAATTTTTTTTCAAGTTTCTATGATTATTTTGAAAAAAAAAATACATAGTTAAATATTTTATTTAAGGAATTCTTTCCATATTTTATTTTTTATACATGTAACGTATAATCAATTTTAAAGTTCACATGAATTATATAAATTTAATTTGTAGATTACAATATGCATTGAAATTTGGCTTTACGCAATACATTACAGGTAATAACAGAAATCATTGACATAATTGTAGGTTAATTAAGTGTATGGCGATTAGCAGTTAATCGAATCTCCCTTAGGCGGATTTTAGAAACCACTGTTTCTGAGCTACCCAAAGTGTTAATGATGACAATGTCGTTGTGTTCAATATGGTTTGGTATTAATATCTTTGTTAATATTAACATCATTGTTGACATAACAACCAATTTTTTTCGTTAAATGGTAATGCACACTTATTAATTAAAAACATTGTCAATAAGAAATGTTATAAATGAGGATTTAAATCGAATAATTTCTCAGTGAACTTATTAAATTGTAATATACATTCGTTATATTTGATTATTTTTCTTAAATTATTTATTTGGCTTCAATTGATATTATACAATTTTGAATATATTAAACAAACAATGAGATTTATAATATATCAAGGGTAATATTATTATTTGTTTTCGTAAACACTCATTAGGTAATGAGTATTTTTGAATGAAATAATCAAATATGAAAGCTTTCAACATAACAAAGGTAAATGATCCAATTAAATTTCCTCGATAAATTGATGATGGCAACGATAATTTAAATGGGAAGATTTTCCTTGAAAAATCCTTTCAATTCATATGCGTTATAGTAAAATAACTTGAAGTTTAGGCTTTTCTCGTATTTCAAAAGTGCGGTTTTGAACGTTTGAGAAACGGCATTTAGGGGTTAAAATCCTCTTAAAATAAAACAATAGGAATCAAAAATAGTACAAGAAAGCATAATAATTAACAGGAAAAATCTACAAGGTCAATGTTTGTAATACAATTGAGAATTTAATATTTAAATACCTGACGTTTGGAGATATGTAAAATTTTCTTTCATCGCTCAAGTATTTACATAAATAAACCTACGATCATACGGAACATCTTTAAAGCTTACTATTTATTATTCAAAGGGTATAGAAATCGAGAAATGGGCTTCAATACTACAAAATTTATGTTGTGCTAATATCTATGTATATAATAATCAAATAAATACATATTTTGTGTACAGAATATTCACACAACAGATGAGATTTCATCGCAAAAATATGAAATATACAGAGTGGCCAAAAATCATCCGAGAAAAAATTCGAAAGTTTAACTTTAACGTTTAACCACGAGACAATTTTCCCAAATTTTTTACCCAATTTGATTCCAAAATTGCAAATATTTTTTTCCTTAAATAAGATTGTCAGAAAGAAAGTCGAGAGATTTGTCTCGCGAAGCTATCTAGCTACGAACACATATCGTAGTTAGAGATTATACAACTCTACGTCAAATATCAAGAAGCAACCGTTTGGATTATATTCTGCAAATAATTGCAAGGTAAACATTAACAAATCGTATATTTAAAAAATAGTGATAATTAGTGCAAAATTAGGAAAATTTTATAAGACATAGTATGAAATTAAATTGGGTAGCGGAAAGTCAAACATTTAATCCCACAAGCTATTAAATGTCACTCTCTTCAAATATTTCGAACTTAAAAATCGATTGAAACTTCCATCGTTGACCAAACCGCGCAAAATGGCAAAGTTTCAAAACGATCAGAAGACTGTAGGAAATTAAGCTCTATCGTTTGCGAAGTAAAACATAGAAAAGCCTTGAGTCATTCATACACGTTTGTTCATATTTCTACATTATATCAGAGCTTTTCAAAATAAAGTCACGTTTTCTTAGCATTACAATGTTTGAAAGTTATTGTTTTGATTTCAAATCACGGATCAATTCCTTTCCAAAATCAACCATTAAAATATCCACGGGAAAAATATTAATATATCGATGGCTTTGATGCACAGATATTGTATGTTCATTTTTTTAAAATTTGAATTGATTTTGATTTTTAAATGCTTTTTATTATTACTAAATTATGTTCACAATACATTTTATATCTATTTTAGTAGCTACTGATCTACTGATCATTTTCTATTTTACAATTTTAATTTAATTTTGTTAGCAATCATAGTATTATATTATTCTAATGTTAATGTACAGCATAATAGGAAAAAGAGCTCAAAAACCTATTTACAATTCTTATAAATGCTCATAATACATCCAATACATAATATTAATTAAAGACTCTCTAAAGTCGATGACTTAAAGCAGATTGTGTTTAGATAATCTGTGTGTTATACCTGAAGGGTATAGACATTTTGTTGTAATCACCGAGACTCTTCACAAGTGTGTTAGTATGTTTATTAGTGATTCTGTCATAGAATCTACTGGTTAGTTTGTTAGCAATGTCTGTGACTAACTGAATATTATTTATGGCATGCAGTTAGGTAATATGTGTAAATTGAATCAAAATTTAAGTTTGTAGATGCTGGAATAATAATAGTTGAAAGCCAAAAAAACTTGATGCATAATTGAAAGGCAGTTAATCGGATATTTATATTCAAATTTAGTCATATGTATAAGTAAACATTTAATATAATTATTTAATATAAGATTCATGAAGAAATTTTTAGCCATTCTGTATAAACACGCGGCTCGTAGGTATGATGCATGGTAAGAATAAAACTCCGATAAAGTAAAAAAATGCACCCACTCTTTTTACCCTCAGATATCCGAAGCTGTATATTAGTCAGGGGCAACAGTTTGGGCGAGGGTCGGGTCAAGCGTGGCCCGCGGCCCGGCTGCGGCCCCGGTCATAAATCAATCACGATCGAGTCAATATTGAAGCATACATTTTACACTTGACTCGGCTTGTTAGGGGTGGCGAGCTTTATTTGCCGAACTCCACTCTGACCCACTCCTAGTAATTCCTGATGTTTTGTCCATCGGGACATTCGTCGTTACGTCAATGCGACACGCTCTCGATTATCCGGGCTAATTAACGGCATGGATAATTGAAAGGCACGGATAGTTCGAACTTTTCGGTTTTGAATACGATAGCGTATTTATTATGTAGATATACATACATATATGTATACTAATGCGTATTGTTCATTAAGAAAAACGGTGATTTTTGAGAATTTTTTCCATAACGATTTTCTCATATCAATATGTTATATTTAAGAACTAATTTTTAGCTACTTCTTGTTGTTTTATTTATGTAATTTTTAAAGCCTTTAACTTTGCCATAATCAACATTTTTTGATTAGTAACTTATAGGAACCGATAAATTTCCATCTACACTTGGAAAATTTTCCAGCATGATAAAATGAACACTACTGGATTTATTTTCAACTAGGATTGAGAAATTTATAGCTTCTTTTTTTGTTGTTTTTGTTAATTTTTTTTAAAATAAAGCCATTAAATCCATAAACCATTTAAAGAAGTCCATGATGCATGTTAGTAATTTAAAAAAAATTCTAATCCTTTTTACTTTCCATAAACTGTATATAAAATAATATAAGGTTTACTTTAATAGCTCAAAACTAAGAAAAAAAGCTCATAACGTATTAAAAGTTCTTATACATACATGTTAGTAAAAACTTTGTTAAGGTAATATAAATGTTCTTATTCATCATGTTGTATTTAATTAGTAAAATTTCAGTAAATTCCAGTTATTAATTTAATTAAATTATCACCATTTTGTATTTGTTATTCCATATTATTATTTTTTATTTTAAACTAGCTGAAACCGGCATGCGTTGCAATGCCACAATAACGCATGCAATTCCTGTTCCCGTTCTCGTTCCCTTTACCATTTGTCGGAAAAACGCGGGCAGCAAACACATTCGAAATAATTCAATTTGTTTGTTTATTTTACCCTAACAACGCAGGTCGTGACGCGAAAACATTTGAAATTATTGCGTTCCAATGCCACTCATTCCCGTTTTTCCCGTTTCCGTTGCCGTTTTTGTGCGATTTTTTTTCACAGTAAGCTTTCCGGACATGCATACAACAAATTCTGAAATTTCCATCGTAATCGGTTCAGTGGTTTAGGAGCCTATACGAGACAGACAGACAGACAGACAGACAAACAGACATTGATTTTTATATATACATATTATATATAATATATGTACCTACTGACTTCTATTAAAGTATGCGAAAATGGTGTTATTTGGTGTTAATATTGTGTTCGTGAATGAATTATGAGCAGTTTGGTGGGTGTGGGGTACCGTTGAATTAGGTTCGTAATTGATGCATAATTAAGTGGTTATCCCGCCGCAACAATGGCGGGGAGGGGCACGCGAGATAAAAGGATCGGAAAAGGCCCTAGACTGGGAGTCGATGATCCTTATCTAACGGCCAGGTTATTTAATTAATTAACCCATTAGCTGCCGCCGTTGTTTATTCGCTAATTAAAAGCGAACGCGAGCGCGCTGCATTCGACCAGTACACGTTCACTACGAATCCGTGTGTCTTGTGCTGTTTTATTTTGAATGGTATCATTGAACGACATGTGAGATTTTATTTTTAGAATGTTTTGAAAATCAGTAGCAAGTAGAAGTACTTGAGCAGAAATGTTTTTCACATTTCAACGGTTTGTATGTATTTTAATTGAAATTTAATATTACAGTTATATATAATACTTTTGGTTGATTGAGTGTCATTGAACATTTTTGCTAATAATAATCATTAAATCGAGTATTATACAAATCTCGTACTATCGGAACTACATACTTATATGTATTTCAAATAAGGGTCGTGTTTGTTAATTCATAAAATAAATTTTATAATATGTTATTGAATGTATTTTAAACTGATTGGTTGCATTTAGCAACATTTAATAAATGATATAAGGGTTATAGTAATACGATTAATTTTGTATGGAATAAATTTCAAAAATGTCCAAGATGATTAAGCCGCAAAATTTTGACAGGACACATTTCATATAGATCAAATAATATATTAAAACTTGCAATTCACTTCTACAATTTTGAATAGTTCAATTTTAAGCCTTTCAAAGGTCTCCGTCCCCTTCAAAACCTCTATAAAAATCTTTAATTGGGCTTAGATGTTATTTTGTTATATTTATTCTTTATTTTTATGAATTTCTACATCTGTTTCGTGTTGATTTTTCAATAAATAAGGTTTAAGGTAGGGTAACATGACATAGTACACCAAATTTGATGGTTCTAAGTTGAAAACTGGTGATAGCCCGGTGTAACTTGGCATTGCTTGACTTGATTAAAGTTCAGAAAAATCTTCAAACAGTTCCAACGCCTTTCAAATTACGTTTATAGGTCAAGTTGGGGTATGATAGTTGACAAAATTTGGTGGACCTGAGTTGAAAAGTTGATTTGCATAGCGAATTGGAATACAAACATTCATTTATAATAAGACAAAGATAGATTATAGTTCAAAGTATGATGTTTGGGAAGTAAAATATATATATATATATTTTATTTGGAAATACAATGGAAATTTTCCAGTGGAGCAAAAGTCGGTTTTCGCGAACGTAATTTACGGAAAATCGGATAATTTGTATTACGTCTATGTACAATATACCCATGAATAAAATATTTACAAGGCGAAGGCCGTAAGCGGCGGTTTCACCCTTTCCAAACTTACCCCATAGCCACGAAAACATTTCGGTTATTCTCTAAGACCTTGAAATGGGTGGGTAGATGGGTGGGTGGGTGGGTGGGTGGTGGGAAGGTCAGCGATGACTGAAGATATCGTTATCGGCTCGTCCCAAAATGTAATATAAAATGTATATGAACATATTTTCCGAGGCGGGAACAAATAACGTTTCAAGTCGACCGCTGCACCAATATTGATATATTGACTTCACCATGATTGATTTATGGGGGTTACTTCGCCATTGGATTCCGATGTTAACCAACTTTCTCGAATTGGCGATCTCCGAACTGCGCTATCTGTCGAATTTTCATGGGAAAGTTTTTATAAACTACGACGTCGGCAGTGTGCATTTTCCTGAGACAAAAATCATTGGAAAAACTGAGGAACAAGTACGCCGCAGAAAACTTTTTTTTCCGTGGGTTAAAATAGATGAATGTTGACGTTTCGTAAATTACCTAGTCTGGAGATGTAATTTTTTCAGGAATTGTTTTTATTTATTATTTTTTGAACACGTACAAAACACTTAACGATTACAAACAATTTAAAATGTTTCTTTGCGTGTATATTTATTACGTATGAATTGAACATCTTATCTAAATGATTAAATCTTATAAAGTGTATATTTGAACAAATTTATATTATATTAAATAATAATATATTGCTAAAAGTTTTCTTAAATAAATTTATGCATTTTCTTCTTCTATATACATTTGTTAGTGTCAAAGACTTTTATATATATTTTGTGTTATTAAAACAAAAGTATACCAGAGAATAGTAAAATTGAACAATTCTACGAATTGTGAGCAATGTTTTATCCAATTTTTCATTTTATTTTTAAGTTTTCACAATCGAAACGTAAAGCTCGTTGTCACGACTGAACATCAATACTATACGTAGCGATATTCGAAAGCAAAAAGAGCGGTAATTGTATTGGGAATTGAAATTCCTCCATTGGAGTACGTGATACGACGTTGCATGACTGGCACGGACATTTTTAACGATAACGCAATTCTTTTCGCACACCTGAACCTTGCGATTTATTTTTGAAAGTAATTCTGCTTCGGTTATGCCTCCGCATTCATTATCGCGTAAAATCGTTTCAGAGAGATCGGAAAAATTGGGAAAAAGCGTCGGCATTTGCAGCTTCATCCACACCACCATAGTACGCTTTTGATCAATCATCGTATCGTTTTCAGATCAGACCCGCATCGAGGCCCAGTTCAAATCAAATCGGAATTAGATCAAAGCTCAGCGTGCAAGTGGATGTTTCGCAATTCGACAATGGAATATATAAAGCAGATTTGGCCATTCTTAATTAGCAATATATCGATGTATGTATCGTGTCTGTAAACGCTGCTCTCAAAGCTTCGCATTGAGTTTAAGCTCATTACGGACTTTGATGTTTCGCTATTTGCTATCATTACGTATATTCAATGTGTTTTGTTGTCGGAATATTCAAGATAGATATTTTGTAATATAATATAAAACGTGATATATCAAGTTTAACGCTTCGTAGACGGCAAGCCTTTACGTGAAAATTTACATTAACATTTCATTTTGAAATACATAAGATAAATAATTTCTGTTTGAATTTTATAACGTTCCACAAAATTAATAACAACTAAATAATAGAATATTTTATTTATTTTAAATTATAATATACAAAATCATTTTCTGGTAAACGGAAATTTTATTCCAGAACATTTATACGGGGTTGAAATGATTCAAATGCTCAAAGTGACTAATATAAAAAAGTTGTACGTGGAATTTATATGAGATTTAAATATATATAAATTTAAAAATTTAAATATATTTAAATTTAAAATATTTAATATATTAAAATTTTTAAATTTAAATATATTTAAATTTAAAATATTTAATATATTTAAATTTTTAAATTTAAATATATTTAAATTTAAAAATTTAAATACATCAACAATTTGATTATAATATATTCAAATCGTTGTCCATATTGATATTGTTCATTCGAATTAGTGAAGTTCAAAAACCAGAATCGGCCCTGTCGTTAGTTAGTGGTAGTGAATTGTTATGGTATGGTCCGCCGCGTCATTCGCTTGCACGGAAATTTTTATATAACATATAGGCATTCCGCCGAAGGCAAATGATTTTTTAATTCAGTCATGTCTTCAAACATTTATGAAATTTTTACTAAGATTATTCTGATTTGTGTCTATCAAAAATTATTCTGAACTTAAAAATATGACAAGGGATTCGACTCATGAAACGATTCCTTCAGAACAAATCAGTGCTTGCGGAAACAAACAACGAGAAATGTTGCATTCTTGATCGATTGTTCAATAAATCATTCAGAAGATTAAGTTTTGAAGATAAAAACATATGTTAATAAGAATGGTAAGCTACTTAAGATATTTCTGTTAACAAAAAATGTAAATTATACTCATTACTTCACAGATAAATTATTATAATTAAAAATATATTTTTGTCCATACCTAGTCCCCTGTTTCGTTACTCCACTGACACAGACGTCATAATTTTACATATTTTATGGGGAAGGGTGTGAAGGTGTTACATTGACAAAAAGCGCATATAATGAGAGTCACATGAGTTTATATTTAACCATGAGAAAATAGGGATGATATATATTTTTAAATTCACAACCTGGTGGTATCCATAATAACTGTCAATACTATCGATACACAGAATATTTTTAGAACTGTCAATACACAGAATATTTTTAAAATGTTATGATATTAAAGCGCAAAGTGAATATTTCACAATAAACTATCTGTAGCATTAATCTGAGATTATGAAGACTTCAGAATTTTCCATATTTTCCGAGGAGGGGGAAGGGGTGGTGGACTGGGTGGTGGACAAATAACAAATACGTGCAATAAGAGCGACACGAGTTTATATTTAGCGATGGGGAGGATGGGGATGATGGGGGGGGGGGGGGGTCGAATAATGGATGAGGGCCCCCGCGGCGGCCGTGGCCCTTGTCGTGGGACCCCACAACCACCATATTGCAATAAGCCATGAATATTGCCAACGTAATCTTTGCATGTTTGGTTTGCGCAAACATTTTTCAAAGCGGATAAGCCGAAACAACCGTGACGTGGGAACGACAAATGAAAATGAGCTTCGGAGGACTCGTAATGGCAACACAGTGATCGTTAACTTCATCGGTGTATAGCGCTCTTTATTTGCCGCACCGATACGATTTAATTTAATTTTTTATTTTTCAATAAGAATCTGCTTTTCAACTGAATAAATCAAAACCTTATTTGCCAAAACCTATGTTTGATTGAGCAAATGTGAAATTTATTTGGAACAGTCTAAATTTAGAACAATAAATAAATTTTACATATCTACTATATATCTTCTTCTTCTTCTTCATGTGCCATGTCCTCCTAGAATGTCGGCAACTAGATGTCCCATTCGTACTTTATCAATGGCTGCTCGGAATAGTGCTCGGGTGCTGAGGCCGTATCACTGCCGAAGATTCTTTAGCTATGATGTTTTTCGCCTGCCCCGACTGCGTTGGCCTACGATTTTCCCCAGGATTTTAAGGCGCAGGAGATCGTATTTTTCGTTTCGCATCACATGTCCGAAGTACTTCCATTTACGCCTTTTCACACTTTTGAGCACTTCGACATGTTTTCCCATCGGCATTGGTACGACGCGCCATCCATTAATTTTCAGCATCCTTCTGTATGTCCACATCTCAAATGCCTCTAGTTTCTTACATGTGGCATCCGTCAGGGTTCATGTTTCTGTTCCATACAGAAGGATGCTGAAAACGTAGCATCGTAGAAGTCTCAGTCGGAGTGCTATACTGAGATCACGTGTGGTTAGGATTTTTTTCAATTTCAAGAATGTAGCTCTTGCTTGCTCCACTCTAACGCGAATTTCCTTTCCACTTTCACACGTTTCACCCAGATAGCACCCAAGATATCTAAAACCATCCAATCTCTCCACCACGCTGTTATTTATCTGTAAATGAGAGCTGACCATATTGTGCGCTGACTTGCTGAATATCATCCATTTGGTCTTTTTTGTATTCAGCTTCAACCCCGCCCTAGAGCTATGCACAACAACTGCGTCCAGTGTTGCCTATAAGTCGTTGAAGTTCGTGGTCAGTAGTACTATATAATCCGCGTACCGAATATTATTAATTACTGTGCCATTTATTATAATTCCGGAATCTATCTCTTCCAAGGCTTCAGCAATAATATTTTCTGAATATAAATTAAACAGTAGCGGTGATAGCACACATCCTTGCCGAACTCCCTTCATTATTCTTACGCTCTCTTTTGTATCACGTACGACGCGTACTACGGCCGTCTGATTCCAGTAGAGATTACCGATTAGCCGAAGATCTCTTTTGTCTAACCCTATCTGCGATAGTATTTCAATTAGTGTATTATGTCGCACATTATCAAATGCCTTTTCGTAGTCTATGAAACAGGCATATACATCAACGATCATATTCAGACATCGCTGCGTTATAAACTGTATACTAAATAATGCTTCTCTTGTACCGAAATCGTTTTTAAAACCAGTATATTTAAAACCTACGATATATCAAAACATAGTATGTGTATGCGAATACTAAATAAAACATTCAAATTGTGTGTAGCTCAGTGGCTAGCATGTGATCCTTTCAACTGAATAGTCATGGGTTCATTCTCTGGCCCGGTATTGTTGGAACCAGACCTCGGAAATATGACTCCAGGTCGATCGTTTCCTATCTGAGTTTGCCATTTTATTTGATCTCATTTAAAGGTTTCCACCAAATTGGCTAAAACCTTTCCTGTATCTGGAAAGTTCCAGTCTATAGTATCTCTAATTTGCTGATATTATAAATATGGGGTCTACGTGACGAGCCAGAATGTTAAATTACAGAAAACACAAATATCGGAAGGTGAAGATCGAAAATCGAAAGATCTTAAGTCGAAAGATAAAAAAAAAAGGGTGCATGGTAAACGGTACATACTCACGTACAAACTCACTTAATTTGCGCGAGCAGGGTACAACAAAAAAAAGAGGAACAGGCTTTTCCTCCCGTATTCTGCGCGCGCACATTAATACGAGAGGAAAAGCCTGTTCCTCTTGTTCCTGTTGTACCCTGCTCGCGCAAATTAAGTGAGTATGTACCGTTTACCATGCACCCTTTTTTTTTGATCTTTCGACTTAAGATCTTTCGATTTTCGATCTTTACCTTCCGATATTTGTGTTTTCTGTAATTTAACATTCTGGCTCGTCACGTAGACCCCATATTTATAATATCAGCTCATTCGATTTTCGAACTTTGCCTTCCGATATTTGCGTTTTCTGTAATTTAACATTCTGGCTCGTCACGGAGACCGAATATAATCAGTCCTTATACATACATATATAAGTATTATGAATACCTAATAATTTGAGGGATTTTATTGTTTGGTGGTAATATTTATTTGTTTTTGTAAGGCCATATCAAATTCATATTATATCTGCTTTTAGAAATTCATTTTAATAATATTATTTATTCCATGATTGAAGTATAATTTGCTCTAGAATCTACATATGTTACTAAACGCTGTGATAATAGTAAATGAATCAGTCCGTCTGAACATTCAGTGCCTCTTCTACTTGTTCCACATCACTTACCAATGCTAGCCATTGAAAATTAATGAATTCCTCCTTTCTATGCTATAAAGAAGCTAAGAAAGTACCACAAAACTTCTTTTAGTTCTTCAACGTTCAGATTTAGGTTGTTTTTATCTATTTAGACCCTACAAATTCATCGCTACATTTCATATGAACTGTTATTTAAATTGTTCAAATTTAGATTGCATAGAGACAGACAAAGAAAACGAAAGATTATAATGAATTTTTAATTAGAATTTTTTGAGTATTTAAACCAGAAAGAAAAAGTTAAAGATTGATTGATTTTGGAAAACAGTTGTGCATGTCTTATTATATAATAACTTAATTTTATTAATAATAGGCCTTATTTAATAAAGTGCGTTTAAAGAAGCGTCGTTCATTTATTTAATCGGTTAATTAATTATAAGTAGTGCCTTCGACTTTATAACAAAAGATTTTTCTTCAAACGGACGACTACATTGAATCCTGACCTATTTATCGGGGTTAAACCTTTATGATTCCTACAATGACCAAAAAGGTCTATGTGGTACATTTTAATTTATGGGACATTAAGCAAAGGTTAAGTTAACCTGAGCATAAAACAACAGACCGTGTCACTCGCGTTCCCCTTCACAGATGTATGTACACGTAGATTGAAAATAAGAATTGTATCATATTAATTTATTTATTAATAAAGAAAAGCGTCTCAATGAGAATTGTTTCGAGACTAAAACGAAAGTAGAGCGATTAAAATTAATTGCTACTTTGATGGGGCCATATTACGAGTCTCATTGCCGGTCGTTCGCGCTGTTTTCCTTTCTTGCGCTTAAAATTTGTTTTTCTTCTTATGTCTGCTGTACTGCCCCAAGGGAAAGGAGGGTTATCTCAGCTCAGGGTCTTCTCCAAGTTCCCCTTTTTGTTCACCAGTGCGAGGGGACTCTGAAAAGATAAGTTCACGATAATGGCAGATGGCGAAGTGGGAACGGGGTCATCCTATTTAATACTTGCAAACCTGTGTGCATGTTATTTCCGACCCGGATTTTGATATTTTTCCTATCTAGTATACAATATATCTCAATTTTTCTTTATGTGTATTTATGAAATGCGATATGTACGCGTGTGGTGTTACGTTATTTTCTTTTGATCTGAGAATTTTCGCGATCTGTTTTTCATGAAGGAAACACCTCTTATCGTCTCGAATATCATTCATCGTGCGAATTTTCCCCCGCGCGCCGGTTCAATCCGAATTGATGTTTCATTTATCACCCTTTGCCCGGATATACATTATATCACCTTTGACAGGTGCCTTTGTTCAGACATTAATCACCCCCTCATACGTATGAAATATTTATCCGAATAACCTTGAAAATGTTTAATATTATATACATATGTAGCTACATTCACTGTAAAAATATAAATAAATAGAATTCAATTGATTCAACTTGCAGTACAACTAGTAGTGATTGTTTTCCATTTGATTTGGTTAGTGGAGTGATGAACAAGATCACTCTTTAAAGTGAGCTTACGTAGTTTTAGACTGGGCAAAATTGCAAATATTGAATTTTATTGTACGAAGTCTTTCAGAAAATACATAATGGAATTCGATGAAATTTGTATTTTATTAATGCTGCATAGTCTGGAAAGCGTTAGCTTTCGTTAAAGTATATTTTATTTTATTTTTTATTTTATTAATTGAAAAATGAACAGACAGGATGTACATAGATATGTATAAAAAAAACAAATGGTAAATAAATAATATATGTAACATCCATATATGTATATATTTTAGTGTAATATTAGTTTAGACAGAGGTTTGTAAATAGCCATTACTATCTACATATAACTCAGTGGTTGCATTAATGCTAACCATCGAGATTCCTAGTTCAAGCTTTAGTTTGTTATATAATAATAATATAATAAAATAATTTATTTCGAGTAGTTCTGCAGCACTGCTGGCCAAAATTTGATATTTGTCGACCATTTTCTATCAGAGTTTGCCAATTTATTTGATTTAATTGTTGAAATGTTTCCTCGTCAAATTGCCTACTAACCTACCTACTATTTCAATAGGATTTATAATCTATTAATTTTTAATACTATTTTGCACATATGTATGTATATACACCAGGGAAGTATATACATGTATACATATGTAAACCCAATGCGTCTTCCTGGCCAGAAACATTGAACATTTGAAAGAAGTATTATAAAAAGTAAATATATAACAATTAACATCCACAGAGAAACATCTATGGCTAAATTTGTAAATTTACAGAATTTTATACAATTCAATGAAACTCGAGATATGGGATAAAAACTCGAGGTATGGGTAAGGTTGCCAATTTGTTGGAACCGTGTCAATCAAAATCAGATAAATTGGCAAAATCTGATATGGATCGACTTGGAGCCACAAATACAAGGTCTGGTCAGTAGAAACCAGTGGGATTTGAACCCACGACAACTTTGTTCAATGCATTATATGCTAACCACTGGTCTATGCTGCTGGTTGTAAATATTCAATTTAAGCTTAAAACCATTAGTGTCGCTTTGAGGTAACCTGTAATGGGACCATAATTAAAAAAATAAATACTAAAAATACTCTTTGGTTTAAAAAAACGCATTACATTGCTTATTCTTGATTGTATTCGATTGTATATTTTTTATAATATTCATTTTTATTTAATTTCAAAGAACATGAACAAAATTAAATGCACTTAAACAGATACAATACAATCAATCAATATGATCAATATACATAAGCATTTTATTATACAATGCAAATTCAACAAAGTGACATCTATGGATAAATTTTTGCAGAATTTTATTATCAAATTGGCGAACCTCAAGACGCTGAATAGTTTGAGATTAGCAAGAGAGATAGGAAAGGAGATGCCAATTTTACAGGAACCATTTCAATGAAAATCAGAAAAATTTTACAGGAACCATTTCAATGATAATCAGAAAAATTGGCAAACTCTGAAAAGAAACGATTGATCTGGAGTCTCAAACCAAAGTCTGGCGTGACCACTCTGCCCGAAAGCATAATATACTAACCACTAGTCCATCTATGCTAATCTTTTGTTTTTGAAATTACATTTTCAAAGTTGTTCTATAAATTTTGAATTTATCCAATCCTAATGATAAATTGCCTACTTTCATTTCCAATTAAATTTATTATATATATACATATGCATGTTGATGTTCATTTGAATTTAGTTTTTTGTAAAATTTAAAGTTTTTTTTGTTCACACTACTACCGTCTCCTCTATTATCATTCTCAATATGTTTTTGACTACATAATGAATATGCCTGTCATGATGAAGTAGAACCTTTCAAAATCAAGTACGTATTAAAAGCGACACAAACACTCGAGCTATAATAATGATAAATGACATAAATGTGATATGTACGAATGGAAACATATTCGACCATGACTTTCGTGTATTTTTTTACACGGTACATGATATTTAGAATTCATTAAATTGTTCGACGTTGATTTTAGTACCTACTTGGTCAACAAAAGAAGTAAACGATGAACGTTTTTACCCTCAGGCGGACTCATAGCAGTCTTACCATATCCAAAGAAAATATTTGCTTTTTGAAAGCCGTGTGCTTTTCCCACTCTTGCTCTCTGTTCACCTATCTTACCAAAGAAAACTTCAAAAATATAATGAAAAGAACCAAGTGACCTTATCGTCAATTGGTTTGAAGTTATTTATTTTTCGTTGTGACGATGAAACAAAATATTTACGGTGGATGAGACTTTGATTGAAATTTTATACATAGTTTGACCTTTGGCTGAAATTCGGAGCAATAAAAATATTATATTACAAGTCTGTGAAGTTTAGCATTTCGTTTACCACTATTAAGATTTGATGGAAAACTGGCAACCCATCTTTATAATGATTTATTGATAGTTTGATGTCAATTTTTCACACCAGAATGCATGTGTACAAATAATAATCAACAAGGGTGAGCAATCAACGAGCATATTGACTCGGGGTCTTGTTTCGCTGAGAGCATCCGCTATTATTTCACCCCATGGTGAAATGGATGGGGTATGTGAACGTTACTAATACGAGCGAACCTCATAAATCATGTGCCGCTAATTGAAATCACAATCGTGAAATATTAAATAACTAGTATGTTGCTAGTTGATTAATCGCGCAACAGTGGTTACTACTGTATACCCATAATTGATACATTTTATCTCTTCTCATTTCAAAAATTAATCCCGAGCACATTTCTTGTACAATTTTGGTAATCATTTATTTATATACTACACTTTGAGTAGAGGATCAAAATATTATACATACACCATGCACCTGTATGGAATAACGCCTACAATACTAACCTTTCCAAGCTCCAAGTAATACAAAATAAATCACCCATGTATACAAACCTGAAAAAACTGCATGCCATAAATAATATTCAGTTAGTCACAGACATTGCTAACAAACTAACCAGTAGATTCTATGACAGAATCAGTAATAACCATACTAACACACTTGTGAAGAGTCTCAGCGATTACAACAAAATGTCTGTATCCTTCAGGTATAAACACAGATTACCTAAACACAATCTGCTTTAGATCGTCAACTTTAGAGAGTCTTTAGTTAATATTATGTATTAGATGTATTATGAGAATTTATAAAAATTGTAAATAGGTTTTTCGGGTCTTTTTCCTATTATGCTATGCAATAACAGTAGAATAATATAATACTATAATTACTAACAAAAATAAAATAAAATTGTTAAGTAGGAAATGATAAGTAGATCAGTAGCTATTAAAATAGATATATGTAAGATCGGTTGTGAACATAGTTTAGTAATAATAAAAAGCATTTAAAAATGTAAAAAATCATCATGCACATCGTCCAGATTTTAATTACTAATTAAATTTTCAGATATACATATGTACTTGCAGTTTGTTTCCGATTGATTAATTCAACATGATTTACTTATCCAATGATGCTTGAAACCCGCATAATTTGTTTGTCATCAATTTTGCATATATATATTTTATAAATACCTACTTAATAAATATTATACAAAGTGATGTTTGCGGGTGAAATTTTTAAAGCCGTTTATTTGCAAACAAATTTGAACTTACAGAGGCTGCGAAATTTAAAAGGGGAAAGCGTCACGGACTTGCAGAATCGATGTAAACTTGCGTCGAAGAGCTTACAACATCAGAAAAGGGATTAATGAGAAAGGAGCTTAAAAAGGCGATTTAAAAGCCCGAAAACAATATTAAATTTAAGCACATTAGGAGACACGGAGCGATCGGAGCGCGGAAAGGGATGTGAAAATATCCATTTATAAAAAAAAAGTATAAAACTTTTCAGTAGTGGTTATGTGTATAATTGTATTGATCGTACGTATGTGTCGGTTTTTCGGTTCGTGCGACCCATGACAGATGTTTCGGTCTTCCGGTTGGATTATCGTCGAAAGCCACGTCGTCGTGCATTTCGGTTGCATCAAACTTTCATCAGATTATGCAAGTTCGTGTTTACAATAGACTGGAGATTTGCAACGCTGACACGAACCGAGGGATACTTTCTATTCTAAGCTTTGGCTACTTTGCTCTCTAAGCAGGGATTTTGAACTATTTTTGTTCCATGTGTTCCTTTGCCAGTCAAGTGCAGTCCATACAATTATTCGAGCTATTTTTAGCGAATTTATGCATTTCCACTTCAGTGTAATTGGGGCAGGACGATAGTTGGTGCATCGACTCGAAGTTATACTGCACAATGCACGTGTAGTTGGCGTTGTGAATTTGAGAAAGTTTTTTGGTACTTCACAATTGAGTTATGGGGCTCTCGGAGACTTGGAGTGTTTGAAAGTGCACGGATTCTGCAAAAACGTATGGAAATTTTAATGATGGACATTGTTAGATTAAAAATTTATTTTTAATCTAACAATGTTAAATTTATTACAACGGAAATTTATTATAATTTGTGGAAAAATTGCATTGGTATAGTAAAGGCGTAAACTATAATGTCAGAAAAATAATTTATTTAATTTGCTACTAAATTGACTATGAATATTTTGAATTATTTCATTTTATTTCAACCGAACATGTACTTTTTGCAGCGTTTTTATTATATAAATTGGCGAACCTCAAGACGCTGAATAACTTAAGATTTGCAAGAGAGACTGGAAAGGTAATGTCCATTTACAGGAACCGTTTTAATGAAAATCAGAAAAATTGGCAAACTCTGAAAGGGAACTATCAACCTGGAGTCACAAACCAAGTTCTTTGTTTATTTTTGTCGCACAATCTTATATGCTTTTAAATTGCACATAATGATATTTTTCAGCTTAAAAGACTCATTTTAATTTTTGTATCAACTTATTTTTACTTTTAAACCGATTGGTCATTGATCATGGCCATTGATATTACAAATACAATTATATTTATGCAAAATCATAGAGATATCTATGGAAAAATTCGATACTAAGCAAATTTTACGAATGAAGGTGGGTAGCAATCAGATAACAATCAACAAATTCGATATGCTATAAAACGAGGATAGGTTTATAATTGTTTGGAACAGATACAACAATAAATAGATACATTGACAAAATCTGATAGGAAATGTTCGATTTTGATTAGGAAATGTTCTGGCCAGAATATATGTACGAGGTCTGGCCAGAATCACTGGACAAGGGAATGAACCCGTGACCACCCAGTTGAAAGCATAACCACTGAGATGCATATATTGCTGGTTATTTTTAGAAAATTATTATATTTTGGATATAAATACTGTCATGTTCCAAAACGCAGTTTATATATACATTTTAAATTACTTGGTTAACAAACCAAGAATTCTTTATTATTGTTACGTATACTAAAAAGAGCCGCCGAGTAATTGCGATCGGATTAGGCCGGGTAGCGTCCTGAGAGACCGTGAGACCGGTGTAAGTGGTTTTAAGGATTAGCGACAAGCTAAGTGCATGAAAGCTAAACAATGATTGCACTTCCCAGAATTGACCTGTTTCGCGGGAGCGAATGTCGTGGGAAGATATATCCGTACGTGACCATAACAATAGGTAAACAAATTAGACGTCGAAGATGTCCTGAGAGATCTATCCCTTATAAGGCGATACTTAGGCGATATCATGTCATTCTGGACTTAGCACTGACAGTGCGTGTATCTCCTTAATCATCAATAAATGCTGTGATACGACTGTTGGCCTTTTACTAGGATCCTCCACCCACCCCTACGCAACATTATCATAAAAACGTCACATTTATGTTATTGGTAGATATATTTGAAAACTACAAAGTTAATTATGGAACGATGATGAATTTAAAATGAGATACCTAGAACTTTGTTTCACTTTGTTCTGCCGCTATGTTGACCGTCACTTGCGGGGTCGATAATAAAGACTACCACTCTCGGAGTCTCGATGGCGATGACAAACTTATGTGATCGAATCGTGATCTATATATGTATATGATTTTTATCTTTTGGGTTAGGCAAAGTCCGGCACTGCTGTCTTATCTGACTATCCATTTACAGGAATTTTAATTTGAATTTGAATTTTATAGTATATATGTAGGTAGGAAAACGGCAGCGTAAGGATTTAATAAATTTTAGTTGGGCTATTTTAATACAATTAATATGGGATAAATAAAAGGTGACCAGATAATTGAGGCAAATTCAATGTGAGACCTGACAGGGGAAAAATAAAGTAATGTAAGTACATACATAAGGATCATTAAAGGGTTTTGTTGAGCGGAGAAGGAATCCAAGAGATTTATATGCTTTATTAGTAATGAAGGAAATATGTTCAAAGAAATTGAGTTTATTATTAAGTATTTACACCAAGATCCTCAATAGAAGATTATGTAATATACATATTAATAATATATAATGAACATATACATACATACATATATACATACATACTCACATATATGTATACATACATACTCACGTATATGAATGTGAGAAAGTGAATTAGATTATTATGGGAACAACATAGATAAGCGAGGTACATAACAATACATATGTACATGTCTTTGTGCAGAAAAAGAGCTGTAGAAAAAGCATATACTTATTCAGACCCAGTACCTAAAACTTTATTGAATTTAACTTCAATCAAATATAAGAAAAATCCGTAGGAGCCGTACTTGTATAAACGTGAAAATATTGAGATGAAAGTTTTATCTATGTAAATTATAGAGGATCGCTGCTTTTTTACAGCTCAGAACCGACTCGTATATATGGTAATCAGATACTGAAGATGCTTTATTTCGGTCACATATTGATCATAATTTGCTTGACACCAGAGGAAATGTTATCTTGACGAAAAAAAAGAGTGTAATTCTCTCTGGTGTGGTGTTGATAGTTAAGTCGACAAAGGGGAAGCTTCGGCATGTACCATCTTCGTTGCCACTAACGAGCGTTTGAGTATGTGCGAAATTTATCACGGAGATAAACTAAAGTGACAAAAGCCACGAGCGGTATTAACGGTATTTGTATGCACCCAGCTTCCGTTCGAAATCGCCAAAAGCACACACAGAATAAATATATGTATTTTTTCCATACAATGGCGTTTTTCTTGCGGATTATACCTGCTACAAAGCATTGCTGCAAATTGTTTTATGATATTAGTCTCAGGGTTGCAGTGGCTCGTCGGTACATAATTTGCGGATTTGCAGCATCCCATTGTAACGCGGTCTAACCGAGTTATGCCAGTTAAAACCGGAATACAAAGTATTATATTTGGATAAGCAAACCGACGTGTTTCAGCTGCAGGCATGATAGCTTCCTTCCAAACTTGGCGTTTCCGTTTCATGTTGATTTTGAAATAATAGCACTCTGCTCCAATATGTAGCTGCACGTTTTATTTTGAAGATTTTATACACTACATGGCATTAAATTATCACGTTTTTTGTACATGCATATTTTAATTTTTTCATAATTTTTAATTTTTTTTATAAACTAATAATAATGAAATCTATTTAAATATTAATATTTTATGCTAAAGTGACGGGCGATTTGTACATAATTTAAAAATTTATTTTATAAAAATTCTCACGTGAGCAGTTCGATGATTTCTAGATAATCGGAAAATATGAACAACAGAACAACAGAAATCAAATCGCTTCATGAAATATTGTTAAATATATATTAAATAAATAATATTTGACGGTATTAAAAAAAACATGTATGGAAATACCATAATTAGTCATGGTCAAGTAGAGCAGCGGTGTTTGTATCGTTACAATTACATATTATTAGTTTATAAAAAATATAAAATTATTAATAAAATTATTAAAGAGAATTCAACATACATATGTAGTGTCTCACAATTTAAAAATACTTTTTTTATATACATAGTTACGACTTGTATTTAGAAATTGACCAAAATTTTTGTTGTCTTTTATTTCTTTCCTCTAGTTTTTGTTTTTGTTTTATTTTGATTCTTGTTTCTATCTCATTTTATATATTGGTTATTATTAAAAATAAAACTCTTGGGTAAATTGGCTATTTCACCTCTCACTAAGTACTTTTAAATAAATGATTATTTTCCATTATTTATGTATGAGAAGTATCGATAGATGAAGAAATGTTATTGTGAGAAATTTCGACCTCGAGATTATGACCGATGTGTATTTAGTTTTTGTTTGTTTTCCTTTCGAATTAATTTGTATTTTTTAAAATCTGCTCACAGTAACGTATTAAGACTAATTTTATTGTTACTATATACTTATTTGATTAGTTTTCGAAATAGTGCGTATCGAAATACGTCGAATCCAGTTTTTAGATTTATTATTCTTATACCCGTTAATAATGTTTGAGATATTCTTTTGTAGTATTATAATAGCTTTGAAATTCGATTAATTGAAATATTTTTATTTCGATGAAGTAGCTTTGTTTTCATATTTGAATAAAAATAAAATAAAAAACAAATGATGTATTTGTTTCATTCCTTTCTTTTATTTGAAAATTCTTGTAGTAGTAAAATCTGGTGTAGTACATACACATTAAGCTAAGGTAATAAAATCAAAACTATACTTTTGTAATACATATATATGTAAAATATCGATGTGAGAAAATAATAATGGTTTGTGTGTGAACGCTTTTGTAGGTGCAAACTTGCACTGCCGCAAAATGAGAGGAAACCTTTCTTGCTAAAAGTACAAACACAAAATGAGAGCCATTCTCGAAAGCGAACAGACGAGAGGTTTGTTACTTTTTTGCCATCCTGTTTACAATCCTCTTATTACTAAGCGCCAGAGTCGACAACTCAATTTTGAGCGTAAACAACGAGATTCCGTTTTTATAAATAAAGTTAAGCGATTTTCTTGCAACGATAACAAAGTGGTGGGTACGGAAATAATATGTTTAGCCATGAAATTAAAAAAATATTCAACATTTAATAAAATAGAAGTAATACTTTTGTTAATTTAACGGTTGGATGACTTCACATTCTCATATATAAACGTGTACGTACATATATACATTCATTCAATTATTTAGTTTTAACAATTTAATGCTGATTTATGGTTTATGAAAATTTTTATGGTATTTGTTTATATGAAATATAATTCTTATTATTTGCAGTAACAAAATCCGAGTCTTACTTTAGTAAAAGTTTGTAGAAAATAGGTAATGATTAATTTTAATTGCCTGTATAAAGACCAATTTAATATAAATCTTACGCACACTTAAAATGTGAGAAAATGTCTGTGGAAATTTTTGGCTTTCCCATATATAATAAGCCACATTTTTTAAATATTTCCTGAGATAAATTAGATTTATAAACTATAAAAAATAAGTAATATAATAGCTTTAAAATGTTATTTAATTTTTTTTTTATAAAGAAAAATCAATGTTTTTCATTGACGAAGTTTGCTTGCAAATTTAATATTTTATTTCGGACTGAACGAGCTACATTTTTTAAATATTTCAGAGATAAATGACATTTATAAACTATAAAAAATAAGTAATATAGCTTTAAAATGTTATTTAATTTTTTTTTATAAAGAAAAATCAATGTTTTAAATTTAACATTTTATTTAACATTTTATTATGAACGTGTCAATATGATAATTATAGATTTACATATATAATAGTATTTTGTCATGTAATTTAAATCTTTTGGAAAGAATATCAAATTATTTCATTTTTAAATATAGAGTGAATGGGAATATAAAATTTATAGAAATGTATTACTTCGTAAAAAAATATACTATTCAGATGAGTATTTTAGCTCATATTTATTTATAATTTATTTCAGATTAATTGGGAAAGACAGTTAAGCCGATGGACCCAAGGGGTTTGATAATACATAGAGTAGTATAGCAATTCAAATATAAAATGAGATTATAAAAAAATAAATAAAAATAAAAATCAAAAAACAAAGAAAACTGAAAAAGAAATAATAACAATTCAAAATAGACAAAAAATAAGTACTACAAAAACCCATTTATTTTAAGGAAATCTTTAAGTTTATTTTTAAAAAGGTTTAAGTTACAAGAAATTACTAATACATGGAAAGGCTATTCCAAAATTTAATATAGAACAATAATAATATAGAACATACATAATAATAATACATAGAACAATAAATAATACATAGAACAATAAATAATACATAGAACAATAAATAATACATAGAACAATAAATAATACATAGATGTAATGTAATGGTTTATTTTATTATTTTGTAGTCTTTCAATTAGATCAATTCCTGGACACTTAATTACAAACAAGTGCAGTTTTTCTTTATTATTACATAAATCAATGTATTTCCAGAAGCTGGAGAACACGAAATAACAATTAATTTATAACAAAATTATTGATCCATTGCGACATCTATGGATTTAGATTTTGTCCATAATTTTTACAAATTATATACACAATAAATAAAGAAGATTTGTGACAACAGGAAAGATAATTTTTTGCCAATTTTGAGGAACCGTTTCAACAATGATCAGATAAAATTTGCACACTCTGATAAGAAACGATCGATTTGGAGCCACAAATACCCCCAAATCTAACCAGCAGTATGGCGGATTGAACCCCCTGATCACTTGGTGCTAAACATACACGCTACCATTAAGCCATACTGTTGGCTTTATATATGTTATATATATATATATATATATATATATATATATATATATATATATATATATATATATATATATATATATATATATATATATATACATATATACAATATATAAAGATATTATTCTCACACTTGACCGACCAACGATGTTTGGCGATGTTTACTGTATCTTGTCGATGTTTATTCTATTTGATGACCAAGTAGTGACGGAACAAACAACATCGAGAGGATGCTGGTTTCACAAAGCGCTTTCGATATTCGATTAAGAAGGCTGTAGACGTATTGTAAGGTATTTCCGATAACGTTTCCATTAAGAAATTGTATTATTTAAAAATAAATTTTGATTGAATTGCGGTCGTTTTCAACGTAGCCGGGACGAACTCGTCTGCTCGAGGGAGGGTAAAATTGAAGCAGTAAAAATTGGCAATGCGGCTCGTTAAACGCCACATAAGGCGATTTAGGACTTGTAGAGCTTCCGGGGACCGAAGCCCTGCCCCTAAAATCCTAACGTCGTTAACAATCAGCCGGCTAGCTGACTCCGCGAAAACTTAATCTCGCCGGGTAGTTACGCTCTTGTCGAACCATCAAAAATATCCACTCACGTAAAGAGTATTTTAGTTTAATGAGGGGACGCGGGACGTAATGCGGCGACAAATCCATTTTTATACCCTACCTTCAAAATTAAGGGTGGCAATCCACCCCGTCTCGAAGTTCCTTCCGTTCGGGGCGCTCACCTGTTTCAGCTCCTGTCTTCGTAATCCCCGTCGCGCGAAAGTAGTCTCCTCTTTTCTTGAGAAATCTCGCTGGTAATTTGTCAAACTGGAAACGGACGCTTTGTACGTAATGAGAGAATTGGTTAAAAATTGTTTTCATTCTACTCACAAAGGTCGGTCGGATAAATAGTGGAGAGTTTTGTCGTATTTCTTCCACGTTACTAACGATACAATGTTTACTATTTTTATTTTTTTTACTTTCATTACTATTTAATGTGTCGGTAAGGCTACATATTTATGTGATAAAGAAAAAATATTAATGATCAATGTGAATCATAACATCAAAAATTATTATTTTTTTATTTTATTATTATTTTTATTTTATTTTATTACATTTTATACCAGGAAGGCCTTACAGGTTAACCCCATTGCGCCTTCCTGGCCAATTATTTACAAATAATACAGCATTTTTATTATACAAGTCGCTGAATTACAAGACACTGAAAACTCGCAAATTAACGAGACATCTATGAATTGTACATACATTTTATTGTACATTAATCATACTCAAATAGTGGTGACATAGTAGGTAGGAAGGTTTTTAGCCAATTTTTAATCGGGAACCGTTTCAACAATGAAATCAGAGAGAATTGGCAAATTCTGATAGGAAACGATCGACCTGGAGTCACAAATATCCAGGTCTGACCAGCAGCACTACAGATATACTCTTTACAGATAAATTCTTTTCAATCGAGGTCACCTCATGGGATCGAACCCGGCGCCTCTCGGTGATAGGCAGAAGCTTAAAGATCAGCTTAACGATAAGCTTAATAAATCACTATAACTAATACTAATAGCCAGCTATGCTGCTGGCTATTAGTGCTAGTTATAGTGATTTGAGGTTGTACTTATACTTTTTTTAAATAAATCTTTTTATAGTAAATTTCGATAATTTATTTTAAAATATTTCATGATTACATTAGCTATTGATCATACTTGACTTATGACAAAAAATATTTTCATTGCGTATTTGTTATATCTCAGAAAATGACGATCGACATCTGCGCAATTTATTGGATTACGCTTTATTTTATTGCAATATTGGTCAAATATTGCAATTAAAAATAGAAACATAATGGTTTATTTAAAATTTTGACGATATTAAAAAAAAATCTCGAGTTCGAATTTTCGCATGATCACAAAACTTCATCTATTGTTACTACGTACATAGATAAAGTAAAAATAGTAAGATTCCCATGTGTCAGTAATACTATTCTCTGACAATTTCAATGACTTAATATTGAAGGCTAATTCATCTACAAATGGAGGTTGTATTTTTTACGTTGCAATTAAGGCTTCAAATGGATTGAATACTTTTTCTTAAATATAAATTTTAATTATTTTTAATCTGTAATATGAGACACCATATTTTCGCTCAATTTCTTGATGCAAATAAACTTTGGTTTCAATAATCTTAGCGATTGAAAATTTAACACCGTTAATTATTTTATTTTTGGGTGGTTTTTAAAAAAAACTAAAAATCACTTAATATACAAACATTTTTTTATTAAAAACACGTGAAAAATTGTAATATAAACTAGTAACGAACAAAAAATGGTTCATTAATGAAATAAAATTGGAATAAATACTTTAAGTCTTATGTGAAATAAAATATGAATTTTTTCCCAAAACGTATTGACACCGTCAAAGGCGAAAAACTGCTAATTGACCGATTTTGCATCCCCCTTCCACCCGTTTATTTTTATTTTTAACTTGAGTCACTACCTGAACCCTAACTAGCATATTCATTCTTAAATTTCACAAATTTTTGTTTATATTTGCATTCAGTAGCCTGTTTTACTATTTAACCTTAGTGGTCCATCCATTGTGTCACACGTCTGTACATATGTAACTACATACTCGTATGTACATATCTACATAGGTATAAGCCGTTATATTTGAAAGTAGTGGAAGTTCAATTTTCAGTTCAAAAAACACTATTTCTGTTTGACTTAATTCACAAATTGTTATCACTTATCTTAATTCGTTATGTTCAAAATCTTGGAAAAGAGGAATAAGGAATATGTATATACATACGTAGCGGCTCATATGTACATATATACCATATATTGATACTACATATTTCAATTTCTACTTAGAAGTTTATCCAAACACGTCTTAAAAACGATGCTAATAAGGTTAATTTTCATGTTAGGTTATTAACGCATTAGTTGACGCAATCATTTAGTTTTAATTAAAAAAAAATTCGAATAAACACATCAAACTGGCAAAATTTATGCTTTTGGTGAAACAATGGATTTGTCAAATTTTGGACCACTCCTGAAGTTGACCCAAACATGAGAAAAATACAAAAATAGAAACACTAAATCTGTGTACATTTAGTATTATGGGACCAATTCCGAATATTACATTCATAATTTGTAGCATATGCTAAAAGGACCCGCCGTTTTAATTGGTTTTCGAGGATTATCTCCAGTTTTAAATGCAGTCGGCTAACAATGGAGACCTCCGAATTGACTTAGTGGTCAGTAACGGCATTCGGTCACTTCCCGCTAGAGTTCTCAGAACTGTCAGCGCGAAAGCGTGGGACTGCATTCCGAACTGCGTATCTGGTACGTGACTATCGCAATAGGTAAAAAAACCCATCGAGGAAGATGCAATGAGCGACCTGCCCTTTATATGCAGGTACTTAGGCCACATGAAGGCATTCTGGACGGAGCACTGGCAGTGCGTGGATTTCCTCAATCATCCAATAAATGCTGTGAAGCGACTTTGGCCTTTTATTTGGATCCTCCACCCACCCCTACGCAACAGTATGTATACATATATGTATTATGGATCATATATTGTACATTATTTCGTATGGAATGTTAAAATTTATTTATCATTTTATTTGAAGAAATGCCGTCGAAATTTTCTCTAGTGTGTTTTCGTTGTGATATTTCGAAGGTTGTAATGTGGATCTTGATTAGCGTTGAACAAGCGATGGCTGCGTAGATTCCGGATGCTAATACGAGGCAAAAGATAAATGTGGGGTCGTTAGCGCCTTCCGATACTGAAACAATCGAGTGACGTTTTGGGGTCAAACATGACTGATACACAACGTTACGTTGGCTTCGAAGCAGCCGGAAGTTTTAATCGTTTTAGTGCCGCCAAGCACTCCCGACCCCACCTCTCTTCCCCCTTTTCACCCACCCACCCCCTCCCATCTTGTTTATTTATTTTAGTACTGTTTCGATTGGAGCCGCTTTGTCTCCCGATTCAATATTCCGTTTCGAATCGAATGATTTTACAGTGTGCTCGCAGTTATTCATACATCCATACCATCCATATGTATGTATGTAGGTACATGTATCGCTTTGAATGCTGTGCACCGGGTTTGATTTCAAATATTACTAAAATAATTGAGGAAAGGTTCTCGCTGTCGCATATTGTTGGGTTTGTAGAATAGGAGGTTAGCGGGAGCAGTTTTTGTTTGATATTTCTTGTTGGTTAGTACATAAATGTCTCATGGAATCGTCGCATTTTAAAAAGAAAAGGATAGGATTTGAAAGCTATGATATAATCGAAAAGTCAGTTAACTAGAGAGTCGCTAGTTAACTGACTTACATATGTACATATTTACTACTGGAGGCAACTCTCATTCATCTAATATATAATTTTGAAAGAGACTTTGTAACTATAGTTGGGTAATTTTTCCTTAGTTTTTTTATATATTTAAGAGTAAGTGTCAAAGGTTGGTACTAAACACAAACATAAAATAATCGAATCGGTTTCTAAATACGCGTAGCGATTACATAAGTCGTTAAGGAACTATTTTTTACACAGCTTTTTTTTAACTTAATATTAAAAACACTAAAACTAATTTCTGGGTCAACGCAGTATATGTATAAATATGCCGGAGTAAATCGAAACTGATCAAAGCTACCAGAAACTGTAGAAATAGTTCGATTTACATATTTGACGTAATGAATGTATTCGCGAATCTCATCTCGCTTTGTCCAAAATTGCCTTGCGTGCTTTTCGTGATATAGATGAATCTAAGGAAGTAATTTTGTTAAGGTAATACTTAAGATTTATACGAGTCCTACTTTATTGCCTTTGCTATTTTGACGCAAAGTCTTCGTTATCAAGTTTATGCAATCGAATAAGTCTCTTCCTTGGCAAACGTTTTTTTTAGCTGAAGGCAGACTCCATAGAATTAAATACCTTGACGTTGGGGGATGATCTGAAAATGGCTTATAACATATAAAGATCGTAAAATATCGCCGTTCAGAATAGATGCTCCTAGTTGAAAACACAGATAGGTGAGATCTGAAAGAGAAACGTCAAAAAAGTGACGCTACAATCGCGCGTCTTGGCCATATAACGAATATACAGCATCGGCCATCTCATTTTATATAAACATATCATTCATTATATAACTTATTAGCGAAGGCTGTTTCAAAGCAATCGGAGGAGTGTAGGAAGTTTGTGAGACTAATTAACAAAGTGAAACTAATAAAAACCTTGTAAAAATGGCATTTGAACTGTATTTATTGCAGGGAGAGTTCATGCTGAGAGTTTTTCAGGTTCCAAGCAATGCCTATTAATTGTTTTTGTCAGGGCTCAGGCTGGTTTTAGACCTGACGCGTTCTTATCCAAGCCGTATATTAAATCTTTCGAGCTTATCGACCATCGAATCCAAAACCGTTCACTTTCATGTTTGATTAGGTCATGGAGAGTGTATGGGCGACGTATCTTCATGCAGGTCGACCGAAGGTTTTCGCTGGTAATCTATCAACGATGAAAATAGTTGAGGCGGATTGTGTACGTGTGTTGTATACGTGTGGTGGGTGGGCCGGTGGAGTGAGGGTGGTTTTTGGGGGTGTGCCGCGACTGATGTCCGCGTCTAATGACGCGGAAGCCGCGATAAGTGCCGGCTGAGGGCGGAGCCCCTCCGAGATGGGGCCCCCAGATAAGCCTGGACGGGGATTTCGCCCCATCCCCCTCCCCTGTTCGCCCTAGCCCCTTCATCTTCTCCATTTCGGAGAATGCGTCTGATAGCTTTTGGCGTCAATTCGGAACCAAGTCACACACGCACTTGTATATTGTAGTTGAATGCGATTGAAATTTTAATTGCCAGGTGAAAGTTTCGGATTTTGGTGGTTTGAGGTTTGTTTTGTATCGTTTATGTGTATAGTCGCAGAATTATTTGAAGTAAATATGGTTCGTTTGAAGATTATGTAGTTGAACGTATGTACATATATATGTATATTAAAGGTTCTAGGACACATACACCACGGACATATGTATACCTCCGGTCAAAAACCCCCTGGACATTAACACGCCGTGCAAATCATCCTCCCCCGTCAAGGATAAAAATATTTTATAAAAATTGACAGTATCTTAAATAAAAAGTCAGTATCAATGCTAATTTATTTCAGCCAGAAAAATACCGATATTAACAATACATACATACATATATCAGATTTTTTATAAATAATCAATAATCAATAATCAATAATAATAATAATAATTTAAAATATACAAAACTTCAAAATCAATCTTATTTTAGTCTCTTTTTTTCTTTTCCTTTTCTCGATTTTACAAATTCCATCATGGACAGTCTAAAAATATTTAAATTATATTAATAATAATGATGTAACAATAATATATACTTCTATTAAAATTTAATTTCTATACCAAAGAACGCAAACGCTTACTGGTGACTGAAAGTCTTTTAAATTCATATTTATTAAAATTATTAATTCCGTTGATCTGAACTGCGATACTTTACCGAGAGTACAATTATGTGCACACAGGATACTATTTACAATAAAGCTCTCAATGTCGAAGCTTTCGTGAGAACAATTCATATTAAGCTGCAAAGTTTCAGCATTGCGGTTAAGTCGCATATATATACATATGTATATGTACATACATATGAACATACATACATATACATAAATGTAATATGAAATTCGTTTTTGATTAGTTGACCATTTTGAATAATTCGCATAAAATATGTATATTGTATTAATTTTGAAAGGAAAATTCGATGCGTTTATCGCGTTTAATGTTGTCAAAAGCGACATAAGCTTTAAATTTACAATGCAAATCCTCTGGAAGGAGGGGGGGGGGGGGGGGTTAAAAGGAGGGCAAAACTATAAATATTACCGCAGCGATGTGTACGATATTTATTGGCGAAACTTTGGGGGAATCAGTTAACCGAGTGCAAAACTAATACAACCGTTTTGTCACCGAAATAAAATTTATCACTGGGTATTTGAAGATGAACAGGAGATTACAAATTATCACAAACTTGAAAGTGATTTATTGAGGGTGTGGGGTTTCTCTCTCTCTCTCTGTGCGCCTCCTACCCGACGGCCGTCGGTTCGGGGCAATTCCTTAATTTATTGCAGTTGGGAAAATTTCTCCTTTTTGAAAAAATCAACAAAGCCCGTCAAAACGGAGGCTTTTTCTCTTTTCATTTAATTATGCGGCAAAGGGAAGTTCGAACCGGGCGAATTGAAAGAATTTTGTATGTTCGCACTTTCGAATACGTTTTAATTATTAACGCCGACGAGACTCCGTGTGTACATATGTACCTATATTTAAAAGGCGCAGATGCTACATTAGATATTGTAAAGTTTTCAGCATCGTTTAATTTCATTCAAGGATAATTTTGCATATGTTTTATGCCTACGTACAACGTACGTTGCATACATACGTATTCATATATCACATTCTAGTATTTACGTTGCACAAACTTTTTATTGTGTAATTAGTACAAGATAGACTGTTCATTTACAGTACTATCAGCATAATCATCATTTACAGCCGCTCGCCATCGCTGCTGGGTGAAGGCCTCTCCAACACGCTTCCAGTCATTTCTGTTTTGCGCAAATCTCATCCATCTCACACCACATATTTTCCTACTTTTGTCTACCCATTTTCCCTGCGGTCTTCCTTTTACCATTGAAGCACTTCTTTCATCCATTCTTCTATCCACATTGCCCACCCACTTCCATTTCAATCTCTTTTATAATATCCAGTATATCCACTACTTTTGTTATACATACTTCTCACCCACGCGTTCCTGTCTTTCTCGTTATGCTGAGCATACTTCTTGAATTACGAGTGCATAGGACTTTATGTAGCATCTTGGTGTTCAATATCCAAGTTTCACATTCACACGATATATTTTTATTTTACATAGATATGTATATACTAGAAAGGCCTAACAGGTAGACCCCAATGCGTCTTCCTAGACAATTAATTATAAACATTGTAGAATAATTTTTGTTACATATGTAAATCGCTGTATTACGAAAAGCTGAAGAACACGAATTATTATTATATATGAATTAATTAATTAATTAATCCATAGAGACATCTATGGATTTAGACATTTTACATAAATTTTTACATATTGTACATACACTAAATTCAAATATTTGTGACGCGGGTAGGATGATTTTTGCCAATTTATCAATAAAATCAGATAAATTGGCAAACTCTAATAAGAAAAGGTCGACTTGGAGTCACAAATATCCAAGACTGACCAGTAGTATTAAAGATTAGCACGGGATCGAACCCGGTAGCCTCTCCGCGCTAAAAATAAACGCTACTACCGAGCCATAATGTTCTCATATGTATATGTATACGAAAGTTATAATAAATATGAAATGAAATAAACAAATCTCATTCTGTAGTTTTTTTTTATTATTTAATTAAAATAATAATTTACAAATTAATCTTAATCTTCCGGGTATTTTATGTAGCGCCATGATCGCTAGCATGGATGAGTTTAATTTCAGGATAATACAATATTAATTCATTTAACCATTTCAAATTGTGGTGAATCTTTTGAAGCGGATAGAATGGATCTCTGTTGGCTCGTCGATGGATGGAAATGTTAAAGTTGTACAAAGGCGTGTAATGCGTCGATAAGAAACTTTGATTGAGCTTCTAATCCATATAAACTATTAGAAAACTTTTTGGGTTTCCCGACGGGGAAAATACGTGGGAAGATCAAAACTTTTGACCTTATTATTTAATGACCGCCGCTTATCGTATACAAGCAATACAACCTTCGAGCGCTTCTCCGGGAATATTATATTGTATGTATGTATGGGCTTAGATTACGTATACTTGCGATAATTGGTATTAAAAGGCCGTTCGGAAAATCCCTTCAGTATCGTTTGTTCCGTTCGTCCGGATTGATATGATTTTTTTTTGACGTTGTCTTACGTTGTTTGCGATCTTCGAATGCGACTGTAGTCTATTAGAGAGCGGGGAAAAGGTCGAGACCTTGTTTGAAAGTTGGCTCCAAGTCACAATTCCCCACCTGCCGGGTCGTTCATCATCATTAGCCGGGATCCAAGTTCGAGACGAGTTTACTTTGTAGAACAAACCGAGCCGTCTCTGGTGTACGCGAACGTTATCATAGAAACGCCATAAACATCGACACGAACCTTTTTTCATCGTGTCCATCAAACAAACGTGACACGACACTGTCGGGGATGTCGTAATGGTCGCACACAGTCGCATCTTTTCCTGCGAAACGATCGAATAAATTGTCGAAAAAATGAACGGGAAAATTCGAGCGGGTAATTTGGTAGCCTACGAGGGAAATTTATGCAGTGCGCTGTGGTCCCGTGTGAAATATATAATATAGTATCTACGTGTAGTAAGAATATATTTTAATCTTTATATTAGTAGAGAAGAAGTTTCATAAGAGTATTTCATAAGAGAAGTAGTTTCATAAGAAGTTTCATAAGAAAATTTTGTTGTCTTAGTAAAATTTTAATTGTTAAGAGGGCTGTACACCCGAAACCTTAATTTTGTTACCGTTCCTTTCTTCGATATATATATATATATATATATATATATATATATATATATATATATATATATATATATATATATATATATATATATATATATATATATATATATATATATATATATATATATATATATATATATATATATATATATATATTGAGTGTATGTATATATTGAGTGAATGCGACAATATATATCAATTCATTGAGTATTCTCCTATTTTCTCCTCCAAAACTGGACCAACTTTTAAAAAAATTTCTTCATCGGTATAAGAAAGATTCTTTCTGTGCATCTATCGGCCTTTTTTTTTTTAAATCGACCGTAAAATAAGCACGCTGGACTCGTTTCGTGGGTGTAAAAAAGAGGCGATTTTATAGATGTTTGGCGTCTCCTAGCTCCTATAAAAAATAATTAATCAAAAAAATAAAACGATAGATGCACCCCAATGGTGGATATCTATAGCATATTAAAAAATAATTTCTCTAGTGCCATAATTGAGGAAGGGAGAAGTATAGTACGTTTGTATGGACAAGGCGCTGCTGTCCGGCCCTCTTAAGATCAAATTTAAAATTATTAAGATCAAAGTAACAGTCAGGAAGATGTAGCATTTCATTAAATAGAGCTAAATAATTTGCTTCGCCTTTGTCTATTACGAAAGATCTTTTCAGTATGGCTGTAATTTGCTCTTTAAAACAGTTGCAAAGTCCCAACTGATCTTCTGATGACTAATTTGTAGCTTTAGTTCTAGTTATTAAAGACAAGGCAAATTTCAAAGTAAGAGAGTCAAACTGTTCAATACATTACTTGAGGCTGTAGTTGTTGGAGCAAAAAGTGAAAATTTTGGATATGACACGATATACTGCCAGTGGGAAATTTGCTTAGTACCAAGATTACATTAATTTTAAAAAATCATTGATTTTAAAAAATGTGATTTTTTTTCCTAAGTGGAAAACTGTCAGATTCAATGAATTTTATGTATTAAATCGTAACGACAAATGTATGTTTCAGAATCGGGTCTATTCCGTTCCACTGACTTGAAATTTCCTGGTATTCGTTTTTCCGACTTTTCTCGGTCTATTTTGTCTTTGAATTGTTTATATGTATGAACATATGTATGTTACAGTCGAACTGTATTTTCAGCTGTAATATATTCCAACTACCATTTTAGGTTATTTATATTTGTATACATTTCAACTAGTAAATTATATCTCTACAAGCGCAAATACACTTTCAACAATGTGCACCAGTTGTAATATAACTCCTGTGAGTTTCATCGCAATCGGTTGAATGGTATAGGAACGCAAACGTGACAGACAAACATTGAGTTTGAGTATAAGGGTAAATAAAGATCGCCTTTAATTTCTCTCTCCTGCAATCCTCTCTATATCCGAAACCTACATATATATATAGATATGTAGCAGGATAAACTTATTATTTTTTAAATATATAAATAAAACAGTAAGATCATGAAAATTTTTATTATGTCTATTGGATTTTTGATACGAATCCGTGTTACACGACCTAACATAAATACCTATACAATGACCTAAATACCTATACAATGTCGAATAGAAGTGAATGTAATTTTGGGTGTTTTGGAATTGCGGCGGCGCGTGGTTCAAACAAGCTCTTGGCTGCCTCGCAGAAATGTTAAAAGGCTGCGTCGATGAAAATTTCATGAATGATAATTAGTAGGATTACATCAGCTATCCGAACTCTGTCCGCCGGCAACCCGAGCGATGAGGGTTTGCGTCGAATAAATTGAATTTCAACCCCTATTTGTAGATAAACAGCCGCTCTTCGTACACCTAAGAAAGATAAACGACGACAATATCATTATATATGTACATATAATATTTGTATGTGTGTGTGTGTGTCCAATATGTACCGAGTCGTAAATAAGCTGCGAAAAAATATAAATTTCAAACACATGACACACGAGACATGCACGTACATTTTGTATGTACACATGCACGTATGTGTTATTGACACGTTTGTGTTTTGAAATGTGTGTGTGTGTGTGTACTTTTATGTGTTTGTGCTTTGTATATGTGAGGGTTGATGTTGTTAGAAAAGCAGGTCGGAGACTGCCTTTTGAATTGTTAAACAGTCGAGTTAATTAAAGTGAGAATTATTAAAGTAAGTTTATTGCGTTAAGTGAATTGCCGTCCTCGACCTCTTAAATGAGATATGAATATTTATGTATTATGTATATGTATGTATGTATGGCTGTGTGTGTGTGTGTGTGTGTGTGCTTATTATGTTGTATGGCGTGTATTAATATTTGTGTTGTAAAAATTAGTTTCGAAATCGTAAGGTGTGTGTAATTTATTCATAACATAAGTTTAGGCATGTTTTGTCGTGAAGTTTCGTTATATGTATGTTTGTACATATGTATGTATATAAACAGCGGCGTAGACTAGTGGTTAGCATATTGTGATTTAGAGTAGAGTAGTCACGGGTTAGAGCCCCACTAGAGTCCCGCTGCAGGCCAGACCTTGGTTTGTGACTCCAGGTCGATCGTTTCTTATCGGAGTTTGCCGATTTTTCAGATTTTCATTGGAACGGCTACTGTAAAAATTGGCGTCTCCTTTCCTATCTCTCTTGCTAATCTCAAGTTATTCAGCATCTTGTGGTTCGCCAATCTATATATATATATATATATATATATATATATATATATATATATATATATATATATATATATATATATATATATATATATATATATATATATATATATATATATATATATATATATACATATACATATATACATAGGTATTTTGCCTAAGAAAAGATCAACAGATCAGAGAGCGGAGTAATAATTAGGAATAGAGAAGAAATCATAGACAGAGTTTACACGTTCTATGCAAAACTATACGAGAACGACAACGGTCAATTCCCCGCTCTGGAATCGACACACGGCCAAAGGGTTCCTGCAGTATTGCCTAGCGAAGTAGAGGCCGCGCTAAAACTGCAAAGAACGGTAAAACCCCAGGGGAAGATAATATTCCCAATTACTTACTAAAATGTGGCGGCTCCCCCCTAAATAATATCTTAGCTAGGCTTTTCAGCAAATGCATCCAGAACCAAGCTATACCAGAAGGATGGAATAACGCAACTATCATCTTAATACACATAAAAGGTGATAAAAGCGATATCAAGAACTATCGACCCATTAGTTTACTTTCAGCGGTCTACAAACTCTTCACGAAGGTTATTACAGAAAGGCTGAAGAATATCCTCGACGAGAACCAACCTATAGAACAGGCAGGATTTAGGGCAAATTTCAGCACAATGGACCACCTCCAAGTAGTTGGCGAACTAATCGAACGCGCCAACGAATATCAACGGCCATTGTGCCTAGGTTTCGTCGATTATGGGAAAGCCTTCGATACAGTGAGCCACAATGCAGTACTTAACGCTCTACAAACACAGGGAGTACCGGAACCCTATGTGGGGCTGTTAGCTGCAATATATAAGAATGCCACAGCTTCGGTTAAAATTTTTTCAGGTACAGATAGATTTAGCATAGGAAAAGGAGTAAGACAAGGAGATACAATCTCGTTCAATAGTTATTGCATGCCTGATAGCATCCCATTAGATGATAAACCAGTAGAAGTAGTAAATAATTATTTATATTTAGGTCAAATAATTGACATGTCTGGTAGTAAAAATGAAGAGATAAAGAGACGTATGAAATTAGGATGGAGTGCATTTGGACGGATGAATGCTGTTTTTAAATCAAAAATGCCACTCTGCCTGAAGAAAAAGATCTTTGATCAATGCGTTTTGCCAGTGATGACGTATGGATGTGAAACTTGGACACTGAACACCAAGATGCTACATAAAATCCAATGCATTCAAAGAAGTATGGAGCGCTGTATGCTTGGCATAACGAGGAAAGACAGAAAGCGGAACACGTGGGTGAGAAGTATGACAAGAGTAGTTGACATAGTGGATAGAGTGAAGAGATTGAAATGGCAATGGGCGGGTCACGTAGCTAGGAGGACGGACGAAAGGTGGACAAAAGAAGTGCTTGAATGGTACCCGAGAGAATGCAAAAGGGTAAAAGGAAGACCGCAAGGAAGATGGGTGAACGAAATTAGGAAAATGTGCGGGGTGAGATGGATGAGTGTTGCGCAAAACAGAGACGGGTAGAAGCGTGTTGGAGAGGCCTTCATCCAGCAGTTGATGGCGAGTGGCTGTAAATGATGATGATGATGATGATGATATACATAGGTATATAAAATTGAATGTCTGTTGGGCGTAATCGGTTAACTCCCAACTCGAATATACCTAAAAGAGGATATTTGTGTGAGAGGTCAACGGTTTGAGACCGCGAATGAATTTACATATATAAAGTTTAGGCTTTTTATCGATTCATTATGTTCGGCTAGCGTTAGGACAAACACACACACACAGATTAGCGTCTTGATATATATAATAATATATATAAAATTGAATGTCTGTTTGTCAGTCTGTCTGTCTCATATAGGATCCTAAGCCACTCGACCGATTACGATGGAACTTTCAGGATTTGTTGTATGCATGTCCGGGAAGCTTACTGTGAAAAAAAAAGAAAAACCTCTTGATAATAATATTCAAAATTCCGATTTTACCGACGCGAAAGTTTAAAACACATAAATACGGGAGGAAAAGCCTGTTCCTCTTGTTCCTGTTGTATCCTGCTCGCGCAAATTAAGTGAGTATGTACCGTTTACCATACACCCTTTTTTTTTGATCTTTCGACTTAAGATCTTTCGATTTTCGATCTTTGCCTTCCGATATTTGTGTTTACTGTAATTTAACATTCTGGCTCGTCACGTAGACCCATTTTGTATGTAAATACATAAATATGTACGTATCGTAGTAAGTTGATATGATATTTGTAATATAAGGTTAAAAATTGTATTTTATTACATTTTTTTTACAATTTTACTAGTTTGCATATTTACATATTTGCTTTATTTAGTGGTAATCATTCATTTTTTTTCGGTTCGTCTGATCGAGTTAACCATTTATTGTGAACATTGATATTTTACACTTTTTTTCACGAGATAGACGAAGAATGTACAAGGACGTGATAGACGAAGAATGTGCATATGTATATTGGGTTGTGTGTGGAGGTTGGAATACCACAAAGCAGGGGTGAAATACTTAGTTGTCAATGTGTCCACAATAGCGCAGACTCCATAGGAAAGGATTACTTTTACACGTTCCTTTTAGTTGAGATACCCTTTGCAACGGCTTTTCATTTTCTTCTATCGGTACACTCAACAAAGGCAACTTCAAGTTAATATGTACGTGCATATTCTGCATCGATGCATCGATATTCGAATTTGTACACTTATAAAGAAAGAAAAAGAATATTGAAGCAATGGCCGTCGCACATACTGGTATTTTGCCTCAAAAGCTAGCCAAAAATCAAAAATTAAAATTTTCACAAATTGAGTTTGTGTTGGGATCCCAAAGTAGGTAGATAAATATGACGTTACACTGTGGAATCCTTACCTGGGTTAAGCTCACGAGCCAAATGTTGTCGCCGTCGAATCCTGACATTCGTGTAATACGCTTGTTTGTGTTCGTGACATTTTATTGCTAAACAATTTTCCTTGTGATTATTTTTATGCTAAAGCTGTTTTTGGTGGAAAAACTTTGTATAAGTTGAAGAACACGATATATTCACTGGATTAAACTAAGTTTCATTCCTTTTAAAATTTTATTTTACATGTTTCAACCTGTCAACAAACCCTACTATTTTCACTTAGGGTTTCCTTACTTTTTTATTTATTTTTTACATATACATACATATACCGGGAAGGCATTACAGATAGCTCCAATGCGCCTTCCTGGCCAATTACAAACATTGCAGCGTTTTTTTTTTATTATTATACAAGTCGCTGAATTACGAGACACTGATAAACTCGCAAATTAACGAGACATCTATGCATTGTACATATATTTTTATTGTACATTAATCAATCTCAAATAGTGGTGACATAGTAGGTAGAAAGAATATTTAGCCAATTTTACCGGGAACCGTTTCAATAATGAAATCAGAGAAAATTGGAAACGATCGACCTGGAGTCACAAATATCCAGGTCTGACCAGCAGCACTACAGATATACTCAGAAAAATTATTTTCAATCGAGGTCAGCTCATGGGATCGAACTCGGTGCCTCTCAACGCTAAGCAGAAGCTTAACGACCAAGCTATGCTGCTGGCTTGTACAAATTGATCTTTTTAAATGTATTTTATTTATTTTAGACGAATCAAATTTATGTGATATGAAACTTTAAGATCTTTACCATTATTCTAGCAAAACAAAGTTTGCACTTATTTTCACTTTAAAAAAATAATCAATAATAATTAAGCGTACTTTTGAACTAAATTTTTTCACTCCATTTTTTTTTACTTTATTTGTATTCCAGTTTCTGGGGATTCTATTATGTCTATGAACCGAAAGCATCTACATGATATAATAAGAGGAAGCACTGATAGGCTTTTTATTAAAAATTTCAAAGACTAAAAGTAAACTAAAATAAAAGAAAACTAGTAACTATTACAAAGTGCCCTCCTGCAAAACTTGAGGAATTTCAAAAAATTAACAACAATTTGAGTTTGTTTACGATCGTCAATAGCTTGAATGTAATAATACATGAAGCTATTTTCTGGTAAAAAGCGTAAAAAAATATTTTTTACCAGGTTTTCAGGCCAAATACCACTCTGTGCGTCGTAAATGAACACGATCGAACGGAATTCACGTTGCATCGAACAACGGCCGTATCGTTTAAGAATCGAACATTGTTTTTGGTCGAGCGCGTTAAAGCGAAGCCACGTAAATCGAAGAATGTGTTTATATTTTATTTATTATGTATGGTGTGTGTAGGTGTATCCGAGGAGAGGGGAAAATTGGAAAAATATCGTTGTTGTCTCGGCAAAATCCAATACGTTGCCGATTGAATTCGAATATATGTACATATGTATACACGCATACAGGTATGTTCCTACATATGTATAGTGGGTTCTGGCCGTTTGATTTATTTGAACGGCCTTTTTCAAATATCCGCCCTGTTCGGGTCGGAAGTGGGACGCCGGTCCGGCCCTGCGATTCTCTTCTACGTGCATTGAATGCACGTGGTTTTCGCATTTTCAATGCAATTTCGCACATGCATCCGTCGTCGCCAATGCATGTCGATGACGAAGCCTCTTCCGCTTCAGAAACAAATAAAAAGTCTTGAAACTTTACGTCTCTCTTATATCGTGTGTCGTGGTCAATGGCGTTATATAGTATTACATCGGAATATGAATCCTTTTTTTACATGATTTTTTTCATTTGTCACATTCAGTTGTGGGGATAGATCTGTTTCTTATATGTGTGTACATTAAGCAATTTTTTTTGAAACTTTGTCGTAAGTTAAGGAAATGCTTAAGTTCTAACCAGGGAAGTGGAGTCGGAGTCGCAGTCGTGAAAAATTAACCGACTCCTTTTTATTATTATTTTTTTAAATTAATAGTATGACGGTATGCGTCAACTAGATTATTCAATTTTATTGAAATAAATCCACTTATAAATTGAAATTGAATGATTTGTTTATAAAAGCCATTGCATTATAAATAAAATCGTAGAATTGCGCATTTTTTATGTGTTCTAGCTAAAACCGATTATTTCCTCCTTTTCATACTTTTTATATTTAATTGATTTGTTTGTGTATGAAATTCATACATTTTAAATGTACATACTTATTTTTTATTTATACCAATTTCATGTAATATATAATTCCGAAAGAGACTTTGTATGTATCTTTGTATGTAAGTATTTTTGGTTGAAAACTTCGAAAACAAAACAAAGTTTCTATGACGACAATTCAATTGGTTGGATATTATATTTTTGTCAATTCAAATAAATTTAATAAAAAAACAAATAAATATTTACTATTAGATTCGCCATGTTTACGCTGTTTATATTACATATACTGAGCGAAGCCGGGTCAAACAACTAGTTACCTATAATTCAATAAATTGGGTTACATGTCCATTCTTAGAGATTTTTGTTATCATGAATTTCTTTAATTTTTTATATTTTGAAAATCGCTATTATTTTTATTACTAATGATTTTATGCGTTGGCTGGAAAATCTTAGTAAAATCGGAGTTTGTAGTCGGTATCGGAGTCGGAGTCGGTAAATTTTGAAACAACTCCACAGCTCTGGTTCTAACGTCTATTTTCCTAATTGTTATACGTAGTTACATTCATATACATATGTATGTACAAATGTGCATATGCATACATCTGTACTTTAATGTACTCGAAAATTTTACTGATCTACATATATTGAATTTATATATATGTATGTATGTATGTAAAGAGACTAGAATTCGGTAGATGGAATCAAAAATAGATTACTAAATAATAAGTATACATATAAAAAGAATTATGGGTTTTGAAAAGTAAAATTGAGATCAGGATACATGAAATATATATAATATATGTATATATTAATAAAAAAAAATTCCCTTCAAACCCAAGATTATTTGAATATGAATCAATTACGGCGCAAAGACCCTGAATCGTTCTTGGCCTCTTGTGGTGAAAAAGTATGTCTAACACTGCACTCTTATTTCGACAAGTTTCTCCTACATTTCTTCAATAATGGGAATCACTGCTATCGATAACTATTTAACCTACATATGTCAATACAAAGAATTTTGACCTGGGTGCCGTAGGATTAATCAGGCGTGCTTGCGTTTTTTCTAATTTTAAATTTATTTTTCTGGTTATTCTGAATCTCCATACTGTGATCCCACCCCCTACATTAATTTATGCGACATTTATATCTGAAGGGAGTGAGTAATTTTAATCATAATAAATATTTATTGCGATAATAAGTGAATTTTTATTCACATTTTTTTATACAATTTATCTAATTTCGATGATTATGTATGTGTTTTTAAAATCACTCTTTTCGTAGATATTGAGATTCAGTTTGAATATGTTGATATGCCTTGTCTGTAGATTATTACTGCTTTGTCTGTAAATAAATAGATTTTTTTTTAAATTATATATTATACATATGTACATATAATATGCATATGAGTGATGATATCGTATGTATGTCCTGTTAAAAGTTGTGCTGTGTAAGAGCGATCAATAAGCAATAATGCAAGTTGAGTGCATCGTATTGTATACCGTAATACGGAAGCTTCTCGAGAACACATGAGTACATGACCCGTTGCAACGTCAGGACCGCATTTCAGCAAATCCCTACCAATTAAAAATATTTAAAATATTTATATACATACATAGTTAGAAAAAAAAATCATATTGATAATGAATGAGTCGAAAATTTTTATGCATTTGTACGGATGTATATAAATATGTATTGATTAATTGAAAATGTTCGTCTGTTCAGATTTCCGATTCGGTCCCGTCTGGACGTGGACTTATCTCCGGCCGGCACAATGGCGTCTTCGTTGGCCGATTGCGTCTTTTGTGGCGGTCACTCAATATCCTGGACCATCGGGTTGATGATGCTTATCCTGTGACGTTCCCGTCCCTATTGTCAGTCTCCATTATCAGGTGGCTGCGAGGGTAAATCAACCCCCCTCCCCTATCTCTCCCGCCTCCCCCTGTTCGGCCCACTCTGCCTTCTAGTAAGATTAACTTCTTTAATATAAAACATTCATCCTTTTGACATATTCTTTGACCCGTGCCATATTATCGGTCTTGACGTTCATAACGATCTTTTTTTATCTTTCGGATAATGTGAAACTCTGAAGCTTATATGTATTTTATATTATTATGTTTGTATAATACATTCGTACGTTTATTATATTTTAATTTCGTAATATATGTATATATTTTATTTTTATTTTTCTATGTACTTGATTTTTACAGATTCGAACTCAGAATCGATCACTGATCTAGATCGTTTTCATGATATAGAAAAAATGTGTGTGCCTTTGTATTTTCAGGGGTTTTTGAACACCGTTAGTCCTATCGAACTGAAACTTAGTATCGGTATCTGAAATATTAATCGATACGATGTAATTTTTTTTCAAATTGTTATGTCGACCGGAAATGGTAACTCCCTTTATTATTTTTTACATACCTCCTTTACGTTTCACATGGCTTTCGTGTCAGTGGTCATTTTTATCTCTTATCCGAACGTTTTCATACTTTGCCATATTGCTCATTTTGGTCATCATTATACTTAAATGTATCGTCTGCCATTACGTTGAAGATAAAATATCGTATACAATGCGTAACAAATATCCAGAATCTCGGATACGGTGACGTTTATGACGGTACGTAAGGCTACCATAATCTATCTTCAACCTTTTCGCCTTGATATGCTATTTCAGATTTTAATTGTTTAAACGCCTATAATTCACTCTATATTTTATAAAATTTGCTCTATAGGTTCTCGTTATCTCTAATATTTAAATATTTATAGTTTTAACTCTCATATGTTTATATAAATTTCAAATTTGGCGTCTAGCTTCATGTAATGTAATACACGATATATATTGATTTTTGGCCAAATATGTCAAATCTGACATACCACTGTATATCTCCTCAGTCGGTTTTATCTGCGAGATAAGTATTCAATAAGAAGTTATGTTGTATCTAATTGTTAATATGATTTACAATAAGCTTACATACATTTAGTTTTTTACAATAAGCTTACATACATCACATACAATTATTTTTAGTTATCAGCTGATTTAATTTATCTGATGATTGAAAAGTTCATTTCTGTAAATACATAAACTCATTTATGGACAATCACTCATTGATACTCTATTCTTAAAGCAAATCATTAAAGCAATCTTAGTATTAATAACCTATTCTTAACTGCATAAATGAGTATACATATGTATCTCCGGCTGCAACTCATAACCTCAAATTTAATTGTTTAATCCTCCAAAACAAACTTTCTAACAAATACAAGTTATTAAATTTACAATTCATTTGTGATATTTTTTTCTCGTATCTCGTTGATTGATGAACTGTTTTCTTTTTTTGGTTTTTAAGGTTAATTTGTAAATTAAGCATGATATATGTATATACATATATCTTTATACTTAAAGCATCGCCTAATTATTGTTGTAGATGAAATAATGGTTGTGAGGCTAATTATATAAAAAAAATAGTATACTGTTAATTTTACTACAAATAATATAATTGTACTTTTTGTTAATAATTAAATTTCTACATACGCATTAGGAATTTTTCTAATTTTATCAATATTTAATTTTTGAATGGGAAAAAACTACGTGAAATAAAAAATCTAAATTTCAGATTCGAAGTTAGTTTTGACTCCGAATCAATTGAACATCTAATATTATCTAATATATAATTTCGATAGACACGTTGTATGTTTGTATGCATGTTTGATTGTTTTCAACTTAAAAAAAAATGAAAGAATATTCAAATACATTTACATAGAATAAAATTATTCAAAAATTTAATAATTTTTTTAGTATTAGATTGGCCATATTTAAGCGGTTTATATTACAAATACGGAGCGAAGTCGGGTAAAAACACTAGTACTGAATAAATTTAAAATTGGATAATATGCGTTTAACAAATAAAAATTAAATTTCGAACAAAAATCGAAACTTATAATAGCACTGGCACCAGCCGAGTGAGTAGACGTTGCGAATTTGGCAATTTTTTACGCGCGTTGTTTTTCTTGCGTTTCCTCTTGTTCTGAGCACTTAAATCAATTTTACGATGTTGTATCCCTTTTGAGTAGGCACCGACCAGATAGCCGAGCATAAAAAGCGTGGAAATCTTATAAAACGGACAATAAAAGGGCAAATGATGCGAACAATATTCTTGGACAAAACGTTACACTTCGCAAAACACCAACCAAACTTTCCCTTATAAACCTGTTACGGTAATGGCCCCCCGTAAATAATGTTTATGTGTGTCCAGTTCGGTTACGGCTCAACTGGTATATGTATATATGTATTTGTGTGCGTATTATATACACCTATTAAAAACGTATTTTCGCAAAGTGAGCCGGGGATGTAACTTTTTTTTAATTATTGCCCTTCGCGCATTAGAGCCCAATTAGCGCACTTTTCCCACCTCGTCGTTAATGATTTTTTTTTCTAGAGGGTTCGTATAATTTATGTACGTATGTATGTATGTATTATGTACGCGTTTCGACGGGGAGGACGATGGTTCATTCATTCGGACGAATCTGTGTTAATTCAATTTTCCGGTGGCAGAATTGGTTGTCAGATCCAACGGTTTTCCCAATTTCCACGAGCAGATCATCTTCTTCATCACCGCCGATGCTCTAGACGTCGGCCGTATTACGGCGGTTAATCCTTTGAAATAATCAAGGAGGATAATGAACGGGAAGCTCAATTATTTGGAAAGGTCTTTCCAATTAAGGACTTCCGGTACGTTCATTCCTCGCCCCCTATCACCCCCTTCCCCCCTAGTGAGGGTGCAAATAGGCTGCGAAATTATTGTCCGTTACACGGACTTATCGATCGAAATTCAAATATATGTACATATGTATGTTTTGCATAGGGTGTGTGTTTGAATGATGTTTAATATAATTATTCCAATTGGATTTTTAGCGATATCTGGTTAAATTGCTCTTTTGAACGGTCTCTGTTTTGCAGTGAAGTATTTTGAGCGTTGCGCTCTATGGCTTCGAACGATTTGCGGTTTGTGTTTTGTAATTAAAATTTTCAAATATTTCCATGGCAAATAATGTAAGTCGACCGTGCAAAATGGTATAGGTAATCAAAGCTGTTGATAGAAATAATATTGTCGATCAATATTATTATTATGTAGCTGGCGTTTCGCAATATTTCTTGGAAAAGTACGCCTTTATATGTACATACATGTGTATGTACATATTATATACATTTTATTTGCTTCTTGGTTCTTTTTCTCGTTTTTTATACACTCTATTTACCTACATATACATATACAGAATGTTTTGGCTTAAAATTCACTTGAAATTTAAATTCACAATGAAAATCTACTCTAAATTTTTGTGATTGTTGTGAATTTGTCATTATTTCATTCAATTTTACATTCAATGTTTTGCCCATAAAAATGTAATTAAAACTCTCACACGTTGGCATACTGGCAGAATACGTTAAATAAAAAATTGGATGTCCTAAATTTGTTAATAATTTATTTATTTAATAGTTTATAATAATTTATTTATTGAATACTTGATAAAGCCGGCAAAGGCTGTGGACCCAAAGGGTTTGTTAATCATATAGTGGTACAAAAAATAAAAAAAAAATAATAAGATAATGAAAAAAATATAGGCGTTTAAGCCATTATAATAAAAATTGGTAAGGAGGGGGGGGGGGGAAGTCAAACACGATGACAGCTCAAGGCCATGAGCTGTCATCGTGTCCAAAATTTTTGTATTATTAAACGTATTTATTACGATTATTTTTCACATTAGAACTAGTGGAAACAGTTTAAATTTCTATCGGTGACCAAACCGCGCAAAATTGCAAAGTTTCAAACCGATCGGAAGAATGAAGGAATATTGTCAGACCAATAGGCGAAGTTAAACTAAGAATAGCCTAAAAAAATCAAAAAGAAAATATTAACCTCTCAGAAAATAAAACAAACAAGTGAAAATTCTAAAAGATAAACTTAACTTAACGACAAAAACCTATTTATTTTAATAAAATAAATGGGTTTTTGAAAATATCAACAATTAAAAATAGACAAAAAAAAATAAACAAGAAAAAATACAACAAATAAATTTAATTAAAAAAAACATTTATTTTAAGGAAATCTTCAAGTTTATTTTTAAAAAGTTTTAAGTAACTAGAAGTTAGTTTTTCATTGGATATTCCAATTTGTTTCTGAATTCGAATTTTTTTAATTGAATTTAAGTCAAAACGTAGAAAATGATTAGGTCACAAAAAAGACAGCTTGAAACTCTTTAATTTCAAAGGCATATTATAAACGTTTGAGAAGGGCTGATATCAATATACAATTTTAAACAGCGACGTGTCCGAGATGGTGATGGTGATAAAATTTCGCAGTTTCGAAAATCACGTACTTCGGTCGGAAACAAATTCGCAATAATTGAGACAAACGAGAAAGAAAGTAGCTACAGAGGAACTTGTTGCTTAGAGGACAAATTGTCTTACACGGGTAGTGCGTAATGGGTCGGCGACAAGTTGACGAATGTTCAGGGCTTATGTGAGCTCATCGGGGCAAATTCGATTGCCCGAAATGTCCGACAGTGATTTCCTTTTAAAAAATTAAACAATGTTGTTACGTTAATGATTTTTTTAACGAGTGTGTGTGTGTGTGTGTGTATTATACAAATGTCGTTTTGAAGTATGACGAAGTGGTGAATTAATTGCGCGGAAAAGTGTATGTAATGCGGCTCGCAATTGCAGTTGATGAAGCGCAATAGCGCGGTAATGAACGCGGCGAGCTTTCCGCGCTGTTTGCGCGTATCACAGAGCCAACCATTTGTCACAGAGATGGCAACAAGTATCCTTTCTTCACCTCTGTTCTGCCCTCGAAAAGCCTCGAGCACTTTTTCATTCCGGCAATATTACATTCATGACTCGTTTATTTTCATAATGGTTTTTTGAATGTGTTTTAAATATGTGTATTCAATTTGTTATTGCGAAATATTATGTAGATTTGATAATAATTATTTTTTATTCCAGGCGATAGGGAGAATAGTGCAATCCCCAACGCCCATATCTAATACATAATTTGAAAAGAGACTTTATATATGTATATGTATTATATGTAACCTTCGTTCTTTGGGTCGTAGAAATCCGTGACATCATCGAACAAATAATTCGATTTTATCCGATTCAAAGGATTAGGCGCCGGGGCGTAGGCACCGAGGGCGATGCTCTAGGGGGCGCAGACGCTAGGGGTGAAGCCCTAGGCCTCCGCCCCATAGGGGGCTTATTCTCTGGAGGCACAGACACCGGGGCGGAGCCCTAGGGGGCGCAGACGCTGGGGGTGAAGTATTTAAAATAAGAAGTATATAAGGGGGCGTTCTAGTATATAATTTTGTATACATATAATTTTTTTGAGACTTACTATATAATATGTTTGTTTGTTCGTGACAGTCTATTTAATAAAAAAAACAAATGAGTACTCAAATAAATTTATATAAAATAAAACTATTCAAATAAATTTAATAAAATGTTTACTATTAGATTAGTCATGTTTAAGCGGTTTATATTACAAATACCGAGCGAAGCCGGGTAATACAGCTAGTAAATAATATATAGATAATAACATTATTGAAAAATAATAATAATAATAATAATAAGAACATTTAAGGCGGTCGGTGGAGTAGCTCCATCCATCGAACATATACTGAAGAATGCAAATGAGACAAAAATATACGAAGACGTAGAGAGGCCGCTCTCATCCTGAGAATAGCCTCAAAGTGCTACAGCCCGGAAGAGAGCACGGTTCCCCTGGATGCTACTACTCCACTTAATTGCAAAAGCATTTATGTGTTGATTTATTATTATTATTTTTTTTATATTATGTTCTGTGAATGTGTGTGTGTGTGTGAGTGTGCGTTTGATTTTTAGGTGAGTGTATGTATTTGTGGTTTGTGTGTGTGTGTGTGTGTGTGTGTGTGTGTGTGTGTGTGTGTGTGTGTGTGTGTATGTGTGTGTGTGTGTGTGTGTGCTTGCATCATGCGTACATGTATGTTTACTTGAGGTGTGCGTGCATTCGCACGGCACATCTCAGGTTTTATTTCCTACCGCATGCGCGCTTTATGTGTTCATGCGTTGTTGTTAATTTTTGTACTTGGTTATGTACAGTGTGGTTTTTTTATTAGAACAGTGATGTGCGGTTGTTCTTGTGCGATATTCATGAACAACCGTCTCGTTCTCCGACGAAAGGGTCTCTTGGACTGTATTCGTCGGGGGGGTGGTGGCCTCATGTTGAGGGCTTTAAGGGTCAAATTCCGTGACCTTTGAAGCGGGCTTAGAAAGGTAGCAATAGCTATATTGTTCCTTTATCTTCCTCATCTTCTCCCGCTTGTATCTGGTCCATAATTCTCCAGTATAAAGGCTAGTACTAAAGGACATAAATAATTGTCTCTTAACCTCTACACTACAGTGATAAAACCGTCTTGCCAGCATATTAGCCCGTACACAAATAGCTCTTCTTTGTCTTTCAATGTCACGGTCTAGCAAAAAGCGATTTGTATTCCAGTCTCTCACGAACTTTAATATAAAAATAGTTGATATTGGGAATATGCAGGCCCGGCCCGAGGGTAGATGGCGCCCCTGAGCAGATTGGTTTTCAGCGCCCTCTCCCCCTTATTTTATTAAAAAAATAAATTTTATAAAAGCTACATGTCGAAGAAAAATATATTAAGAAAAAGACAAAATTAAAATAGCAAATTTGTATTCCCAATAGGCACGTTTTACATATGTTCAATATATCTATATATGTACATACATAAAATTGAATGTCTATTTGTCACAGATTAGCGTCTTTATATATGTATATTATATTAGCATCTGTTTGCCTGTCTGTCTGTCTCGTATAGGCTCCAAAACCACTAAACCGATTACGATGAAACTTTCAGGTTTTGTTGTATGCATGTTTAGGAAGCTTAGTGTGAAACGGGAAACAAACTCTTAATAATAATATTCGTAATTATGATTTTACCGACGCAAAAGTTTGAAGCGCCATTGTGTAGTCAAGGAAATGTGCTCGTTGGTAACTACGTTATCAGTTGGTTTATGACGACACGGCGTTGAAGAGACGTTAGTTGAGCTCCAACCATAACTTGAAACGGGAACGGGAACGGGAATAGCATGCCTTATTCTGGAATTCTAACGCAGACAGGGTTCAGCTAGTTATATTATTATAATAAAAATGAATTGAAGAATTTTAGCGACTGATATTTCTTCATTCGAATATGATTGGTTTTTAATAATTTCTATCGACCACAGTTTATTCTTTTATTCGTAAGTCGTTGATTTTTGAATCGCCTTTCTGCGTTTCCATTAAATTAAAAAAATATATTGTCAGTATTGTTAAAATTAAGTTGAATATAAAATGTTTTATTAGTTAAATAAAGTCATTTTTTTTTTCAATTTTATAATCAAAAAATGAAAAAATGAGGGTGCCTCGAGGCACCCCTTTGCTGTGGCGTGCTTAGACACGTGCGTAATCTGCTGCCTCTTTGAGCCGGCCCTGGGAATATGTTATGATTTTGTAAAAAAATAATTGCACCTATCTAAGCTTTATTTGGTTGTATAAATCACAAAGCAATTTAAATTAAAAACAACATTTTAGCTGTTTTTATTTATTCTTAGAACTGAGTCATCAAAAATGAAAATCAAGTGTATTATAGTGTGATTTTATACATTCACATGCTGTCGAGTATTTTCTTGAAATAAATTCCAAAATTTTTTTTAGACATGTTGCGGAATTTTATGACTATTTGTGTATTGTATTAAAAGCGTGATTTGCAAAAATATTGCATATAAAACGGCAAAAATCCAAAGCAATAGAATAAATTAAAGTTAGATATGTATTATGTACACATACAATATTTAGGATAATTTGAACGACTTGAAATGTAAATATTGTTAGACGGATTTGATAAAATTTAAAAAATGTGAGTTACATTCATATATTGAAACGTTTTAAATATGCTGAAAACATTTGTTTGTATGTGAAATATGTGTACTTAATGATATTTTCGATATTGTATTGTTTCAGAGAAACAATACGATTTGTATTTATTGAAAAAAAAAACAACTTTTTATAGTGAGGATCACTCTAAAGCCCAAATACGTCGCACTGTTCTATTTAGTAATGTTTTAGTTTTTATTCTTTTCTTTTTCATTTATTTGTCTCTATGTGCCATTTTATGTAATTTGTAAAAATCTATAATTGGACTCAGATGTTATTTTATTACATTTATTCTTTATTTTTATGCATTTCTACATGTCTTATCTGTTGATTTTTCAATAAATAAATAAAAACGTACTTATATTTTTTTATCTCGAAATGAAAAGAATCCACTTTTCTTCATTTCGAGAAATATTTCGAAAAAAACATTAAATATTATGTAATGTTTTGCGTTTAAAAATATTTAAAAATACTGGTGGCCTGTAATACGCTTATTCTGCTTTTCCGAGATTCTGGACATATCAAATTAAAATAAGTGATATTAATTTTTGAATTAAGTCATACAGAAATAGTGTTTTGGAATTGAAAATTAAAAATTGGACTTTTCCACCACCTCTTTCAAATATAACGGCTCGTATATGTCATTCTAAAACTTACTGAATTTCCCGAAATCGAAAGAGCGGATGAAAGTTGGAAAAAAAAGTAAAAATTTTGAACTGTTATAGAAAACTAGTTGTTTTACCCGGCTTCACTCAGTATTTGTAATATTACAGCTTACGCATGGCGATTCTAATAGTAAATATTCATTTTTTTTTTTTTTTTTTTTATTTGAATCGAAAAAAAAAATTCAACCAATCGAATCGTCATAGAAATTGACTTGTTTTCGATTTCCAATCAAATATAGCTACAAACTTACAGTGTCTTTCGAAATTATATATTAGATGTATTATATATTATACCAGAATCTAGCCGCTCCCATGGCGTCCCCCGGGCTTTCGCCCCCGGCGCCCCCGACGCCCCCTGGGCCTTCGCCCCCAGCGCCCCCCATCCCCATGTCGTTGTAGAAATTTTGACTTGTTTTCGATGTTCCCAACCATTATCCAACCAACAATATTTAAATACGAAGTCTCTTTCGAAATTATATATTACATATATATGTTATTTTATAGAAAATTTGTTAATGTTTCAGTTAAAAACAGTGGATTTAAGCAACGAACATATAAATAAGTATTCATTTTTATATTTTTACATACATTGTAGTAGATATATACCAGGAAGGCTTGACAGGAAGACCCCAATTCACCTTCCTGGACAATTAATTACAAACAATGCAGCATTTTATTATTAAATAAATCAAGGTATTTCCAGAAGCTGAAGAACACGTAATGACAATTAATTAATTAATTAATTATATAATTAATCCCTTGAGACATCTATGGATTTAGATTTTGTAAATAATTTTTACAAATTATACACACAATAAATACAGAAGATTTGTGACAACGGGAAAGATGATTTTTTGCCAATTTTGAGGAACCGTTTCAACAATGATCCGATAAAATTGACAAACTCTGATAAGAAACGATCGATTTGGAGTCACAAAACCCTCAAATCTAACCAGCAGTATAGCGTATCGAACCCACTGATCACTCGGTGCTAAGCATACACGCTACCAGTAAGCCACACTGCTGGCTAAATGTAATGTAAGCTTTTTGTCTTGAAATTAACATACATAGCTCTCATTGTTTGAACTGTCATATTAGATTTTTCGTTTGACCACATACTGTTCATAACAGAAATAACTCTTTCAACAGGAGTTTTATTTCCAAGAAGATAAAATATACATATTTTGAACCATCTTCCAGATACAGAAAAAAATTCTAAAACGAAGAGCGATGAGCTTAAAAATTCTTCTGTGCATCAGTGGACGGACAAAACGGGACAAACTAAAAAACAATTTTACCAAAATTGACAAACTCTGATAAGAAACGATCGATTTGGAGTCACAAAATCCTCAAATCTAACCAGCAGTATAGCGGATCGAACCTACTACTGCCTATATGTATGTACATACATATGTATGCATAGATATGTAGTCAATTTAGATTAAATAAAATTTAATACGAATCTTCGTTTCACCTGTAATATAATAATTCCATGAAACAGTTGGCGTTGAACATAAACAGGGTTGTACAAGTAATTGTAATGAGATTAATATTTATATGTGGAATTATAGAAAAAATAAAACAGTGGTATAGCAGACAGAACAATTACGCGGGGAGCGGTCGCGCTGTTTTCCACGCGCGGGACATTTTCGATTTATTTCGCGGACAGGCTGCAAAACCCCGGAACTATTGCGGTTGGCACGTCTGATTTGTTTGGCCGTGACAGCTGAATGCGCGTCCATACGCGCCACGGCCGATTCCTACGGCTCATTCCCATAGTTAATTTTCCGAAAGTAAAAATCCGCAAAAACGAGAACGAAACCGACTGGAAATACGTTCCGATGTGTGTATAACCTACATACATATGTGCATACGCTTGTGTTAATTTAAGCTTTCTGAAACGAATGCGGGGTTACGGCTCTATGAAAATTAATTAGCAAAGATATGAAAAAAAAACCGTTAGGAATATTTTCAGTGAAGTTCACTGTTTTATGTTTTCGTTGTTGCAAAATAAAAATGTATTTTTATTTTGCTCATTTTTATTTAAAGTAACGCTTTTGAAGTACGGATATACATACATATATAAAGATCGTTTGAAAATATCTCGTTACGTTTGCTAACTGGATTCTGTAATATGAAAATACACATAAAGGATATGAGAATATCGAAATACAATCTTTCAATTCCAATACAAATTAATTTTCATAGAAAATATTGTAATCGTAAACCAGGCTGACCATACGTTCCGTTTTGGTAAAATTGTTTTTTAGTTTGTCCCGTTTTGTCCGTCCACTGATGCACAGAAGAATTTTTAAGCTCATCTATCTTCGTTTTAGAAAATTTTTCTGTATCTGGAAGATGGTTCAAAATATGTATATTTTATCTTCTTGGAAATAAAGCTCCTGTTGAAAAAGCTATTTCTGTTATGAACAGTATGTGGTCAAATGAAAAATCTAATATGACAGTTCAAACAATGAGACCTATGTATGTTAATTTCAAGACAAAAAGCTTGCATTACATTTAGCCAGCAGTATGGCTTAATGGTAGCGTGTGTTTAGTACTAAGTGATCGGTGGGTTCGATCCGCTATACTCCTGGTTAGATTTGGGGGTATTTGTGACTCCAAATCGATCGTTTCTTATCAGATTTTGCCAATTTTATCTGATCATTGTTGAAACTGTTCCTCAAAATTGGCAAAAAATCATCTTTCCTGTTGTCACAAATCTACTGTATTTATTGTTTGTACAATTTGTAAAAAATATGTACAAATCTAAAATCCATATATGTCTCAATGGATTAATTATGTAATTAATTAATTAATTAATTGTTATTTCGTGTTCTTCAGCTTCTGGAAATACAGTGATTTATGTAATTATGAAATACTGCATTGTTTGTAATTAATTGTCCAAGAAGGTGCTTTGGGGTCTTCCTGTCAAGCCTTCCTGGTATATATCTATGTAAAAATAAAATAAAATAAATAAAATATAAATTATTTAATGATATGGTGTTAAAAGCTATTAATTCAAAAGAAGAAATAAAAATCATCTTAATTTTAAAATCAACTTATGACGCATGATTTTTTTTTTATATAGGAGGGGGAGGGGGTGACAATTTTGTTGGTGATCGTATAATTTTGAATCCTCGAAAATTTAGTCACCCTATCGTAAAATGTCTTACATCTACTTATTCATTTGATTAAAGAGGAATATTACAATTTTTTCAAAATATTATAAAAATATTATAGCATACATAAGTCCACTTTTCTTCATTCCGAAAAATATCTCAATATTTAAAAATACTGGTGGCCTGTAATACATTTATTCTTGTTTTCCGAGATACTGGACATATTGAATTAAAATAAGTGATAAAAATTTGTGACTTAAATCAAAAAGAAGTACTGTTTTTGGAACTGAAAATTGGACTTTAGCCACTTTCAAATATCACTGCTCAAATATTATAATGTTATTATCCATATATTATTATAGACTTCGAAATTTGATCATGTATAGGTACAAAATATGCACACAATAATAGGCTTTATGAATTGGAATGAAGTTCTTAAATTTTTCAATAGTGTTTTTTGCCAATTTCCGATTTTTTTTCCAAAATGAGTAATAAGTTTTTTAATGAAAAACACGTAAGTACACACCAATACCAATAGGAATTAAAATCAACTTTGATATTTTATACCACAGGAGAGGTTTTTTTTTTACCAATGTGTATTAATATTAAATATAAGTAGCTTTATGTTATTATGTATCATTTGTATGTATGTAATATAAAAAAAATAGTAGACACGCGAAAGTATAAAAAGAAGATTTCGCTTCGGGATGGCGAAGAATTATACGAAATTGTGTGTCGTCGGTGGGCATTTATTCGAAGGGTGGGAGGATAGATATCGATTTATGCGATGTCCTATATATTAAAGGAAGCAGTATCCGTCGAAAGGACCCGGACAAGTGAAATGTATGGGGCTAAATTAAGAGGTCCGAGAGACCTCGCAAAGATGTCGCACCCATCCGGTGTTGCTGACTCACCATTACCATTAGTCGCCAATAAACACTCACGTGACATCATTACTCATACACCATTGATCGAATTTTTGCTTCCGCAATTAAGTAATATACCTGAGTATATTGATCTTTGTAATTTTTATGGTGCAGAACTAGGACAAAATCGCTATAAAACCGCGGTTAGCTCTCGCATTAGTATTAGTACGAATGTTGTCGAATTAAACAAGAAATAATTATTTAATCAGGTGATATATGTGTATATTAGTTAATCAGGTGATATATATATAGGATCCGGATGTGAAGGATTCCAAGCGAAACGCGCAGATTAAGTCAGAAGTATTTATTATAACATGTCTTCGGGCTTGTTCTCCAACAAGTGACCATAACAACACGCATCCGGTCTCTCATGCATACCACACACACACTTTATCCCTAGCAGTTTGACCAACCACACATACGGCTCGGCTCGTTTAAAAATCATTCCTACATATATGTATATAAAATTTTGAATGAAGTATACAAATTTTATTATATAGATACATATATACCCAGAAGGCCCAACAGGTAAACCCCAATGCGACATCCTTACCGGTTCTAGGACAGTAACCCCCAGGACACATACCCCCAGTCAAAACCCCCTGGACAGTAACCCCCCGTGCAACCCCCTCCCGTCAAAGATAAAAATATTTTATAAAAATTGACAGTATTGTTGCGTAGGGGTGGGTGGAGAATCCAAGTAAAAGGCCAAAGTCGTTTCACAGCATTTATTGGTGATTAAGAAGATATCGCCTAAGTACCGCCTTATAAGGGGCAGGTCTCTCAGGGCATCTTCAACGTCCGGTTTGCTTGCCTATTGTTATGGTCACGTACTAGATGTCTGTGGGTTCTGAAAACTCTACCGGAATGCGACTCCGAGTTACCGTTACCCCCGCTAAATGCATTCGGGGGAGATAATCCTCGAAACCAATTATAATGGTCACTCAGTCTCCGGGATGCTACTCGGCCTAATCCGATTGCACTTACTTGGCATAGTCCGAGTGTACGTAACAGTATCTTTAATAAAAATTCGGTATCAATGCTAATTTATTTCAGCCAAAAAAGTACAGATTCTTTATACATGATCAATAATCAATAATAAAAAATCAGTAATCAATATTTTAATAATCAATTTGAAATTCAGAAAATTCCAAAATCGATTGTATTTTAATCTCTTTTTATTTTTATTTTCTCGATTTTACAAATTCCATCATGGATAGTCTAAAAATATTTAAAATAAAATAATAATATTTACTTTTATTAAAAATTACTTTCAATATCACAGAACGCAAATGCCAAGTGGTGACTAAAAGTCCTTTAATTTGATATTTATTCTATTTACTACAATAAATTGAAATTAAATACTGTTGTGAATCATACATACATATATGTGTCAGCAACCAGTAAGCGTTGTGCACCCAACATGATACAAATACAAGTCAGCGGCCGTCATAGTGTTAAAAGAAGTGATAGCAATTTGTGAATAAGTCAAACAGTAATTGTGTTTTTGGAACTGAAAATTGGACTTCCGCCACTTTCAAATATGGGGGCCCATTTAAGCAAAAAAACAACATATATAGTAGGTACATGCATATGTGTATGTATGTATAATGTAAAACGAAATAATCTAATACGTCACACGCATGCATCGCAATTTATTGTAATACGCTCGATTGAATTTACGAAAATTTCGCCTCGCCTCGAATATATTTAAATTTTGCGATAAATTTGCGGCAAATTTACATTATGCATTAACATAAAAAAGTTTTCGAGGCACGCTGTATGTATGTATGTATCTATACATATGTATATGCTTGTATAGAGTCGATTCGAGAGAAGTCCTTATCGTCGACTGCAATTATAGACCGGTCTCATCCGTTGCGTTATCGCACCACTCGGCGATTCATCATTCTTTACGTGACACCTTAACGAATATAATAAGAATTTATATGACCGTCACGTCTGGGGGTTGGGGGAGGGGGGCTGGTGTGCTTTCATATACCTGGGGGTTGTGAGCTTTTATTATTCTTTTCAGCTGAAATTATAACAGGTGTACGGCGTTAATAGCGGAGCGCGCGCAGCTCACGGCTGCACACAATGCCCGGTTCAACTTTCCCGGGAAAAGTTAACCCTTTCTTCTTCCCGAGAAGGGGGTGGGTGGTCGTGAAGAGCCCTTTAAAAAGTTTCAGGGCGTTTAGCGCCTTTTCGCTGCCGGGACACAATCGCCGTTACAAATTTTCCCCGAGAATTTTTCAAACAATAACACATAAAGCGGTCGAGGCTCGAAACGCCCGTACGGACATTTTAAAGTTTCGCAAATGTGCTAGGGGGTACGTGTTTGTAAACATTTATTTATTTTATATTATGTACATACATATACCTATATGTATGTATATAGCGCGGATTTGTTTCGTATTGTTTGTGGTGGTGAAATTTTCATTTAGTTATATACCTATGAACATATGAACATACATACATATATATAAAATAGGAGCGAAAACGTGAATTCGGGATTTTCATCAATAAACCTATTGGGAAGCTTACGTTGTATCAAGAAAACGTTAGATAAAAAAAAATCATCAATTTTAAATGTCCTGTGCCTCCAATCAATCGATTTGCTTCGACGAAAATTTCGAAAACGTGGGTTTTTTGAATATATCTTCTTTTTTAAAATAGTTTCGATTTTTTTACTATTTTAAAAAAAAAATAAACACTCAATAGTTATTTATTGACGTTTTTTTGGGTTGATTATGATAAGTTTTGACTAATTAACGAAAATTCAAAGTCGCTGTCTCGCTTGAAAGTCCCCATACAAAGCGCGCCATACTCGTAATGGGTGTTGGTTTGTATGGAGGAATTGTCATTTATAGAAAATCGTCATTTTTTTCATGTTTCCGTGATAATTTTGAAAATAAAAGTCGTTGAAAGCTTCCTTAAATGAATCTTATTTATGAATACAACAAATTAATAATGTCAAGAAAATAAAAATTTGAAAATGTGGGTTTTTTATTGGAATAGTTCCGATTTCAATTTTTTTACTTTAAAAACACTCATTCATAACAGATTATTTGAATCACTTATGTTTATTTTTGACAAACAAGTAAGAATTCAAAATCGCCGTTTAGTTAGTTAACAGCCATTTGTGAAGCAGAAGCGGTATTTACACGTTCCATCGTTATTTTGATTATAAAAAATAGCTCGGTGGTTGCGTTAATGCTTACCACCGAGAGGCTCCCGAGCTTGATCTCTGGGTTTACCTTAATTGACCAGTACTGCTGGTCAAACTTGGATATTTGCGACCCTCCTATCAGAGTTTGACAAATTATATAATATCATAATTGAAACAGTTTCTCATTAAAAAAAAAACATATCAAAAACCATACTACCAAAAACCATTTGTCACCACTATGGTTTTTCAAATTTATATACATATGTACTAGTGGTGCTACCCGGCTTCGCTCAGTTCTACTTTTGACGATCTCTTCCATTTTAGCACGGATATAATAAAAGTAACTTGTATCTTGAAATGGAGATGCAGTCTAGTAGTGAGAATACATGAAACCATGTATTCTGAACCATAAAAAAATACTCGATTGTTAAATAAAATTAATATTATTTAACAACCGACCAACTACAACCGTCTTTGAGCTACCACCAGCTAATCAGAAACGAATTACAGACGCCGTTTCGGTTTTATATTTAGATGTACAAGTTTAATATCATCGGTATCGTTCAGGAGCAATCCGCAATGGAATCACGGAAAGCATACATTTTATTAAAAAGAAAAGAAAAGTTGTTGAGAACTTTTTTTGGTATCTACCTTTATTTTAAATACAAAAAATATTAAATTTTATGAATTATAAGCATGTCGAATGTTATGTTCACAATACATCTTATATCTACTTTAATAGCTACTGATCATTTTATATTTTACAATTTTAATTTAATTTGGTTAGTTATCATAGTATTATATTATTCAAATGTTAATGTACAGCATATTTGGGAAAAATAGTTCAAAAACCTACAAATGTTTTGAGAAATGGTTTAGCGTGACATGTTTAGTCCTATCCATGAGGATAGGACTAAACATGTCGTGGTATGAACCAAGCAAATTTAGGATTGTTATGTAATAAAGTAGTTTTGTATTATATGTATGTCCATATAAAAAACATTGAATGAATTCCATAGAATGAAGGAATGCTGTAAGGCCATTCCACTTTTAAAATATGCTTTTAACGATACTTGCTAAGCTAACTCCTGCCTAATTCCTTTAATAAATCTATTTTCATTTATAAGACTTACTTTGTATAATTATAATATTTAACTACTGAAATGATGGCGGTGTGTTTGATAGTAGTAGGTATAAATATAATATAATATTGTGTTTGCGATTACGATTTCGTTGTCCGCGGATGAATGCACGATGGCTTTGTGCGAATTCAATAACGTTGTCTAGAAGTCAGCGCGCTTTCAGTTCTCCCTTTTGATATTTCACTCTCGAGCAAATGTGGGATTTACGTTGCGAAATGAGAAAATAACTCAAAAAAGGATAGTCGGGAGTTGGGATAGTGATCCGTACGTAATGCGAGCATCACGTCATTTAAAATGAGCGCGCGCGGGTTCGGGAGTGAATAGCGTGAAATTTAATATGACCGCAGTCAAACCGGACAAGTACAATAAAAAGGAAATCGCATTCCATCTAGGTTTAACATTCATAGAATTGAAATCCAGATCCCGACTTGGTATTATGTCATCAACTTCGCATAATCCGTTTCTTTGCAAATTTTCATTTAATCAATAGAGACATATAGACAAGTACGGGCTTCATTAGGTTTGAACATGCGGTACTGCTTTTTTCTTATCGCAGTGATAGGAAACAATTTGTTAGATATGGTAATTTTGAATATCCACCATCTTTTACTAGTAGATCTGGTGCAGCTCAGGGGTCTACTTTAGGCCCCTTACTATTTGCCATTCTTATAAATAACCTCCCCAGAGTTTTATCCAATGCATCATGTCTCTTGTTTGCTGACGACGTCAAATTATTCTTTTCTGTCAAGGATGAGAGGCAAGCCTCTCTTCTTCAGACGTTGTCTTGGAATTTCGTTATATTTTAGGTCTAGAACTTAATAAATGTGCAATTATGAGATATGGACGTGCACATTCTCTCTATTGTTACGGATATTCCATTGGATCCGTCTTGTTGAAACGAGTGGAATCTATGGACGATTTGGGTATCACTTTTGATCCTCAACTCTCCTTTTGCAACCACATCAAGACAGTCTATGAAATTTCGTTTCGTCAAGTTAAATTTGTCTAGAGATATGCTAGATGGGTTATTCTTCAATTATTTATCTTCTCGTTTGTTTTTCAACTCGCTTGCGATAAGCAAGCTTGAATCTCAATGAATCAAATTACTTTCTAATGATTGAGAAAGTGCAAAAAGCATTTCTTCGTTTCTTATATAGGAAAGAGTATGGGTATTACCCGTATCTCTACCGTCCTCCCTTCATTTTGGGCATGTTTGGGTATAATTCCCCTGAACTTCGGAGAAACTTCTCATTAATTCGTTTTGCTCTCCAGCTTCTACGGGGTCATGCTCGTTGTTGCTGGAACAGTTGGGACTGTATGTCCCTAATTATTATGTGCGTGGTAGACATCATCATTTGATGGCTTTACCTCCTGATCGCACAGTTCTTAATTGAATAGCTCGAATGGAAATGGAATATTGGTGCTAGCTGTAGATGCAAGAAATTCATTACTTGGTATTTAATTATTTGATATTTTTACTTTATCTCCCATTATTATAATGCTTTAGTTTTTTTATGATTATGTATAAATGTATTTTTGTCTGTGCATACATATACATATGTATATATTTTTATTTTTCTCAACTCTCTGTATTTTTTCGACCATTGTGGCGCATTAGCCAGCAGCGTGGAGTAGTGGTGAATATTGAATTATTTCGTACTTGATGTTACGGGTTCGAGTCCCACTAAGTCTCGTTGTTGGCCAGACCTTGGTTTGTCGAGGTCGATCGTTTCTTATCAGAAACGAATTTTTCTGATTTTCATTGAAACGGTTCCTGTAAAAATTGGCATTTCCTTCCCAATTTTCTGTTGCAAACCTTTATTTATTGTTATATCTTAGGTTTCGCCATATTGCTCACCATATATGTACATATGTCTCTGTGGTTGTTTATCGAATATAAAAAATTCGTATTGTTGTTACGAATTTTTTATATTCGTATTGTTGTTACGAATTTTTTATATTCGTAACATGAAAGTCATTCATCGTTATTTATCGTATTCATACGATGTTTGTAATATCTGACCAAAGATGTCAGATATTGCTTAGATTTACATGTATCTATGTAATAATTATGTGGACTAGGAAGGCCTTAGCCTTAGCCTTAAGCCTTCATGGTATATTTGTATATATGTATGAACAAATAAATGAATTACGGACTCCTGTAATGCCATAATAGTCCAAACTTAAACTTAAATAATTAAAATAAATTGCAATTTTTTAAATTGTATTAATTATATAATAATTTGTAGTAAAATATTTGTGCTTTTATAACTGTGTTTTAAGTATATTAGATAATATTCAGTGCGTGATCACACAGTTATATAATTATATAATTATATAATATATACCAGGAAGGCCTTACAGGAAAATCCCAATGCGCCTTCCTGGCCAATTACAAATACAAATGCAGCATTTTTTATTATAATTCGTTGAATTGCGAGACACTGAAAAAACTCGCAAATTAACGAGACATCTATGAATTGTACATAAATTCTTATTGTACATCCATCAAATTTCAAATAGTGGTGACATAGTAGGTAGGAAGGATTTTTAGCCAATTTTTTTTTTCCGGGAACCGTTTCAACAATGAAATCAGAGAAAATTGGCAAACTCTGATAGGAAACGATCAACCTGGAGTCACAAATCCAGGTCTGACCAACAGCATACTCTGAAAAATTCATTTTCATTCAGGGATAGAACCCGGCACCTTCTTGACGGTAAGCAGAAGCTTAACGTCCGAGCTATGCTGCTGGCTAATGCATATCAACTGATCTTTGTACATATAATATAAAGTACTCATATTGGTCTGAATTTTTAAAATAAATAAATAAATCATAACAAACTTTCGACTTTAGTGGATACTGCCTCGCCCACATAGTCTGTTTTATAATTTTATACAGGTTTTAATGTCTATATAGAATTTTATTTAGACAATGAGAAAATTTACTTCTTTAATCCTCATGTACATATATATTTAAACGTCAGGTATAATCTACATCTGTATGTGTAAAAAAGTTTCGTTTGTCGGGATTTTAATATTGGAACTAAAATCTCGTAAGCGCTAGACTGAACGTGGGAAATTGGAAAAATAAAAAGAGGACGAAGCCCCCAATGTAAAGTGGGGCATTGAAAATTGCGTGATAAAGGAGCAAACTACCCATGGGAAATGTGCCAAGGATATAGAAGTGCATTTCGTAAACCAGGTGCTAAGGAATGGTATGAGGAAAACTTTCAATTTTTCCTTTAAATAACTCTCGCACCCAATACAAGTTTTTTTCGATCTAACTTTAGATGTTATCAAAAAGGCTTTCATTATATAGAACCCAAGGAAAATTCTATTCGCTTCATACGGAAAAAAATTGCGTGTGAATTTCGGTTTTGAATTAACCGTTTGAAAAATTGTTATATATTATTTTTTTGCATTTTTGGAAAAAATATATTATATTCATACGTTCATAATTAAATGAAAAATATGAAATGTCATAAATCAGGGGCGCACGACCGTCGGTTTGGGCGTGGAAATGTGTCCCGACCAGTCTACTGAATAACCGGGGGACAGTTGATAAAAGGGACACCCGGGAAAAAAAGATACCGGACAAAAAAAAAAGCGGGAAAAAGATGTGAAAAATGCCAACGGTCCGATACCGACGCTTAAAATTTCCAGATATCATCGGTCGAATTTTACCGCTACGTTACGGTTTATTTTTGTAGAATCGTTTGAATTTTCGACGATGCGAATCGCAAATAGCATTTTCGCAAATTGGATTTCGAAATTCATCAAATAAATATTCAAAAGCTGTGTTCCCCAACAACAAAATGTACGCTTAAATCAATAACAACGCTGATTTAATTCAAATGAAATCAATTAGTTTCGTTATAAATATTTAATTTGCATGATTTTTTCGTCAATTTTAAAATGTCGAATGTCGCAGGTAACAGCACTGGAAAAAAATATTCGTTATTTTTGACAAATCCAACTATGCAATACGGATGTCATCTTCACCTTTGATGTTGCCCAAAATTGAACGAAATGTCTGCAGGGCCTGAACGGGTGATCCCGTTGGAATGCCTTGCATTCTATAGTTTTTGCGTCGAAAAATGAAAAGCTTCGAATCGAATGGAAAAATCGCTATGGCTTTTCCTCGGCGCGTCTCCGTGTAATATCGCGAACTGAACGAACACCAGGTATTTTTCGTTGAAATTTAATATGTTACCATTTATTTTATGATACATAGATACATATATTCGATACGTGGATATACTCGGGGGAATTTTTTGTACATGGGTGCATTTCTGTTACATCAAAGTGATATGCATACTGAAATTGAATGCATCAAATTTGTTGAGGTCGGATTGAAAGTCAAATATGAAAGATTTCATTTAGATTTTTTAATCTAAAATTATCTGTTATCAATTCTTTGATAAGATTTTCAATTTATATGTGACAAATTACAAAAAGAAAATCGTTTTGAATTTCTAGTAAGTAGTAGTAGTGTTTGATTGATGCAAATGTTGATTTTTTTCTTCGAAGTTATTATATGATAGTATAAAAATAGGTATTTTTTAGAAGAAATAGACTATGAATAAGTAGTTAGACTATTAAAAATAATAGTTTTATCGTTTTTAATAAGGAAAAGTTAAGGTTTTCCACGGAATAAACTTTTGTTTTTGAACAATTCAAAATGGTGATTTTAAACTTATACCCATCTCAAATAAGTAGTATTAAATAAATAAATAAAAACCATGTAATTGATAAGAAGGACGCATTCGAAAATGTAGTGTTAAAATAAAAAGTTGATCGTTTAAAATGCTATATACATTTTTTAAGTGCATTTTTACACAATTTTTTTCCAGAATAACTCTGTGTTGGAATTTTAGCAACGTGAATTTCAGCAACTATATAATAAAAACATAGATAAAGTAAAAATGGCTAGAAAAGTTGGTATATTATCTAGATTAAGTAATATTTTAAGTAAAAAAAGTAAAATTTTAGTGTTTAATTCAATTGTCTTGTCACATGTGGTTTATTCTGCCACTGTGCTTAATTTGTTTAGTGGCCAAGATTTAGAAAAAATGCAAAAAATACAGAATAAAGCTATGAGAGGTATTTTGAATGTGAGTAGATTTAAGAGTATTGGAAGTATTTTAGATGAATTAGGATGGATGAGTATTAGAATTAGTCTAAATATTAGTACATTGTCTTTTGTTTATAAGTTAGATCATAAGTTATTACCTAAGTATTTTGATGATTATATAATAAGGAATAGAGATAAACATAGTTTTTATACTAGAAATAAGGACAGACTAGTTGTTAGTAGATTAAGAAAGATTAAGACGGCTGGGGTGTTTTTCACAGGGGTGTGCTCATGTATAATGCTCTCCCTGAGTGCATCAGGTCTGCTAAGAACATGGATGCATTCCTGCGAGGTGCGAAGAGACATCTCCGTGAGGGACAGTACATATATGTAAGTTAATTATAAATTTTAGAGCTAAGTATAATAATTAAGATGTATTTTTAAATTAGCTTGATAGCTAAAATATATATAAATAAATAAATAAAATAACTGAAAAAACATTCAAGTTAATAAACACGACATATTGGTGATATCATATGTATTATACTCGTATATGTATGAATACGTGTTGCGGTGCAGTGGTGTGCTTTTCCGGTGCGCCACGTGTTTGTGTCGTACTTTTCATTTAGAATTTTCGCCGCCATTAATTTTACACGGCCGCAGCTTAACTCCAGTGGCGCGCGAATAAAGGAGAGTTGTGTACGCGCGCAATTTGTCACTTTTAATACAATGATACATTACAAAACAGTTTCGGGGCGAGTCCAGGGGCGTGCGCCCCTTCTCTCCCGGCCGCCCCCCTTTTACCGAAACCGCATAAAAGGCGGACGCCCCCGCGCCCCTCTAACAATGCCAACGGCAAATTGGATCAGAAATTAATTTGGGAGAGGCCAGCCCTGCGAAAAGACGCGCGTTCCCTCAAAGAGGACATTGTTAAAAATCTGGGTATACATGTGAGATCTGGCGAATTTCCTTTTTGGTGATGAATTTTCACACTTGTGCATACCTTTTATTTTATGCCTTGTATTCTGTTCTTGTCCAGTATGATATTGATTAACCAGGAGAATTAAAAGTGGAAACGCAATTTATTTTTTTGCGTATTATAAAACTTGAAAACCACTAGGTCGAAAATTCGGATGTGGTCAACCCATGACTTAAAAAAATTGATCGATAATGCGGTTTAGGAGATAATTTAATCAAAAAATTCAAAAAAAGAGGACACCTATGTATTTTTAAGGGGAAGTGCCACTTACTATCCCACTGGTAAACTGAAAGTTTTGTAAAAAGCTTGTCCTATCGATAAACATTTAAGTAACTGATATCAAGATTCAGTTCAATAGAACTGACAGTATTAAAAAAATCTCCAAAATACACATACAAACATACTAGCATACTAATACATATACATTTTTTTTCTAGACCATGAAAGCGTGATCAGTGATCGATTCTGAGTTCAAATCAGTATCGGGTTCAATGTCTTGAGTTCGAAATTTCGCATGATCACAAAACTACATCTATTGTTACTATGTACATACATAGATAAAGTAAGAAAGCATGATAATAACGTAAATTAAAGAACAAAAATAATAGGAAAAATTCTGATCAGACCATCTCACGATTTTATCCATGTATTTGAGGAAAATAAGATGGATAAAAAACAAAATTCTATAATCAAAACATTATTAAAAAGTAACTAACCAGTGAAAAAGCAATTTTTCTTGAAATCACTTAATAATTTGTTGCCGAAGATTTGCTAGAATTTACACGAATTAGGCAAAATCAAAATCAAGATTTTTAGATTTTAGATTTTTAAAGATTTTTATAAAGCTTTATAACCTTTATAAAGCTTTATTAGAAAATATTTTTTTATAATATGATATTTATTTTAAAACCCAAAATATTTATCATAGCAATTATTCCATATCCAAAGTTACAATCCATAGGAGCCACTTCTTTTAATATACATAGTTTTTCCAATTGACTGATAACACTGATATTTTTCTATTTTAGTACAGCTGATTTATTAACATACATACATACAGTTAACATACAGATCCTTAAACTCAACCCTACACCCTTAAAAAAAAACGATTATGAAACTTCCCCTTAAAGTTATTGTATTTTTCGGCAAATTCAAGATTTCTCTGAGTATATAAAATACATTGTATTTTAATAGCATGAATTATTCTAAATTTAAATTGATACTTATGTTTATAATTCTGGATGAGTAATATGATGTGCTTAAATTAAATATATATAAAGGTAAAAACTACAGAAGCGTTGTATGCATAGAGATATGTACTTACCAATCGCCTCGGGTAACGTTTTGTGCGTCCCAAAACTTCAGAAAGTATTTTTTTTATTTTCGTCCACTAATGGATTTTTTACATTTGCGAAATATACGCGCTGCGAAAAAATAAAATTAAAAGGGGAAACAACACTCGGAGCAAATTAAAAAATTCATCGTCGAAATCGTCCTTCGTGAACTAAGAACACGAAATTTTGCAACCCTGCATAACTTTTCTGGAATCGAATGACATACATATATAAATGAAGAAAAAAGTCGTTTTTTTTTTTTTAAATAAGCTTATGTTCTACTGTATGTATATTACATATATAGGTATAATACTGGAGTGCGGTTAGAATGATTAATATGTATTGCGGTGTTATTCAGGCCGTTGCGTTGCCGAAACGGTAACGGTTGACTGAGTACTTCACAGTGAGCTTTATGAGTTTAGTTTTGAGATTTGGGTGCAGACAGTTAAAATATAGCACTTTCTCCTACCTACGCGTTCATATGCGAAAACACACACGCATTAATATATTCGTTGTTAAATATTTACCGAATTTAGACATCGGAACGTTCTTATCTCCGTGTGCTCTCGCCTTCTTCTCCAAATCGTGCCATTATGCAAAGGATGGCACCGAATCTATTGTTATATTATAGAAGAATATCTTGGCTAATATATAATAAAATATTTATTTATTTATTATTTTCATAATAATAATAAAAACAATATGACCAATGTGACCTGACAGGTTGCCCCAAAGTGTCACACCAATCTTACAAAAGAAGAAAATAACAAAGAAAAAAACAATAAAAATTACCAATCATTCATCTCATTCAAATAGACTTGTGTTGAATCTCATGAAACTGACCAGCTCATCAACATGACAATTGAACAGGTCTAAATGTTCATCTATCACATTGAGGAACCGGAAAGCCTTCACAAGAGACGAGTTATTGAAAGCAGACGTTTTCGCAGGAATAAGTTGGAAAAGTAAATGATGACGAAAAGCTCTACCACATTCAGGTGCCGAAAATTTAAATTCAAATAAAATCGAAAGGTTGTCAATTATTCCCTTTAATACTCGAAAGAAATGTTTGGGAATGGCAATAATTCTTCTTGAAGATAATGAGTCAAAGCCTAGCATACCTTGTAAAAAAGCAGTGGGAAATAAATAGGGGTAATATTTATATTTCCTCATATATAAAGGCATCTAAGAAACTTTTTTTGAACTCTTTCTATCAAGACAGAGAATTTAATTTCAGTGGGACTCCAAATTACAGACTCAAACTCTAATATGCTCCGGACGAGCGAACAATAAAGCAAAACCATTATACATACTTGGATCTTGGAAGTAGTGAGCATTGCGCAAAATAAATCCAAGCATTTTGGTAGCCCTACAGCACATATCTGAAATATGAGTCGAACATTTGAAGTCAATCGTAAAAAGTATTCCAAGATCAACAGTTGAGTCAGTTCGCGTTAAATGATAGTTCCGAAGGCTATAAGCGAACTCAATAGGGGAAAGAGACCTTGAGAAAGAAATAACATGGCATTTAATCAAGCTGAATGGTAGATTATATATTCTACGAGGTGATACGTCTAACACTTGGGACTGTATGTTCCTAATAATTATGTGCGTGGTAGACATCATCACTTGATGGTTGTACTTTCAGATCCCACAGTTCTTTATCGAATGGCTCATATTCCAAGAGCTATCCAACTTCTGAATGAAATCGCTCCTGCTGAGCCTGAATGTGATATTTTCCATCTCAATGTCCGTAGGTTATCGGAGATTATTTTAACCTATTTGTCTGGTAGCCTGCGCTCATCATTATTTTCATAATTGAATGTAATGTATGTCAATGACAATTAATTACAAACAATGCAGCATTTTATTAGTACATAAATCAAGGTATTTGCAGAAGCTGAAGAACACGTTATAACAATTAATTAATTAATTAATTATATAATTATTCCATTGAGACATCTATGGATTTAGATTTTGTTCATATAATTTTTACAAATTATACACACAATAAATACAGAAGATTTGTGACAACAGGAAATATGATTTTTTGCCAATTTTGAGGAAACGTTTCAATAATGATCAAATAAAATCGGCAAACTCTGATAAGAAACGATCGATTTGGAGTCACAAAAAACCCAAAATCTAACCAGCAGTATGGCGGATCGAACCCACTGATCACTTGGTGCTAAACATACACGCTACCATTAAGCCAGACTGCTGGATATGATTTTTAAACCCGATAATAGATGTTTTAAGTTAATATTTTATTCAATGCGTTGCATTTGAAATCGATTGATTTTAAAGGTTAAATCAACACTTTTATTAATAGTAAAAATGTGTAAGAAACGAATATCATCTATGGATTTTGATTAAAGAAACAGTTCCTATGTTATAATATGCCACATTTTGCAAGTTTGAGGTGAGTCTTCTGGATCGATGCATACTGTAGTATGTCTTTAAAATGGAATAAGGGTAATTTTTGGCTTCATCAGTCTGAAGGTATCTTACGCATTCAAGATAGATGGCCTTGTCCCATGACGCAGTTCCGGGGCGGGAAATAGAACCGGAAGTAGCGGTCACCGGAAACCTTAATAATTCATGCAGCTCGAATAGTTTCTCCCGGAACACGTATCACGTGTCAATTACTCGTTCCAAGCGCATATACCCACGCGTTTTAAATTTTGAAAATTTTGATAAATATATAAAGCTCCTAAACCACTCGAATAAGCTCCTAAACCACTGAACTGATTACGATGGAACTTTCAGAATTTGTTGTATGCATGTCCGGGAAGATTACTGTGAAAAAATATCACCCAAAAACGGAAACGGGAAAAACGGGAATGAGTTTCTTTGCAACGCAAAAATTTCAATTATTTTCATGTCGCGACCTACGTTGTTAGGTAAAATAAACAAACAATTGAATTATTTCGCTGTCTGCGTTTTTCCGACAAATGGGAACGGTAACTAGAACGGGAACGAAAACGGGAACGGGAACGGGAACGAGAACGGAAACGGGAATTGCATACGTTATAGTGGCATTGCAACGCATGCCGGGTTCAGCTAGTACTTGAATAAAAAAGTCAAATATTTAGTATTTTTTTTTTATTATTTTGACTTAAGAAAAAAACTATAGCTACGCACGTGTCATGAAAAATCATGAGAATTCTCTATTCAATTGATATTTCAAAATATATAATTCTATCGAAGAATTGTGTGCGCACTTTAATAAAAGAATGAACCATTTCAGCCAAAGGGTAGTGCATATCGATTGTCATTCCTGGTCTAATTTTAGATACCTAACGAGAATGTCAGATCCAGAACACAAACAGCCGAGATTCAGACAAGTGATAGGATACAATTGGAAGCGAACAGGGGTTAAAATTATTTTTATTATTTCAATAAAATGTTATTTAACTTATGTAGATTGTATTATAAATAGATTTCAGAAGGGTTTGGAGCCTTTTGAAAGTTTTTTCTAACAAAATTCATCCACTCGTGTAACGTTGACCATTTATTATTTGTGTAAAATTGATATTTACTTTATTTATGTACAATTAATATTTGCTTAAACTATTCATACTTGCAAAATATCAATACATGAAGTTTTGCAATCGTGAGGTAGTTCAACCTGCTTATATTTGACTATTTTTTGTACGAATATGTTTATACATACATACATATATACGTATGCATATGTACATATATTTATTTTTTCTCATCTCTGTATATTTTCGGCTATGTTGACGCATTTGGGACTCCTGTAATGTCACAACAGTCCAAACATAAACATAAATAAATACGTTTAACTATACATAGATTGGTCAAAAATAAATGGAACTGGAATTTAAATTAAAACGACTTGGCATTTTCTCAAAATCATACTCAATATTGATCCTTGATTACGTTTTAATCCTTTTTTCACGTTTTTACATACCTCTTTTGCATTTCACATGAAAACGATCGGATAAGAACCCAAATTTTGTCAGACTAATAAAATCGAAATCAATCAGTGGCCAATAAAAATAAAAATCAATTCTACCTAGCGCTATATGCACGAACAATGTTGTATCTTGACCAAAATGCAACGCGTAGAGGGGGGGGGGGGGTAGGTGAATGCAATAGCATGTAGATTCTACGCAAGTCTCATCTAATATATAATTTCGAAAGAGACTTTGAATATATGTAACCTTGGTTGGTTGGTTCGTAGACAACACATTCAATTTATTTTTTTTTCGATTCATAGGCGCCGATTCGATTCTTTGCGATTCAAAGGATTCAAAGTCCCCGGGGGCGAAGACGCCGGGGATGCAGGCGCCGGATTCTGGTATACATATAATTTCGAAAGAGACAGTATATACATATTTGTTTATTCGTGACAGTCAATTTAATAAAAAAAAACCGTGTATTCAAATAAATTTAATAAAACGTTTACTATTAGATTAGCCATTTTTAAGCGGTTTATATTACAAATACCGAGCGAAACCGGTATTTGTATAAAACCACTAGTACTAAATAAAAGTATTACATACTGTAATACTTTTAAATAAAAAAAATAATCAAAAGAGTCAATTGATTTTTCACAAATCCGACTCCAACTCTTATTGCTTGAAATACTCCAACCTGATTTTTTCCAATATATGTATGTATGTACATATGTACATAAATTTTTTTTTTTTTTTCAAAAGTTGGTTTTTGTAATAGACCTAATTTTTGCAAACCTCTTTTAAATTTCACTTACGATAACAATTCTGAAAAAAATTTGCGTCTTATCCGATCGTTTTCATACTTTGCCATATTGCTCATTTTGGTCATCAATATAAGTAAATGTATCCTCCGCCATTACGATGGTGAAAAAATATCGTATTAGACGTGTTTGAAAATTCTCCTACGAAAAAGTGCTTGACGTTTATCCAGCGTTTGTTTAGACTATTCTCACTTTTCACCATGTCAGATTTCAATTGTTTAAACGCCTATAACTTTTTCTTTTTTCACTCTATATTTTATAAAATTTGCTTAATGTATAAATAAACATTTCCCACCGGTTGCAGACATCGGAAAGTTATGCATTATTTATTTAATAGTTTTGGACCATTGTGGCATTACAGGAAGAACCTAATGCGCCACAATGGCCTACATTTGAAAAAGATATAAAAACATGATATAAAAAACAAGTAAACTGTAAATAAAGGAAAAAAGCAAAAGCAGAAAACATGGTAAAATAAAATAATAAAAAAAAGTAACAAAAGGAAAATAATACATCATTCAGAGAGAAAAAAAAAATAACAAAAGTGTAAAAATTAAAAATAAAATCCATAAATCCCATTCTTTGTTTACACTGAACAAAATTAAAATAGTATATAAAAATATACAAAGGAGAAAGAAAAAGTAAAATAAAATAAAACAAAATATGAATAAAAAATAAAATCACAGCGAGGCCCAAATGGAAGAGAGTAGATTAAGATTCCACTCATTCATCACATTCAAATTAAGAAAGTAATGATGAGCGCAGGTTACCAGATAAATATGTTAAGATAATATCCGATAATCTACGCTCCCCAAGGTGGAAAATATCACATTCAGGGACAGCAGCAACGATTTCATTTTCAGCAATTTGCGACACCTCATACGTATTATATAATATGTATGAGGTGTCCGTATATACATAATACGGACGCCGAGTAGTTTTTGGCACGTTTCAAATTCAAAAAGCGAAACTTTAAAATGGCGAATTAGTGGACGCGGAGAGTTTCGACATACGGACACATCCGGTGGCCCGCCAAATCCTTATTCGTATGCGGCCCGAGTTTGCGGCCTCGAGACCGGACGCTCGCTTCCACTGTTCCGGTTCCGGGAGTCCGGATTTGGAGTCCGGTCGTCGGCCATTTTTCCATACGGCAAGCCAGCCGCTTCATTAAAACTTGAAACGAAACAGGAAACGCGCTCGAAGCCCGCGGCTCGCACGACTTGACCAAACCCGGCAAATTTTAAACTTCGATCGTGTCCCACACCCAAATTTTGCTCAAACTTTTCGATTGGATTGGATTTCGTAATTTATGTATATATATGTACTCGTATGCTAAGTTGTGAATTTGCGTATATCGTCCTGCTCAATAACTGATGTGAAGTCGTGGCTTTTAAGCCCCAATCGGAGTCGTTAAAAACCGAGCGTCACGACTACTATTTTGTATTTATTTATTTTTACGTTTTATTTATTGAAAAATCAACAGGCCTCAGGTGTAGAAGTTCATAAAAATAAAGAATAAATATAAAAAAAAACATCTGAGCCCAATTCTACTTTTACAAAATACATAATATATTATTTATTTTATTTTTTAAATATATACCAGGAAAGCCTTACAGGTAACCCCAATGCGCCTTCCTGGCCAATTACAAACATTGCAGCATTTTTATTATTATTATACAAGTCGCTGAATTACGAGACCCTGAAAAACTCGCAAATTAACGAGACATCTATGAATTGTACATACATTTTATTGTACATTAATCAATCTCAAATAGTGGTGATATAGTAGGTAGGAAGGATATTTAGTCAATTTTACCGGGAACCGTTTCAAAAATGAAATCAGAAAAAATTGGCAAACTCTGATAGGAAACGATCGACCTGGAGTCACAAATATCCAGGTCTGACCAGCAGCACTACAGATATTCTTTTCAATTGAGGTCAGCTCTTGGGATCGAACCTGGCGCCTCTCGACGCTAAGCAGAAGATTAATGACCGAGCTGTGCTGCTGGCTAATACATCTATCTAGTACATATAGACAAACAAATGAAAAAGAAAAGAATAAAAAGTAAAATATGACTTAATAGGACAATGCATAATAAATAATATAAAAGTGATATAATATAATTGGATGAAGGATATATAATAGAAATAGAAATATAATAGACTCTCCTTATGGCAGTCCTGAATTGATGTAAGGAAATACCGAATAGATCAACCTTATTCAGCTCTCCGTTAAACATGTGATAAACACTCTGTAGATAGGAATATTTTAGAGGATTGGTTTTGAAAGGATTAAGTGAAAAGAGTGCAACGTGTCTAGAATGCCTAACTGGGATGCTGAAACCAACCTTACTCAGTAAATCGGAATAATCGAGGAAACCATTTAGGAGCTTAAAAAAGAATGTAGCATCAGTGAGTTGTCGCCTGACAGAAAGAATGTTAATGGATAGGATTTTTAATTTAGGCAGTTACTCAACTACTAATAACCATACCGGGGGCGTCATTTAAGCATTTCCTAGAGAGGGGGCAAAAATGTTGACTAGTAAGGAATTACTTTCTAGGGGGGGGGGGGTGTATTATATAAAAAAAATGAGTGTATATGAATTTTAACTATTTATTTTAATCATTTTTTTAGAAATAGAAAGGTAATCCTATTCAACAATTTGTTTCGTGGGATAGACGAGTTTTAAAAATATCTTTCAAATCAAGACAAACAACAACACAAAATATATTTGCCTTTTATATATACCTTTATTCGATTAGCGAGAGACCATAACCTTGATATTTTTGATAATACGCATGAGAAAGCAAGGCGAACAATAGTTGTCATTTTTTGAATAATCTTTTTTACTGTGAAATTTATTACTCACATTTAATTATTGTTTAATTTCTCTTTTTTTTCTTATTTTTTTCTTAATTTCCAAATTTTATGTATGACTATTGACTACGTGTATGTTTACCCTTTAGTTTATTACTACCAGCGGAAACCTATAATTGGTCTTTTGTAATGTATTGGTTTTGTGAGTATCTAAGTTTCTAAATTTCTTTTCTTATCAGCATTTTTGTAAACTTTCATAATTTTTTGTAAATTTTCTTTAGTATATCAATTAAGCTTTGTAATTAAAGTAAAATGTAAGCTTTTTAGTAAACGCTTGATGATTTTATTTCTTTCACAAATACGATCATAAATTTTATTCATCCATTTATACCTATTTATCCTACATCTCCAAAAAAAAATTACGTAGATTATGTTAATTTTACTATTATATAACACTTTGACCAGACTGCAATTAAAATAAAAATTAATTTTAATTTATTCATATAGCCCTTTTTACAAACCTCCTTTACGTTTCATTTACAAATCTCTTTTATGTTTCACTTACGATTATTAAATCTGAAATGGAAATTTGAAAAATCTTATTAAAAAAATCTATTCTTTGCCTAGCTATTATATATTTTACTGTACTATCAACTCGAAATTTTATACTTAAAATTCAAGCGGAATAAACTGAAAGCACATTAAATTTCACCATAGTTTCCAAGAGATTTATTTAATGTGAAGCTATAAATAAAGTATCCGACACCGCATGTATGTACATACATACATACATATGTACATACATATATTCAAGCATCAATAAACACCAATCATAAAACACAAGTATATTAAAACAACCGACCCATTCCAAGCTTCACAACTAAAACAAATAGTCACGACTGAAAATTTAACAAGCTCCAACACCACTGAAAATTTTAAACCAAACGACAATTCGATGGTAGAACCAGGCATTTGTACACAACACCAGGGCTGTGGAGTTGTTAAAAACACACTACTCTGACTGTGATTTTAAAAATACTAAGTTACCAAATTGATTTTTTCCCTTTTATTTCTGTATGTGTCCATTCCCAGATACCTTAAAATTTATTTACATATATACAGTCCTATATAATTTCACCAACCCATACAACAAATGGTGGTGCATATACATATTATATGCATAGTAAATCACTAACTTTAATTTTTTGTTCATCACTGTTTTGATTTGGAACAGTGATACTGATGAATTTGGAACAAATATGCATACTATATCATGTAATGACGAGATACCCTCGTTGCAAAAATATATCTAAGAGGTTTTTTGATTTTTAAATGCTTTTTATTATTACTAAATTATGTACACAACACATTTTATATCTATTAATAGCTACTGATCTACTCATCATTTTTTATTTTATTTTATTATAGTACCATATTATTATAATGTTATATTATTATAGTACTATATTATTATAATAGGAAAAATAGCTCAAAAACCTATTTTCAATTCTTATTAATGCTTATAATACATTTTATACATAATATTAACTAAAGACTCGACGATCTAGAGTAGAAGTCGATGATCTAGAGTAGATTGTGTTTAGGAAATCTGTGTTTATACCTGGAGGTATAAAAATTTTATTGTAATCACCGAAACCTCACAAGTGTGTTAGTATGGTTCAGGGGCGTCATTTGGGGAGGGGGCTGGGGGTGGTCAGCCACTCCCTCTAGATTTTAACGGGACTATCCACTTTGCTTAATGTATTATTATGAATTTAAATTAAAATACTAAACCAACAAAAATAAAATATTGAAATTCTTTAGAACACTGTCAGGTATAAACACGTCGCTTTTTCCTAGAAAAAAATAGAGACTCCCAAATATATTTTGTGTTGTTGTTTGTCTTGATTTGAAAGCTATTTGTAAAACTCGTTTATCCCACGAAACAAACTGTTGAATAGGATTACATTTCTATTTCTAAAAAAATGATTAAAAGAAATAGTAAAAATTCATACACACTCATTTTTTTAATATAATACACCCCCCCTCCTAGAAAGTAATTCCTTACTGGTCAAAATTTTTACCCCCCCCCCCCCCCCTAGGAAAAGCTTAAATGACGCCCCTGGTATGGTTATTAGTAATTGAGTGACTGCCTACAAGTTCGTTAGTAAAATTTACATAAATTTTAAGTAAAACTTATAAATGCATCATCTTCTATTGAGGATCTTGGTGTAATACTTAATATTAAACTCGATTTCTTTGAACATATTTCCTTCATTACTAATAGAGCATGTACATCTCTTGGATTCCTACTCCGCCCAGCAATACCCTTTAATGATACTTATGTACTTAAATTACTTTATTTGTCCCTTGTAAGGTCTCACCTTGAATTTGTTCCCGATATTTTAAAAATCCTATCCATTGACAATCTATCTGTCAGGCGACGACTCACTGATGCTACATTCTTTTTTAAGCTCCTGAATGGTTTTCTGTATTGTTCCGATTTACTGAGTAAGGTTGGTTTCAGGATCCCAGCTAAGCATTCTAGATACGTTACACTCTTTTCACTTAATTTTTTTAAAACCAATTCCCTTGGCTTGTGAGATAGGAGTGAAAGTCGCACATTAGTGGTTGAGGTACATAGTATATGTAATTTATTGTTCTCGAATCGGTCGCCTGCCAGCTCGAAATGAAGCAAGGACCAAAACCACCTAATATTTATACCAAAGCGTGTACAATTCAGAGAGAGATCATTGGTCGATGGGTCGCGAGATCTTATTGGCTGATGTATACAGCTTGCTCATTCGTCGAGGCCTTTTTGACGCGAAAGCGTGATTGGGCGATTAGTGATGATAAATAAAATAAAAATAATTTAAAAATCCTATCGTTTAACAATCTTTCTGTCAGGCGACGATTCACTGATGCTACATTATTTTTTAAGCTCCTAAATGGTTTCCTTGATTGTCCTGAGATTTACTGAGTAAGGTTGATTTCAGGATCCAGTGCAGTATTCTAGACAGGTTGCACTCTTTTCACTTTATCCTCTTAAAACCAATTCCCTAAAATATTCCTATTTAGAGCGTGTTTATCGTATGCTTAACGGGGAACTGGATGGGGTTGATCTATTCGGTATTTCCTTACATCAATTCAGGACCGCCATCAGAAGAGTCTTGATTAATTGATCTATTGTTATTTCTATTTCTATTATATATTCTTTATAAAAATTATATAACACAAACAATATATTTTATCATCAGAATGTAGTGCGGTATTATATATGTACATATATATAAAATATTTTTTTTATTATTGTTATTGGACGTGTCGGGTTGCACTGTTGGAGGCTTTCGAGCAAGTTGGCCGACGAAAACTTTGGTAGAGATAGCCTTGTTTTATCCGACTGCAACCGCTGATGGTTCCCGACTCGAACAAAGTTATCTATCGCCTGTTTCGGACGCGAAGATCCTTCGGGAAGCCGGCAAATCCTCAAACTCCTATGCCTGCAACCTGATCCTTGGCGGTGGCTCAACGGAACACCCGTAAGTGCCAAGACGGGGGTCAAACCATCCGATCTCTCCTCCGTATGTAGTATGTATTTTGTATTCGATCGAACGTATCACATTCTATCTGCTATGAACTGATATAAAACTACGTATATTCGTAAAAGTAACAGCGAAGGTCGCAGTATGACGCTTTTAAAATCGCTATCAATCCAGATATACATATCTCGCATAGCAATAATGACACTTTGTAACAATGACGTTAGTTATCCTTGCGAATTACGATCAGTTGCTTCAAATCTATGCGGAAAATGTATGAAATTGTGTATATAATTATATACATAGCCATCAGTATGGCTTAACGGTAGCGTGTGTGTTTAGCACCAAGTGATCAGTGGATTCGATCCGCCATACTGCTGGTTAGATTTGGGGGTATTTGTGACGCCAAATCGACCGTTTCTCATCAGAGTTTGTCAATTTTAACTGATCATTGTTGAAATGGTTCCTGAAAATTAGCAAAAAATCATCTTTCCTGTTGTCACAAATCTTCTGTATTTATTGTGTTTATAATTTGTAAAAATTATGTACAAAATCTAAATCCATAGATACATATGTCGATGGATTAATTATGTAATTAATTAAATAATTAATTGTTATTTCGTGTTCTTCAGCTTCTGGAAATACAGTGATTTATGTAATAATAAAATGGTGCATTGTTTATAATTAATTATCCAGGAAGGCGCATTGGGGTCTGCCTGTCAAGCCTTTCTGGTATATACGTATGTAAAAAAATTAAATATAAAAACGGACGCGATGTGGGTATGTTTATGACAGACGCGTGGAGACACAGCCAGTCAGAGTCACAGAGGGGCACAGCCAATCAGAGTCAAGTGGTCGAGGAGAAGCGGGGAAACGGGGTGGTGGGGAAGTGGGAGGTGTGAAGAGTCTGACATGTGCGACGTCAGGCCGAGCGATGGGAGCGTATACACATCCATGGAGATACATTCGAACGGGTGAACAGGTGGGATCGGTGAGCGTGTAATGCGTGCACTCAACTTCTTACGATTAATACGTGTGCGTGCCTATAAATTACCTTACATTATATTTATATATATAACATATTACTTTATTCGGTCTCCGTGACGAGCCGGAATGTTAAATTACCGAAAACGCAAATATCGGAAGGCAAAGATCGAACATCGAAAGATCTTAAGTCGAAAGATAAAAAAAGGGTGCATGGTAAACGGTACATACTCACTTAATTTGCGCGAGCAGGATACAACAGGAACAAGAGGAACAGGCGTTTCCTCCCGTATTAATGTGCGCGCGCAGAATACGTGAGGAAAAGCCTGTTCCTCTTGTTCCTGTTGTACCCTGCTCGCGCAAATTAAGTGAGTATGTACCGTTTACCATGCACCCTTTTTTTTGATCTTTCGACCTAAGATCTTTCGATTTTCGATCTTTGCCTTCCGATATTTGCGTTTTCGGTAATTTAACATTCCGGCTCGTCACGTAGACCCAACTTTATTTTAATTCGTGTATCAATTCCTTTCCGATACCACCCATTAAAATCGACGGGCACAACACTAGTGTATAATAGTTACGTAAATGAACATAATAAGTGAAACTACTGTTAATTACAATGATGCTTATAAAGCACATTGATCAAATGAATGAATCTTTGCAAGACTATGTATTTTTTCACATATTTATGTATATTTAGAAATTCAAATAATTTAATGATTTGAATTGTGATTGGGTTTTGTTAAAATTAATTATATGATCGGTATGTAGTTTGTTATTTAATTTTTCGGGCCAATATGAGAGGTAACCTACATATTTAAAATGCATGTGGTATGAAATAGCTCGAAGCGATTTTAAAATATGTTTGATTTAAACGTTTAATCGCGAAAATATTATTTTATATGGAGTGGATTAAATAAATATTTAGTTTTCACTCAAATTTTGCAGAACTTCTACCTTCATTTTAAAATGATGCTATTTTCAAACGAACTTTCATTTATATGGATTTTTAGTTCAATAGAACTAACGGTGTTCAAAAATCCCCAAAACATATACACACACACACACACACACACACACACACATTTTTTCTAGATCATGAATCAGTCAAAATCTTAAGTTTGAATTTTCGCATGATCACAAAACTTATTATATTGTTACTACATACGTACATACACATATAAAGTAAAAATAATAACTTAAGCGATAACAATTGGACATCTTAATATGCAAATGCATCAAATTTCTAAATCTTGACACAAGATTAGTGTCAACAATATTTTTTTATTGATAAAATGTATTGGAAATTAAATGGAAAATGGAAAATGGAACATTTATCATATACTAACTGAACCTGGCATGCGTTGTAATGCCACAATAACGCATGCAATTGCCTTTCCCGGTCCCGTTCTCGTTCCCGTTCTCGTTCCCGTTCTCGTTCCCATTCCCATTTGTCGGAAAAACGCAGGCAGCGAACATATTTGAAATAATTCAATTGTTTGTTTATTTTACCCTAATAATGCAGGTCGCGACGCGAAAACATTTGAAATTATTGCGTTGCAATGCCACTCATTTCCGTTTTTCCCGTTTCTATTCCGGTTTTGGGTGATTTTTTTCACAGTAATCTTCCCGGACATGTATAAAACAAATCCTGAAAGTGCCATCGTAATCGGTTGAGTAGTTTAGTAGCCTATACGAGACAGACAGACAGACAAACAGACATTCAATTTTATTTTATTTTTATATTTTTACATACATATATACTTAACAGGTAAACCCCAAATGCGCCTTCCCGGTCCACATAATTATTACATAGATACATGTAAATCTAAACAATATCTGACATCTATGTATGGTCAGATATTACAAACATCGTATTAATACGATAAATAACGATGAATAACTTTCATGTAACAATACGAATTTTATATTCGATAAACAACCACAGAGATATCTATGGTGAGCAATATGGCGAAACCTAAGATATAACAATAACTAAAGGTTCGCAACAGAAAATTGGGAATGAAACGCCAATTTTACAGGAATCGTTTCAAGGAAAATCAGAAAAGTTGGCAAATTCTGATAAGAAACGATCGACCTTGACAAACCAAGGTCTGGCCAATAGCGGGACTTAGCGGGAATCGTTTCCTTGACTATACAATGGCGATTCAATCTTTCGCGTCGGTCAAATCGTAATTACAAATATTACTATTAAGAGGTTTTTTCCCATTTTTTTTCATAGTAAGCTTTCCGGACATGCATACAACAAATCCTGAAAGCTCCATCGTAATCGATGAGTGTTTTAGGATCCTATACGAGACAGACAGACAAACAGACATTCAATTTTATATATATAGATATATATTTTCAGTTATTAACAGGCTCATGTAATTTTTTTTCATCTCTACAATATTTAGCCGTCAGTCAACAAACAAGCGAATTGCAATTAATGCAATTCGGTGCAAATTCCCGATTTTCATTTTAACATTTCCATTTTATAAATTGCTAAAGTGTGTAGAGCGCATCTATGTATGTATGTACCTAGTCGGCAAACAGTCGGTAGTCAATATTGACCGACCGATGTGTTTTTAAGTTGAACAAAATTGAATTAAAATAAAGTTAGCCACTGCCGGATCGACTCCACAAAGGCAGTCGAGAATAATCTCGTAAAACACCCGAAGAATTCTATGAGAGGGGGGGGGGGACAAGAGAGGGAAGTTCGACGGGAGCGGGAGGGTTAATATTGGGATGTGGCGTACTTTATGCAAATATTGAGCCAATTTCAGACAAGAAGTTTGTTTGTTCGGCGGCGGGGAAGGGCCGAGCCCTTTGACACCGACCCATCCCATATTGGTACCCGTTCTGGATGTCATTATCCCAGGGCTGGCCGCCAAACAACCAACTCAAACGTCATTAACGCCGCTCAACTCCTCATCAATTGAACGTTTTCACGGTCGTGATTTGACCCACTCGACATGGCGACCCCTTTTCCCGGTCACGGCATGTCCTCGATTATTATTAAGGTGTCGGAGGTCCTCGTCGTTCGATATGAGTGTGTGATTTCGTGCGGGTTATGGTCGTTTAACACGTGATGGTGTGGTCTGTGGATTTTTTTGGTCCATATTCAATCGGAATGTGATTTGAGTGCGATTTGCGTGTTTTATATACAATTTTAGGCGTCAAATTTCATTAAAAGACCACTGAAAAGTCAATGAATGCAATTAATAATTTTATTGAATACATGAATGAAATTTCGTCAATATGATTATGGTCGTCAACGTAGATGTTTATTCATTTACATATACATTTTACATGTGGTAAACATTTTACAATCAAGTCCGCCAGGTCTGATCAGCAGAAACTAGTGGGATATGAACCCTTAACTATGTACTTTGTTCAAAGTATTACATAGCCAGCAGCATAGCTCGGACGTTAAGCTTCTGCTTACCGTCAAGAAGGTGCCGGGTTCTATCCCTGAATGAAAATGAATTTTTCAGAGTATGCTGTTGGTCAGACCTGGATTTGTGACTCCAGGTTGATCGTTTTCTATCAGAGTTTGCCAATTTTCTCTGATTTCATTGTTGAAACGGTTCCCGGAAAAAAAAATTGGCTAAAAATCCTTCCTACCTACTATGTCACCACTATTTGAAAAATTTGATTGATGTACAATAAAAAATTATGTACAATTCATAGATGTCTCGTTAATTTGCGAGTTTTTTCAGTGTCTCGCAATTCAACGACTTATAATAAAAATGCTGTATTTGTATTTGTAATTGGCCAGGAAGGCGCATTGGGATTTACCTGTAAGGCCTACCTGGTATATATGTAAAATAAAAATAAAATAAAATAAAATATGTGCTAACCACTAGTCTATTCTTTTGCACATACGTTTTTTCGGGTTTGGATGAAAAGCTTTCCTACCTGTTACGACATTACATCGTCATCGTCATCGCCCAGTCTTGCAAATATGTATTCAAATATCGCACTCCGTATCCACTTATTGTTAATACGATACTATTAATTATTATTACTAGCCTCTTCTTACTCCACTTAAGATATTTTCGTCTGACGAAATTTGGGTTTTAATTCGATCGTTTTCAAACTTTGCCATTTTGCTCGTTTTGGTCATCAATATATTTGAAAATCAAGTCCACCATTACGATGGTGAAAAATAATCGTAATAGACACGTTTGAAAATACTCCATTATCATTCTCGGTGACGCCTATTGTCCACATTGCCGGATTTATCCGATCGTTTTTTGCTTTTTCTCGCTATGTTAGATTTTAATTGTTTAACGCCTATAACTTTTTCTTTTTTTACGACTCCAACACCAACTCTGACTCCGTTTGAATTGTTCCGGCTGCATGACTTCAACTCCGGCTCTGCTTATAATACTAAATTCCGCAAGAAAAATTGATTAATTTATTTATTTATTTATTCTAAACAGACCATTGTGGCGTAACAAGAATTCCTAAAGCGCCACAATGGTCAAAAAATACAACACAAAAAAAACAAAATAACAATTAAACATAAATTAATACATAACGAAAATAATATACTCATCAATTATACATAAAAAAATACATTTGAACATAAACATAAATACATCCATACATAAACATAAAAAATAGCATTTAATAATAACAGATAAAGTAAAAATATCAAATAAAAAATATAGCATAAGGAATGCCTTGCAACTACAGCCAGTTCCAATATATATGTAAGAAACAACTACAAATACAAAACATCCCTGTCAGGCCCAAATGGAAGAGATTTAATCAAAATTTCACTCATAAATCACAATCAATCATGAAAACAATGATGAGCGCAGACTACCAGATAAATGGGTTAGAGTAATTTCCGACTATTTACGCTCACTAAGGTGGAAAATATCACATTCAGTCTCGGCAGCAACGATTTCATTAAGAAGTCGAATAGCTCTCGGAATAGGAGCCACTCGAAAAAGGACTGTGTGGGCAGGAGGTACAGCCAGCAAATGATGATGTCTACCACGCACATAGTGATTAGGGACATAAAGTCCCAACTGCTCCAGCAACAACGGGCATGACGTATTACCACGTAAGAGCAGGAGAACGAAACGAATTAATGAGAAGTTTCTCCAAAGTTTAAGGGAATTATACCCAAGCATGCCCAAAAGGAAAGGAGTAGGGTAGAGATATGGGTAATACCCATACTCTTTCCTATATATGTAGGAAACGAAGAAATGCTTTTTGGACTTTCTCAATCATCAGAGAGTAATTTGCTTCATGCGGATTCCACACAATCGCATTATACTCTAGCTTACTTCTCACAAGCGAGAAGACAAAGGACTGGAGAGTAATCTTGCATATCTCAAGACAAATCCAAGTCGACGAAAGGAAACGTCAACGACTTTCTTGATATGGTTGTGAAAGGTGAGTCAAAAGTGATACCCAAATCGACCATATATTCCACACGCTTCAACAAGACGGATCTAATGGAATATCCGTTATTTATTTTTAGTTCCATGACATTTATAGTATTTCGAATCGTAAGCGACTACTTCCAGTCGCTGAGATGTGACACTATTTCGAAAACGAACTTGACCGGTATCAGTGCTTTTGTACGCTTCGTACAACCCCCACCATTTTCTTTTCTTTTTGGATGCGATGAAAGGCGAATTTGTTTTCTTTCACTTTCTTCTTGTGGGGATGATGGGGTGAGTGGGTGGGGTCGACCTCGTCACCCCGGTGGCCGAGATAAAAGTGTTCCAGCGGAAGATGCTTGCACCGGCCGCCATTAAATTACGGCCAAAAGTGAATTGGACAAGGGCACTCGAGTGTGTTTGCCAACAGATAGCATTTCTTTATGGCTGGAGCTTTCATTAAAAACTCAGACCGGCTGCCGGAGCTTTATCGCCCCTCTTGATGACGCTTTTATTAAGCTATGTCTCCTTCGACTACGTTGCTACAATTGTTCAACACAACGCTAGAATTATCCGAGATAATATACAATACATATGTGTACGTACATACATACATACATATGTGAAAATGATTTTTGGATTTTTCTTCTGGGCAGCAGTTGTGTTTGATCTGGGTTCGACGGGGACCACTTGTGGGGCGCTTCTTTCGATTTCGTGAAGATATAGAGTGCGTGTTTAGATTTTACTTTCATGCAATCAATCAATGTGTCAAAGTGTGTCGTGTAGATGTCATTTGTCAAATAAAATAAATATAAATTGAATTTAAATCGAGATACGGGTACAGGATGGGAACACCTTGTAGGTTTTCAAATTTATAAATGATACAATGATGGATTTTTTTGTGGCCAAAAATCTGAGCCAGAAAATATCGTCTTAATTGCGTTTTACCTTGATTGTGAATTTCGGAATTGCAATCCGTGCCAAAGTCGTAGCCAGAGCTACAATCGAATCCGTATTCACAATGAAGATGGAGTCGTAGTTAGAATCTACATAATTGCAGCTATAGCAATAATTGGATTTGTAACCAATGTGGTTTTCCTGAACAGAAAACATATGATGTCAAAGTCAAGAGTCATACTATGAGTCGAAGCTTTGATTTTTTGTTGAAGTTAGAGTCGCAGTCATAGTCAAATACGTAAATATATGAAATCAAAATCAGACTAGTAATAAGAGCATCAATTTAAATTAAATTTGGGTTTGAAGCTTTGTGTAGCTGTATCAAGGGTCGTATTTTTCCTTTTATCTTATTTATTTACATATGTATGCTATATTTTAATTTATTTATGTGTTCAAATATATATATTTTGTGATTTGGGTATACCTGCTATATCGCTATGACCCAATATGTAAATAAAATATCTCTTAAGATTGAACACCAAACTAAACTAAAGTAAAACTATTGCCATCATCAAAAAAACAATCATCATCATCATTTACAGTCATTCACCATCAATTGCTGGATGAAGGCCTTTCTAATTCGTTTCCATTCGTCTCTGTTTTGAGTAACTCTCATCCATTTCATCCCACTTTATTTTCATGTTTCACCCACGATTTCTCATGTGGCCTTTCTTCCACTCGTTTACATTCTTTCGGGTACAATTTGAGCACTTATTTTGTCCATTTCTAGATACGTGACTCACCCATTTTCATTTAAATAACTTGAAACTCTTCATAGTATCAAACCCTTGACACTAAAATCTCTATAAAGGAACACCTGGCAGCCGAAAAGACCATAATACTGTTACGTACACCGCGGATTAAGTGAATAGAATCCCAGAGACTGTGTGACAGTTTAAGGATTATCTGTTAACGGATTCACTAAGTGCATACCGTTCGATCGGTATAAGTGGTTTCAAGGATTAGCGACAGGCTAAGTGCAAGTAAGCTAAACAATGATTGCACTTCTCAGAACGACTGACCCGTACCGTGGGAGAGAATGTCGTGGGAATACATATTCGAATACGTGACTATACAATAGGTAAACAGATTAGACGCCCTGAGAGATCTACCCCTTAAAAGGCGGTACTTAGGCGATATCGGGTCATTCTGGACTGAGCACTGCCAGTGCGTGTATCTCCTTAATCATCAATAAATGCTGTGAAACGACTAAGGCCTTTTACTTGGATCCTCCACCCACCCCTACGCAACAATACTAACGATATCTATCATACTAACAAGAAATCGAGTGCCAAGTATTCCGTATTCGCGATTTTCATGGCAAAAATTGTCTTTTGGGTGATCTCAATGTGACTAATAATCCAATTACCCCATTTTATATATCTCCTTGTTATGCTGCGCATTCAGCGTTCCATAGTTATTTGAGTGAATTAATAAATAGTTAAATATTCACACAAAGAATTTATAAATATTTTTTTTTATTATAAACTAATCCTATCTATTTAAAAATCTATATAAAGACAGTCAATTGGAGAAGTTTATAAAAAAATATTGAAATAAACATCGGAAAGAAATGAGATTTCATCAAAACTGTCGCACGTCCCAAAACATTAAATAAAAAGAAGAAAAGCTCACCGTTTTGCGAAATTTGACAGCAAACGTAATGTATAATTTGTGGCGTAAATTTGAAATTCAATACGGCACGTCGCGTCGTCGTCTTGTACATAAATCACGGAATATTTAAAAAATATAAGTATATATACATATATACAGATAAATATATATGTGTTTATGTAAGGGTGTTGAGGCGGCCCTGTCAGTTGTTTAGGGGCGGCAGCAGGGCCGGCGCACGTTCCTAGCCCGGCCCGCCCTGACAGGCCCGTATTTTATTGTCGTACCTGGCGACACCTTACGCTGACAAAGCACAAAACGCGATATTGTTTTCGGATCGCGTAAGCAATCTGCTTATCCGCACCCTCATATTGGCCGCCCCCCCATCCTACCCCTATTTCCTCGTCCCCCCATATCACCCTTGCTACATATACAGACCCCCCTATTAAGCGTGACGGTCCTGTTCTAGTACATATTATGTTTTCACGTTTCTATATACTTACCTTCAATGTTAGGTCGAGGGTTGTGAAGTTGGAGTTGGAGACGTAGATTTCCGTGGAGTGAGATTCTGAATATATGAAGAGGCATAGTTTATGAATTACATAAGGGTGAAATCAAACAGCGGTGAATGTGGGACGTGGTTATTTTTAGATAGTCTTAAACATATAGAAATAATGTAGCGTACATGGGATAGTCCTTTCAAAACGATACATTCGATCTATGTTGTTGAAATTGTATGGTAGTATATCAATTTTACAGGAACCGTTTCAATGAAAATCCGAAAAATCGGAAAGCTCTGATAAGAAACGATTCACCTGGAGTCACAAACCAAGGTCAGACCAGCAACCACTGGTGGGAATTGAACCATGACCACTCTGCTTGAAAGCATAATATACTAACCACTAGTCGACGCTTATGATTATTTATCAATGTAATTTTTGTCTGTATAAATATATATTTTTTCTCTTATCTGTTATATTTTCTACCATTGTGGTGTATTGGGGATTTTTTTAATGCCACAACTATCCAAAATTAAATAAAAATAAAAATTATTGGAGTCACATTAAGTGCCAGAAGCTTAGTTGGAGTCATCGTCAGAGACATGGTTGGAGTTGTAGTCCGATTGTTTGTGGAATTCTGGAAGCAGTAATTTGTAGAATTAGAGTCAGAGTCATATGTAGTTCTCAAATTCAGGATTAAATCAAGAATAGTAAGCAATCACAACTAGAATTGTAATAAGGTCCTAGATCAGCGGTTTCCAAACTGGGAGGCGCAGACTATTGCCAGGGGAGGCGCCAAAACATTTTAATAAATAAATAATTTTCATACCATAATATCTACAAATAAATAAAACTTCATAACGAACGATAATTTTATTGTTAAACTTGCCTATTTGTTTGAAATTTTTGGAAAATTGAGCGGTTTAAATAAATCAATGCAAGGATCACAAATACATCCACTTGTTCAAAAAGACAAAGTAAAAGCTGTCATTAAAAAGTTGAGGTTATGGAAATCAAATTTACAAAAGAATGAGTTGGATATGCGCAACTTTCCAAAGATTTCTGGGCCACAGCCAGTATTAAAGCAAGTAAAAATCTTTTTACTGACCACTTGGATGGTTTAGTGCTGCATTTTTCCAATTATTTCAAAGACCTTGATTTCTCAAAGTTTTTGTGGATACAGAATCCATTTGACTACATTGAAGAAGACGAATGAGCTTACAACCATCGAAAAAGAAAAATTGATAGAATTATCATGCGATAGCTTACTAAAACAAAAGTTTCAAAATTAAACCATAATTAAATTTTGGATGAATCTTAGTGGAGAGTATGAATCTTTGTATTGCAAAACAATGCATATACTTCTACCGTTTGTAACGTCTTATTTATGCGAAACGGGCTTTTCGGCACTAGCTGCAATGAAAACTAAATATCGAGCCAGGTTAATAGTCGAAAAGGAGTTCCGAGTGGCACTCTCCATATTGCCCCCAAGATTTGATAAAATTTGTGCCAATAAACAACAACATCCTTCGCATTAAATTTTGATGTGTTAGATGTAGTTTAATTAATAATTTAATATAAAAATAAATATACGCGTTCGTATAAATTTATGTGATAGCAAAACCTTTTTATTATTCAGTCTATTGTAGTGTTCAGTATTTTTTTTTTAAAATAAAGGTTTACTATTTAAAACGTGTCTATATTATTATATCTATTAAAAAATAAAATTTAGGGAGGCGCGGAAAAAAAAATTTTTTTAGGGAGGCGTAGTAGCATAAAGTTTGGAAACCACTGTCCTAGATAGAATGCGAATTTAAAAAAATAAGTTATTTCATAGTGTATACACTAGTGGTATTACCCGGATTCACTCGGTATTTGTAATATAACTATTCTAATGACTATTATGATATTATATGAATATTAGAATAGTTATGACTAACATGACTATTCTAATAGTAAACATTTTATTAAATTTATTTGATAAGATTATTTTATATAAAATTTATTTAAATGCTCATTTGTTTTTTTTATTAAATTGACTGTCACGAACAAAGAAATATGTATTCTCTTTCGAAATTATATGTTTACCAGAATCCGGCGCCGGCGCCCCTGGTATCTACGCCCCCGGCGCCTGTGCCCCCAGCGCCTTCGCCCCCAGCGCCTTCTTTTGAATAAAAAAAAATCGAATGTGTCGTCTACGAACCAACGAACGATGGTAACATACATACATATATACAAAGTCTCTTTCGAAATTATATATTAGATGTATTTTTGATGCGAATGTGAAAGTCATTTGTAATATAAGATATTTGTTTGTCGAAAATAGAGCGGTGAGGAAATGTCGACAATGGCCGGCGTGTAGAACTACTACACCGATAGGCTGTTTCCCCAGTTCTAATTGGACTTTTACGTCAAATACTCAACCACATTTTGAGCCGAGTATTGTTGATATGAAACGATCAAAACGTTAATTAGAATACGTACTTGGAATCTCACCATGATTAAATTTATACATGTTTGTATAATATTTACAAATCCACGTACGTTTTTGATTACATAATATTCAAGCACGTTTGTTTTTTTTTTCAATATGATAAAATGGAACATTCGTTAAAAGTTTTTCCGATATGATTTTACGTTCGGGATTATATTTATTATATGTACATACTTGTATATACGTATGTAGGTACTCGATTGTGCCTAGATGTGTACGTACATACAGCCTCGTGCATTTATTAGTCGGTAAAATTCGGCAATGTAAATTTTAGCGTTCGATAATGAACGTTCGACGATTTAGCATTTAAAATTCATTATTCGACGACCGTTCAATATTGAAAGTATTTCAGCACCAATTACGGCTATTCGAATTCGATTTGGAAACGCTACGATGTTACCTATGTATGTACATATATTTTCAGTGAACATAACATACATACATATAATATTTATGTATTTATAGGAACACATATGTACATATATTCGTATTTTATGAAATTTTTTGCCAATGAAAATATTAAATGTGAAATGTTTTAACATTTCCATTTAACTAATTTCGATATGATAATACCGTATAGGATTAAATTAAATATTTGATGTGAAAGGTATTATACATATACATATATGGCAAAATGCTTTTTATCATTCATATCATATTATTTATTTGGAACTTTATAGTAAATACTAGGGATCCCAAATCCGAATATTCGAATACTTTTTATACGAACATATTTACTCTATCTATGTACGTAGTAACAATAGATGAAGTTTTGTTTTATTTTCAATCTACAGCACATTTAGTTATATTTGATGTTACGGATATTGATTCTCTTAAGATTTTAATACCATCTTGAACTTCTTAAAACTACAAATAAATAATTTAAAGCTACTATTCGATATTCGAATATTTGGGATCCCTAGTACATACATATTGCAATTTTTACTATTTTAGATGTACGAATCTTATTCATTATTTATATACATATGTATATGTATATATTATATAAATTAAAAGCAGTAAATAATTATTTACAAAACAAAGAAGAAGAAATAAAAAGATTTGAATACATTTATTTATTTTTTATATCCTATTTATATCCTATATTACAAGAAATTGTCAGCACTTGCTTATTGTGACAATTCAATTTTTTAAGCTCATTTTTTTCAATGAATACTTATTAGAACACTATTTAAAACATTTGCACTGCTAGTTGTGCTACCCGGCTTCGCTCGGTAAAAGGAAATGAAATGAAAAGCATGAAAAAAATCTTCATTTGTTTTTTTAATAAGTTTATTTGAAACGAAAAAAAATATATTATTTAACGACCGAGCAATCAAAAACATCTTTGGCCAATCTAGCTAATCAGAAAGGACTTTGGCGACAGCCAATCAGAAACGAACTACAGATGCCGTTTCGGTTTTATATATAAGATTTGCGTGTAGTGATATTGCTTAGGAAATTGATTTTCTCTGTGTCATATGTTAGCCCGCTTAACTTCTGTATCGGAAACAATTAGAAATGGATAATTATTAGGTTAGGAATTTTTGTGATACTGTAACGCTACGTCTTCCTCATCACCGGTCAGTTGGCAGCAATGCCAATTTTTAGGTTGGCTACAGAGTCAACAACTCGGAGTAGCTTTTTCCTTCAAACAAAGACGAGAGTCACTTTCTGGCCATCTACCTTTCTCTCACGAGCCGTCCCCATCGCGGACGCGTTGAGAGTTCGCCATCTTGTTGTTGTTGAGCCGCGGGACGCTTGAGTATCACACTCTCTCCCCTGAGCTCCAACCAAATCGTCACACAAGGCAGTATAGAGTTCGTCTCCTGTCTCTCCATACAGCTTCCTACCTACGTGCGGGTTACACTTTCCGTTGTAGCTACCGGCTCCGGAAAGTCCCAGAAGCATCAGCCGCTGGAAGACAGACCGTGTGACCTGATAGCCAGCTTCACCACAGTTGCGCCCATCTTGACGACGAGCGGCCAACCAGGAACCTTACGACAGATACTCGATATCCCAGGTCAGTCAACGGTTTCCCTATAACGCGTTCCCTGGAAGAATGACACGTGTTGCTACGTACGCCACCTGGCTTCCCAACGTGAGAGTCGTTCTAAGCGCGTAAACACATTCGTTACAATACTAATTTACAGTTTTAATAAAATATAATTATTTAAAAAATATATTATTTATAAAAATTTTCACATAAAATATGTACATATGTGATAAGAAAAAAAAAATAGAATGTTAATAAAAAAAAGAAGTAATAATAATATTGATAACAGTAGTACATTAGTAAAAAAAAATTATAATAATGGCGAATATTACAATTATAACTATATAAAAATAAATAATAATTCGTTTATTTTATCGAGGTAAGCCAGTTATCAATATAATTTTTGTTATTAATCCACAAGAATAGTCGAAATATGATTTTTCTACGTGGAATTTTATTTAATTCTCATATAAAGACAATTTAAATATATTATCCCTATTAATTCAATTCAGATTCGTGTAAATACGAGTAAATACTAGTAAGAGCTTTTAGCTCGCAATTTTACCGATTTAAAATTCAGCACACTTCCAATTAACCCTTTTAAACGAAAACAAAAAATAGTGTGGACAGAACACTATCTCAATAAACATCTTTCAATAATAAATACTTAATATAAAATGGTATTAACAGTGGGAAAAAATCCCAAGTGAAAATACGTACTTTTGACTTTTGATTTAAACTGGACGACTACTTAGAGAGATTTGAAAGCTGAAAAGTATTACAAATGAAATATAAAATACCCGACTATAGATTTCAATATTCATTTTGAACAGGAAATTGACAGGGTTTGAGACATCGACCGAACAACACGAAGATATAGAAAAATCGCGCGATTTAAAAAACACATGTACAATGTCTCCGAATCTCGAGCCAATCAACATTTTTTATTACCAGATTCGTGTTTACTGGTCATAGATATACATATAAGAAAAGTCATATCTCGTCTCTGAATCATTTTTCGTATCGAACAGTGTAATTAGAAAAAATAATAAAAATTTACAATTCAAATAATCAATTAATGAACAACACATCATTCTAGCTTTATAAGGAACTGTCACGACGAATATTGTCAGCTCTTAATTTTTCATTCGCCCAGATTTGTATAGCAACAATAGGCTATACAAATCATATATGTAAATATTCATGGAGAAAATCATCTACTTTTTTTTAATTTGGGAAGGACCCTTCAACCGCTTAAATTTTCAACCAGTGAACTAAACCACTGGTAGACACGACACAGTCGACCTCAAAATGTCGGTTCAGACGCTTTCGAGCGTCGGAATTTGAAATTGATCGTTCATAATTACATTCGCAGATTATTTAAAATAATAGATTGGCGGGCGTTGAGCGTTTTGTTAGTCGTGTTTGGGCGTTTTTAATGCGATACGGCAATCGGCATTCGCATGCAAATGTATCGATTTACAAACGCGCCGCGGGGCCTCTCGCCCGCCATTTATCTCCCGCCGGCACAGCTTTATCATCGTCGCTCCTGTATGCCCGTATTATTTTTTTTCGCGCAGTTAAAATAATAAATGAGTCCAATTACTGCCAAAATGAAAATGATATTTTTCTGAACGAAGGGCGAGGAAAATCCACACGCGCTCGCGCAAAAAAAGTTACGATTGTTGCGAGCGTGGCGCCCCCGCCCCCAAAAGAGCTCTCCGAAGTTGAGCTTTCGCAGAGAGATATTTAATTATGTAACCATTTTCGAGAGGACCTTTCGCGAAAAAATTGTGTGAATGTTGTCCGGTGTAAATTCGTCCAACTTTGCAATTAATTGTACTAGCTCGATTGGGAAATTGTATGGTAGCGCATCGATAATGTAGCTTTTTTATTATTTTATTTATATCCTACATATATAGCCAGCAGCATAACTCGGTCGTTAAGCTTCTGCTTAACGTCAAGAAGGTGCCGGGTTCAATCCCTGAATGAAAATGAATTTTTCAGAGTATGCTGTTGGTCAGACCTGGATTTGTGACTCCAGGTTGATCGTTTCCCATCAGAGTTTGCTAATTTTCTCTGATTTCATTGTTGAAACGGTTCCCGGAAAAAAAATTGGCTAAAAATCCTTCCTACCTAATATGTCACCACTATTTGAAGTTTCATTGATGTACAATAAAATGTATGTACAATTCATAGATGTCTCGTTAATTTTCGAGTTTTTCAGTGTCTCGCAATTCAACGACTTGTAATAAAAATGCTGCATTTGTATTTGTAATTGTAATTTGTAATTGGCCAGGAAGGCGCATTGGGATTTACCTGTAAGGCCTTCCTGGTATATATGTAAATAAATAAATAAATATACACACACATGTATTTATTTATATAATTTTAGCTATCTAGCTAATTTAAAAATACATTCTTAATTACTTAACTTTAAAAGTAATACAGAATAAAAATTCAATAAAATAGAAATAGAGTGAAATAAAAAACAATATAAAAGAATATATTTAAAATCCTATTAAAGTGAGCACCGCATGGTGATACAGAATATTTTCAAACCATGAAGACGAGATGAGACTCAAAATTACTACCACGGAATTGAGACGAAGGACTCTAGCATGCATTAAAAATCGGCATTTGAATATAAAATTAGGTTTTTACACCGTTTTTTTATACTGATACTTGACAAGAAATCAGCAGGTGTGATATCTTAAAATAAAGGGAAATAAACAGGCATGTTTTTAAAAAGGTTTGACTTCTTAAGAAAAATTTAGTTATTTTTTTAAATACAAAAAAATAAGTTTACCAAGTCAACTTGGAAAAATTAAAAAAAATATTTTGTCTCTAATATTTTTTTTCTGTTGTAAAAGATGGTTATACATATTTGTTTTTATTTGATTGAATAAACATTAGAAAAAAAAAATAATGATTGACTAACATACCACTTAAACTTGGGCAGTATTAGTAATTAACTGTGAGATTTTGTTGTTCATTGTTCATTGATCGCCGTGCTTTGTTTATTTTTATGATGAACCTTTTTTTATGCTCTCTAGCTTTATAGTTTTTCCTGTTTCCTGGAAAAAGCACGCTTTCGGTCCTACCTCTATTCATAACACCCTGTATAATAAAAACAAAAAATTACAATAGCATAGTAAATATAAATAAAACAATGAATCAACCACAGATTTGTTTCTTCACCTTAGCCCTAAAAGTACTGATAGAGTTAGAAAATAAATACATAATCATTTGTACAATCGTAAAGATGGCATATCCCTACAATTGTATTGTTGCGTAAGGGTGAGTGGAGGATCCAAGTAAAAGGCCAACAGTCGTTTCACAGCATTTATTGATGATTCAGGAGATACACGCAGTGTCACTGCTAAGTCCAGAATGCCATGATATCGCCTACGTACCGCCTTATAAGGGGTAGATCTCTCAGGACGTCTAATCTGTTTACCTACTGTATAGTCACGTATTCGGATATGTATTCCCACGGTATGAGAAGTGCAATCATTGTTTCATGCACTTAGCTTGTCGCTAATCCTTAAAACCCACTTATACCAGTCGCACGGTATGCATTTAGTTAATCCGTTAACAGATATCCGTTACAGATAATCTTTGAACGGTCACAGTCTCTGGGATTCTATTCGCTTAATCCGCGGCGTACGTTACAGTATTATTAAACGAGGTATTATTATACAAATTTGGTGGATAAATAAGATTTGAACATCTGGTGAACCGAGTATTGATATTAAAATTAATGTATCAAACGCATATATAGATCAGAAGCTTTTCTGCAATGAGACAAATTTATGAGCGTAAAATGAGATAGTCTGTCTTTATAGGTTGGCAACAATCTAACAAAACCAGTTTTACGGGATAAATAACGCAGAAACCGCTTCTGAATAGTCTCTAACCAATCTATATGACTTTGGTAATAAGGAAACCATATGACCGTAGCATACTCAATATTGCTGCGAACTAGACTGTTATAGAGCAATATTAGAGTATAAAATTGATAATGTATTACAAGCGCGATGTATTTATAATATTGTATCATTAGAAATCTATTTGGCAGCAATTTGAATGCCTAAAATTTCGAAGAGTGATTTTTTGAATTCTGGTTTAATAATAATAATTCAATGTTAAGAAACTGATAATATATTAATTCACTCAATCAAAGGGCTTGGCAAAATCAAGAAAATAGCCGGTTCTATATATGTATGTACATATTAACATTAGGAACATACATATATATGTATTTTCTCCAAAACTTGCAGATGCAGATTAGGCATCTATGTATTTCCGTAGATAAAATCTTTAATAACCTCTCTGTATATGTTCATGCGTTGGGTTGGCAGGTTATTGTAAAGTGTTGCTGAAATATCAAAGAAGTTCTTGCCACTATGCAGTATTATAATGATGATATTCTTATTATGGATACTGTTATTTTTTATTTGATTTTTAAATGCTTTTTATTATTACGAAATTATGTTAAAAATACATATTATATCTATTTTAATAGCTACTGATCTGCTGATCATTTTCTATTTTCCAATTTTAATTTAATTTTGTTAGTAATCATAGTATTATTTTATTATAATGTTAACGTACGGCATAATAGGAAAAAGAGCTCAAAAACCTATTTACAATTTTTATAAATGATAATAATACATTTAATACATAATATTAATTAAAGACTATCTAAAGTCGACGATCTAAAGTAGATTGTGTTTAGTTAATCTGTGTTTATACCTGAAGGGTATAGATATTTTGTTGTAATCACCGATACTCTTCACAAGTGTGTTAGTATGGTTATTAGTGATTCTGTCATAGAATCTACTGGTTATTTTGTTAGTAACGTCTGTGACTAACGGAATATTATTTAGGGCATTCATTTATGGCAAGATGGTATACATGGGTGTGTTTTAAATTATTTGATACTACTATGGCACAGGATGAATATTTAAAATCGATGTAGACGAATCAGAATTAGACTCAATAAAAAGCTCTCTGAACGTTTATGCTATGTATTATATTTTATTTTATTTTTATATACACTTATGTATTCATTTACATACCAGGAAAGCCCAACAGGTAAACCCCAATGCACCTTCCTGACCAAAATATATATAATACATATTTATATCGCAGTTTTTGTACACTCAATTGATGTGCTTGGTACACGTATTACTTTTTGCTGTTAAATTAGTCTCCTTTACATTCTAAAAACTTATGATGTCCTCTTTTGATGAGATTATGTTATCCTATCTATAAAAATCTGGTTAGCGATGCGTTGACATTCCTTTATACCTTTCTTGAGGGCATGTCTTGAACGACAAAGTCGATCGGCAACCTCTCTAATTTATTACAAGCATTTTGATAATTGAACTTACTGCATAATAAAATCGAGCTAGTATTGTTTCAATTTCTAGCATGACTATAACTCATATATAAAACCTTATATAATACATTGGCACGAAACATGAAACCTAATACTGACATATGCATAGCACACGAGTGAAATTCTTACTTACATAAAGCTTACATAAATTTTTAATTAGAAAGTCTCAAAAAACTCGTTAATTTTTTATGTAAGTACCTACCTACACCTGTTTGTCATATTTTTACACTGCTATTATGAGTAAATGTGCATTTATGTGTGAAATTAAATTAGTATAGAAAGCGAAATTAAATTTCTTTATGAAGAAATTGTTGTTTTGAAAACAAACACGGGATTGTTGTTCAAACACAGGATCTACACATTTCTTTTAATTTATTTTTAATTATTATGTAGCTTAACCCATAACCCATGTAATGATATTTCATCGAGCACAATACTAGTAAAAATACAAAATTGCATATAATACATTGTATATATGTACGGACATGGTAGTTTTGTTATGTTCATTTAATAAAACTCAACATTTTCACTGCAATTTTATCGCACCCCATACGCGTAAACGTCATGTTTATAATGTCGGAAAATTGGCACGCATTTAATTGACATTCGCGCTGTAAGCAATAACGGTTTTCCGTTTACGATCAATGAATATTTAACACAGTGCTAAACGAATCGGAGAAATTTAAACGGAATTAAGAGTTACGTGTCAAAGGACATTAAAAATGCACCCCCTCGCGAACCAACCCCCCCTCTAGTGATCTCTTTGGTTTAACCCTTATAGCGCGGGTCGTAAATCTCATTCCCCCCCCCCTAACCGCTGCGTTTCGCGTTAATGCTGCTGTGTTTATTCCGCGATCATAAAACAAGGTGTTATTTTGTTTTACGCACCCCATGGGGGGGAGGGGTCGAACGCACCCCCATATCCCGTAGCGTTACGGGATCTCAATTTTTATTTCCCCGATTGATGAGCCGCTCTGTTCCGGTTTCATTGACCGGTCATCACTCTTTTTGTTTTTTAATTATTTTTAATTCGCTCACGTTAAAAGTCCGCCGCGTGTAAAAGTTGTGATGTGTGTGCGATTTCGCAAATTGCTCGACAAATGGTGGAAAGGGTGGGGTGTTTGGGGTGGGGGTTTTTTCGACCGATGCGACCTATTTAACCCGCTCGACGTGCTCGGTTTAAAAATTTTACTGGTCCTTTCTCATTTTTTTTTTGTATTTTGTACGTTTCGTTTCGTACGTATATGTAAGGTGGAGGCAGGAGAGTGTTTAAAAAAGCTCTCGCGTATGTGGAAAAACTCAACCCCTTGTTAAAAACCGTTGAATTAGGGGTTAAATTGTTATTAATTACGTTTCTCGCGTAATGAAGGCTCGTGATTTTATAATGTTGCATTTCGGGAGAATACTAAGTGTTTTGTATAACCGTACGTACAAATGTGCTATGGATCCAATATTATTTCGAAACTAGTGTTGTACCCGATGACATATCATCACATGGGTGTTGGCATATTAAGTTATTAAATAAAAAAAAATTAAAAGAAATTTAATTGTGTTCGATCCGCAAGTGGTCGAATTTTTTTCAAATACCTTTTAAATATACATATGTAATTTAATATTTATATTTAATTGTTTAAAAAAGGTAAAAACTACCTACCTACCTACATGTAAACAATACAAAAATTAATTAATTAAATAAGTTTTCAATAGATGGCGGTAAATTCTGTGCAAAGAGGAAAAATTATTACCACATAGTATATGTACATATATGGAAGTTTTTTTTTATTTTGTTATTGTATTCTTGCATACGTTTTGGGAGTGTTTTAGCTGTGATATATGTACATGTGTATGTGGAATCGAAACGACTATCGAGCGCTATCTCAGACAGACAGAAAGACAGAGTAGCGATATTATATATGTATATAATATGTAAAGTAATCGTCCATAAATATTCTGTGAATGAAATTCAACGTCTATAAGCAACTAGTGGGGCTACCCGGCTTCCCTCGGTTCCACTTTTGACGATCTCTTTCATTTTTAGCACTGATATAATAAAAGTAGCTTGAAATAGAAACTCAGTTTAGTAGTGAGAATATTCACCTTCGAACCATGAAAAAATATTCATTTGTTTTCTTTTATAAAATTTATTTAAATCGAAAAAAATAATTTTTAACGAGCGACCAATCACGAAAGTCTTTGACCAATCCAGAAACGACTTTGACGACAGGCAATCAGCAACGAATTACAGACAGATTATAAAATGGTCTGTTAAGTTTTTAATTTCTGTATATCGATGAATCCAATAAAAATTGATGAAACCAATTTATAGAATCCAAGAAGTCTTCCAAATATATTATACATACATATGTTCGTTCATATTATATATGTATATATGTATAATATATATATAATATTTAGTTATTTAAGAATACTTGGGGAAAGGCGGCAAAGCCGATGGACCTAAGAAATATTTAGTATTCTCTTTAGTAGTTGTATTTAATTTGCGTAAATTAGGAATCCGAGGTTTCTTGGATAGAATTATAGATTCAAAACACTAACACTAAGATTCAGATGTCAAATATTGAATATTTTAAAAGTTTTCGATGATGTTTTCAAAAGTTCAAAGTATGATAGTCACAAAATTTTATCAGAATTCAAATGCAGTAAGTCGAATTGAATTAAATGTATCAATAAAATTGTTTGTAAAAAAATATTTTAATATTTATTATATATTTTTTTTGTAATGTACTGATTATTATTTTTGTTTCAAAACCAAAAAAAGTATTTAAAAAATTGTTTTTGACCTAAAAAATTTGACGTACACATGTGTACATACATACTTATTTATTTATTTTTACATACATATATACAAATATACCAGGAAGGCTTTAACAGGTAAACCCCAAATGCGCCTTCCTGGTCCACATAATTATTACATACATACATATAAATCTAAACAATATCTGACATCTATCGTCAGATATTACAAATATCGTATTAATACGATAAATAACTTTCATGTAACAATACGAATTTTATATTCGATAAACAACCACAGGGACATCTATTGGTGAGCAATATGGCGAAACCTAATATATAACAATAACTAAAGGTTCGCAACAGAAAATTGGGAAGGAAACGCCAATTTTAGAGGAATCATTTCAATGAAAATCAGAAAAATTGGCAAATTCTGATAAGAAACGATCGACCTTGACAAATCAAGGTCTGGCCAATAACGAGACTAAGCGGGAATCGAACTCGTAACATCAACTACGAGATAATTCACCAGACCACGCTACTGGTTATACATACATATATGTAATTTTTGTCACGTATGCGGTCCTGTACCATTCAACCGATTGCAATTAAACTTACATGAGCTATTGTGTGCATGCCCGCGATGGTTTATGTAAAAAAAAATGACCAAAAACGGGAACGGGAAAACTGAAATAAATGGCATTGCAACGCAATAATATAAAATGTGTTCACGTCACCACCTGCGTTGTTAGGGTTAAATAAACAAACAATTGAATAATTTCAAATGTGTTCGCCGCCTGCGTTTTTCCTTTTTTTTGATTATTAAGTATTAATTTGAAACTGAAACATTCACTTATCGAAACACATCGAGAAACGGGAACTGGAACAGGAATCGCATGCGTTATTGTGGCATTTCAACGCATGCTAGATTCACCAATTTTTTTATAATTTACTAGTATATGTACAACACACTTCCATAATAGCTATTCGAAACAATTATTATATATCTATGTTTATTGCATTTATTTTAGAAAATTGAGATACATACATACATATGTACATATCGCGCGCGGACTTTTGGCTGAATGGACACTTGGCCGAACGGACATGAGGTTGATTGTGTATAAAGATCATTCAAAACACACACATTATTTACAAATCACCTCGACTTCATTAAAATTTGATATTTTAATAAATTAAAACACTTAAAAATTTCACGTGGCCAAATTTCTGTTCGGCCAAGCGTCCGTTGAACTTGAGCCCATCAGCCAAGTGTCCATTCAGCCAATAGTCCGTCAATCGTACACATGGTAATTGTACTTTGAATAGTCACATTTTTTCAATGAATTTAGTTTACACACATTTAAGAGTCAGCATCGTTTGGTTGGATACGTAAATATATTAAAAAACCAAATATAATTTAAATACAAAAAACGATAAAAACGAAAAATCGAGCATCTTTCGCGCGAGTTTATAAGCGAGCGAGTTTAGAACGAACGGTCCATAAAAATAATTACTTTTGGTCGTTTAACGCGGACTGATTAACAAGATACCTACTTAGGAAGATGGCGGGAGAGCGGGACGAGGGAATGGGTTGTAAATTAACAATTTCGGGCGGACATTTTACTATCATCGTTAAGATCCCTTAGCCCCCCTCCCCCCAAACCTTCAAGGGAGGGAAAAGCGGCCACTCTATTGTACCTTTAAAACGAAGCATGTGTCGATACTGGGACGAAGGTGGATGGTGGTACCGGTACTGTTATCTGTCTGATGGGGGGGGGGCAATGGGATGGGAATTGTGGGTGAGTGGGTGGGTGGGTGGAGTAGCGGTAAAGTTGAAACCCTTACGTGGCGCAGGGGCATTTATTCCCCCAGCCTGGGGGCGAAAGGGCATAAAAAACTCAATTAGCGCGAGATAACGGCCAACTAAACAGCTACTTACAACCTTAACCTCCGAGTAATCAGCTTTCAAAGTTGAACGGAGGCTGCGTCTGGCTATCTGCGATGCCTGAGAAAAAGTTTTGCCTCGCACCCACAACACACGCACATTGTATTCATTTTCTTCGGCGATACGTCTTTTTCTCACCGTGTTGTCTCTTTTCATATGGCGTTTTAATATTTTATTTGGTTATATTCGTATAGTTGTTGACGGGTGTTGTTTCTTTATGCTGTATCTTATTTGAATACTCGTAAGGTTCTCCTATCATTCCAGTTGATACAGCGATCATTATATAGCAAAACCTTATGAAAGCTCATACACAAATATATGTATGTATGTACATACATATATTTATATATAAAATTTCTGCGCTATCTCTACATGAGAGAGTTTGGGCGCTATCCCTACTTATTTCCCAGTAAGTTTGTCATGGGCTCCTTGGGCTTTGACTCCTTAGCTTCACGTAGAAACAATCATCTTGGTAAGCTTTTTCTAAAAATTCTAAGGGGTGAATGTCATCTTCCTGAAGTTCTGTGTAATCTTAAATTTAGAGTACCTGAGAAACTGAGAGAATCTCGCTCCAGAACTCTATTCCTGCCTATTCAGGCCAGAACTAATATGCTTGATGACTCGCCCCTTTCAAGAGCCATTCGACTATTTAACCTGCTTTCTGGGAGCCTTGATGTTTTTACTTCATCATACAGTTCTGTCAGGCAGCATATTTTAAATGATTTCTAGCTACATACATATTTACACATGTTGTTTTCATTTTGTAATTTTATTATTTAGCAAAATGTGTATGTATGTTGGTTTTATCTTTATTTATATATGTATGCTATTTTTTATTTTTATATATATATGAGTAATTTATCTTTATTTATGTTTATTTATTTGTTTATGTGTATATGCATGTATAATGTTTGAACGATAGCTTCAGGAGCTGTAAGGTGTGTGTGTATGCTGGGTGACCAGTGGCTGTGTGTGTGTGTCGTCGTCTCTGTGTGTTCAGCTCGCTCTGGAGCACGTGCTGGAACAGGGCGGGGTGGGGAATTAGACAAGTCAGCTCGGGTTATCCTTGTTTATTGACGAATAGAATGGCGAGCCGGGGAGTTTGCCGGCGCCTGTGCCCCTCTATGGCGGGGGCTGTGGATGAGTACGCTGGCTGCAGCTGGTCAGGCAAGGTAGACCAGCTACGCCAGTACCGTCTCGGCCGGCGGATGGCGAGCGTCAGTTTGACAGATGAGCGCGCCTCGTAAAAATGAGTGCGCGCCCGTAAGAGCCCAAAACACGGCCATGTGGGTTTGTTGGCTCGGACATACTCCCCGGGGTTGGAATATTCACAATATTTCAAGAAAGTTAACATAATAACAAAGCAGACAACAAACAAACAGAGCAGTGGTAATAAACATCTTCTTAGGAACTAAAGCCAGCCCCCATGGTTAAAAGTGCAAAAAAAAAACATTATAGCACACCGACAAAAAAAAAACCAAACCAACTACTACAAGGGTAAAGTGTCATTAGCAACCAAAAGAAAACAAAACAAACTTAATGGATACAGCGTCAATTAGCGCACCACAACCAAACCAACTACACTGGCACAAACACAAAATTAACTTAAAGGATCAAGCGTCAATTAGCGCACCACAAGCAAACCACTACTACATTGGCACAAACATTTTTGTTATAAGTTTCACACAGAACAAGAAAAAACACAAAAGACAAAATTATATGAGGGAGGGAGAACAGTGAGTGCACCCAGGCCTAGTCGGCTGGTCAGGGGGCCAACGAGCGTCTCGCCAGCTGCCCTGTCGGTGATGCCCCTCTGAGTGCACAGGGTGATAATTCGTGCGACGCCGTCGTGCCCAGGAAGCACCAACGCGACTCGCCCCATGTTCTGCATGCCGCTCGGTCGGTAGTCGAGCTACTCGTTGGGCTGCCTTCCTGGTGTTGCTGTTGAAGGAGTGTGCCGCACTCCTCCAGTGACCATCTCTGCCCGCTGCTGCAGATGCTGGTGCGGTAGCGCCCGTGCTGCGGGCTGATTGAGCAGATCCTCCCGCTGTTGAGCAACCAGTGGTTCGCCAGCTAGGAATTGACCAGGAGTTTTTGGAGCTGGGTTGGGAAGGTCGGATGAAATGAGGAACAACGGGTGCGGGTTTACCGCGGCTTCTTTTAGAAGCGGGTTCCCTAGGTTTTGGCAACGGAACTCTTCGGTCCGCCGACGGATCACGAGAAGCTTTTTGATGGCAGTTCCCGGAGCGGTTGGTTGTTGGGATTGAGCCCAGTTCCCCACTAACAACCCAGCCGAACGAAGTGTTCAACAGGTGAATGGTAGAGCCCCGTTCGCTGGCGAGTGAGGGAGGAATGGAAATATTCCTCCTACCGTCTTTAAGGGACTGATGGAATGCCAAGCATCCGAGGACCATGTCGACTGCCCCCGGCGAATCAAATGTGGGGTCAGCCAGGTAAATACGCTGGGGCAACTCCAGCCGTAATTCCGACAGGTCTCTGGATGGAACATTGTTCGTGATCTTAGGGATCACTAAAAACTCCATCTCCTTTATTTTGGCATGGCTCCTCGACCCCCGAGGAGCAACGTGCAAGACTACGCCCTGGGAGATTGGCGTTTCCTTACAGCCTACCCCGACCATGCTTGCATTCAATGCATGCGGTTGGATGTTCAACCGCTGACGCAGGTCATTGGAGATGATGTTCATCTCTGACCCACTGTCGAGCAGTGCTCGACACTTATGCCAACGCCCATCGCCTCCACGGGCAGACAACACCACTGTGGATAACAGAATGGTGCGAGGGGTTGTTGCTGCCCTGACGGTTGAATGCAGGGAATGAAGGCTAGGCGCGTGTGGCGCTTCGTTAGCGACGCTTGCAGCCCTTGGGACAGGAGCAGCGTTGAAGTGTTTTGGAGTCCGAGTAAACTCGGCGTGCAAAAGTGTGTGGTGTAGGTTGCGACAGTGGGAGCAACGAGTTTGGCTCTTGCAAGCTGTCGTCTGGTGGCCAGGACGCAGGCAGTTCCTGCAGAGGTTTGCCCTACGGACCAGGCTGATTCGCTCTGGTGGGGCCAGGTCCCGGAACGAGGAGCATGAGTGGAGCACATGTTCACCCCGACACTTAGGGCAGGAAACTGCCTTGACTCTCTCGTGATGAGCGGAAGTCCCGGTAACCGCCTGTATGCACGGACGCGGCTGGTGCATCCTCTCGATGGCCTCGCCGTTCATCTGCACTTGGCACTGAAACCGGAGGAACGTGAGAAATTTGTCGAATGTCCAGTCCTCGTACTTGACCGATTGCTTGTCCCATTGCCGGGCAGTGTACCGGTCCAGCTTGGACGACAAGGAAGATACGAGGATGTCGTCCCATGTGACGACGGGGACGCCCATGGACCCGAGGGTGCGGGTATGCATGGTGATGTCATCCAACAGCCGCCGCAACCCTTGACCGACGTCATGGCCCACAGGCTCAGCGTTGAGCAATGCCTGGACGTGTCTCTGGACCAACAACCTCTTATTGTTGTACCGGTCCTCGAGAATGGACCAAGCGGTGGTGAAGGCCCCTTCCGCACAGTCGAGGCCGCGGAGAATGTTGCGGGCCTCACCGGTAAGACTGGCAGTAAGATATTGGAAGCGGACTGAATCCACTTTACTGCCGTCTATTGCGGCTTGGAAGCGTTGGGAGAACTGGGGCCAATCTTCGAGCTTCCCATCGAATGTTGGCAGTTCTAGTGCCGGGAGACGAATGGGTTGGTCCACTGGGGGAGTAGCGAGTTGGTCAACAGTGCGACGGACGGTTTGATCGACCGGGAAAAGGTCGCTTGGGGGGGAGGTTCCTCCCGACAAGGTGATGCTCTTTGCGGCATCTAGTTTGTCCAGCACTGCATCTGTATATGCCAAATAGGCGTCCTCAAATTCGTCCCATGTCAGCGCGGACTCCTCCGCCTCTTTGAGCTCTAACGCTTCTAACTCGGACTGCGTGTCCAAGAAATCGAGACGCAGCTGGCGCGCCTCCTCGAGCTTATATTCGAGTCGGGTCACGCTCGGCGGTAATTGGTCGACCAGATTCGTGAGCTTCGTCAGCCTTCCCCGAAGGGCGCCACGACGACGTCGCAATTGAGTCGTCATGACTTCGAGAAACTGTGAGGGGTGAAATGATATCACGGGGGGGGAAACCCGCGCCGTGAAACAAAAGGGGGGGAAAAACCCACGCCGTTAAACAAAAAGGGGGGGGGGGGAAACCCACGCCGTTAAACAAAAGGGAAGCGGGATTACAAGATGGCGGACAGCCAACACAAAGGAATAACGGGAGAGACAAAATGGCTGACGACCAACCTGGTATGCCGACGACAGAGTCCAGCGCTGTAGATCATCCCGACTCGAAGGACCATGAACGATAGCTTCAGGAGCTGTAAGGTGTGTGTGTATGCTGGGTGACCAGTGGCTGTGTGTGTGTGTCGTCGTCTCTGTGTGTTCAGCTCGCTCTGGAGCACGTGCTGGAACAGGGCGGGGTGGGGAATTAGACAAGTCAGCTCGGGTTATCCTTGTTTATTGACGAATAGAATGGCGAGCCGGGGAGTTTGCCGGCGCCTGTGCCCCTCTATGGCGGGGGCTGTGGATGAGTACGCTGGCTGCAGCTGGTCAGGCAAGGTAGACCAGCTACGCCAGTACCGTCTCGGCCGGCGGATGGCGAGCGTCTCGTCCGGCGGATGGCGAGCGTCAGTTTGACAGATGAGCGCGCCTCGTAAAAATGAGTGCGCGCCCGTAAGAGCCCAAAACACGGCCATGTGGGTTTGTTGGCTCGGACAATGTTTGTATGTTTATGTATGTATGTAATGTATGTGTATGTGTATATGTATATGTATATGTGTATGTATATATATATATATATATATATATATATCATCATCATCATCATTTACAGCCATTCGCCATCCACTGCTGGATGAAGGCCTCTCCAACACGCTTCCACTCGTCTCTGTTTTGCGCAACACTCATCCATCTCATTCCGCACATTTTCCTAATTTCGTTCACCCATCTTCCTTGCGGTCTTCCTTTTACTCTTTTGCCTTCTCTCGGGTACCATTCAAGCACTTCTTTTGTCCACCTTTCGTCCATCCTCCTAGCTACGTGACCCGCCCATTGCCATTTCAATCTCTTCACTCTATCCACTATGTCCACTACCCTTGTCATATTTCTCACCCACGTGTTCCGCTTCCTGTCTTTCCTCGTTATGCCAAGCATACAGCGTTCCATACTTCTTTGAGTGCATTGGATTTTATTTTGCATCTTGGCGTTCAGTGTCCAAGTTTCACATCCATACGTCATCACTGGCAAAACGCATTGATCAAAGATCCTTTTCTTCAGGCAGAGTGGCATTTTTGATTTAAAAACAGCATTCATCCGTCCAAATGCACTCCACCCTAATTTCATACGTCTCTTTATCTCTTCATTTTTACTACCAGACATGTCAATTATTTGACCTAAATATAAATAATTATTTACTACTTCTACTGGTTTATCATCTAAGGGGATGCTATCAGGCATGCAATAACTATTGAACATTAGTTTAGTCTTATCTACGTTAATTTTTAATCCTACTTTTCTACTTTCCCTGTCCAGCTGTGTTAGTCTGATAAGTAGGTCAGCTGAATCACGAGCTACTAAAACTATATCGTCTGCGAACCGAAGGTGACTCAAAAAGCGACCATTGATGCTTACTCCGGCTGTATCCCAATCCAATTTCCTGAAAACTCCCTCAAGCACCGCATTGAATAACTTGGGCGAGATTGTATCTCCTTGTCTTACTCCTTTTCCTATGCTAAATCTATCTGTACCTGAAAAAATTTTAACCGAAGCTGTGGCATTCTTATATATTGCAGCTAACAGTCCCACATAGGGTTCCGGCACTCCCTGTGTTTTTAGAGCGTTAAGTACTGCATTATGACTAACTGTATCGAAGGCTTTCTCATAATCGACGAAACCTAGGCACAATGGCCGTTGATATTCGTTGGCGCGCTCGATTAGTTCGCCAACTACTTGGAGGTGGTCCATTGTGCTGAAATTTGCCCTAAACCCTGCCTGCTCTATAGGTTGGTTCTCGTCGAGGATATTTTTCAGCCTTTCTGTAATAACCTTCGTGAAGAGCTTGTAGACCGCTGAAAGTAGACTAATGGGTCGGTAGTTCTTGATATCGCTTTTGTCGCCTTTTTTGTGTATTAAAATGATAGTTGCGTTATTCCATCCTTCTGGTATAGCTTGGTTCTGGATGCATTTGCTGAAAAGCCTAGCTAAGATATTAATTAGGGGGGGGCCGCCACATTTTAGTAAGTCAATGGGAATATTATCTTCCCCTGGGGTTTTACCGTTCTTTGCAGTTTTTAGCGCGGCCTCTACTTCGCTAGGCAATACTGCAGGAACCCTTTGGCCGTGTGTCGATTCCAGAGCGGGGAATTGGCCGTTGTCGTTCTCGTATAGTTTTGCATAGAACGTGTAAACTCTGTCTATGATTTCTTCTCTATTCCTAATTATTACTCCGCTCTCTGATCTGATTGCGATCATTTGGTTTTTGCCTAAGAAAAGATCCTGTTTGCACTTTTTCAGGCTACGGTTATTCTTAATGGTATTTTCTATTAGCTTGCTGTTAAAATCCCTGACATCCCTGACTATTCTCTTTTTAATTTCCTTATTTACTAGATTGTATTCTTGCTTATTATTATCCCTATCTAAATTCCTTTTATGCTTAATTAGGTTTTTTGTTTCCGCTGAAATTTTGCGTAATTTAATCTGTTTCCTGAATCCACCTAATTTCTTACCTGTTGAGGTTAGAACCGAACTAATTACAGTGTTCAATTCCTCGATGTCTGCTTCTGGGTTTAATTTCCCGTATCGATTTCCAAGTTCGAGTTCGAATTCCTTTTTCCTAGACCTTAGTTGAGCGAAATCTGGAGAGTTACTGCATCCTTTTATTAATTTCCTTCGTTCGCAATTTATATTAATGGCCATCTTGGCACGGACTAATCTGTGATCGCTACCTATATCTACTTTACTTAAAACACTAACGTCTTTAACGGAGTGCAGGGCATTTGTAAGGATGAAATCGATCTCGTTTCTGTCTCCTTTAGGACTCTCCCAAGTCCACTTATTGTTGGTGTTTTTCCTGAAAAATGAATTAGTGATAAAGAGCCTGTTGTGTTCTGCGAATTCTATGAGGCGATCGCCTCTGTCGTTTCTTTGGCCGGTACCAAAATTGCCTACTGCTCTTTCTGTATTTGCCTTTTGTCCTATTTTTGCGTTAAAGTCGCCCATGATTATTTTAAAGTGGTGACGGCTATTATCGTATGCGTCCTGTATTTTTTCGTAGAAGTCTTCTATTTCCTCGTCTGGGTGGCTAGATGTGGGGGCGTACACTTGGAAGATTTGACAAGTGTACCTGCTCGAGATTCTTAATACTATATAGCATATACGTTCCGATATGTCGCTTATTTCTATAATATTTCTTTCTATTCTCTTATTGATAAGAAACCCTACTCCTCCTATTCTACCATTTGGTAGCCCTCTCCAGTAGAGACAGTTACCACTTTTTAGGATTATTTGGTTTTGCTGTTTTCGTCTTACTTCACTAAGTCCTACTATATCCCATTTGATATTTTCTAATTCATTCTCTAATGCAAGCACACTTCCTTCACTCGATAACGTTCTTACATTGTACGTGGCTAAATACAGGTTTCTATTAGCTAAGCTATCATCCATCGTCACTCTTACCTTGTTGGAGGTTTGGATATTATTTTTCTCGCATTTATCCAAGATGTGTTGAGAAAAAGGCGGTACCTGAGAGAGATTTCCATTCAAGGAGTGAGTTCTTACCGCCATAGACTCTTCTCTGTGGTCAGCTTTGACAGATAGTCATCCTAGGTATCACTTGGATCACTTATGAATTATTACATGCCATTTAACAGGGTTACTTTGTAAGTGAAAGTAGTTAGTTATGATAATAATAGATTAGCAATTGTTATACTACTTTTTTATAGATCTTTATCGTGAGACGCCTCTTTGGAGACAACGGATTTATATATGTGAGTGCGGTTTGCAATTTAATATTTTAATAATAACTTTAGTAAAGAATATAAAATTACACGAATTACTTTAATATAATTTAAATATAAAAAAGAACTGATAGACAGTTGGGAAACACCGTTTCTGTTTGCTATTATTCTATTAAGTAAAGTTCGTTAAAGATTTTTGGCTGGAAGCAATTATGTGGAAGATTTATTGCTTCTGTGGGACCGACTGAAGGACCCTTTTTTTTGTATTCAGGTAAGGAGATGTATCTCGTTCGTATATTTTTTTTGCTCAGATTTGACACAAAAATTAGCACAAAATTTTTCGAAATAACTGATATAAAACCGCTTTTTACGACCGATTTGCTGTTTATTTTTACACTTAAATTATACTAGGATGCAATTAGTAGAATAAGTGATTAGATGGTTAAGTTTTTAGATTAAATTTCGTGCAATAGCCGGGTTTAAGCGAGTAATAGCGGGAAGAACGCAGAAGCACGTCTTCCCCGCATGACACGAAAGACCGAACTCCATATATATATATATATATATATATATATATATATATATATATATATATATATATATATATATATATATATATATATATATATATATATATATATATATATATATATATATATATATATATATATATATGTATATATATATATATATGTATATATATATATATATATATATATATATATATATATATATATATATATATATATATATATATATATATATATATATATATATATATATATATATATATATATATATATATGTGTGTAGGTGTGTATGTATGTATATGTATATATGTGTATTTTTATATTTATGAATGTATGTATGTGTATTTGTGTATACGTGTAAGAATTTGTGTATATATGGATGGTTTATATTGCTGTCGGTTCCCTCATCACTGAGGATCGTGACTATGATGTGCGGTCAACCAGCTGCCTCCATTCAGTTCTAAATTCGGCCAGGCGAAGACTTGCTACCGTGGAAGCGCCCGTCGCTGCAGATACTTGGTCAGTCCAGCGTGCGGGGGATCTGCCTCTGGCTCTTCTGCCTTCGACGCTACCAACCACAACCAACCGCTCCAGGCTCTCCTCACCTCTTCGTGCAATGTGGCCGAAGAACTGCAATATACGTTTCAGGCATATTGTTGACAATCTATCCTTGATTTTCAATTCTTCAAGAATAGACACATTCGTGCGTTTGTCGGTCCAAGGCACGCGCAGTAGCCGTCTCCAGGACCACATCTCGAAGGCATCGATTCTCCGTCTATCCGCCGCCTTCATGGTCCACGTCTCGACACCATAAAGGCAGACAGAAAAAACGAGACTCTTCACGAGACGGATTTTGACAGCAGTTGTAATGGCTCTATTCTTCCAAATCTTCGTTAGTTGTGACATTGCCGATTTTGCTAATGTAATCCGGCGCCGTATTTCCAATTCGCTGCCGCCGTTGTTAGATATGAGTGACCCCAGATAGACAAAATTATCAACCACATCTATACCGTTTAAAGCTGAGTTGTTGTTTTGCAGCTGTTGGTGACGGTCAATTATCATAATTTTTGTTTTGGGGCGGTTTATCTGGAGGCCAAGCACATTACTCTCTGTCTCAACACGACGGATCAGTTCGGCCATTTCTTCATGATTATTAGCTATGAGCGTTGTGTCATCCGCATACCGAAGATTGGATAGTTTTTTTCCACCAATGGACACTCCACCCTTCCAACCATCCAGTGCTCTACGCATTATATACTCTCCATATATATTAAATAGGTCTGGAGATAATATACACCCTTGCCTTACTCCACGTTGTACTCGAAAAATTGTCGAATTTAGCGAATTGATTCGAACTACTGCATTGTTATCATTATACAAGTTATGTATTATCTTTACAAGATGCATGGGGACTCCCATGTCCAGTAGAACTTTCCACAGATAGTCCCAGTTCACAAAGTCAAAAGCTTTTTTATCGTCTATAAAACAAAGAACGGCTGGAGTTTGAAACTCCCGACATTTTTCAATGAGTTGACGTATATTCAGTATTTGTTCCCTCGTCCCTTTGCCTTTTACAAACCCTGCTTGTTCGTTCGGTATTTGCCATCCAAGGTAACTGCTCAAACGATCTTTAATTATATACAGCAATACTTTACTAGAGTGCGATATTAAGGCTAAGGTCCTGTAATTCTCGCATTTTTTTGTAGATCCTTTCTTGTGTAAGGGAATGAATATTGAATTGACCCAATCTTTCGGCCATACTCCGTTTACCCAGATCTTGTTGCACATATTACATAGCGCCTTTATCGCAGTTTCACCAAGCTCTTTCAGAAGTTCAGCTTGTATACCATCGCTGCCAGGAGACTTTTTACATTTCAGTTTCTTTATGGCATTTACAACTTCAGATGTCAAGATGTCAGGCTCCCTGACATCATCAATTAGGGAAACAATTGAGGTCGACGAACTACCACTGTACAATTCCGAACAGTATTCTTTCCATCGGTTGAGTATCACATCAATATCTGTAAGCGTGTTTCCAAATTGATCATCTATTGTCCAAGTTTTGGGTGAAAATTTTTGAGTGACGATTTTTACTTTGTGAAAAATATCCCTTGCCTGATTCTTTAATGCGTGTTTTTCTATCTCCTCACATATGTCATTTATATATTTAGCTTTATCCCGCCTACAACTCCTTTGAATATCTTTATGTAATATTGCATACCTTTCAAGATATTCTGTCGATGTTATGCCAGTTTGTTTAAGTCTTTTACGTTCTTTTATCTTAACCCAAGTTGAATCAGAGATAAAAGACTTACGATGTTCATTTTGCGGTGTTTGATGTTTTCTGGCATACCGAATTATGAGATCTTTAAAAATTTTCCAAGACTCTTCTACATCTACATTAGGATTTATTTGGAATTCTGCATCTTTTTCTCTGATTACATTGCCAAAATTAATTACATCATCATTGGTGAGTTTAATTGCTTTATTTTGATGTCTTTTAATCATTTTCAATTTCAGTCGAAATTTAGCAACAAGTAAGTTATGGTCCGATCCGCAATCTGCACCTGGATATGTTTTGACGTTATGTATCGATGATTTCCATCTAGAATTTATTAATACATAATCGATTTGGTTGCGGTGACGATCCCCAGGAGATATCCAAGTGTACAATCGCCTAGGATGATGTTGAAACCAAGTATTCATAATGGACATTTTATTTTCAATGCAGAAACTTATAAGTTTCTCTCCTCTCTCATTTTGAATACCCAATCCATATTTACCTACTATGTTATCAATGTTGCTATTATTACCGACTTTGGCATTAAAATCACCAAGAATGATGGTCATTTCTTTGTTTGAGATATTTGACAATGTATCGAGTAGTGAAGCATAGAACGCATTTATTTTAATATCTTCGGCATCTGCAGTAGGAGCATATATTTGAAGGATGTTTAGTTTATACGGATGCGTGTTGAGTTTTAAGTGTATAAGTCTGTCACTTATGGGGTTGTAGCCAATTAGTGCACTGGTTAATTTAGATGCTAAGATCACCGCGACACCGCTATGTGACGAATCTTGGTTACCAGAAAAATATATCGTATTTCCATTTGAGGTTTTATAATGGCCGTTGTTCTTCCAGTGCGTTTCCGAGATTCCGAGTATATCTAGCCCATGACTGTACATCTCTTTCTCAACAACCAGTGTTTTCCCAGGATTCAGGAGTCCTCTAACGTTCCAAGTACCTATTTTGGATTTGTTCCGTAAAGTTTCTCCAGTCGCATATTTTCCACATGATGCCTGGTGAGTCACATGCATGTGGCCAGTAGCCAATTTCACACCGTGAGACCTGGAACCTCGAAGGCGCCGGGTGTCAGCCGGAGAGTCAGACTTCTTCACACTTTTATTTTTGTACATCATAGTTATCTTGGGAGAATACTGCAGTGGATTCCCACTTCCTTCTACAGCGCAGTAAATGTTTTGACATCTTATACTGGCAGAGCTGCTGCCCACTACCAGGGATTTATTATAGAGTTTCCTTCTCTGTCAAAGATGATACGGTACCTTCGAAAACCGGGTTGTGCTTTTGTTAAGCGGCGGCACTTACTCGCCGCTGACCTGAGACCGTCATAGTGTTGTGTGACATTTTATAGAGTGAAACTTACCACGGATTCACTCATCACCACTCTTATCTCAGCGCTCCTTGTCCAGGACCACCATGTCGCCATGGCAGTTGACTGCAAGAGTCGTTCCCCTATTTGCAACTTGGGGACCTGAGCGGTTGCATGGAGCTCTGCTCTGAGCTTATTAATTACTCCGTGCGGACGGACGTGTGTTTCCATTTATGATATATTTACATATATAGACAGTTTATTCACAATCATAATATTTATGAAATTAGTACCAAACAATAACGTTAACGTTGAGTACAAGTATCCAATATCAAATATTAAATTATCAAAACTAAATATTAAATAATTCAACACTCAATATTAAATAATCAATTATGAAATAATTCAACACTCAACATTAAATAATCAATTATGAAATAATTCAACATTAAATATCAAACCATTCACTCAATATTAAATATGAAATAATTCAACGTTAAATATTATCAATACTATCATTAATAAATCAATCGACGTTAATAGTAAATTATTATCAAAAGAAATGTGATCGAAATTATGTGGGTAATTATGTAAATATGAAAATATTATAAATTTAAATTCCATTTAAAAAATATGAAATCAAGCATAGGTAATGATTCTGAATATGTACTAACTTGCGAGGCGCCAGAAGAGCTACATACTCATCCCAGCACCTCCTATTTAGCTCCAATTTAACACAAAATTCTACATACTTATCGGGAACAACACACAAACACACGTCCGCACCGAGCTCGCTCAACCCGCGAATATGGAATATGATATGGATGGTTTACATATATGTTTATATAATTGTCTTTGGCCAGGAAGGTGCATTGGGTTTACCTGTTAGGCCTTCTTGGTGTAAATTAAATAAAAAAATAAAAAATAAAATAAAAATATGTTAATATTGAGATCTATGTTTAAATTCTGGATAAAGCCAAAAAAAAAATTTGATCATATGTTAAGTGGATTGGAATGAAATAATATAAATTATTAGTAATGAAAATCTTTTTAAAAAGAGAGTAAAAACTCCTTTTTTACTGCAATTTATTAACTTATTACTAAAAATAATTTAATACTTTTTGGGTCAATGCTGGAGAAAATTGAAACTGATCAAAACAATCAGAAATTGTAGAAAAAGATCGATTTACAAATTGTTTGTATTCGCCGATGACTGTCAAACGAAATCGATGACACAATACTTAAGTTAATATTCAAGCTTGGCTTGGATGCCATTTTTTGTACATACATTTTTTTTTTTTTTTTTTTTTATTGTTACAATCAATATACACTCGTCATTACAGATCGCTCCAATGCGACGAGTGTACGATAACGGTCAGAAATACAATAATACATATACAATCAGAATACATAGCATATAACAATTAATTAGTACAGAAATAATAATCATAGATACATCTATGGATTATTTATTTTTAGATTTTTGTCTACAATAATTATTACAATTTTTATACATATAATAAACACGAAATTATAGAGATGTCTATAGATTTCAGATTACTGTGCATAACTTTTACAAATTATACACACAGATTTTGTGACAACAGGAAATGAACTAATACCAATTTTCAGGAACCGTTTCAACAATGATCAGATAAAATTGGCAAACTCTGATAGAGAAACGATCGATTTGGAGTCACAAAACCCCCAAACCTAACCAGCAGTTTGACGAGGACTCGAACCTTCGACCTCAGTGGTGCTAAATACATACGCTACCATTAAGCCAAACTGCCAAACAAAATACATATACATACATGCCCATAACTTTTATTACAAAATGCACTTCCTATTTTTATCTATTTCACTATGTCAAAGAAGTTTTGACAGCTCTAACCTTCGACCGTGGGATGACAAAAATTATGTGGGATTAAAATGGCTAAAAAATGGTTCTTCAAAATATCGTAGTTCAAAGGAGATGCTCTTAGTCTAAAATAAAGCCAAGTTGAAATCAGAGAGTTGAAAACAAAGATACATGAGATCGAAAAGTGAAACGCCAAACAAGCGGCGAGAACGCCTTGGACAAAGGTTTACGACCACCACATCAGCCATTTCAATTTTATAAAAATATATTTATATCATTCATTATACAATCTATTCGTGAAGTAAATATATATATGAGACATAATGATAGCCTTTAATACAAAGTGAAAAAGTTAAAAGTTATTGGCGTTGAAACAATGAAAATCCGACAAAATTAGTGGGGGACGGAAAGTCAAACATGCATAGGAAATCATTCGAACGTAGTCGAGAGCTGTTCGAATCATCTCGAGATTTTTTGAGTTTTTAAACATGTTTGTTACGATTATATTTAACTTCCGATTAAGCGGTAACTATTGAAATTTCTATAGGGGGCCAAGCCTCCTAAAATTGCAAAGTTTTAAAGCGATCGGAAGAGTTTTTGGAAGGGAAAACTTAACGATGTACAAGTGAAACTAATAAAAACCTTATAAAAATAAACTCTTTTCAAATATTTCTATTGTTCATGGAAATATTTGACAGTTCTATATTATAGTTCGGAACTGAAAGTTCCATACAAATATTTTACTAATAATTAATTAAATAATTTTCCTCTTATTAAGTAAGCAATATAACTCAATGAAAACAATAAATTATACTTAAAAATATTCGTCATAAAGATATTCATTATCATTATTGAGCATTACATATTTGCGCATATTTCACCTAATCTTATTTGCTTTCTTTTTAATTGCCTTGAATATTAATGGACCACTTTATTTCAACGTAATTAATTTGTCTATTTGCACGTTTTATTGCCAATCTCTTATTTTTTTACCAAGAATTCGTCTTAATTTTTATAATAATAATTTCATACGTAAATATTGGTGATCACATTTATCAAAAACTCTTTCAAACACAACAGAATATTAAACTTGAAAATGTTCATACATTGCATCCTAATTTCATAGTTTGTCTCACTTTTAATTAATTTTTTATCAATATTAAATAAAAAAAATTAAATAAGTTACCTTTTGAATGTATTATATGTACATTAAAATATCACAGCTATTGATCCAGGTTGGATTCTTAGAACGCACCGACAGAAAGAGCCTGATGAAACACATATTTATTTTTAATAAAAGTGGAGTATACATATGTACATACGTATAAAATAACGTAAAGTGATAAAATAAGAATAGCACGATCATATAAAATAACATACATACTTTTTCTTAAAGAAATAAAAAGACATTTGTATCGCATACGAGTGCGTGGCAGATATGGGGATATTTCGGCAACGTGTGCTCCTCTTCGCGAGAGGTTTACAATAATTCAAGTCGCTTAAAGTCTATCTTTGTTGTCGTCCCTGCCCATCCCTTTCGCTTCCCTTCTATTTTCTAGGGTCAATAAATAACCGGTGTGTAGCTGTGTTACGTTTAGCGTGGGGGCGGCACGCAAAACGACCTAGAAAAACAATTGTCTTAAAAGAGACATTTTTTTTAATATTCACAAGACTATGGCCGTAGCTGAGAATTCATGGGCGCACTTTGTTTCCCCTTAATGTTCTCTTTTTTGTCGTTGTTGTATGTTTTCCCTGTTTTTTTTTTCAAACCGGAAACTCATCCACGACAACGTTCCGTCGCGTAAGCGGATTTTCGGAATTTCGAGCTAAAACGTTGTTGAAATGTTTCAAATTGGATTTAAATATCAGTACCTTGATTAAGCGTAATTTTTATTAAGACTTTTCCTCCGTGAGGATTATATTGTATATATATTTTTTAATGTATAAGTATGAAATCGTACACGTGACTTACTTCACAATAGACGATTACTTCGCCTAAAAATGCTAAATTCATTGAATATATCAGTATAAAATGCAAATTGTCAATTAGGGAGTATAGCATTTTAAGGGTTTAATAAAATTATGCGCCCGTAGCGGCGCTCGAGCTCCGTTCATCTTTACGGTAATTCACTTCCGCTATACGCATTATTCAATATTAAAATGAATTGTGTAAGCATTTTATAGGCACTGGAGATGTAAAGCTCACGTAGGGCGTTGTGGCGGTCGTTGTGAATATCATATATATAAAAAAAAATGGTTTATATGAAGTCCATTAAAATAAATTAAATAGTTTTAAAAAATCTAGTAAAGTAAAACTATGAATCATCTACATCATCTACATACATCTATTCACCACTCACTGCTGGATGAAGGCCTCTCCAATACACTCGTCTCCGTTTTGCGCAACTCTCATCCATCTGACCCCACACATTTTCCTAATTTCGTCTACCCACTTACCCTGCAGTTTTCCTTTTATCTTTTTGCATTCGTACGATTATAGCACTTAAGACAGTGAAGTATATATTTTTCAAAATTCATAGCCATTATTGTAGTGATCTTCATCAAGATACATATGTCGCAAAAAGACTGAATACGTTCGTTTAATATGGCGGGTACAGTCGTTTGCTGAATGAAAATTTAGTAATATTCGCAAATATGGCGTTAGCAAATTGTATCCAAAAAAATGCAAAAAGCAAAGAAAATAACTGATTTGTATTATACTGATCACTTCTTTACTTATCGGAGTGTAGATTAATCGATTTTTACTCAATTTGACCCATTACATTCGAATATGATAATAATTTTTGTTGGCTTGCTTTCATTTAAGAGATACATATGAACGTTTTAAAAATGTGCAATTTTTAAAAATTGTTGTCTTTTGCAGTCTTTAATTCAAAATATAGTATTTTTGTGGAAAAAGTGAGTATTGGAATTAAAAGTTAGATGTTTTTCTAAACGTTGGTCGCCATTAGGGGTGTGGCCACGACCTTGCTTTCAGTGCCTGACCGCCATTAGGGCCGGGCCGCACCGTGCAACTTTGTCGGCCGAGTAGTCGCGCGACACGAAATAATGTATGGAAATGTGTGCGACAAACAAGTTGACGGGTGTGGCATGTCCCATCTACCTGCATGCATTGGTCTGGTCGCCCTCAACCAAGTTGTTCGCAAGTTGAGCGGTGCGGCCCGGCCCTTAGGGACGGGGTCACTCTGGTCTCGTCGAAGTTCTGCAGTATTGCCGTTCCGTAATGAAAATGGAAATTTAATATTGAAATTTAAAAGACATTTACCGATATAATTATTACGCTTACCAACCACTTTTTTGAGTTGCTCCGCTCCGATACCTATTGCGCACAGTGTCAATTATTTGACGTCTCTTAGAATGGGAGTACGTTTCAAGTTGTAAATAACTACTGGTCTGTACGGATCAATAAATGGGACTAAAAACTATTTCAGATACATTTTATCTCACCGGTGTGTGTAGTTTTGTATAGTTTCTTCAGAATGAAACATACATATATTAACCAGCAGCGTGGTCTCGTGGTGAATGTTGCATTATTTCGTACTTGATGTTACGGGTTCGAGTCCCACTAAGTCTCGTTGTTGGCCAGACCTTAGTTTGTTGAAGTTGATCTTTTCTTATCAGAATTTATCATTTTTTCTGATTTTCATTGAAACGGTTCCTGTAAAAATTGGCGTTTCCTTCCTTCCCATCCCTATTTTCTGTTGCAAACCTTTAGTTATTCTTATATCTTAGGTTTCGCCATATTGCTCACCATAGATGTCTCTGTAGTTGTTTATCGAATAAACATTCGTGCTGTTACATGAAAGTTATTCATCGTTATTTATCGTATTCATACGATGTTTGTAATATCTGACCATAGATGTCAGATATTGTTTAGATTTACATGTATCTATGTAATAATTATGTGGACTAGGAAGGCATATTTAGGGTTTACCTGTTAAGCCTTCCTGGTATATTTGTATATATGTATGTAAAAAAAATAAATAAATAAATATATAAATATTTTACTGAAGTCTGAAGTCTAACCTAGAAAATGTTGTGGTCATTTATAGTATTGATAAAATTTTCTAAACTTTAACCAAACTTCAAAAATTTGTTTTAACCTTTGTATTAATGTTGTGTTTTTTTTAGTTATAATTACGTTATGACGTTGAATTTTTATTAAATTACAATCCATTACCACTTTTCATTATTTCCGCACCGGAAGGTAAACGGGAAACCACTGCAGATGAAAACTTTTTCCAAGACAACTGAAATAATTTCCACAAAATTTTGTCGTGACATTTTACATTGCCGAGTTCGTGAAGATGTAAAAATGGTATAAATGTAACACGTTTAAATTTTGCACACAATCGTAAAAAGTGACGCGCCTAGGTACCACTTGGCGCTAATTGCTCGCTTAACGTGGGCGCGTTATAACGGAGCCAGTGAGAGAATGTGACGGAGGCGGCAGCCGTCGTAGCAATTATCCCGCGTGGTTTAATGTCCTGGTGCGAGACGGATTTAAAACAATTACCCGGTCGACTCCCGCCGTGAGACTGTTAATATATCGACGGCGGATAATGTGTTACCCCGGCGACCGCATTTGTATCCGTCGTCGTCGTCTTACAGGTGAAAAGCGACGTCGCGTCGGTGATTCAGGTGAAAGTGAATACGAGCTTAACGGAGTGTGAACCGTTCGAATTTTGACGAGATTCATCCGAAGAAAGTTCCACAGAAATCGTCTGAACGTATGTTTGTACATATACATATGTATATAGAGTGCGTATTTATGTATGTACGTGTGCGAGGGAGGAGCCCAAAAGTAATCGGAATTTCGGTTTTAAAAATCGTTAGTTCAATACAACACTTTCTTTTGATCAATCCTAATCAGAGATTATCCTAATCAGCATTAATAAAAATGAAGGCGACGCTTACAAACAAGCATCTCAATCTTCATACGCGGTTGAGTTTCGCGAAGAGCTACGTCTGGACAGTATTAATACGCGGATGTGAGACGTGGACTCTGAAGACCAAGATGATCAGCCGCATTGAAGCTTTTGAGATGTGGCTCTACAGGCGTATGCTGAAGATTCCGTGGACCAAAAATATATCAAACGTAGCTGTCCTCGGCAGGGGAGAGGGAACTTGTTTCTGTCATCAAGCGGAGAAAGTTGGAGTACCTCGGACACATGATACGGGGTCCAAAATACGAATTTCTCCGTTTGATAACCAAGGGGAAAATAGAAGGTAAAAAATGGATTGGCAGGAAAAAGTTTTCATGGCTTCGAAACATGCGCATGTGGACCGATATGAGCGCCGAAGATCTGTTTCGAGTGGCTGAAGACCGATGTGGATATCTCCAAATAATCAACGAAGTAGTCACCAACGTCCGGATGTGGACAAGGCATTAACAAGAAGAAGAATCAGAGATCGGCGACCAGGATTCTTTTATGCACAAAAAATGGTTCACTTTTGTCAATTACTATTATAACGTAGAGATAATTTAGTGGCGCTCGTGGACCGATGGTTTACTGGCACTGATCACCTGATCTCTCGTTCGCGCCAAAATGGCCTCGACGTATAGTGGAGTCGTATATAATAGGATAGGCCAATAGGATCGCACGACTCATCGACCAATAGGTTCTCGCTTATTTCTGTATGTGTATTGCGCCCGATGAGTATAAATATTGGGCGCTCTCCAGTTGGAAAGCATTCGGAACTGGAGAGCTGACGAGTGCAGACGAATAAACCACTACTACAACACTACTGCTTCTTTCTTTCCGATCGTGGAAACCCCTCTTCACGTTCACGCTATACTATTTTCCTACAAAGCAAGATAGCAAGAAAAAGTTTGACAATAGTAATTGTGAACCATTTTGACAATAGTGAACCATTTTTTCTGCATATAAAAATCCTGGCCGTCGATACTTGGTCATCATTAGTTCTGAAACTCCTAAATTTTAAGTCGTATACTTATTTAATTACGGAAAACTGTTTTAATGGGTAATAAATAACCTACGAGTGAAGTAAAAATATATAAGCGAGATAAAGAGAGTCTATAATGCAAATTTTATAAAATATAGAGTGAAAAAAGAAAAAGTTATAGGGTTTAAACAATTAAAATCTGACATAGCGAGAAGGTGGTGAAAAGGAAAAAACGATCGGAAGAGTATGGATAAATACGGCAACTTTCTAATAGACGTCACCGAGAACGTTAATAGACTATTTTCAAACGTGTCTATTACGATTATTTTTCACCATCGTTTAGCAGCCAAATAAACTGTTTAGCAGGTAAAAACAGCCAAATTAGTACTAAGTGATTAGTACTAAACACCACACAGGTTGATCGTTTCCTTTCAGAGTTTGCCAATTTGTATGATTGTCATTGAAAACGGTTCCTGTAAATTGGCATTTCCTTTCTTATCTCTCTTGCAAATCTCAAACTATTCAGCGTCTTGAGATCCGTCAATTTCTATAATAAAATGCTGCAAAAATTTCTCCATAGATGTCACTTTGGATGATGTTTGTATGATTTCAAATCGTATAAAAATGCTCGTACTAATTGTATTATTGTTTTGCATCTGTATTAGTACACTCTTCGCTTTGGAGTGATCTGAAAAGGAGAGTGTACATGTCCGATTGCAATAAAATAAAAATAATAAAAAACAAAATAAATAGATGACTGGTTGCTGCACTACGATAATGCACCCGCACTCAACACGTCGAATATATAACTTTTTTTGACAAAAATAAACGGCACAATCGATGTATCACCATTTCCATTTGTCTGATTTGGAATCTTTTGATTTTATTCTGCAAAACACTGTGCAGAGATTTGACAGAAAAATGAACGGAATAAATATAAGTTAAATTTAATTGAAGTCATTCAAAGATTATTTAATTTTGAGAGTGTTTTATTCAACATAAGATTTTTAAAACCAAATTTCCGATTACTTTTGAGTACCCTTTGTATATATGTAGAGTATATGCATGTATGTATGTATGTACGTATGTAGTAGAAAATTCGATATATTTTCGTTGGATATTTTTGATTTGTATTTCTATGCATGTGAAGGTGTGTCGGATCGTATTTTGAAAGTTGATAGTAAAAGCTCTTTAGATTTGTATAGAATACATACATAAATACACACATCTTTACTGCAGAATAAAAGAAAAATGATTTGGTTTGATAAATTGTGCGAACTTTTAACAAATAAACATTTCAGTTATATTTTTTCAATTAAATAATATAAATTTATTTATGATTTAAATTTTCATATTCTATATATTTATATAAATCACTTTATATAACTTCATCAAACCCCATTTTATCATAAACAAAAGATACAACTGTCGAATTCCCCCAAAATTTGTTCAAAACTAAAGCCTCTCCCGTCGCGTCTTCCGCTTATAAAATATACGATATTTTCACAACGAAGGTAGACTATGGAAAGGAGGGGAGGCGGCGGGTGAGGAATAAGGGCGGGGGATTTCGCGAAAATTCATGAATATATTCATGACGAAATGACGAAACGGCATATTTTCATTACGGTCTCGAAAAATTCGTTCACCGGTGACCCAAATCATGCCCGTCTACGACAAATTGATCCACAGGGGATTATTTCGCAGAGACGCGCCGGACGGACGGACGGACAGGGGGTGGGGTCCAAGGAGTTAATCTCCCACCCGTCTCGTCATTCCAGGGCTCTCTCGCCCTCTCCTGGCTTGAGGGTCCTGGGCGACAAAACGAACAAACATCCCCTGCAGAACAACTGGGATAAGCCTTTTCGATGGGCCGACCACTCTCTGGAAAATCTCTCGTATTTGCTATGTATGCATACATATACATATGTATAAGACGAATGCATTTTTTTTGCATACATGCATTATATTTATCTCGGCACAAAACTATATTTTTGAAAGACGATTGTGTTTAAAATGACAAAATATTTTTTAGCCATTTTATGTCAACTCTTTGTGATTGGGAATTTTCCAATTTGAAAACTCACAGGAATAATAATAAATTCGTTGTTAACGCGACCTGACAATGAACGGCAACGAGCCTTTGCGATTTTCCACGAATTTTCCGCCACTTGCAATCAACTGCACGCAGCGGCATGCCACAATAGACGATTGGATTATCCCGCGTGTAATTAAAACGGAATTTCAACGTTATAATTTCCAATTACATTCCGAACATATTCAAAACTCAAATTCGACACCTACATAAATAATTTGAATCGCATATTAAATATAAATTTAATTATTATTCAATATATAATATACACATCGCAAGGCTTTAATGTAAGCGCATGCGACTAAAACCACTCGTAGGCTAAGACGTTTCCTAACATTATTCGCAACACCAATTTAGATCAAAGTGAGCTTTGAGATACATTGATTAAATTCGTATTTTACGACGGTTGTCACTCGGCAATATGGCATAAATTATACGAGCGTCGACTTCATGGAGCCATCGAATAGCAGACGCGTCGTTTAGCGTTAAAACGGACAAGTCTAACCCTGACACGTTATATTTGTCCGGGTTAGTATTATTAAACCAGCTACGAATGCGCGAATCGAAATGTGTATTTGAGAAAATATATTTGTCCGGATGAGTTTAAGAAGTACAAGCCGTAGATTAGGATTCCTTGCGGGAATTCAAACATCAAAATTTCTTATAAATGTTTTACAAATATTTATCTATTTTATCACTCTCCGTGGGCTTTTGGCTGAATGAACACTTTGCCGACAGACGTTAGGTTGATAGATCCTTTGCCGAACGGACATTAGGCTGACTCAAGTTTTGAATTGCTTTAATTTATTTTTTATCACTAAAGGTTATTTTTAATGATACAATAGGTATAATAACTGCTACCGAGCCCTCTTCGTGCTACCAAAGGGTTGCAGCGTGTCGCAGAGGCCATTGTAAGGATGGGAGTGGCCTCCCTACGTCGTTATGTATTTGCATCGTTAAATTGTTTGCTTACTACCGCATCTTCTCATATGTTCGGTGGATGGAACTAATTCACCGACCGCCATAAATTAACTTACTTATTAATTTTACTTTATTATAAGTAAAACCAATAGATAAAGTTTTGTGATCATGCGAAAATTCAAACTCAATAGTTTGACTTATTTGAATCATACAATGATCACGTTTTCATGATTCCAATATGTGTGCATGTGTATCTGTGTGAATTTTAATATATGTATCGGTGTATTTTGGTCATTTTTTATTATTACTTATTATTCATAATTTATTATTTATTATTTATTATTTATTATTTATTATTTATTATTTATTATTTATTATTTATTATTTATTATTTATTATTTATTATTTATTATTTATTATTTATTATTTATTATTTATTATTTATTATTTATTATTTATTATTTATTATTTATTATTTATTATTTATTATTTATTATTTATTATTTATTATTTATTATTTATTATTTATTATTTATTATTTATTATTTATTATTTATTATTTATTATTTATTATTTATTATTTATTATTTATTATTTATTATTTATTATTTATTATTTATTATTTATTATTTATTATTTATTATTTATTATTTATTATTTATTATTTATTATTTATTATTTATTATTTATTATTTATTATTTATTATTTATTATTTATTATTTATTATTTATTATTTATTATTTATTATTTATTATTTATTATTTATTATTTATTATTTATTATTTATTATTTATCATTTATTGTTCATAAGTAGTAAATATCCAACGGCTATGATGATGAAAAGGGATAAATAAAAAAAAATTAAATGTTTTTATGGACTGTTATTACATATATTTATATTAATTACAACTCAATTTTAAAATACTATAAAAATAAAAATTCAATACACATATAATTACATAACAATACACGAAGATTATACACATATATATATATATATATATATATATATATATATATATATATATATATATATATATATATATATATATATATATTTACATACATACATACATACTTTTGCTAGGTGTCGCCAGCCCATTAAATGCCGTAAACATCGTTTTTATCCCTTTGCCCGCGGCAACTTTCGCGCTACATTCAGAGAATTCAAGGTAATATCCAATATATAATTGAAAAAGTTTATTTTAAATGTATTCTCCTCTTTTAAGGGTTCATCGACAGCTTTTTCATAATCAAACTTTATTTTGATTTCGCTGCTTATGGCGCTCCTCTTAAGGTGCCGCCTGATGTAGCTGCATATCATAGCACTGTACATATCATAGCACGGCATCGCTCTGGATATAAATCACAATTCATCTTATATTAAAAGGTATTCTTATATTACAACGGGAGAAATAATTTTGAATTAATAGCTATTTAAAAATACATGACATTTTCGTTTCGCAGAATGTTAATACGTATGTATTTACAGAGTTATATGTTACAATTATAATGATATAAATATGTATGTTTATGCGGGATTGAGAATTGCTGGTGTGTTTTTTTTATGATAAGACGTGTCGTTGGAGGTTCGGTGGGGTTTGATACGGTGTGTGAAAGAGTTTTAATTAAAGGCGCCTCGTCAGGGGAGAATGTGTCGTAATGGCGCCTCGTGATTCTCGTGTTATTTATGCAAAAACCGAGTTTGAAAGCTCGAAACGAAAATTAAAAGCTCGCTCTCGCTCTTGGAACAAAAGCCGGCGATTAAGTCGGCGCGCCCGCCCGGTTAACCTCTACGCTGCTGAAGTGCCGTTTGCGCGCTCTAGCAAATTAAGCGAAATACGCTTTGGCGAATTACATTATTAGTGGAGGAATGGGCCTCGACTGAGGTGACCAAATTTTCAAAATGAAGCTTCCATTTTTAACCCAGCTCAAACTGTTCTGAATTATTTTCCAAGTTGGTAAGTTTTTATATGTATATATGTACGTAGACAGGATAAGTCTTCCAATAGTTTGAATTTATTACATGGCAACAACGAAGAGTCAAATTTCAGATACTGATCAGATTTGTTAACCAAATACAAGTTTGTATAGTTGGTCCGCTGTAAGAAGAGACTTCGGATAAACGTACATGCTGTCTCTTACACTTCCCCTCGACCAATAGCATTCCGTGCAGGTAGTAGAATATTGTACGCGTGAAATACTATTGGTCAAAATGGGGTGTAATGGACAGCATGTCCGTTTTACCTAAGTTTATTCCTACAGTGGATGGACTGTAAATAGGTGAATATTTGGAACTACTCCACTTGTACAAATATATGTACCATATATGAATTTGAAATTATATTCAGTGGTGAAAATGGAGGATAGGTATGATAGTAGTATGTAAGTAGCCAATTTGTGATGAGCCGTTTTAACACTTAAATTAGATAAATTCGCAATCTCTAATAGAAAATGATTGACTTGGAGTCATAAATATCCAATTAGAAATACTTCAAATTCTACAATGTTTATGTACTTCTGTACAATCTAGATCTAATCAGTGCTCAAACCTGGGATTAAACCACCATTAATGCAGTGTCGTGAAAAAGTATGCCACATTTAGTAGTTTTAAATTCAAAACTGTAGATTTACATGATGAAAAAACATATTGTATGTATTTTATCTATATGTAGTAGATTGGATACGTCAATCCGTTTCTCTTTAAGATTCGTTTATCACAATAAAGTACCTTTCATTTATCAAAATAAAATACTGAGAAAAGTATCTTTTGATCAATTTCAAGTTTATATTTTGTCCTTAATTGTTGAGTTGAATTGATTATCATTTTGAGGCCGTCGCAACGACTGTTTGTCTCATTATGATCTAAATTAAGAGGAGATCACATTTGCAACAAAATAAGTGAGAAGAAAAGACAATGCTACCGCTGATGTTGTTAAGTGAGACTAATTTCGTGGCTTCACACGCAAAAAGTAAAAATTATGAAATATGTATAAAATGAGTGAACTTTTAATTTGCATTTGAAAGAATTGTAAATGCTTTGACTACTAAATTTTAAGCTTTTTTTAGATATATTCTACTTGAAACTCTCCACATTAAACGGAGCATCTTACTGGTGCTAGAAGTATTAACCTTTGAAGGACGGAGCGTCGAGATAGAACAAGTGTCCCGAACCGGGGTCGAGTAAGACCCCAGTATTTTTTAATCAAAATACAGCTTTTTTCAATAAAAATGCGTTCAATATATATATCTTATTAATCATTTTATACATCAACATGAAAATTTTTTAGTTCTATAGCAAGATTTTGACTATTTTTGTATTAAAAAATTATGACAAGCATCAATATGCAAACGCACATAGGCAAGGCCAACAAGCGACTGCATGACTCAAAAACCACGCGCCAAAAACGACGAAAACAATAGCTTACGAAAATATAGCTGTCTCTTTCTCCCGCATTGATTCATCGATCAACAAGTGCATGCAAGCGAACAGTCAAAAACATGACTTATCGCTACCGCCTTTACTTTGGAACGTAGAAATGTATAAATGTATTTTCTTACGATGTACCCCTTTTCTAAATCATGCAAAATCTATTGAAATAAATTTCTTGTAGTTCATTCTAGGAATACAAGAAATACAGGGTGTATAGCTTTGATAACCACATAGTTATTATGAAAAACGTAAAAATTGGGGCACTTGCATACCCCACTTCGGTGAGGGAGGGTTAATGAATTGACCACCTTATTTGGAAATGTTTTATCAGCTACATATCTGAATGATATGTGAGCTGAATTTTTAATAGGAAAATATTTAAATGTAATAATATATATGAAAGACGTTTTTTTGAAATCTTGCGACGTTTGGTCACCATAGCATATGCTCACAAAAATTCATTGAGCGAGATTTGTGGCAGGAGCGTAATTTAGGCAGTGGCGTAGTCAGTCTAGAAGCCGGTCCTGGCCGCAAGAAGTTTTGATGTTGTTTGCGTAACAGTTCTTCGTTGTGATGGGCCTCTGGAGGGGGCCCCGAGCTTGCTCCTCTTAACATGGAATATACCCTTCACCGCGGCTCTGGAACAAATGAATTAGTTTCCTAATAGTAGATGTGTTTCCACTGGGGGCCCTCATTCACCAGCCCACCCACTCTTCACAATGTGCTAATAATACGCCCGACTATTAATTTAAACCTATTAACCGCCCTTACCCTTATTTACACCCGCCATAAAATTCATTTTTACTACCGGGACACTTCAAATGATAGGTTCTAAATTTTGTAAACAAACATACGACAGCGCTTATGTTATTTACACGTTGAGAAAAATGTTTAAAAAAAAAGGAATATGTATCATATACAATACATGGTGTCCCATTATTTCGGCGCGATACAACTGAGCGCGGCGTTTTTTCGGCGCAGCATGATTTGGGGGCATCAAAAAATTAAAACCGAAAAAGAAGATTAAATAAATATAAGACTATACTACCACTTTTCGGGCTAATAATGGGGAGGTGTATATTTTTACAAACATCCTTTACGTTTCACTTACGATTACAATTCAGAGGAAAATTTACCTCTTATCCGATCGTTTTCATATTTTGCCATATTGCTCATTTTGGTCATCAATATAAGTAAATGGATCCTCTGCCATTACGATGGTGCAAAAGTGTTTGACGTTTATTCAGTGTTTGTTTAGACTATTCTCACTTTTCGCCATGTCAGATTTCAATTGTTTAAACGTCTAAGTACGTATGTGATAATATAAAAGCAGCCCAAACCTCTTAGTAATATATTTAATTACATTAGTTTAAGCCGGGATCATAATTTTGATTGAAACCCCAATCATTGAAAACTCTTTGATTGAAATATTAATCATGAAATCCCACATATTTGTACATTTGTTGTTGAAATATTGTTTAAATTGCCTTTTTATTTTATTTATATTATATAGTACATTATTACTACAGTTTTATTAAATACATTTTTTTTTACTACAGTTTTTTTTTACTTGAGTTTTTTTATTTTATAATTATATATCTTAATATTGTTGCGTATGGGTGGTTGGAGGATCCAAGTAAAAGGCCAAAGTCGTTTCACAGTATTTATTAATGATTAAGGAGATACACGCACTGGCAGTGCTCAGTTCTAAATGTCTTTATATCGCCTAAGTATCGTCTTATAAGGGATAGATCTCTCAGGACATCTTCGATGTCTAATTTGTTTACCTATTGTTATGGTCACGTACGGATATGTCTTCCCATGACATTTGGTCCCACGGTACAGGTCAATTCTGAGAAGGGACCAATAACAGCCAACTCGGTCGCCATTGTTTAGCCTTCATGCACTTAGGGTCTAGATATAATCCTCGAAAGCAATTATAAACGGTCACACTGTCTCTGGGATTCTATTCGGCTTAATCCGATTGCACTTACGCGGTGTACGTAACAATATTATATACAAAACTAAAAGGAAAAAGATTTTTTTACCACGGTTTTTTCGGTTTGGTTTTTGTGCATACATAGGCAGGAGGCAAGGGGGGGGGGCACCGGGGGGGCCGCTGGATTCAGGTAAAATATAATTTCGAAAGCGACTTTGTATGTAAGAAACATTGGTTGGGAACTTCGTAAACAAGTCAAAATTTCTATGACGAGTCGATTTTTTATTCGATTCAAATAAATTTAATACAAAAACTAAGTATATTTACTATAGATTTTCCATGTTTAACCTGTTTATATTATAAATACTGAGCAAAGCCGGGTAAAACTGGGTAAAAAAATTTGCGTATCTCATAAATAGAGGTAGGATAGCCAAGGTGCCGCTCATTGTTCCATTGTTGTAAATCCTTTGAAAAAAAGGTTCGGCAAACCTTTAACAATGCATTTACAACATTTGAACAATACGCGGCACCCTCTGGGTCCGGGATTTACTCATAAATGAGAAGAAGCCAACAAAAATCAATGTCATATTCCAATTTAGTGGGTCAAACTTAGTGTTGATTTATTATTTTCCGCTCCGGTAATTTTTTTGCTGCTCAGTGTAAACAATAAAATAAATTATAATGTATGCTTTTTGCGAATTCAATTGTAATACATGCATTATTTATTTTTATATATGTATTGAAAATGAACACGAACTGTCTATCTATCGATACGCCATAAGCAGAAAAAACGATAAACATCAAACCTTTCAAAAAAACAATACTTTACCTATGGATATCTCGAATAGGGATAAAGTAAAAAACACGATGTTTAAGCGAAGTTATCCTGTCATCCTGATCTTCCGTGTATCACATACTAAACGCTTCCATCGAGTGAACGATCGAGGAAAAAACTTTGATTCCCAGTAGGCGGCAAACTTGCTTTACGTGGGTCTACTAAGAAACACCGCACGTTTCATTCGATCAACATTAACAGGTGCGTTAAACGCTTTATCTCAACATCCAAACCACCGCCCACCGGAATGGGTTATCTTCAGGGGCGGCTCGTCCATAGGAACTGTGAGAACTGCAGCACCCCACCGTCTTCAACCAAAAATAAGACTATATTTCGAGATATATTTAAAATCAATCCTAATATGATTTTTATATTTTTATAATGCCTCTATGTGAGCCTTGAGTCAAGATGCAGTGCTAAATATTTGGCTGAGAAGGCTTGTGGAAATTGATCCCGTTGATGAAAGTGCACGCTGCAAGCGCGCTCGATGACATAATGACTGTGTCATCGGTTGTGAATAAATGAAATATATATTTTTTACAAACCTCTTTTATGTTTCACTTACGATTACAATTCTGAAAAAAATTTACCTCTTATCAGATCGTTTTTATACTTTGCCATATTGCTCTTTTTGGTCATCAATATATGTAAATGTATCTTCCGCCATTATTACGGTGAAAAAATATCGTACTAGACGCGTTTGAAAATTCTCCCACGAAGAAGTGCCTGGCGTTAATCGCATTTCGGTCGCATTGTTCGTCTACTGCGATCGCTTCGGCGTTTTCTAGATGAATATCCGTTTTCGCCGTCATCTAACTTTAATTGCTTAAACGCCTATAATTATTTCTTTTTCACTCTATATTTTATAAAATATGCTTTATAGGTTCTCATTATCTCTCTTATATATTCATATTGTTACAAATGTTGATCGTGATAGCCAGCAGCATAGCTCGATCGTTAAGCTTCTGCTTAGCGTCAAGAAGGTGCCGGGTTCAATTCCTGAATGAATTTTTCAGAGTATGCTGTTGGTCAGACCTGGATTTGTGACTCCAGGTTGATCGTTTCCTATCAGAGTTTGCAAATTTTCTCTGATTTCATTGTTGAAACGGTTCCCGGAAAAAAAATTGGCTAAAAATCCTTCCTACCTACTATGTCACCACTATTTGAAGTTCGATTGATGTACAATAAAATGTATGTACAATTCATAGATGTCTCGTTAATTTGCGAGTTTTTCAGTGTCTCGCAATTCAACGACTTGTAATAAAAATGCTGCATTTGTATTTGTAATTGGCCAGGAAGGCGCATTGGGATTTACCTGTAAGGCCTTCCTGGTATTTATTTATTTTTATTTTATTTTTATTTTATTTATATATATTTTAGCTATCAAGCTAATTTAAAAATACATCTTAATTATTATACTTAACTCTAAAATTTATAATTAACTTATATGTACTGTCCCTCACAGAGGTGTCTCTTCGCACCTCGCAGGAATGCATCCATGTTTTTAGCAAACCTGACGCACTCAGGGAGGGCATTATACATGAGCACACCCCTGTGAAAAACACCCCCAGCCGTCTTATTCTTTCTTACTCTACTTACAACTAGTTTGTCCTTATTTCTAGTATAAAAACTATGTTTATCTCTATTCCTTATTATATAATCATCAAAATACTTAGGTAATAACTTATGATCTAACTTATAAACAAAAGACAATGTACTAATATTTAGACTAATTCTAATACTCATCCATCCTAATTCATCTAACATACTTCCAATACTCTTAAATCTACTCACATTCAAAATAGCTCTCATAGCTTTATTCTGTATTTTTTGCATTTTTTCTAAATCTTGGCCACTAAACAAATTAAGCACAGTGGCACAATAAACCACATGTGGCAAGACAATTGAATTAAACACTAAAATTTTACTTTTTTTACTTAAAATATTTCTTAATCTACATAATACACCAACTTTTCTAGCCATTTTTTTTATTATATAGTCAGCGTGCATTTTAAAATTTAGTTCTGAATCTATGTATACACCTTTTTTTTTATATTTTCAACTTATATATGTAAAATAAATAAAAAGATCAATAAATCAAGTGAAAGTAAGAAGATGTTAGTAGTACTTTAGGTTGTTAGGGTCTATACGGCTTGGCCGTAACGGTAAATTTAGTTTGACGTTTCCATGCGAGTTGTTGTGTTTGTGATTTTCGCTTTTAAATCTGAATCTGACCGTTCCACAGGGAGTTCAACTATTTTTAAACAGCTTTGCAATATTTTACGATCTTTTTTTATATACCTAGGTATAGCATGTAGCACCCCCAAAAATATTTTCCACGAGCCGCCACTGGCTATTTTAGAGGAATTTTTGAGACGTATTATTCGGCGCATTAACAACGACCCGGTCTGTGGGCAACGCGCCCTTTGAATTCGCCTTGTGTGACGTTCGAGATCGTTTCGATCGACTATCTCTACGGTAAACACAATGGCAGATTTGATTGACATTCAGGTCGTTCATTGTTTGCTGTGATAATAAACCTTCCACGGCCTCCCTATCCCGTCCTCCTTGTTCAGTTGTCTCCAAACCCACCCACCCCTAGTTACTCTCTCCGATCGAACAACACTCGTTAAGACCACCCATCTTCATCTCCGCCCGTTCACATTCGCGATTCGTGTTTGACGTGTTTGTCCCGCTTTAGACCCTTCGACTGCGACCGGTTCGAGGGTTGATTGACAGTCTCATGATCAAATTATAGTTCGACGTCGTCACGCCTCGATATCGTAAATTTGAAGTGTAATTTGTCATCGCACGCTCTGTTGGTGTTCAATAAGTAGCGGGAGTTTCCATCTCACGTGCTTACGTGCACACAACAGCTATCGTATATTTTAGGTGTATGTATGTATGTGTGTATGTACACATTTTGAGAAAAGCATTGGGTTTATGGTGTAGTTGAAAAGTTGAAATATGTATGTGTGATTTTAAGTAGGGTGTTGGTGTTTATATACATATGTAGCTTTTAATTAATCTTTCAGCAATAAGTGACTCAACTTTTTGCGTGGTTTGAAGACTATGTACGTATGTGCATACATTGTTGTTTTATAATTGCCGTTCATTTTTTCAATATAATAAAGAGGTTCAAAAATGCATCCTTTAAAGTTTTAGACACTATATTAATATATGAGCCGTTATTCTTAAAAGTGGCCAAGAAACTAATAATAAATAATATTTTTAATATACATACATTTATATGTACATACATACGTACATGAAACTAATATGTGCGTATTCGGCGTAACGGATTTTCCCAAAAAAGGCATGTCTTTAATTTAGCCTAAGACCAGCAGCGTGGTCTAGTCGTGAGTGTTGTATTCTTTCGTGCAGGGTGTCACGGGTTTGATGTCCACTAGAGTCTCGTTGTTGGCCAGACCTTCTTTGTCACTATTTAGAAAAATATTAATTAAAAACAGCAATCGAATGTAAATAAATAAATACGAATTTATAATAAGTTTATGAAATTTATGTTTTCCACGAAATTTTCATTTCCTGACGAGCAAATTCCGGTTCATTGTATAAAAAATTAGAAAGTTCTGAGAATTGCAATATTTTGTTCCTATTTATTTACAAACATTCATTGTACATATATAAAAAAGACTATATTAGCCGTTATATTTGAAAGTGACATTAATCCACTTTTCTTCATGTCGAGAAATAGTTCGCACAAAATTAAATATTATATTTTGCATTTAACAATATTTAAAAATACTGGTGGCCTTAAATACTTTTATTCTGCGTTTTATGATATTCTGGAAATATCGAATTAAAAGAAGTGATAACAATTTGTGCTTATAACCCAATGCTTTTCTCAAAATGTGTATATATGTTACACCGAATCCATGAAATTATGTATTACAAGCATTCGGCAAGAGAATTGCCGAATGTGTGAAAAATGCAAGCACGTTGCAGATTTGCCGAATGCGTGAACTGGACAGCGTGTTATACTATAACCAAGTGTCAAAGTGACAGCTGAATAAGGATGTTTAATTTAGTTTTATTTACATATTATTATGTATACTATGACTATATACATATGTTTCACTGTTAAAATATTGATCAGAATGTATAAAAATGGCATTAATTTATGTATAAGTCATATGAGATGATCGAAACATATGTATGTAGTCATATTATAATATCATATGTAAATAGTTATCATATGTAAATTAAACTAAATTAAACATCCTCATTCAGCTGTCACTTTGACACTTGTCCACGCTGTCCAGTTCTAAAAAACAACACCAGAGCGCTACTGTCTATTTGCCGACTCCATGCTTTGAGCAGACAAATTCTTGCCGAATACACGCATTCGCCGAAAAATTTGCCAAATCCGTGAACTGGGCAACATGCTTGCATTTTTCACGCATTCGGCAATTCTCTTGCCGAATGCGTGTAATAGAAAATTTCACGGATTTGGTGTAACATATACATACATACTCGTACATATGTAAATACATACATCTAAAATATACGATAGCTGTTGTGTGCACGTAAGCACGTTGAGATGGAAACTCCCGCTACTTATTGAAAATTTATATTTGTATCCTTTATGGACTAACTTAGAGCTGATAAGGTTTTTGTCCGAATTCGTAAACTGGAAGTAGTATTTTTTTTTAAAACAATATTTCATTTTATTTTGAGCTTTTAAATTATTTTTATTTTATTGATAATCTATATTTATAATAATGATCGTTATTTTAAGTAATAAAAATAATTTGAACAAAATTCGACAGCCGGAAGTAGAACTTCCGTCTTGTGCAAATTTGTATCGAAAATGCTTTCATAGCTATTAGTATTTCGTAATGCTGCCGGTATGTTTGAATGTATCTGTACGGTTCAATATTCGAATTTTGTTTTGTGACCTTCTTATATTCCTTAAATACATAGATAAAGTCATGTGTTGGATACAACAGAATTTTTACTTTATTTTTTTTGCTAAGCCGTTTTAATTGTTGAAAATGTCGTGTCGGTTGAGTTTCACGTGTCACTAGGGCATCAGGTGGCGTCCAAATTGGCGTTTAATTGCAGGAGACCTCGTCTGTCCGTCGTCGAACGGAAGTTTATAATTATTTGAGCAGCCTGTTGCTCTGGCCCTGTAATCTGGCATCGTACCCTGTGTCCGGCCACAGGCTGTGACGAGGGTACCCATTTGACACCGCTTTAAGTGCTTCGGTTAAATCATGATCAGTGGTCACACCGACTCCACTTTGATTGCTGCACATCGAATCTCCCCAGGGCCAAATCGGACCCTTCCAACCAAATTACCCCCCCGCCTTCAAATGTTGTTATACAATATTATCCCGCGCGATCGAATCACTCGAAACTATGTAGATCTTCAGTCAGCCACTCAGTGCTTTCCTTAGGCTTTAAATGTTTAAATTCAAATTAAAAATTAATTTCAATCTTTTATTACGTTTGTGGAGATTTTGATCAGTGTGCACGTGTGTAAATTTTTAGCTAAAGAAAATATTCAATAGCAATTTTGTTTATACTAATCAACGGTGTATTTAAGATAAAGCAAATATTCGAAAGCAATTTAAGTATTAAGTATTTATTTATTTATTTATTTAAGTTTGGACCGTTGTAGCATTACAGGAATTCCTAATGCGCCACAATGGTCAAAAATATAACAGAAAAGACAAGAAACAAAATAATAAATTAGACATAACAAAAACAAAACATATATATACACAAACAACTAAAAATAATTATTATTATTATTATATATCGTTTATCGTCTTGAATTCATCCTATGTTTACAAGGTTTTTGTATTTCGTAATATTCTTTCTCGATTATGATTTTCAAGTTATGAATTCCATAAGTCCTCACCAGATAGAGTTTCAAAATTTGTCATCCGGACTGACCGAAACCAATCACGACAAGCAAATAATACACCACCACCACGTCGATCTACTCTATCGCGACGATGCACCCTCCAGGAAGAATCAAAAAGTTCAGCATCAAAAAATGACGAAGTCAACCATGTTTCCGTTAGTGCTACCATATCATCACAAATAGCAGAAACGGCTGAATTAAACGCAGCCAGCTTTGTCCTGAGACCTCGTACATTTTGGTAATAAATTACCAATTTTCGGTCTCCCAGTTTGGCGCGTGACTTTCTTTGAGACAAGAAATGGCAGTTTTGATTGAGCCAACGGAGGTTGAGTCAATGGAGACGAAACGGAAGAGGAAGCAGAAGAAGAAGCCAACACAGTCACAACAGAATCACGACTATCAGGACCATTTGAGCAGGCAGATGTAGGAGAAGAGGCAAACATCGACGTCACTGCGACCGTTTCCATAGAAGATTCACTAATACTTGCAGACGTAGTTTAGAAGTATTAAGAGGGCTGGACAACAGCACCTTGTCCATACAAACGTACTATACTTCTCCCTTCCTCAATTATGGCACTAGAGAAATTATTTTTTAATATGCTATGGATATCCACCATTGGGGTGCATCTATTGTTTTATTTTTTTGATTAATTATTTTTTATAGGAGCGAGGAGCCGTCAAACATCTATAAAATCGCCTCTTTTTTACACCCACTAAACGAGTCCAGCGTGCTTATTTAACGGTCGATTTTAAAAAAAATACGCCGATAGATGCACAGAAAGTATCTTTCTCATACGGATGATGAAATTTTTGGTCCAGTTTTGGAGGAGAAAATAGGAGAATACGAAACCTCGATTTTGTCAATTTAAAATGCGTTTTATCTGGTCGAAACGCAACTGTCGCATTTACTCAATATATATATTGTCGCATTCACTCCATATTTATTTATTTATTTATTTTAATATACAAGTATACCACAGAGTCTTTACAGGTCACCCCAATATGACACTGTGGCCAGACAATACATAAAAGATCAAATACATAAGAAAAAATAAAACAACAATAATAGAAAAACAAATAAAATAAAACATTTAAAAAATTGTACATAAAAATTAAAAATTGAAAAATTGAGAATTAATAAATTGAAAAATCAAAAATGAAAATAATACACAAAAAAAAAAAACACATATATAAATAGTTTAAATTGAATTAAAAGTAAAAAACAGTAAAAATACGGATAGATTATCCGGTGAAATATTGAAAATATCAATGTGATTGCTGACCAAATTCAAGCAGCGTAAGACTCGAGCGATTGGTGAAAAAGCAAGAACATTAGTTCTTGCTTTAATAGTTTGGAACAATGGACGCAATCGATAATCAATGAGGCGAGATGGAACCCAAAATTTCATTTCTTCCAATATAGTTGGGTTGTAAATATCACCTCTTAATAATTTGAAGAAATGACACACAAGATGCATATCCCGCCGATGAGATAGGGAACTATAGCCAACAGAACCTTGCACAAAAGCACTAGGAAACAGTTGAGGGTAGTATCCAAACTCCCTCATATATAGATAGCGGAGGAACTTCCTTTGAACTCTTTCAATTTTTAGAGAGTGAGTTAATTCACTGGGACTCCATATAATGGCATCAGATTCCAAAATGCTTCGGACCAATGCGTTATAAAGAAGACGCAAAACTCTTAAATTATTGAAATTGTGAGCATTACGTAAAACGAAACCCAGCATCTTTGAAGCTTTATTGCACATATTGGAAATATGGATACCAAACTTCCATCTGCTCTCAAACGTAACGCCAAGGTCTTTTTTGGATAATGTTCTACACAGTGGAGTTCCACCAAGATTATACTGATATAAGGTGGGGTTAGAAGACCGAGAAAAAGACATAATATTGCATTTACTAACGCTAAGAGGTAAATGATTATTAGTCGCCCAGCACCATAAAGAGTTCAAATTACTCTGAAGGACCTCACAGTCAGAAACACTATCAATTTTCATGAATAACTTGAGGTCATCAGCATATAGTAAAAAATTTGAATCTGAAAGTATATATATATCGAAGAAAGGAACGGTAACAAAATTGAGGTTTCGGGTGTACAGCCCTCTTAAGGTCTCTTCATACCTATCCAGCACGAACCGACAACAGCAGGTATCCTGCAAGTACAGATATTAGTGTTTGGTAGTGTTCTGGCCACACTATTTTTTGTTTTCGTTTTAAAGAGTTAATTGGAAGTGTGCTGAATTTTAAATCGGTAAAATTGCGAGCTAAAAGCTCGTACTAGTATTTACTCGTATTTACACGAATCTGAATTGAATTATTAGGGATAATATTTAAAATTGTCTTTATATGAGCATCAAATAAAATTCCATTTACAAAAATCATATTTCGACTATTCTTGTGGATTAATAACAAAAATTCAATTGATAATTGGCTTACCTCGATAAAATAATAAGTGGATAAATAAGTGGAATTTTATTTAATTCTCATATGAAGGGCTGAAAACCAGACTGGTACAAGTGAAATTTTTAAAAAAATCTGGTTTAAGTGCTAAAATAATAGTATATAAGAAATGCTATTATTTTAGCACTTAAACCAGCTTTTTTAAAAAATGTCACTTGTACCAGTCTGGTTTTCAGCCCGTCATATAAAGACGATTTAATATATTATTCCTGTTAATCCAATTCTGATTCGTGTAAATACTTTACGAGTACGAGCTTTTAGCTCACAATTTTACCGATTTAAAATTCAGCACACTTCTAAAATATATAAAATAAAAAATATTGTGGCCAGAACACTATCCCAATAAACATGTTTCAATAGAAAATACTTAATATAAAATAGTATTAACAGTGGGAAAAAATCCCACGTGAAAATACGTACTTTTGACTTTTGATTTGAACTGGACGATTACTTAAAGAGATTTAAAAGCTGAAATGTACTACAAATGAAAGATAAAATACCCGAAGATAGATTCCAATATTCATTTTGAACAGGAAATTAACAGACACACATACTAAAACATGAACACACACATTTTTATAGAGTATTAAAACGTGATCAGTGATTGATTCGTAGTTCGAAACAGTCAAAACCTCGAGTTCGAATTTATACATATATGTACATATGTATGTTTGTATGTACATATGTATGTATGTACATATGTACATACATACTAAACCTTAATGAAATAATAAATACATATAATATTAAATAATGAAAACTAACTTTATTCCAAATTTGAAATGAACTAAAATGAATAAAACTCAAAATAAGTTTAAAAAAATATATTATTTAAAAAAAAAAAATACTTCTGATTTACGAATTCTAGCAAAAACCTAATCAACTTTATGTTAGTACCTGAATAATAAAAATATAAATTTTCAGCTTGATACGTTCAATGGTGTGGAAAAAATCATGTGGTCGCAACATTTTTTACTTTTCTAAGAGGAAAAAATCCCACTTCCGGCTAATTAAATTAAATTTTAATGTTTTTTATGATTTTTCATATATTTAATTGTAAATAACAGAACCAAGAATAACCATAGTAATAAACTAGGACTCAATGCTCACGAGCTCTAATTTTTTATAGCTTTCAGATATAATTTTTTTTAACAAAATTTAATAATAAAGATAGTTATAAAGGAATCAAATAATATTTATAATTAAATAAATGTTTGAAAACAAATTTAGTGAAAATAACATTGTTAAATGCAGTACAATATGTATTACACACGGACACACTAAAAATAGTGAAAATATGGACCAATTTTTATTATATTGCAAGACACAATCAATCAGTGATTATTACCTTAACAAGTGTATCAAGCCTCCATTAGAGCGTTGACAAAAACTAAAATCGGCTTATATTATAAGTTGACTTTGATATATTGTATTATAGGGTAGCGGTGTGGCGGCTTAAGGAACACCACTTGTGTACTTGACGTTTATGGGTGTTACGATAATAGGAGAAGACTCTTCGGTAGTTGAGCGTAAGCTCCTAAGTATTTTAGAACTGACAAAAGTGCTAAACCAACTGAGAGATGATGTCAAACCCACCCACCTATTCCACAGCTACAGCTCACGTGCAGCGGCGGATGCATTTTAATTGCATCACTGCAGTACACATGTACATATTTATGCATGCACTTATGGTGCAATCGGCGTGAAATGAACTGCGCCGGTTTGAATTGATGGAAAATGGTCTGTTTTCCTCTGTTATCGTTCGTTCACAGTTTTACCAGGAGAATTATACTATCAGTGCTAGCCAGTGTGCAATTCAAACGTCACATCGTGGCTCATCTGGGTTGACTGCTCGTTTGGTTATCGATCTGTGTGGACCGTTTCGGTGGAGAGTGAATCAAAGCGAATTTGTTTTATTATCTCATTTGTCAATATATGTTCTGTCGGCGTGCAAATCTAATCCATTAATTGTATGAAGCATTGTTTTGGATAAATTATATTTACATAAACATTTGTGTTTAGCTCTATACTAGATATACATATGTAGTTGTTTATGTATTATTATATACAAAGTCTAGAAGAAGAAATAAATACACGTATGAAATTGGGATGGAGTGCATTTGGACGAATGAATATTTATTTTAAATCAAAAATGCCACTCTGCCTGAAGAAAAAGATCTTCGATCAATGCGTTTTCCCAGTGATGACGTATGGATAAGAAACTTGGACATTGAACGCCAAGATGCTAGACAAAGTCCAATGCACTCAAAGAAGTATGGAACGTTGTTTGCTTGGCATAACGAGGAAAGATAGGAAACGGAATACGTGGGTGAGAAGTATGACAAGGGTAGTGGACATAGTGGATAGAGTAAAAAAATTGAAATGGCAATGGGCTGGCTACGTGGGTAGAAAAATGGACGAAAGGTGAGCTGGAATGCTACCCGAGAGAATGCAAAGGGGTAAAAAGAAGACCGCGGGGAAGATGGGTAGACGAAACTAGGAAAATGTGTGGGGTGAGATGGATGAGAGTTGCGCAAAACAGAAATGAGTGGAAGCGTGTTGGAGAGGCCTTCATCCAGCAGTGTATCGTATTTATGGTGAGTCGCTGTAGATGATGATGATGATTATTATAGTTCCTGGAAATATGCACTAAATTGCACTGAATAGTAGCGCAGTTTCGAGAAGTCCTAATTTTCAAAGGCGCTCAAAAATAACTTACGCAATAGAATTTCACAAAAAAAGTTTAGCACCCTAGAATAACAAACAACTACCCTTTGATGCTTTTTTTTGTGAAATTCTATTGCGTTAGTTCTGCTTGAGCATCTTTGAAAGTTTGGATGTCTCGAGAGTGCATTATATATTAGGTCTAGATTGGTCCGTCATATAATGTTGATCTTTACAAATTTCACCCTATTTGAACATTTAATCCAATAAATGATTAATTCACATAATATTAATTCAATTAAATTTATGTGAAAAATTAAACTCATTCGAGGAATCATATCCGATATAATAGACCGCTTTAGTAAATTCAGAGAAATACTGAAACGCCAGTCGCGAAATTTCCGCATTGAATTGGACAAGATTTAATACTTTTTATCATTTTCTTCGGAAATATGCTACTCTTTGAAAATTATCACAGCTATAGAAAATGATTTTATTTCGTACTTACTTACAAGTTTCTTTTACGAATATACATATAATACATACATACATATGTATGATCTAAACTTATGAATTTGTATTTAGATGTCTCCACATCTCCTTTCCATATTAAATAAATCTCTATCGTCTTTTGGCATTTAGCATTAGTTATTGGAGTTTTAGGAACATAATCTTATTGCACTTCAATAGTGGTATATTTTCTTAGTCGTGACAATACTCGACAATGCGATTCCCTATCCGATATGAAGGGTTGGTTTACGAAATTATTAGTCATCTATGATACTATCTAAAGTTTCAATTTGCAAAGGTTAACACAAAATACACAGCCATACATGCTAATTTAAATACTATGGAAAGTCATAATCTCGACCACAAAATTTCTCTTATCTATAATATTATTATAAAAACTACGTACATTTGAAGTAAAAAACTGAAGTACACACACACACATACACAATAAATCTTCAGTTTGAGGTTCGAACCATTAAATCAGTTAAGTTTAGTGGTTTAATTGACTTAAACCTTAAAAAGAGGTTAGTAATGATGCCTCAATGTATTTCGGCATATAAATTTTTAATTAAAAAAAAATATATACATATATGTGACTTTTTCTCATTTTATTATATCATTCAAAGATTGTTCAATTTTTTTAAATTCACAATAAATATTCGGGTCAAGATTCAAATCATAAAACAACTGAAGTTTACTGGTTTAATTGACTAAAACCTTATTATGATGCTAAGATTTGTTTTGGCGAATAATCTTTTGTCAATTGAAAAATTCTGTGGGGCTTTGTCTCATTTTATAATATCATTTCAATTGTGTTGCATTTTACACGTGTTATTTTACACGCAAATATTAAAAAAATAAGATAATCTGTCCAAACATTGACTTACTTATAAAACTAGAGATGAAAACAGTATCAATAATAATACTCCTATTTTCAATAGTCAGTTGTTTGCTTTTGCGGTTTTTCTATATCATTGAAATTATCTTGAAGGAAAAACATGTTTCGCGGTTATTTATCAAGCGAATATTATGTGATTAAATTTTGTTTAATACTGAAGTTACGTTTTGATTGCAAAAAATGAATTGAAAATTTAAGGAATTTGCAAATTCAATCATCGATGATCATATTTTTAATTTTACAATGTGTATAATCAATGTGTAAATGAGAAGACAATATTTTTAATATCTGATGCGTAGCTATTTTTATGCGGTTTTTCAAAACAATATTGCAAAAACATGTTTTTATGTGGTATAGTAGTACATCCGTCCAAACAATCTACCGTTAACCCTTTGACCATTCATTTGAATATGTGAATTTAAAATTAAATATTTAAAAATTCATTCGTCCCAAATCCCAATACCGAAACAGATCCTATATTAAATAAAAGAATCGAAAATTTACACAACATATTTATAACAAAAATGTTAACGATATGTAAAATCACATGAGTTTAAATCAACCATAGCTTAGCTCAATGGTCGTGGGCTCAAATCCCAAATTCATTCGAATTTTATCGATGATTACGAGTACGTGTTTCACTACTGGCAAGATCAGGATGGTTACGAAAACCCAGTTTGACCGTTTTGGTTTGACGGTTGAAATATAATCAACATCCCCTTCCTCATTCAAATTTGGCTAGTCCGAATGAATTGATTATCTTAAGCATATATGTATGGTTATATATGGTATAATTATGCTTACGGTTTGTATTTAATATAATGTATATATATATATATATATATATATATATATATATATATATATATATATATATATATATATATATATACATATAATATATACTACATAGTATAATATGGTTGAATATGCATATGTATATATTGTACATAAGGATTCGTTTCAGTAAATAACGAAACAAGGTTTCAGCATAGCAGCAAATGGGTTGAGATATCCTTATCTATCATTATAAAACCACCGACTGATAGTGCTCGACATCATTCACTGCATATCTGTTCAATTGGTAAGTCTGAATTTATTATACTTGCACTTTTTATGATTATCATGTCTAATTTTCAAATTTTCTTTCAGGAGAAAACTAAGATAAAACCAGAGACAAGATGTACCTTGTAAAGGTAAAGTCCGACTTTCCTGCAAATCGAATGGAATATTTGTATGATGCCATGAAACAAAAAAAGCACTGCGACACCATTTTTACTGTTCGAAACCGGAGGTATCTAGATTCGAATTACAAAATATTTAAAATCCGAATTATTTTTCAGTTTTAATTATCATTTTGCATAACCGCAGCTTCTACGTGCACTTGGTCGTGTTATCGGCGTGCAGCGAATTCTTTGGGAGAAACAAAGATAAATTGAGTGAGACTTTTTCCCCTTTCGAATTTGAAGTTATCGACGCCATGTTGAAGTATTGTTACACTGGAGGCATAAGTCCGTGTTCATAAGTATTAAAAATAATTCTTTCAAAACACGTGTTCTTGTAATGATATATAAATATTATTTTAGACATAGAAGAAAAATACTATAAAAAATTTACGGAGCTCGCTAATCTCCTCGAAGTGAAAATCCCGCCGCGATATAGAGCGATCGATTATTGTCTGGAAGTTTTGAGACTAACGGATAATTTAGAAATGAAGAGGAGGGCAATGAATTTGACGCTGGATAATTTCGAGATAGTGAGTGTTGGTTCTACATATAAAAAAGTATTGTCGCTTTAAAAATTTTCAATTCCATTTCCATTTTAGCTGTACAAAACACGAGATTTTCTCAATCTCCCAGTCTCCACCGTGATCGACATCCTGAAATCGGACGTTTTGATCGTGCCTTCCGAAGAAGACGTATTCAATGCTGTGAAATTATGGGTAAACCATGATGATACTAACCGTAAAAATAATCTGGTACAGCTAATGAGTTCCGTGAGGTTATCTTTTCTTTCGACCGAGGTATTAGAGATTTATTTCTGAATATTATAGTTTATTGAAAGAAAATCATTCAAATAATGTACATATATTATATTTCCAGTTTCTTGTCAATGAAGTTATGAAGTTCTGTAATTCGTGTGCAGATTGTATGACCTCTATTAGACAAGAAGTTCTAAACAAGAATAATCAGTCTTTAATCCAAAGAGAAACTCTTCGCGGAAAAAAGGAAAAAATTGTCCTGATCGGAGGGGAAGATTTAAATGTGAGTTCTATATCGCAAGTATAATATTTTGATTCGATAATGTTCTATTTTATTCCATGACTTGCTTTTAGATGGCACATACCATCGATATATATGATGGAGAAAAGAAAAGTTGGTCGCTTTCAACAAGCATTGGAACAAGCATTGACAAATATCATTTTGCGTCTGTCGTCGTTGAAGATTGGATCGTTACTATCGGCGGGTTGAACGGTGGAGCACTGAATTCAGTAAGGCTTTCCATTATTGTGTAGTGCATATTTAGATGATTAATCGAAATATAACAAGTTTGTTTATTTTCAGGTAGAATACATTGATTTAAAAAACGGTCAGATATATCCGTTGAAGCCTTTAAATCAAGCTCGTTGGGATTTCGCAGCAGTGACACTTCGTGGCGATTCGTCCACAGATATCTACGCCATTGGTGGAGCATCAAATTCAGTCGAAAGGTAATTGAATTGCAATCATTTCGTTCGATCGATTGAAACGAAGTTAACTATTATTGATCTCGGATAGGTGGAACAGCAAGACTGAGGAATGGGAGATCATCGCGCCATTGTTGGTGGCGGTTACAAATCATAGTGCTTCTGTCATCGACAGAAAAATCTATGTTACAGGTGGACAAACATATGGAAATGGTAAAGAAGTATATACTAACAAAGTCCAAGTATACTCAGTGGAGACCAATACTTGGACTTACTGCGCTGAGATGATTCATGGAAGATATAACCATTCGGTGAATACCAATTAATTTTATCAACGACCGTCGCAAATAATATAAAACTCTCCAAAATAAAATTTAACCTTATTATGATTTTCACATTTTAGAGCGCCGTATTAAAAGGGAAACTTTTAGTCGCCGGTGGCTATGGACTAAAATATGTTATCTTAGACAGTGTCGAGCAATACGATCCGGTTGAAAATCTGTGGTCAGTATTCACCCGACTACCGAAACCTGTAATCGGAATCAGTCTCTGCTGTTTCCAAAATAAAATACTTAGCATGGGTGAGTATTGACTTTTTTAAGACTACTTTTGAAGTAATTCGTCTTAAATGTAATAAGCAATTAATGTTTTGATTTTCAGGTGGATTGGGTAAAAAGTATTATTGGGATGTTTACGAATACGACGAGATAAGCAAATCTTGGAAGGAAAATCGTGGAAGACTTAACAAATTCAGAATTGATTCTGCTGCACATGTCATTCCACATCATTCGATTATTTGATTGACTATATTGTTTTATGTATTACTTGAAAGTTAATGTTTATTTTGAATAATCATTAAACTCAATGTTTACTTTTTGCAATGATTGAATTTTTAATATATTTGCCTTGTATCTACATTTTTGAATAAATATCTATGCAACTTATCAAAATTCCTTTTTTTTTTATGTGTCATTCATATCGTATGTATCGTATGTATCGTTTATCGTCTTGAATGAATTCAATACGATAAACGATATATAATAATAATAATTATTATTTTTAGTTGTTTGTGTATACATGTTTTGTTTTTGTTATGTCTAATTTATTATTTTGTTTCTTGTCTTTTCTGTTATATTTTTGACCATTGTGGCGCATTAGGAATTCCTGTAATGCTACAACGGTCCAAACTTTAAATAAATAAATATCCATATTCATATCGACTGACCAATGTGAGAGTGGTCAAAGTCGGGAGCATATATTTTATATGTTTATAATACCATATTATAATAATTATTATATTTTGAGGTAAAAAGATTCAAATACCTGAGTACCTGGCTGAATGAAGAGATGGACCCAATGAAGATCTAAGAATCCGCATCGAGATGGCTAGAACAACATTTATCAAAATGAAGGTAGCGTTTACAAACAAGCATCTCAATCTTCGTACGCGGTTGAGATTCGCGAAGAGCTACGTCTGGATAGTATTACTACATGGATCTGAGACGTGGACTCTGAAGACCAGGATGATCAGCCGCATCAAAGCTTTTGGGATGTGGGTCTACAGGCGTATGCTGAAGATCCCGTGGACCAAAAAAAAATCAAACGAAGCTGTCCTCGGCATGATGGGGAGAGGCAGGGAACTTGTTTCTGTCATCAAGCGGAGAAATATGGAGGACCTCGGATACATGATACAGGGTCCAAAATACGAATTTCTCCGTTTGATAACCATAGGGAAAATACAAGGGAAAAATGGATTGGCAGGAAAAAGCTATCTTGGCTTCGAAACATGCGCATGTGGACCGATATGAGCGCCGAAGATGTGTTCCGAACCGCTGAAGACCGATGCGGATATCTTCTAACAATCGACGAGGTGGTAGCCAACGTTCGGATGCGGACACGGCATTGAGAAGAAGAATAATACTTTGGGGCTTATGCATATTAAAAAATGTGAGTCACAAATCAAAAAAAGGCAAAAAAAGTAGTTACAGTTGAGTTAAAAATATTTAAAAAAAATACTAATGTATGAAAGTTGTCATACTTGATACATATGTACTTCCGGTCAACCTAAATATTTGAAAAAAAATTACCCCACAACTATAAATATTTCAGTAACTGGTACTAAGCTCACACACACACACTTATTTTTCTAGATTATCAATTCTGAATTTGAATTAGTCAAGATCTCGAAATCGAATTTTTGCATGATCACAAAACTTAATCTATTGTTACTACGTACAAAATGGATAGTTAAAAAATTATACTATTTCACCGAAACCACACCCGAATCCTACATATAAAACACTAAAGTTTGTTTGTATGTATGTACCTACGTATTTTTCGTCAACAGTCTATTGTTCTGACGTCATCGAACAAATAATTCGCTTTTTTCCGATTCAAAGGATTCGGAGTTCCCTTAGGCGTAGGTGCCGAGGGCGAAGCTCTAGGGCTCCGCCCCCTAGGGGGTGCCAAATAAACATGTGTATTAACAGTGGGAAAAAATCCCAAATGAAAATACGTACTTTTGACTTTTGATTTGAACTGGACGACTACTTAGAGAGATTTGAAAGTAGAAAAATACTACAAATGAAAGATAAAATATCCGACTATAGATTCCAATATTCATTTTGAACAGGAAATTGACATATTTTGAGACATCGACCGAATAACACCAAGATATAGAAAAATCGCGCGATTTAAAAAACACATATATCTCCAAATTTCGAGCCAATCGACATTTTTTATTACCAAATTCGTATTCACTGGGCATAGATCTATAATAAAAGTCATATCTCGTCTCTGAACCAAAAAAAGTCGCCATTTGTCGAACAGTGTGATTGATAAGTTTTCGCAGTATCCTTGAAGGATACTAAGGTACTACATATACCTACATGTATAATAATTGTCACAGTATATTAAGTCGAAATATAATATTTAACGTATTTTGGATATTAACAATTAACACAACATCAAAATGTTTCAACGTTTCCTGTAATAATGAAGTATTTTCCGTATCAAGGTGTTGTATTATTTTATGTATAATATACATATGTATATTAAGTAATAATCCAGCACGTGTGTCTGTCTGTCTCTCTGTTCCGCATTTTGCTCTCATATTGGAAACTTTTTGAAATTAGGCGACTTTGCCGATTCGCAACTTTAGTCGAGAGTCGCTCCTGTCGAAATCAGTCAAAAGAGTTTTTCCGCGAAATCGAATCACTTTGCTCTCATATGTGAATATAACTTTGCTAATTTACAGACCGGATAAAGAGAAGTCACTTTGAAGCAAATAATATGCTCGCAATGGCGGCGGGGATTAAAATATCTAACAATTCTATATACATATGTCAACGTTTATAAAGACTAGTTTAGATTGGAGATTCTGAATTTATAACCATAGCAGAATTTCCCGATGGAAATCCCTAACTGCTGAGTATTTTAGATTGTGGCTTGTCATTTAGATTGTGAGCATTACATTTTAACAACAATGAAAAAGATGGAACTACATAGTATTGGAAAAATACATTTATCAATAGGCTTCTTTTGTTTATTTTATATTGTTACAAAATATATTAGAGAGTCTTAACACACCTTTACAAAACTCGAAATCCTCGGCGGTAGTTATCTAGAATAGTGATCTAGGGTTTGTTTGGATTAGCTACAATTTTTCTACCTGCTTTCTATTGCATTTCTAAATAATTCTACTTGCAAATTTTGGCAAACGGTGGCGGATTTTCAACAGAAAAGACGTCAGCACTCAAAGGGTTAAAATTGATACGACACAGGTCTTCCATCAATGAAAATCCAAAATTCGCATTTTGCGCTCTGGCCATTAGGCCAGAGTACATTAGTACAATAAAGTTCAACAAATTATGTTTTTAAATACATATGTATATAACAGTATATAATATGCCAGCAGCATAGCTCGGTCGTTAAGTTTCTGCTTAGCGTCGAGAGGCGCCGGGTTCGATCCCATGAGCTGAATAATTTTTCCGAGTATATCTGTAGTGCTACTGGTCAGACCTGGATATTTGTGACTCCGGGTCGATCGTTTCCTATCACAGTTTGCCAATTTTCTCTGATTTCATTGTTGAAACGGTTCCCGGTAAAATTGGCTAAATATCCTTCCTACCTTCTATGTCACCACTATTTGAGATTGATTAACATACAATAAAATTTATGTACAATTCATAGATGTCTCGTAAATTTGCGAGTTTTTCAGTATCTCGTAATTCAGCGACTTGTATAATATGATAAAAAAAATGCTGCAATGTTTGTAATTGGCCAGGAAGGCGCATTGGAGATACCTTTTTGGCCTTCCTGGTGTATACATATGTAAGGAGCATGTAAGAAACGAAACAGTCCTCCAGCTTCTTCATAAAAATAGAGAGCTTCTTGACACGGTGAAGCGCCGTAAAATGGAATACTTTGGCCACATTATTCGCGGCCCCAAATATCGCCTTCTACAAACAATCATAGAAGGGAAAATAGAAGGCAAACGGTGGCTTGGGAGAAAGAAGCTCTCTTGGCTCCGGAACATCAGGTCATGGATGGGACTCGGTCTCGAAAAGCTATTTCGGCTTGCCCAATTTAGGGAAGAATTCGCACGGGCCATAAACGATGTCTGCCCATGGTAGTCGCCTACGTCTGAATACGGATTCGGCATTAGAAGAAGAAGAAGGTATATATATATATATATATATATATATATATATATATATATATATATATATATATATATATATATATATATATATCATTCAATCCTTAACACGTCATCTTCTATTAAGGATCTTGGTGTAATACTCAATAATAAACTAGATTTCTCTGAACATATTTCTTTTATTACCAACAAAGCATTTAAATCTCTTGGATTCCTACTCCGCTCAACAATACCCTTTAATGATCCTTATGTACTAAAATTACTTTATTTTTCCTTTGTAAGGTCTCACCTTGAATTTGCCTCAATTATCTGGTCACCTTTTTATTTATCCCATATTAATTGTATTGAGAAAGTTCAACTTAAATTTATTAAATCCTTACGCTACCTTTTTCCTACCTATACCCATTCTACTGTTTCCGACATTTTAAAAATCCTTTCTTTTAACAATCTTTCTGTCAGGCGACGACATACTGATGCTACATATATTCTTCTTTAAGCTCATAAATGGTTTCCTTGATTGTTCTGATTTACTGAATAAGGTTAATTTCAGAATCCCAGTTCGGTACTCAAGACGCGTTGCACTCTTTTCACTTGATCCTTTCAATACTAATTCGCAACAATATTTTTATCTGCAGCGCGTTTATCGTATGTTTAACGGAGAGCTGAATGAGGTTGATCTATTTGGTATTTCCCTACATCAATTCAGGTCTAACATCAAGAGAATCTTGACCGATTGATTCATTCGGCGTTCGGCGTTCGCTCGAGTCGCACGTCGCACTGTGCTGTGTTTTGAACAAAATTACAACTACTTCTACCATGGAGGATATTATATCTTTGAGCCGGACGATACTTGCTGACCTTTCAAAGAAGGGTTCTGCTGCCAATGTCCTTACCAGGGACAGGGTGCAATTTATCAGCGCCTCCATTAACAGTATAGTATCTATCGCACGCGTCGCTTTTGACAGTCTGGCCTCGCTGAAACAGTCTGTGGAGTTCCTCCAGACTGTCCACTCAGATATCGGCGAAATTAGGAGGATGATGTGTCGTCCTTCTCCGGCGGCAATCCTGGCTCCAGCTGTTTCTGGCGTACCTACGACTCTGCAATCGGGTGAGGTAACATTACATGTACTCTCCACTTCGACAACACACACGGAATGCAACAATACCACTGTGTAAACAAACACCTGTCAGTGGCCAGTACAAATTGATCTCAATTTGTCACGCTGACTTCATTAAGAAATGTGAAGATTCCATTTCCATAAACCCAAAATTATTTTGGAACTTTATAAATTCTAAACATAATAACAATTCGAATTTGACAATGATGTTCAATGGTGATGAGTCGTTCTCAGGTTCGAAGGATATCGCTAAGGGTTTTGCTGAGCATTTTAAATCTGCATTTGTAGACTCATTCACTCAATCTTCAAATAATAAGTTTCAAATAAGTCATTCCTTCATTCTGTCAGTATTTGAATATAATATCAGTGATATGGAGTATGGGTTCCAGAAGCTGAAACCTAATAGATCTTTTGGTCCTGACTTTATTCCCGATTTTGTTTTAAAGGGATGCAAGTCCAGTTTGTTATATCCTTTGCTTCATATCTATAATTTATCACTGAAATCTTCTCTGTTCCCTGACTCTTGGAAATGCACCAAAGTCACTCCAATTCACAAAAATGACGATAAATCTTTTATTAATAATTACAGACCAATAGCCATTGTTTCGGCTCCAGCCAAATTATTCGAAATAATTTTGCAGAGATTACTTTATAACCATTGCAGTCGGTTTATCATAGACCAACAGCATGGTTTTCGTTCAGCACGCTCTACGACTACTAATCTTTTGTCTTTCTCAAACTTCATTACTAAATCGCTAGATGCAGGGCATCAAGTTGATGTGATCTATACCGATTTTGCTAAAGCTTTTGATAAGGTTGATCATTCAATACTTATTAAGAAATTGGCCAATTTTGGTCTATCGGATAATCTTACTGATTTTTTTACTTCTTATTTAAGTAATCGTCGTCAGTTTGTTTGTTTTGATGGCCATTTCTCTGAAGTATACCTCACATCTTCTGGCGTGCCCCAAGGCTCTAATTTGGGACCTTTACTGTTTCTAATATATGTGAATGATATTGGCTCGGTACTTTCAGATTCAATTTTTTTACTATATGCCGATGACCTCAAGTTATTCATGAAAATTGATAGTGTTTCTGACTGTGAGGTCCTTCAGAGTAATTTGAACTCTTTATGGTGCTGGGCGACTAATAATCATTTACCTCTTAGCGTTAGTAAATGCAATATTATGTCTTTTTCTCGGTCTTCTAACCCCACCTTATATCAGTATAATCTTGGTGGAACTCCACTGTGTAGAACATTATCCAAAAAAGACCTTGGCGTTACGTTTGAGAGCAGACGGAAGTTTGGTATCCATATTTCCAATATGTGCAATAAAGCTTCAAAGATGCTGGGTTTCGTTTTACGCAATGCTCACAATTTCAATAATTTAAGAGTTTTGCGTCTTCTTTGTAACGCATTGGTCCGAAGCATTTTGGAATCTGATGCCATTATATGGAGTCCCAGTGAATTAACTCACTCTCTAAAAATTGAAAGAGTTCAAAGGAAGTTCCTCCGCTATCTATATATGAGGGAGTTTGGATACTACCCTCAACTGTTTTCTAGTGCTTTTGTACAAGGTTCTGTTGGCTATAGTTCCCTATCTCATCGGCGGGATATGCATCTTGTGTGTCATTTCTTCAAATTATTAAGAGGTGATATTTACAACCCAACTATATTGGAAGAAATGAAATTTTGGGTTCCATCTCGCCTCATTGATTATCGATTGCATCCATTGTTCCAAACTATTAAAGCAAGAACTAATGTTCTTGCTTTTTCACCAATCGCTCGAGTCTTACGCTGCTTGAATTTGGTCAGCAATCACATTGATATTTTCAATATTTCACCGGATAATCTATCCGTATTTTTACTGTTTTTTACTTTTAATTCAATTTAAACTATTTATATATGTGTTTTTTTTTTGTGTATTATTTTCAATTTGTAATTTTTCATTTTTTTTTTTTTTTTAATTTTTGATTTTTCAATTTATTAATTCTCAATTTTTCAATTTTTAATTTTTATGTACAATTTTTTAAATGTTTTATTTTATTTGTTTTTCTATTATTGTTGTTTTATTTTTTCTTATGTATTTGATCTTTTATGTATTGTCTGGCCACAGTGTCATATTGGGGTGACCTGTAAAGACTCTGTGGTATACTTGTATATTAAAATAAATAAATAAATAAATTTCTTCTCCTATTCTATTTTTCCGATATTTCCAATATTTTTATACTTTAGTTTAGTTATGTAATGTGCTATTTAATCATATTATAGCTTTCATTCTTTTCCTTTTCATTTGTTTATTTTGTATTTACCTTTTTCATTTGTTTTATATTTGTAAATTTCAATTTCTTCTTATATTCTATTTTATAACCTTTTCCAAATATTTTAAAACTATAGTTTAATTATGCAATGTTCTACATATTTTGTCATGCCTTTATTCTTTACTTTTTAATTTGTTTCCTTATATTTATCTTTTTCATTTTTGTAAAAATCTATTATTGGACTCGGATGTTACATATATTATTTATTTACTATTTGTTTTTTTATACATATCTATGTACATCCTGTCTGTTGATTTTTCAATTAATAAAATAAATAAATATATGTAAAAAATAAATAAATTAAATAAAAATGTGAAAAAAAAATACAGTTCATATTGATACAATTTCTGTTTCCATTATTTGAATTGAAATTTTTCATACGCTATTTGTTTTTTTAGACTTTGCTTAACCCGTACTCCATTCAAATTTAATCACGCGATAGTTTTAGTGTGACGCAATATCCATGCAGTGTTAGAAAGCTTTGAGCACGTCTTATTTCAAAAGCTCTTTGGTTGACTTTTCCGCCTGGGGACATCTCGCCGGTGTGACAGCCCTGGTTCGTGACAAATTCCGATACGACACATTGTGACGATATTGCGTAGTGGGTGATGTATGTGCGCTGTTGAATAATTAGCGCTAAGTGCGGCCCTGGATCTTGCCAGTATTGCCGTACTAAATCAACGTGGCGACCGCAACCGACTCGCATATGTATGGAGACATCACGTCACGTCACGTTATAACCACTCAATAACGAACCCGTACGTACGTACATACGTATCATACATATCTAGGGACTCAAATCTTAAATGATCTTGTTAGTTTTGTCTAACTGCGAGCGATTCGGTTGGGGATGTACATATGTGTGTATGTACATAGGTTCGATTTTGATGGAAGTCAGCCCTAAGTAGAATATGTTTTTACTTTATCTATATACATATGTACAGATTCAAATACCTGAGTACCTGGCTGAATGAAGAGATGGACCCAGATGAAGATCTAAGAATCTGCATCGAGATGGGTAGAACAGCATTTATCAAAATGAAGGCGGCGCCTACAAACAAGCATCTCAATCTTCGTACGCGGTTGAAATTCGCGAAGAGCTACGTCTGGACAGTGCTACTACACGGATGTGAAACGTGGACTCTGAAGACCAGGATAATCAGCCACATCGAAGCTTTTGAGATGTGGATATGCTGAAGATCCCGTGGACCAAAAAAATATCAAACGAAGCTGTCCTCGGCATGATAGGGAGACACAGGCAACTTGTTTCTGTCATCAAGTGGAGAAAATGGAATACCTTCGGTCACATGATACAGGGTCCAAAATACGAATTTCTCCGTTGTATAACCATGGGGATAATAGAAGCTAAAAAATGGAATGGCAGGAAAAAGTTGTCTTGGCTTCGAAACATGCGCATGTGGACTGATATGAGCGCCGAAGATCTGTTCCGAGCCGTTGAAGACCGATGCAGATATTTTCAAATAATCGACGAGGTGGTCGCCAACGTCCGGATGCGGACAGGGCATTGAGAAGAAGAAGAATATGTTCAGAGAAATGTATATAATAATAGAAATGCCTTTACGAATAAATAAATTGTGTCAATAATACGCAGCACGTCTCAATAACTACGCTTCGAGGCACGGAATATAATCAGGGTCATCACATATTCACTACAGAAATTAAGGTTTTATTTTGATATAAATTTATTTACAATTTGAGTATATGGTGGTGTTGAGCGTTGGTGGCCAATACGTTTCTTTTCTCAGTTGGCGGATTATTTTTATCTACTTTTTTGTATTTGCCTGTCCTTGGCAAATTAACGTGCAGTGGTGTCACCCTAATGGTTTCCATGGGTTTGCGGAAACCCGTTATTAAAAATCAAAAGTTTCCGGAAACCCGTTATTTAATCTAAAAATTCATATAATTTTTGTCAAAAATTATACAAACCTTGAAAATTTATTGAACTGTCATGTATTAGTTAGTGCCTTGGATGAAAAAAAACGTATATATACATATTTTTTCAAAATAATTTTATTGAAAACAAATCTGGAAACCCGTTGTTCCAAAATTGGGATGACAGCACTGCTAACGTGTAATGTATAGTTTCAACAAAAATTTGTATAATATAAAATGAACGATGTTTATATTAATTAAACTTAAATAATTGGTTATTAATATCATTGAGTATTCGGCGCCACCAAGTGAAATATTTTTATTAGAAATTCGCGTACACCAAAATAGCGCTTTGACAAAATTATCCAATGAATATACGAACAAATATAAACAAGAAAATAAATACAAAAACAAGTAATATAAATATTAAAACCAGGTCTTATGTAACAGAAAAATCCGATAGAATACAGTAACGATAAAATAAGAATCGTTTATTTATTTTGAAGTGTGGTTTTTAATAAACGATACTTATTTTATCATTTTAACCATGGTGTCATTACAGGTTTTGCCCCAAGGCGAGACCTATGGTCAAATTTGTACATATATATGTACATATGTACATACTCTTAATCAATGTATAACAAACTATTTTAAACTTGAAATTATATTCCAATATTACTGACATATGAGGATAGGTTGCCAATATGTCTGGAACCGTTTCAATAATGAAATCAGATAAATCGGTAAACTATAATAGGAAACGATCGACCTGAAGTCACACATTTCCACGGTCTGGCCAGCAACACCGGGAAAGGGATTTAATCCTTGACCCCTCAGTCGAAAGCATTATTAACACCAGTTGTTGATTGTCTGAAATCCATATTTGTACATCTGTTCATAAAATAGCAAATATTTTATTAAAAAATATGTACGGATGATTTCGAGGACGAAAGATCTAATGAAAATAATGCATATCGTGAAGTATTAAAATTAGTTTTACTAGTGACAAGTTATTCTGAATTAATGAATGTTAATACTTATAGTCACAATCATATATTTGTATAATATAATTATATCGCGCGCTCATATTACCATTATTAACTTCACCTGTATGGAATAACGCCTCGAATACTAACCTTTCCAAGCTCCAAATAATACAAATTAAATCCCTAAAAATAATTTATAATACACCCATATATACTAACTTGAAAAACTGCATGCCCTAAATAATATTCCGTTAGTCACAGACATTACTAACAAAATAACCAGTAGATTCTATGACAGAATCACCAATAACCATACCAACACACTTGTGAAGAGTCTCGGTGATTGCAACAAAATGTCTATACCCTTCAGGTATAAACACAGATTACCTAAACACAATCTGCTTTAGGTCATCGACTTTAGAAAGTCTTTAATTAATATTATGTATTATGAGCATTTATAAGAATTGTAAATAGGTTTTTGAACTCTTTTTCCTATTATGCTGAACATTAACATTAGAATAATATTGTTAAGTACACTGCGTAAGTGCAATTGGATTAGGCCGAGTAGCATCCCAGAGACTGTGTGACCGTTATAATTGGTTTCGAGGATTATCTCCAGGCTTAACAATGAGATACCCCCGAATGCACTTAGCGGGGGTAGCGGTAACTCGGTCACATTCCGGTAGAGTTCTCAGAACCGACAGCGATAGCGTGGAACCGACTTCCGTGGCACATCTAGTACGTGACCATAACAATAGGTAAACAAACCGGACGTCGAAGATGCCCTGAGAGACCCATGCGTTATAAGGCGGTGATATCAAAACATTCTAGACGGAGCACTGCCAGTGCGTGTATCTCCTTAATCACCAATAAATGCTGTGACACGACTTTGGCCTTTTACTTGGATCCTCCATCCGCACCTACGCAACAATATAATACCATGATTACTAACAAAATTAAATTAAAATTGTAAAACAGAAAATGATCAGTAGATCAGTAGCTTTTATAATAGATATAAGATGTATTTTGAAAATAATTTAGTAATAATAAAAAGCATTTAAAAATCAAATATATTTGTATGTACATTTGATTGAAAAATAGTTTCATTTTTAAGAACAAAGGTTGAACTAAAATCTCTTGAAAGACATTACACTTTTATTTTGTGTTTTTTTTTTCTGTACATTTGCGTGGAGTAAGTACATACATATATATGTAGGTGCATTGAGAATGCTACGTGGATCGCTATATTTTAGGGCAGTTTCAGCAAAAGGGGGGAGGCGATAGAGTCTTATGTCTCCCCTGGATAACCATCCCTGCCAGCAAGGATGTTACAAATGACCTTACTTTATTACACACCGCGGACACATTTTGCTTACCTGAACGAATGATATAATACATATAAGCCGCATACTTGCGCGACTTTCGACCGGATTGACAAATGGATCGCTCTATTTCGGACGCGGACGGAAAGCAGGAAACCATTGCGGATACGCTCTTTTCATTTTTTTTATATCGCAATATATAAAACGGGGGTATGAGATTTTGCAACGACGGTGAATGGGTGTCTGGGTGAAGTTTGAAATTCTCGGATCAAATTGTCAAAGGAGACACCGGATCTTTACCGCGCCGAGGAAAACAATGGAGGAAACTTTCAGCGGCAAGTTTGCGCTAACAAATTAGAGGAAACATCGTCGGACTTAATGAAAACGTAATTAAAAATAAAAAAAAGAATTCATCTAGACACAGAAAAGTGTCAGGGACAGAGTCGACGGGGCGAAAAGAGGTTGAGCGGTCGCAATCTATCATAGTCGTTACGGTCACACAGACAAAACAGCAAACGAATATGCATAATCCGTTTTTTCCCCTTTCTTTGTGTGGACAAAGAAAATGGTAATCGCGAAATGAAAAATTGGAACTTAAATGATAGTACCAAGAGTGTTTTACAGAAGTAATGTTTTAAGGTTTCTAAATTCATATCGAAAAAAGCTTATACGTTATTATACTGTTGCGTAGGGGTGGGTGGAGGATCCAAATAAAAGGCCAAAGTCGTTTCACATCATTTATTTGTAATTAAGGAGATACTCGCACTGCCAGTGTTCCGTCCAGAATGTCCTGATATGATAAAGGGACAGGTTGCTCAAAGCATCTTCGACGTCCGATTACTTCCCCATTGTTTAGGCATGTACCCGGATATGTATTCCCACGACACTCAGTCCCACGCTATCCGAGAAGAGATTGGGTGCCGCTTACTACGCCAATTCGGTGGCCATTGCTTAGCCTACTTGCACTTAGTCTAGAGATAATCCTTGAAAACAATTATAATGGTCACACAGTCTCTGGAATGCTACTCGGCCTAATCCGATTGCACTTACTCGGCGGTGTACGTAACAATATGTTTATCCCATATCTACTATTATTCAATGCTTTCCTTGTTTGTTTTTTTTCCATTGCTGTTATTAATATTTAGATTTTTTTTGTTTCAATGCTACAATCATTGTAATGCTGTTGTTTACTTTATCTATGTATGTACGTAGTAGCAAAAGATGAAGTTTTGTGATCATGCGAAAATTCGAATTCGAGATGTTGACTGATTCGAACTCGGAATCGATCACTGATCACGTTTTCATGATCTAGAAAAAATGTATGTGTTTGTCTGTGTGTCTGGTTGTGTGTCTGTGTCTGTCTACTAAGACAGTTGATCAAACAATATAAATTTAAAGCAAGTAAAGGAACAACAAAAATAATCAATATGAAGGAGAATATTGTTAAAAAAAAGCAAGATTTATATAGAAAGGAATTACAGGAATAAATTCTGTTTAAGTTTAATTTAATAAGTGCTATTTAAGCTTTATGGAACTAATGGAGTTTAACGCAACTGTTAGTTGTTAGAACAGAGATTAATGTGAAAATAATGAAGGAATAGGATTTTACTTAATAAATAAAGACTATCGATAACATAATTCAAAAGCTTAAACAAAAAACGTTGAACATTTGGCTTAAACTGATTGGATTTTAATGTTGACTAAATAAACTGGCTTTTCCTTTCTGAATGACCTTTTTTTCAGATTTTTTTCATGTAAACAGTACATACAAATTACTTTTTTGTAATATCATTATTATTATTAAAATGAAATATTTTTTATTTTAATGATAATAATAATGTCTTTATTGAAGTAATTTGCTCGTATTTTAGTAGTTTGGCAGTGGGGATCCCAAATCCAAATATTCGAATACTTTTTATACGAACATATTTTTTTTATTTTCAATCTACAGCACATTTAGTTCTATTTGATATTCCGGATAATGATACTCTTAAAATTTTAATAATATCTTGAACTTCTTAAAACTATAATATGTATGTATAAATAACTTAAAGCTTCTCTTCGATATTCGATATTCGAATATATTCGAATATTTGGGATCCCTAGTTGGCAGTATTTACCTTTCTTTGCCTTCTGCATAGACCGCTACATTCCTCTGTTCAATATTCAAACAAAGTCCACCATTGAACGTACTGTTAGAAATGTCCAATTTTGGAGTGCATTACAAACAACTCGAGAGGCTATTGCAGTACTTACATACATAGTTCGCTTTTTAAATCTGTCACGTGGCTTTGTTTCATTCTTTATGCACTACGATCTCATTTTCTGGTGTTCAATAAAGGGTTCCATCAAAAAATGCTTTTTGATACAAGTATGTAGAAACATAGACAAATGTTTGTAGGTGTATGAAAGTAAGAGCGGCTGGCAGGCTACCAGCTGACGAAGCAGAAATTCGATATTGTTTCCAGATCGCGTAGGAAATCGCTTTATCCGGATATGCGAATACATTTCACTGCGAACCGCTTTCCGGCTGGCATATAGTATGATGATAATCATAAATATATATACATATATATGTATGTATGTCTGTGTCTGTATGTATTGCACCGTATAATGTTCGGGCGAATTTGGCGAAGCAACCGTTCCTTTTTCCACAAGCCCATTTAATTCGAATTCCGTTTTCCCACGAGTTCGCCGACTAGACTTTTACGTCTTCGCTCTCGAAAGGTCTCTTGGCCAAACTCTCGATATTCTTCAGTTCCAAAGTAATATCATATTACAAGATTCCCTCGACATTAAGAGATCGAAACTCCTCACACACACACAAAATAAGAGACGGCCGACTCTCTCAAATATACATTTCATAAATAAAAAAAAACTTTCTTCGATTTTGTTTATACGAAATTCGACAACTTTCCACTTTTTGTTGCCTTCACCCCAGTTATTTGTTGGATGTCATTGTGAAAACCCGTTTCGAAAATTTGATGCTTTTAATTTTGCGATCTTATTTTTTCATCCAAATTCTAATTTTATCCAAATTTGAAGGGTAGTCCCAAGAAGACTGAACTGTAATGTGTGAAGGCAGTGCAAATATAGATTTTGTATCTCCTGGTAATATTTACCAGCTTAAAATGAAATGTGAATAGAATCTGCTTGTACGGTAATTTTAAGGATCATTTAAGAAATTAAAAAAATAGTCGTAATTAAGAAGATTGTCAATTCCATAAATACTGTGTTATTTTGATACGCGTGTCTCGTAAAGTTGCAACACTTCAATTTTTTCAATAAATGCATCAAATAATTATACAGGTTAACACCCATTTTCGTTTTCCGTCTATATTCACACATTGTACATGAGTATTGTAATATATTACAAACATCGATAAACAATTATGTTTTTACAGTATCATAGAGACTCGAGAATACTGAAATTTTCGAAAATACATACATTTTGCAGAGTGGGTAGCATATTTATAATATTAGCAATTTTGAAGTCTGGCCAGCAACACCGTATCAGGAAATGAACCCATGATCAATTAAAAAGCACAGTTAAAGCATTATATGCTAATCACTATATATGTTACTAGTTTTATATACAATGTACATATTATACCCGAATTAAACCTCTGTTTGTTAATTCAAAAATTGTTATCACTTCTTTTCATTCGATATGTCTAAAATCTTGGAAAGCAGAATAAACGTTTTACAGGCCACCATTATTGCGAAATATTCTAGAAATGAAGAAAAGTGGACTAATGCCACTTTCTAATATAACAGCTCAATTATACGTAAATATGTAGATATATTTTCTATAATTCGTATGCAAAATATAGAGCAAGATTTAATTCAGACTGATATCCATTTTTGAATATAAATCGGTCGTTAAATGATATTATTTTTTATAAAAAAAAAAACAAATTAAGATTAAGCTAGCGAAGCCTGGTAGCAGCACTATATAATATAAAATCAATAAAACTGCACGATTATTAAATTCTTAAAGTTTTTAGCTTTGTATTAAAAAAAATCAACGTCTTGAAACATCTGGTTGGGTTGGGTTGGATCAGACGTGATGTTCTTATTCAGTAAAATGTCTTATAAGGTATAGCGTATAACTTATAACGTATAACGTATAAGTTGCTAACTTCTGAAAACATGTCATTTATAAAATTGGCAATTTTGCTTTAACGAAAGAACTCGATACACAGTGTCTGGAAATCGCGTTTGAAATTAAATCGAGATCCAATTTGCACGGCAAAATTATACTGGCCTTTGGGTCTCAAAAACGATGTCATTTGACTATTGTTTTATGGACTAAGTCTGTCTCGGTTATCTGTTCTCACTTTCAAGCTTATCACTCCCTCATGTTATAAAAGACACAGAAAAAAGTATACATTCTATATATAAAATTCTTTCGTCTAAGATTTAAAATAAAGCTTTGACAAAGCGTAAAATTATCACTATTGAGAAGCTTTTAGGGGAAAAATTTATAAATCCTTCAGGCCTGGAAAGAGTTGAAGAGTCTTAGGTCTTAGTGGTTTAGAAGCCTATACGAGACACACAGACAGACATTCAATTATATATATATATATATATATATATATATATATATATATATATATATATATATATATATATATATATTATGTTTAGAAGCCTATACGAGACACACAGACAGACATTCAATTATATATATATATATATATATATATATATATATATATATATATATATATATATATATATATATATATATATATATTCATGTCTGGAGATTCGGGCTCCGTGACGAGACAGAATGTTAAATGACAGAAAACGCAAATATCGGAAGGCAAAGATCGAAAATCGAAAGATCTTAAGTCGAAAGATCAAAAAAAATGATGCATGGTAAACGGTACATACTCACTTAATTTGCGCGAGCAGGATACAACAGGAACAAGAGGAACAGGCTTTTCCTCCCGTATTAATTTGCGCGCGCAGAATACGGGTGGAAAAGCATGTTCCTCTTGTTCCTGTTGTATCCTGCTCGCGCAAATTAAGTGAGTATGTACCGTTTACCATGCACCATTTTTTTTGATCTTTCGATTTTCGATCTTTGCCTTCCGATATTTGCGTTTTCTGTCATTTAACGTTCTGTCTCGTTACGTAGACCCCTGTAGAATATACATATATTTTTTTAATATTATACTTTTTTGCTTTACCTTCGAGAATTCCTATGAGGTATGGTTGCGATCTATTAACCATAGTACAACAATTACTTTTCTCAGAATACGGTTGGGATTGAATCAATCAAAAATTTAATACGAGCTCAATATTCGCATAGGCATATGCGATTGAATTAAATTCATTCCGACGTATCGAACTTTCTCCATCGGCTCGCATTAGCATTCAAAGAGGGCAAAAACGTTCGAGGAGAGATATCTCCTTCCGGTTTTCGAGATGAGAAGGGACTTTGTCTCGAATTTGACTGGATCAGGTTTACCGGTGAGCGGAAGTTGTTTTAGCGTCACGGCAGACGTTTCCTTTTGCGAAGCGCATCACGTCCCTGTCTTACCGTTGCACTCCTTACCGATGCAGCTCAGGTATTGCAATACAAGTTCGACAGAATGCATCCGAAGCGAATCTGGGGGGCATGGGTGGGGTGAGAAGGGGGGGATTGTATTGTCGATTACAATTCGACAAAAGTCACCAGCGTCCGCAAGTCCGTGTTTGTCGAGTGACTAAATTCCGACTGGGGTCAGCACGAAAAACGACCAGGTTTGAAAAGGCTATCCAGTTCAAGAAGGGTTCATATTTTATTTTATTTTTATTTTACATATATAGCCAGCAGCATAGCTCGGTCGTTAAGCTTCTGCTTAGCGTCGAGAGGCGCCGGGTTCGATCCCATGAGCTGATCTCGATTGAAAATATAGTATATCTGTAGTGCTGCTAGTCAGACCTGGATATTTGTGCTCCAGGTCGATCGTTTCCCATCAAAATTTGCCGATTTTCTATGATTTTATTGTTGAAACGGTTCCCGATTCGAAATTGACTAAAAATCCTTCCTACCTACTATGTCACCACTATTTGAGTATGATTAATGTACAATAAAATTTATGTACAATTCATAGATGTCTCGTTAATTTGCGAGTTTTCAGTGTTTTGTAACTCAGCGACTTGTAAATTAAAAATGCTGTATTGTTTGTAATTGGCCAGGAAGACGCATAGGGGTTTATTTGTAAGGCCTTCCTGGTATAAAAAATGTAATAAAACAAAAAAATGTATATATACCAGGAAGGCAAATCCAATGCGCCTTCCTAGAAAAGTAATGACAAACATTGCAGTATTTTTTATTACATAAATCGCTGTATTTACAATTAATTAATTAAATAATTAATCCATAGAGACATCTATGGATTTAGATTTGTACATAATTTTCACATTTCTATATGTATATAAATCATTGTTTGTTTGACTGTTTTTCTGTCTATCTCGTAGAGGCTCCTAAACAACTCAACCGACTACGATGGATCTTTCAGGATTTGTTGTATGCATGTCTGGGAAGCTTTCTGTGAAAAAAAAACCTAAAAAAAACCTCTTAATAATAATATTCGTAATTACGATTTTACCGACGCGAAAGTTTAAAATGCCATTATGTAGTCAAGGGAATGTGTTTCTTAGTATCATTTAATAGCGGGTTCACCTAGTATATAAATATATTGTACTTAAATTACATGAAAAATATTATAAAGGTGACACAGTACCAGTACTACATACACTATAAAGAGGGCTGTACACCCGAAACCTTAATTTTTTTACCGTTCCTTTCTTCGATATGTTTATTGAGTGTATGTATATATTGAGTGAATGCGACAATATACATATATCAATATATTTATTGGGTGAATGCGACAGTTGTGCTTCGACCAGATAAAACGTATTTTAAATTGACAAAATCGAGGTTTAGTATTCTCCTATTTTCTCCTCCAAAACTGGACCAACTTTTAAAAAAATTTCATCATCGGTATGAGAAAGATACTTTCTGTGCATCTATCGGCGTATTTTTTTTTAAATCGACCGTTAAATAAGCACGCTGGACTCGTTTCGTGGGTGTAAAAAAGAGGCGATTTTATAGATGTTTGGCGGCTTCTAGCTCCTATAAAAAAAAAAAAATCAAAAAAATAAAACGATAGATGCACGCCAATGTTGGATATCCATATTATATTAAAAAATAATTTATCTAGTGCCATAATTGAGGAAGGGAGAAGTATAGTACGCTTGTATGGACAAGGCGCTGCTGTTCAGCCCTCTTAAGTATGTACCTATGTATGTACATATGTAGGAGTGGTAAGATTTTCACAACAGAGATTATTTGAATGGTTAACCATTTAACGGATAATACAATACGTATAATGACGTCACAAAGGCTGTAATATAATATACTAGTGTTTATATGTACATTTGGTGTTGGATTTGATGGATTTTCACGTGCGATCAGAGCCACCGGAACAATTAGTCGAAATGATTTAACGCCGGCTACCGTTCGGACACTTTAGTCCTGATTGGGCCCTGGAGTCGGGGCGTGCCAGGACCCACATTCATAAATCAATCATGGTCAATATTGAAGTGTACGATCCACCGTTGGATATAACTGTCCCGACTTGATTTAGCTCTTCAGATCGGATTTCACCGGACCCATTCCATTGCCGAAACTTCCACCTCCCCCACCCTCTCCCCCTTCGCAAATATTCGGTCCGATTCTGTTCTTGATTTTCTTTTCGATTCACTTAATCACCTAGATTTCTTATAGAGAGTAGGTACACACATGTGTATGAGGAAATAGGGAGATGTTTCATGACGGAGCTAAAGTGGGTCATTCGTAGTCAATACCATGCAAGTTCTTTTCTATTAATTTAAAGATTTTATACCTATATTATATTATAATTTGAAAAAGATTTTCTTAGTGAAAAGGTTCGAGAGCATATTATAAAATTTTGAAATAACTAATTTCGTTCCAAAGTTGTATATTAATTTATTTATTTTCAATCACAATATATTCTGTCTTCGATAAAATGTTAGATCACATTCATTAGATTTATTGATCTAAAACTGTTAAAAAGTATTTTTTTCTAATTATATTAATTTTTATTTATTTATTTATTTATACAGGTAAAACCCCAGTTAAGCAAATTACGTAATGAAATCTTATAATATAAAATTAACAATAAAAGAAAATCAGAAAAGATAGTAAAAAATCGATTTAAATAGATTACATAATAAAAACATATAATGAAATCTTATAATATAAAATTAACAAAAAAAGAAAATCAAAAAAGATTGTAAAAATTAAGGAAAGACAATATTCTGAATGGATCCTATAAAGCGATCAAAAATAACATTAAATATGTCAATGTCCGTCTGATTAGCTAAATGGATAAAAAGTCCTATGGCTGTGCATATAGGAGTATTTAAAATAATGTTAGTTTTCGCTATAAATGGCGAAAACAGAACACGTTTGCGTATTATAAAATAATTTTCTTATGCATAGAAAGTGAATGGTCAATAAAAAAAACATCCGACTGTTGACTCCAATACTCACTTTAGGGACAGGAATACCAGATTTTGAGTTGAAGATTGCAAAAGCCGACCTGTAAAAATTGCGCATTTTTCTAAACGCTCATATCTCATAAACGAGAGAAAACCAACAAAAATAATTGTAAATTATTGTAAATTTTGGGCATTGCATACAATATACATATGTATATACAAATGGTATCAAATTTGCTTTTCTTAATAACGTAAAAATATGAAATATGAAAAATACAAATCCGTCGAAAAATAGTAGTTTCATATTTTGCAGTATCGCTGAAATTCGCAATGTCTGGGATTAAGGCTGACAACAGTCAAATATGGTACTGAGTGAATCCACGTATTCGCGTATCGCAGCCGCAATCGAAGAGGCCACATAACCACTTGTTGACTCACTGGGGTGTAAAATTCCCAATAACGTAATCTCTCTGTCGTTCCTCTGCAAACGTGGATGCTTCAGATTCGAATCGCATTTCTCCGTAGATTAAACACGTCTATTCGAATGACATCTATTTTATACACATGTATGTACATATGTACACGTGTATAAAACCGAACTATTCGATTTTTTCTGCACAAGTGCAGGATTTAACTTTCATTTGCCGAAGTGAACAGAACTTTTATGAGATATTTAATTCAGTATTTGTTTTGGTTGGTGAGAGACAGATTGAGATTAGAATATCCTTTATTTAATTGGCTAATCCCTTCATAGTTGTCAAAGAAGAGTGGCAAAACATATCTCGTGATGGTAGATTTTAATCGGGAAGACATTGTTCACATTAAATTTATATACCTACATATTTATTTATTTATTTATTTAAGTTTGAACCGTTGTAGCATTACGTGAATTCCTAATGCGCCACAATGGTCAAAAATATAACAGAAAAGACAAGAAACAAAATAATAAATTAGACATAACAAAAACAAAACATATATATACACAAACAACTAAAAATATTAATTATTATTATTATATATCGTTTATCGTCTTGAATTCATCCTATGTTTACAAGGTTTTTGTATTTCGTAATATTCTTTCTCGATTATGATTTTCAAGTTATGAATTCCATAAGTCCTCACCAGATAGAGTTTCAAAATTTGTCATCCGGACTGACCGAAACCAATCACGACAAGCAAATAATACACCACCACCACGTCGATCTACTCTATCGCGACGATGCACCCTCCAGGAAGAATCAAAAAGTTCAGCATCAAAAAATGACGAAGTCAACCATGTTTCCGTTAGTGCTACCATATCATCACAAATAGTAGAAACGGCTGAATTAAACGCAGCCAGCTTTGTCCTGAGACCTCGTACATTTTGGTAATAAATTACCAATTTTCGGTCTCCCAGTTTGGCGCGTGACTTTCTTTGAGACAAGAAATGGCAGTTTTGATTGAGCCAACGGAGGTTGAGCCAATGGAGACGAAACGGAAGAGGAAGCAGAAGAAGAAGCCAACACAGTCACAACAGAATCACGACTATCAGGACCATTTGAGCAGGCAGATGTAGGAGAAGAGGCAAACATCGACGTCACTGCGACCGTTTCCATAGAAGATTCACTAATACTTGCAGAAGTATGTAGTTTTAATATCAGGCTTCAAACATCTAGCAGCTCCCGTACAAACATCATCAAATGAAACACTTTGGCGCAGCTCTAATGATGAAACAACGTCATTATGTTATTATTATATATATATATATATATATATATATATATAATAATAACATATATATATATATATATATATATATATATATATATATATATATATATATATATATATATATATATATATATATATATATATATATATATATATATATATGTATATGTATATATATATATATATATATATATATATATATATATATATATAAATATATATATATATATATATATATATATATATATATATATATATATATATATATATATAAATGAATGTCTGTCTGTCTGTGTGTCTCGAATAGGCTCCTAAACCACTGAACCGATTACGATGGAACTTTCAGGATATGTTGTATGCATGTGCGGGAAGATTACTATGAAAAAAAAATGGGAAAAAACGTTTTCGAGTCGCGACCGACGTGTTCGCTGCCTGCGTTTTACCGACAATTGGGAACGGGAACGAGAACGGGAACGGGAAAGGGAACGAGAACGGGAACGAGAACGAGAATTGCATGGGTTATTGTGGCATTGCCGGGTTCAGCTAGTTATAAATAAAATGTATTGTAAACACTGTCTTCCCGAACATTGTTCACATTAAATTGGCAACCATGGTTTTCAGCAATCGCGAATTTCGCTTAATAGTATAAAATGCTGCAAATTTACAAATTTGACCAATAAAATGTCTCTGGATGTTAATTGATATGTATTTACTAAATTTCGCTGAATTGTTTGAAACTGCTGCAAAGTTATAAATTTAACAAATTTACAAATATGTCTTTGTGGGTGTTGAATGATATATGTATTTACTTTGTATAATACTAATAATATTTGTATCAACTGTACAATTTTTCTGGCCAGGAAGTCGCATTAAAATATATACATATTCAATATATCTATACATAAAATATATAATTAAATCAGCTGATAACTAAAAATAAAACTATCACTGTTTGATCTGTGTACATATGTATATTAAGCTTGTATTGGTTAGAAAGTTTGTTATGGAGGAATAAACAATGAAATTTGAGGTTATGAGTTGCTGCCGGCAATAAGTATACTCATTTATGCCGGGAACCTTACAGTTTAGAATAGTTTATTAATACTAAGATTGCTTTAATGATTTGCTTTAAGAATAGTTTATCAATGTATGATTGTCCATAAATGAGTTTATGTATTTACATACATGAACTTTTCAATCATCAGATAAATTAAATCAGCTGATAACTAAAAATAAGTGTATGTGATGTATGTATTTAGGCTTATTGTAAAAAACTAAATGTGTGTAAGCTTATTGTAAATCATATTAACAATTAGATACAACATAACTTTTTATTGAATACTTATCTCAGATCTTATGTCAGATCTGACATATTTGGCCAAAAATCAATATATATCGTGTATTACATTACATGAAGCTAGACGCCAAATTTGAAATTTATATATACATATGAGAGTTAAAACTATAAATAATTATATATTAGAGATAACGAGAACCTATAGAGCAAATTTTATAATAGATTGAATTATAGGCGTTTAAACAATTAAAATCTTATATGGCCATATCAAGGCGCACAGGTTGGAAGAGACGGGACGAACGCTTATTAAACGTCAGGAAGGTTTACGGGCCCCGTTTTTACAAATCTCCTTTACGTTTTTAAAACGCGTTGTATACGATATTTTATCTCCAACGTAATGGCAGACGATACATTAACGTGTATTGATTACCAAAATGAGCAATATGGCAAAGTATGAAAACGATCGGATAAGAGATAAAAATGACCACTAACACGAAAGCCATGTGAAACGTAAAGGAGGTATGTAAAAAAAGAAAAATGAACATAAAGTCAAAATTTCACAATCAGATGAAAGTGATTAAAATTTTTCATTTTCTAAAAATTTGATCATTCTTCATTCATTCAAAATTTGATCATTCAGTCATTCTTCAACAAACAATCAGCTTTTTTTATTTTTCCTATATTTTATTCAATAGCACTTGAGTAGTAACTCTAACCTATCTATATGTATTAATATAGTTAATTCATACACAGTCATACTGATACTCGGTACAAATGTACCCCTTGTGATAAATTTAATTACACGCATGTCCAATAAATAATAACGAATTGTATGCAAGTGTATCATAAATTAAAAACGTGTCGAAATTTATCGAAAATCATCCGCCTGACTTAGTGCCAATTTTAACGAGAATTTGATTTCGCTCCGCTCATTATCAATCATTGAAATTTAATCAGTCGGTTCGATTGGAAAAGCGGAAAATCGTTCGCGGCGGCAAACATAACGTTTCAATTATGGGAAATTTTCAGAAAGCTCGCTTCGATTTAACGGCTTATTAATGTTTTCAATAAGGCGTTTTCATAACGACCCCCCCCCCTCCTTTCCCACCCCCTTCATAGTTCTCGTTCGTAAAACGAACATTGTTTCCCCATCCACAGGGTGCTGTCGATATTATTATTGTGCATTAGTTGCAATCGTCAAAGCCATAATGGTTTGATTTTGCACTGTCATAAAATGTAATGGTTTTCATTGGAATTCAAAACGACCCGTAATATCTACGTATAATAAAGACTCGTGCCTGTTTTATTATAATGCGCTTTTTTTCCTACAATAAAACGCCCTGTAGATAAGCCACTTCACTTGGATCACTCGTTTTATTTCAAAATGTATAATATGTATTACGCTATTAGCTCAACTAGATTGCATTTAATAATCTTAATTTTATCCCACATCATTGCCTTCATTATACTTTTATGGTAGTTACTAAGCTTATTCACGCTAGGTTTCATTGGAAAATCGACTTTATTGTAGAGAAGTATATTTTTAACTTGACATTTTATTAGTTAAAATGTATATTTAAATTGTATAATATATTGTAACAATAAATGTAAGCACCTGTAAATGATTGAATGCATAATTTGCGGTGTATGAATTCTACCACAGGCATTACTAGTTGATTCGTTATTATATAACACATATGTATGAATAGGTAGATGTAACCAATAGTGCATAATTAAATTATGAACACTGTTTGAATTCATTGTATTGAATGTTTTCCAATAATGTAATTTATGTAACGGAGATATACATTTATATTATCAGATTTTTCTTCCACTGTTTTTTTCGACCTCTTAAACATGTGTGCCCTTCATGAGTAAATTCAAGTATAATCCTTATATCAATGTGATGAAAATAAAAAAATCACAAAAAATTGAATAAACCGGAGGTGGGATTTTTTCCTCTTAGAAAAATCAAAAATGTTGTGATCACACGATTTTTTTCCACAACACCGAGCGTATCAAGCTGAAAATTTATATTTGTATTTTTTATGTACTAACTTAGAGTTGATAAGGTTTTGGTCAGAATTCGTAAACCGGAAGTAGTAATTTTTATTAAAACACTATTTCATAAGGAATAAGGAAGAAGAAATGCGCAGAATGTCCTGAAGAGAACAGACAGCTGCATATATGTACATAAATTGGTCAAAAAAATCTTCTTGATATTTCATGTGTATTATAAGTAATTCAAAAAATTTGAATCAAATCCTACAACCGGAATAGAAATTTTGTCTTTTTTTGTCAGAATAAAAATTTTATTATACATATGTATACAAATTTACTTATAATATATGTATGTATACTCATTTATGATATCCATAACCGTACGAGTTTTTAATATTAGTTCTAAATGCCTTGATTAATTTATCTCGTGCACGTGAATAAATTCAATGCACTTCATGCTTATGCATAAATGAAATGTTTTAGCAAGTTATCGTAAATTTACATATTTGAATAATTGAATGTCGTTTTTGTTTTTGATACAATGATAGTGAATTCGAGAGTAGAATTTAATGTTAAAATATTGTAGAATATTTGCTAGTTTGTTTACAGTATTGAATTAATAAACTGAATATAATTAAAAGAGTGTGCAAAAACAACTAACTACAAACAAAGTATTGCAAATGTTGTGATTGATGATATTTATTTGCCATGAAATGAAAAATGTAACTTTTTTATTTATTTATTTAGCATTTTTTTCGTAATAAGATATATATATATCAAATATTTTCACCAAATCATTTATATACCATAAAAATTAACAATAGAGATCCTTATTTAGACCCATGCGGCACTCCATATGGAATAGCCACAATTTTTTAAACCATTTTACATTTTGTCTTCTATTATTCAGATAAAATTCAAACCAACTTAAAACTCTCTCACGCAATCCGAACTTACTTAATTTCTCTAAAAATATCCTGTCTAAATACAGCTTCAACCTCCTTATTTGTGTTGTCAATCGTTCCTATACAAATAAAAATAACCAATCGAAGCCCTGTTTCACTTGAATGCCACTATCGTAAGCCCGGTTGATCCTCAGTCAAACAATCATTTATTTGTTCTTTAAATAAATCATTCTTTATTTTATTTAGAAGGTCTAACAGTTAAACCCCAATGCGCCTTACTGGCCAATTATAAAGATCAATAATGTATAGACTAATTATACATAGAATCACAGAGACATATGTATATGTATAAATTAATAAATTTAACATATATTTTTGTAGCAATGTATGTAAAATTTAAATCAATGAATTTTTAGATTTATATTTTTAAATCGATAAATTCAAGATGCTGAAAACTCGAAATAGGACAAGTTTGCCAATTTGATGGAATAGTTTCAACGAAATCAGATAAATTGACACTGGGCCAGGGATTTAACCCGTGACATCTCTGTTGTAAGCATAACACGCTAACCATTGATATATGCTGCTGGCAACAGCAAATAATATTTTAAGAAATACCAATATTTAGTAAATTCTCTCAATTGGTTTGTCACAATTTGTTCTAATATACTTCAACAACATGTAGTATGCTAACGGGTTTCATTTCATTGGCCCTTAAAGGTACCTGGTACCTACGGTACTGGTACAACCGAGGACACTTACCATGCATCCGGGACAATATCCGTCTCTTAACATAAATTGATTCCTAAATTGACCTAAATACATGTATGTAAGTCCATGTTTGTTTTAACCTCTGCAGTTAAACCATCCACACTTTAGTAAGTAATAATACTTGATTTTAACTACATTCGAAATATCACTCAACTCCTTATTATTTATAAATTTTAATTTATTTTTCCATACTTTAATAATGAGACTTAAGCCCAACTTGTATTAAATCCAAAATATCTCTAATATTTTTTATAATAAAAAAAATTCAGTCCGATTCAGTTAGTGGTTTAGGAGATAATTGGATTCAAAAACTTAAAAAAGAGGACATCTATGTACATATAAGGGGAGGAACCATTTCTGGTCAATTTAAAAATTTGAAAAAAATTTACGTCGTGTCGATAAGAATTTCAAGTACTATTACTAAGTTTCAATACGATAAGACTAACGGTGTTTAAAAAAATCCCCAAAATACACAGACACACACATTTTTTTCTAGATCATTAAAACGTGATCAGTGATCAATTCTGAGTTCGAATCAGTCAAAATCTCCAGTTCGAATGATCACAAAACTTCATATATTGTTACTACGTACATACATAGACAAAGTAAAAACATATAAAAGATCCTTGTAACTATACATAGCATAATCTTATTTTATTAATGTAAAAATTAATGTTTGTTTATTTGTTTTAACAGTTTTCGATTCGAAAAAAACAAGTTTGGCATACCTTTTTGGTACCCCAACTTGCGCGACAATCAAAAGCGCCCCGATATAACTGCGAGAGACATAACCCCGCGCGGATAAAACCACCCCAGCAAAAAACCGGCGACAAAACCGCGTCAGAATATATGAAATAATTCCATGTAAAAAATATAGAGTGAAAAAGAAATAATTATAGGCGTTTAAGCAATGAAAGCTAGATGACGGTGAAAACGGAAATTCACCAAGAAAACGCCAAAGCGATCGCAGTAAGCGAACAATGCAACCGAAATTTTGGGCGATTATCGTCAGGCACTTATACATGGGAGAATTTTCAAACGCGTCTAATGCTGCGTACGGACCAAACCAACGACGATTATAGGCCAACTTTTAAAACCAGTGGCGTACAAAATATCGAAATAAAAATTAAATTAAAAAATTGAAATTAAATATCAAAATTAAGCTAAAGAGCGACATTGAGCTAAAATTCGATCATCGTTGATGTTTTGAATTACGACGATACGCATTTACAACCAGAGAAATATTTTAATTTTTTCTGATTACGAGCGAAAAAAAATCTTGTTATTATTTCTTAAAAGTCGTCACGATATACTACTGTATTTCGGCCTTCGATGAAACATTTAACAAAAAAAACCGTCGGTGTCGGTTGTCGGTGATTTGTCAAAGGGCTTTTTTTTTCTTTCGTCGAAATAAAATTAATAATCACACATTATCCGATAAATTTTACCTCTGAGATGGATTTAATTATTTGATTTATTTCGACGAGAGAAACAATTGAAGACTAAAAAAATTTCGATGGATGTACCGACAACGCAACGGATTGGCGACGATCGCATGATCACTCATACTAATACATGATATATTCTCAGTAGCTGTGCATTACGGGGAAGTAAAAATAATAATTCTTTGATTTTTTTTCGACCTTAGTGCGTATCTTCGTAAGTCAAAACATCTTAAGTTGAGGATTACCTGTATGTGATTGTTGATGATCTTATCTCGAAAATTTATTTAAATTGTGCATGTTCTGTTTTAACTTGCAATATTTTATTTTAATTTTAATATAATGATTATAATTTTATTTTGATATTTGAATTTAATTTTAATATAATAATAATAGTTTTAATTTTGATATTTAATTTCAATTTTAAAATTTAATTTTTATTTCGATATTTTGTACGCTACTGGTTTGCTGGTTAAAAAGTTGGTTGGTTGGTTTAGTCCGTAGGCACCATAATACGATATTTTTTCACCATTGTAATGGCGAAGGATACATTAACTTATATTGATGAACAAAATGAGCAATATGGCAAAGAATGAAAACGATCGGATAAGAGGAAAATTTTTTTCAGAATTGTAGTCGAAGGTGAAACATAAAAGAGATTTGTAAAAATTAAAATACGAAGACCGAATTTTGATGAATTTTAAAAGGAAGGGTCATGTATTATGATATTCGCATTCAATAAAGTTTCTCATCGATATACATAAGTCCATTTTATATTATTTCTTTAGTATTTTTCCATATATTTTTGTTCTACCTGCTGTATATTAAAAATAATTGTACTGTATTTACCGCTCAATGATAGAAAATTTGAAAACTGTAATTGCGACTTTTCAACTCATTCCAGTTTTTTTTAAATTTAATCTTGTTAATGGTACACGTGTGCGTAGGTACTCCAATTCATGCCTAAAACCAGGAAATCGTCTAAATTTTGCTATACATATTCGTAACTAGAAAAGTTGGGGAACGAATTTCCGCGTCATGGTCGCTTTACGGCGAAGTCAACGACATCCGGTCTCGAAGGAAAGTTTGCAGATGTTGTCGACCGGTGGAAAAACCCGCGTCAAAGCGTAACAAATTTTCCGAGCGTTAAGAAGTGGCTTGAGAGGTCCCTAGTTGCGGCCGGGCCCGGACTTGTGGCCCGACCCGACCCGACCTTCCTTAAGTAAGATAAACATAAAGCTTTCGCCCGACATCGCTTCATTGCGAAACTATGCAAATTTTGATACACCTGAAACGAGGGGGTGTCATGAAAATTTATAACATCGATTGCGCCACTCGTTTCGTTTGATCATTTTCATCCCCGAAATCGACTTATGTAAACAATGCCGAACGTTGAACCAATGATTCTTCTCGCATATCATATTTCATAGTAAAAACTACCCCATTGTATAAATTATTTCAATTGATCCGTGGTTGAAAGTTCAAATTTCCATTTACCAACCGATACTATTAAAAATAATACTATGATATGAAAAAATAACCAATAGTTCCAATCCAAGTCGGCTAGATTACTATTTTTATTCAAATACACAATTTAAACATCAATATTACATACGTAGCTTTGATAAAAAAATGTATTTAAAGGTTGTGAAGAATATTAAAATATAACATGTGTCGGAGCCCGGGATTTGTTATTTTCCAACTTTTCCAACCAACAGAGAAGAAGTATAAAAATAAGGCCATAAAAATATAACTATACTAAATAATACATAAAATTTTATTCAATAATTTTATACATTAAATTTATATGATACAGGCTGAACCCGACATGCGTTGTAATGCCACAATAACGCATGCAATTCCCGTTCCCGTTCCCGTCGCGTTCCCGTTCTCGTTACCGTTCCCGTTCCCATTTGCCGAGAAAATGCAGACAGCGAACTCCTTTGAAATTATTCAATTGTTTGTTTATTTTACCCTAACAACGCAGGTCGCAACGCGAAAACATTTGAAATTATAATGTTGCAATGCCACTCATTCCCGTTTATTCCGTTTTCCTTACCGTTTTTGGGCAATTTTTTTTTATAGTAAGCTTTCCAAACATGCATACAACAAATCCTGAAAGTTTCATTGTAATCGGTTGAGTGGTTTAGGAGCCTATACGGGACAGACAAACAAACAGACATTAATTTTATATAATATTTAATTTTTTTTCATTTAAAATAGCATATCTTTGCTATATTAATTTAATATACTGTATTAATCTAAGATTGTTATAATTATTTAATTTGACGTACATACATATGTACACATGTATGTACGTATTATTATTAAGTCTATTTTAATTGTTACTGATCCAGTAATATTAATAGTTTTTCTTGTTAATATTTATAATATTACCTAATTTTAATGTTGGTGTGCATACAAAGAAAACAGCTAAAAAAACCAACTTTAGTTGTATATATGTACAAAAAAATTTAAATTTAAGATTCGGTATACTATTTCATAGCACATACCTATTGCTTGTAAATACATATTACAAATGATTTATCAACTTTCAATGAGTATCCATTTATATATTTTATTTTATCCATTTATTTTTCCTTTGTAAGGTAACCTTGAATTTGCCTCAATTATCTGGTCACCTTTTAATTTAGCCCATATTAATTGTATTGAAAAAGTATAACTTAAATTTATTAAATCATTACGCTACATTTTTCCTACCTATAACCATTCTACTGCTCCCGATATTTTAAAAATCCTATCTTTTAACAATCAGGCGACGACTTACTGATGCTACATTCTTCTTTAAGCTCATAAATGGTTTCCTTGATTGTTCTGATTTACTGAGTAGGGTTGATTTCAGGATCCCAGTTAGGTATTCTAGACACGTTACACTCTTTTCACTTAATCCTTTTAATACTAGTTCCTAAAAGTATTCTTATCTGCAGCGTGTTTATCGTATGTTTAACGGGGAGCTGAATGAGGTTGATCTGTTCGGTATTTCCTTACATCAATTCAGGACTAATATCAAGAGAATCTTGACCGATTGATTCATTTCTTCTTCTATTCTATTTTATAACCTTTTTCCAATATTTTAACTCTTTAGTTTAGTTATGCAATGTGATATTTAGTCATGTTATAGCTTTTATTCCTTTCTTTTTCATTTGTTTATCTTGTATTTCTCCTTTTATTTGTTTATCTTTGTAAAAATCTGTAATTGGACCTGGATGTTTTATATATTATATATTTACTCTTTGTTTTTATGCATTTCTACATCTTGTGGTCTGATGATTTTTCAATAAATAAAATAAAATAAAATATGTGTATAGGTACATATAAATCTAAGATTAAGTTTTGATTTTGAAAAACAATAAAACCTTCCACCGAAATTGCCAAGATATATGTATGTACATGTATATATATATGTATGTATGTATGTATATTTTGTAATGTATATGTATGTTTATATATAGATATTAACCGTTTCACAGGAAAAAAGTGAATAGTTTTGTATAGGTGCGCATAATATATTATTTTGCATAAGTTTATTCTATCAATGCGGATAGGTTTTCCGCGTGCAAAAAGGAAAATTCCGTATAAATTTGTTGTTGTTTCGATAAGAAGTGGCTTATGGGAGTCCCTTGTTTTCGGCAGTGATCCCCGTGAGAACCCCAGTTGTCGATGCGGGTTTCCGAAGCGCCATCGCCATGTACCTATGGGGTATTTTGAACCCCACAAATTCACCCACTACCGAGAACTTCACATCTAACCCACCCTCACTTCTTTTTCCCATAAGGTTTCCAATGAAAGAATCAATTATTTATTTCGTCGAATTTTTGAATTAAAATTTATATTAAATAAGTACACGAAATATATTTTTCCGTAGCCCATTTTCAATCTGGGAATTTTTAAGGCTTCTGAAGTTTCGATTTTTGTTCGCAGCCGTGTCTCCAGAGTCATCACATAGTCATGACATACTAACTGGATAATCTACCTGCTGAACCGTGAAGCAGACAAAATTACGAAAAAATCTACGTCGACGCCGGAAAATAGTCGGCTTTTCCGGGCGCTGTTTTTCTTGCAAGCGAAGAAATAAAAATGGCACCGATACACATACTTTCTTGTAATTTAAATCAACATTTTTCAATTTAATTAAACGTTTTTTGTCTTATTTTGAAGTCTGTCGAATATTTTCGCACTGGAACCAAATAAACTTTTCAAAGTGAAAAGTTTGTTCGTGGTCAATTTACTTAAAAAATGGGTTCATGCGTCATATAATACACGTAACTAAGTATAATTTAATATAATATTTGTAATGTGAAAGTTTTAGTTGAATATAAACATTTTCTTTGAAGTACTCTTTTCAAATTTGGATACTTTTCTACGAAAAATTATTATTATTATATATATATGTTACACCGAATCCGTGAAATTGTCTATTTCACGCATTCGGCAAGAGAATTGCCGAATGCGTGAAAAATGCAAGCATGTTGCCCAGTTCACGGATTTGGCAAATTTTTAGGCGAATGCGTGTATTCGGCAAGAATTTGTCTGCTCAAAGCATGGAGTCGGCAAATAGACAGCAGCGCTCCGGTGTTGTTTTTTAGAACTGGACAGCGTGGACAAGTGTCAAAGTGACAGCTGAATGAGGATGTTTAATTTAGTTTAATTTACATATTATTATGTATATACATATATATACATATGTTTCGATCATCTCATATGACTTATACATAAATTAATGCCATTTTTATACATTTTGATCTAGGGGTTCCAAAATGCCGCCCGAAATAAAAAGCCGGTTTTCGGTTTTTTTATAAATAAAAAGCCGGTTGGCCGGTTTTCACCGGTTTTAGAAAATTAAGATTTTTTTTAAAGTTTAAAATTTTTATATCGAAAAAAAATGTAAATATATATTATATTATGCAAAAAAATAGTTTTTTATGAATTAAATTGAGTTATAAACATTATGAACTTTCATAAGATCATTATTTTATATTATTTTTACAAATATTACAATAAATACAATTTGTATAATATATCACAACCGTAAAATGGCAGAATACGCACAAATAATTAAATGATTTAAATAAGTTACTATCAATAATATATTATTCAAAAAATAATGTGTAACCTCGCAAAAAAACTATAATTGTGGAATCATGGATAGATATTAAGAACTGTCGAGGAATCATGGATAGATATAAAGAGATATCAAAGATATAGATAAAATCCAAAATCCAAAAACAAACCGTTGCAAATGTCGGAAACAAATTCATTTTAAATCCACAATAAAAGTAGGTATGTGGCCTTCCAATTCCTTCGAAGAAAAATCAATTATATTTCTGAAATTCCTATGCATTTTGCAATAAATCATTTGAGTTTACGACTACTGTTTTGTTGTTGACAAGTACATATGTACAAGGATTTGCGATAGTAACGTTTTTTATACCTGAAGTTGCGTAGGTCATTGAAACTACATACTTTCAATAATATTTTATTGGTCTTGGTCCATTACTAAATCTCAAAGAAACCGCTCAAGAAAGAAAGTATGTACCTTTTTTTTGTTCAAATAAATATACGCCTATTACCTAAGAGAGTTTATACACAATTTGAAATTCATAATTGGTAATGTTGAGGAAAAAAACATTAATTAAAGAAAACCTTAAAAAGCCGGTTGATCAAGCCAAAAAGCCGGTTTTCGGTTTTTTGATAAATGGTCAAAAAGCCGGCTTTTCGGTTTCGGTTTAAACCGGCTTGGAAGCCCTAATTTTGATCAATATTTTAACAGTGAAACATATGTATGTAGTTATATTATACATAATAATATGTAAATTAAACTAAATTAAATATACTTATTCAGCTGTCACTTTGACACTTGGTAATAATATAACACGCTGTCCAGTTCACGCATTCGGCAAAGAATTTACGGAATCCGTTCACGCATTCGGCAATTCTCTTGCCGAATGCGTGTAATAGACAATTTCATGGATTCGGTGTAACATATACATATATATATATATATATATATATATATATATATATATATATATATATATATATATATATATATATATATATATATATGTGCATATTCAGTTCATCTGTTTTTCTCAGAAACCTTTTAGTTTATTGAAATTAAATTTCATATCTAGAAGTTTAAGCTTAATATCAAGCTATGTATAAAATTTGGTAAGTATCCGTCAAACTTACTCTTGTTCGATTTTTCTTCCACTATTTTTTTCACTTCAAAATGTGTGCTCTTTACGAAAAAACTCAAGTATAATTCTAAGTATTTGACAATAGACACAATAATGGATCGGGGAAGCTACATATATACTGTGTAACTTTTCCTTCTAAGGAGGTACACACGATAGATCAGATGATTCTGGAGTGAGCGGCGCTTCCGTGTACACCTCCTGAGTCGTTGAAATGCTGTCAAGTGACTTTGGCCATTTATTCAGATCGCTGAACTCACCCCTACGCAACGATATTTACCCTCACGAAATACGTAGTTTCACATTTAAAAAATTGCATGCGTAGTTTCACATCACACAAGTCAAAATGTCGCCGCTTTGCAATACAAACCGCTCGTTCGCATTATCCCCCGAGGCATGGCGTTTAGGTCGGAAGCCGAAATGGAATTAGGTCGGAATGTCCTCGTTGACGAATGGTCTGACGCTGATTATGATATCCACCGCAAATTTAACATTTCCAAGGAGCAAGTGGTCTCGGTTCGGCGGTTGTTGCGCTCAGCAGCTGCGACATTCGTGTGGTCACTGCAGACACGGCGAGCGGTCAACCGCACAAGCTTACCCATGAGCCTACCGACACTGTTTGTATTATATATTATATAATACTATGTATTGTTTAACATAGCCCCCCCCCCCCCGGATAAAGCAGATGTTAAACTTTGATACAAATTCGCCACCGCGTTTATTTGCGCCAGGGGTGCCCTACTGTTCCGTCGCGGTTCTATTTCTTTCGCTTTGTTTTGATTCCGTCTTGCATATCATATAAATCTGCTATTGTATCATTTTATAATGATTGAATGCTTTTTTTAGATTGTATAAATTATAATTTAAAAATATATAATCTAATGAATTTTACATTGTTGTTTGTCTGGATAAAATCTTGTTTTTACAGAAGGCATGTGTGTGGTTAGATTTGTTCACTCAGTCACCATATCATACATACCTATGTATGTACATACATATATATCCTTGCTTTATAAAAGTACTATCTGAATCCGGCATGCGTTGCAATGCCACAATAATGATGGTTGTAACACAACTGGTTACTTGGTTACCAACGAACACATTTCCTTAACTATACAATGGCGCTTCAAACATTCGCGTCCGTAAAATCGTAATTACCAATATTATTATTAAGAGGTTTTTTTCCCGGTTTTATTTCTCAGTAAGTGATTCGATATATTTTTTTTTCGATTCAAATAAATTTAATAAAAAACAAATGAATATTTACTATTTTGATTCGCCATGTTTTAGCTGTTTATAATGAATAATGTTTAAACACTGAGCGAAGCTGGGTAAAACAACTAATTATTCACAAACTAAAATTTCTAATATTTATCAAGAACTAAAAAAATATTCATTTTTTTATTTGTCGTTTAAGAAAATAGCAGCGAAGAAAACATAATATATATATATATATATATATATATATATATATATATATATATATATATATATATATATATATATATATATATATATATAACGAAATTTATTTTTAGTAGAATTCAATATAAAATTAGAATTACACATAAGCTTACAACATAGTACAGGACCACAAATGGCATTACTTATGCGCAAATGTCCCAACATCCATGATACGAAAATAAAAACCTATGTACAGTAGGTATCGAAATGAAAATATTATAGGGCAGAGATATTAAAACAAATAAAATAAACTTAAATATACACTCGTACATACATATGTATATGTATATAATAAAATAGGAGGGCATAAGAAAGTTCGTGTTTTCGTTGATTGATTACACAAAGTAATCTGTTTTCTCGAATGTAAATTCAAATATGCGGCACTGCTGGCCCGAGGAAATATCAAACAAACCCGTAACAGAAACAACATACCACTAAAAATAAGCCCGTCGTAGACGAAAATATTTAATTTTTCCTCGTGTCTTGTCGGCACAGGATGTTTCGCAACCGTGGCCAAATATTGAGACCGAAAAAAAATACAATAAAATAAAATTCGAAGAATCTTCCGCACGTGCTGACATCATAATGCCTTGCCCTAAAAATATGGAAAAATTGAAAAAATAATATATAAATAGTAATTTTTAAAGACCAAGTCTTATATTTTTTATATGTTATATTCATTTAAAGACCTCGATACATATGTACATATATTGTATGTATATCCACTCTCGATAAGATTTTTTGTAATATGTTAGTCATCAGTATTCTACTGTTTCTCCTATAAAAATATTAAAAGAAAATAATGAATTGCGAACATAGATTATAATCCATGTTAAAAATGAATCACTGTAGCTGTGATTCTGAATTTCAATAGCTTAAAACCATCTAAATGTAAAGTATGTTAAACTTATCTTTATGTGAAATATGATTTTGAATAATTAAGTATTTGATAACTTGAATTACTTTATAAATCATTCAGATATTATATTTGAATATCCTCGAATACGTTTTTTTTTCTACAGCTCAACTTATTCTATCAAGCAAATATAATAAATATTAGAAGATTTTTATCATTCATATTTTAAATTGTGTCATTCAATTTAATTTGATAAATACTCTATATGTATACATATATAATATATCAACCAAAATAATTTCATAACAAAATAACCTAAAGAGAAATTCGAAATTAAAACTATTTCAGTTGATTGGACAAGGTTTTTCCTTTCTAGTTTATATGTATGAACTTCATATTATTACGAATTTAACGTAGAAAATCATTTCATTAGCATTTACTTAAAAAAATATATGTATATTAATCGAATACTTCCGTATTTATTTAAATGTGTATACATATTTATATATTCATTCATTGATAAACGTTCCTATATTCCACAATAAAAATGCGGTAAATTTTCTATACAATGAAAACGTGGTTGATGTTTTAAAACATTCAAAGACAAGAACAGATCTTGTAGAAGAAATTTAATGACTTAAATTTTCGATTTTATAAAGCAAAACCCGGAAAAACCACGATTTTCCACAAAACGCTTCCGTCCAGAAGAGTGAGCGCTTCACATTTCAAACTTTTGCATCCCCTCTACATTTCCATATTTCACATTGCATTCCCTTCCAGCCGACTCATAACAAATTCAACCGACATACTGAGGATATTTCCACGCCATAAAAAGTGCATCTATACACACATAATATGACATCTCATCACTTCTTGTCGAAACAATACAAACGCTGTGTATACCAGCCGTGCATTGTTTTTCCTCGTCCATTTGCGCGATGAGGCCAAAACGCGGGACGTTTTTAATTCAAAAACCGCAACCGGTGCATTTGCTCTCCCGTCTAATGCAGGCAACACACTGCACCGTGCTATTGACGCAGTTCGGGTGAATAATATATATATGTATATGTAAATATGTGCATCGTGTGTGTGTACAATGGCTACGTGTTGCAGTCGGTATCACATCGGTACTAGTAATGGCACTCAGCTCGCGAGCCGCATGCATCCCGTATTGAAATGCAGATGCACTCAGCATCCGAAAGTGATTCGGTCCGCGAACAGGCTACGAGGCTTGTTTATTTGCTCATTGGTTCGTGACTAACTAGATCAATTCCGGATACTTACCATGCCAATTTCTCTTTGATGAAAAAGCAAAATGAACGTACTAACTAGCCTCTTACACTTCCAATTAATTAAGGTTTTTTTATTGCAGAAGACATTGGAAAAGTGTGACATTATCAGTTTTATTAATATTTATTATTGATTTTTCTTCTTCTTAATGCCCTGTCCGCATCCGAACGTTGGCGAACACCTCGTCAATTATTTGAAGATATCCGCATCGGTCTTCAGTGACTCGGAACAGTCTTCGGTGCTCATATCGGTCCACATGCACATGTTTCGAAGCCAAGACAACTTTTTCCTGCCAATCCATTTCTTCCTTTCTATTTTCCCCATGGTTATCAAACGGAAAAATTTGTATTTTGAACCCCGTAACATGTATCCGAGGTACTCCAACTTTCTCCGCTTGATGAAAGAAACAATTTCCCTGCTTCTCCCCATCATGCTGGGGATAGCTTCGTTCGATATCTTTTTGATCCACGGGATCTTCAGCATACGCCTGTAGACCCACATCTCAAAAGATTCGATGCGGCTGATCATCCTGGTCTTCTGAGTCCACGTTTCCCATCCGTATAGTAACACTGTCCAGACGTAGCTCTTCGAGAATCTCAACCGCGTACGAAGATTGAGATGCTTGTTTGTAAGCGCCGCCTTCATTTTGATAAATTCTGCTCTAGCCATTTCGATGGGGATTCTTAGATCTTCATCTGGTTCCCACCCAGGTATTTGAATCTTTTTACTCTTTTTAACACTTCTCCATCCAACGTTAGATCACCGGTGTCTGTTTGCTTAATATTATTGATTATATTGGGGTAATATTCATAGCATAATCATCGTCTACAATTAAAGTGATGCAGCCAAATATTCTTATGAATTAATAATCGGGATTATTTATATTTGATTTAATATTCTTTCAAAAGCGGCATGATTGATGGATGTGAAGGATTTTACTTAAATTCTTTTCCAAGAAAATAAAATGGAATACAATATAAAGAACAATTTTCGCAAAAAAATAATAATTTTGAAACATATGTATGTATGAAACAAAACAAATCAAATAAAATAAATGCCAATCTGCAAAATTAAGCAATTGATTAATTAAATATGAAATTATAAAACTGCGCAACTACGAGAGTCATTTTTTTTATGTGGCAAGAAAATTCAGCTGCATATATTTATGAATAATGAATATATGAGCCGTTTTATAATAGAATTTGGCGTAAGCCTACTTTCCTCAATTTCGAGAAATACATACGTCGCAAATCATTAAATATAATGTTTTGCGTTTAACAATATTTAAAAATACTGTTGGCTTGTAATACGTTTATTCTGATTTTCCGAGATTCTGGGGACATATCGAATTAAAATAAATTATGACCATTTGTGTATTAAGTCAAACCGAAATAGTGTTATTGGAATTGAAAATTGGACTTCCGCCACTCTCAAATGTAACGGCTCATATAATGTAATCAAATGTTACGGCTCATAGCTACATATTTACGAAATATTTAATGAATAAATAACAAATAAGTTAAACTATGTATATATATATATTTTTAAATGAAGTATTATTATAAGTTATAAAAATGCTTGTAAATGCGATTAGTTCACTTTACTTTATAAGTCAATGTATATATTCTAGATTATGTTCTGAATGCTTAATAAATTTATTTTATTGATTTATTGCAAGTTTCGTAGAAGGTCAAAAGTGCATTGTCTGATGTACATATGAACATACCTATACATGTTTTCATTATTTGGTATATAATTAAATATGGAATTATAAAACAACTCAAACAAAATATGCAAACACATACTGTAAATATTAATCCCGATTTAATTAAAATCATCGTAGCATGTTCTAAACCATGTATAAAACGGGCGATTAAATCTGATTTGAAATTAAATCCCATTCTAAAACTCAATTTCCAATTTATGAAGTAATTGAATGCATCACTGTGTACGTATTTACAAATATTATAAATTTAATGATCACATATTATAATATAAACGCCTTAATAATATTATTATTATAAGGCCAAAGGGAATATTGGAAATAAAACACATCTCAATTTCAATAAAATTATTTATTTTCACCGAAAAAAAGTATATAACAAAAACAAACAATGCTGATACGATGATTGAATTAAATACGATGTCGTATTTGACGTAATTAATCATATTGAAGCAACGTTCATACATATACATGCTTGTATACATACATACATATTTAACGTCATAATTATTGTTTACACATAAACATAACTCAAATAGACACAATTTAATACTGTAAACACCCTGATATGTGAAACTCGAGGCTAAAATCGTACGTATTGAACGAAACCACTTTTAAACATTGACGTTTCAGTCTGGAAAGTTCAGTCTTTGGAAACTTATCGTCTTACGTATCAATTTCAAACGAATTGTGGCAATACTATCATATTATATTATATTATACATATATATAAAAATCTTAATCCGTATTATTATAATATATATTATTTTATATGTAATAATTCACCGCTGATTCTGCGATCGTATACTTATATGTAAATATGTTTTTAATTTTTCAATCGTATATCCATTTTTGAACACAGCATATATACTTATAATATAGTATAACAACAATTCTTGTGTAACATTATATACCAAGCGGAGAGTTGATTAAACATTTTTTTATTTTCTCGTTACGTTACAGGTACAAAGCACAATTATGAATTTTTGGTTTTATACAATATACGCAGTGAGCGAAAAAAACAACACCCGTTTCGTAGAAAATTTGTATCTCGTGTATCAACAATGCTATGTATGTGAATAAAATGTATATCATTTTATTTCCGAAAATTATATGTAAAAAAATAATTTCCGTGAAATGTACATACATATCTCGATTTTTCTATTGGGCCAAGGTGGTTCGCAAAATAGGATAAATAAAAACTCTGAATTGGAATTGGACGGGATTTGATTGGACGGAAGATGGACGAATGAAATCTTCAAATGGTACCCGTGAGATTTTGAGGATTCCAACTGGCAATCTGTGGAATATAATGGATAAAAGTTGTCAAGAAAGAAAAATTTTCGATTCAAAAATGAAGTGGTTAAAATAAGCTTTCAAATTATATCTATGAGGATGTAATAAACAGGAAAAACACTGGATCTAATTAAAAGCATTTTCAAGCTGATAAAGAAAATTTAAGAATTAATATTTGGGTGAGAAAAATAATGGATGGAATAAAGCAGCTAAGATAAGCCTTTAGTAGAGTTTTAGATGGGAAATATTGTGAGAAAAGTCAAAGTAACTCTTCAAATAGTATCTAAAAGAATATATTATTTAATTTTAAGACATATCTGGAATACTATGGAGGCAAGCTTCACAAGAAAGAGGAACTCGCCGAAGAGAGGAATTGTAGAGGGCACGACAATGAAAGGGTTATCGTGATTGTGGACGGGAAATGTGATTGAAATGGACTAACCAAGTAAAGCAAATACGAAAAATAACTATAAAAAAGCAAGAATGTTGTAATATGAGTATAATAGAAGACTATTTATATACATAGAATAGAATGATGGCGATTTTATTTTCATATGTATTTCACTATTGTAGCACTCTTGTATGAAAAAATATGAGCTTTCCAAAAACGGGCATAGTTTTTTTCGCCTACTGTGTATGCACTATATTGAAAATGGAAATTTATAATCAGCTGTAGAATAACGTTAACGTAACGTTAATTAAAATTATGCTGAAGAGTAACGAGCGTGCTGAGACGTGCGAAGCTTTGGCCGCAAGCTCTCCAGGTCCTTGACCGCTCACAATTTTCGCATCGCATCCTTTCGAGAAATCCTTCTCCATATCCTTCATCCTCCTGCCGCGAACCTCCATCGGCGAAATACAGAAATTCCTCTCTAAAAAGTCCCCAGAGGTGGCATTGCCGAACGGACCATCGGCAATCCCCCTGGCTTTGCAATCGCACGGAAAGTGATTGGCCGTGACCACCAATCTCGTAACACCCTCTATGATAACAGCTTCAGGATTGGGATTCTCCAACAAATGGTTCCCGTGGAATCGTATAGCTTTCACGCTGTTATTATACGATACGTTGAATTCTCTGATGGCGTCAATTTTGTTATTGAACATGTTCAACAGCCCCACGTAGCTCAATCCTTCAAAAGCGCCATACTCCAGAACACCCAAATCGGACTCCTGTATGGAGAGGACGTTCACGTGCAACAATCCTCTGAACGTGTACCTTTTCATCGTCGACAGATCCATGAAAGCTAGCTTTATAGTATTTACGGAGACTAGACCGGAGAAAGCGTCTATCTCTATGTTTTTAATACCGGATGGGAACACAAGATGGTCGACGTTGCTCAGACCGGAAAATGCATTCGTTTCTATTGTTTGCATTGGATTGTTGTTCAAACGTAAGTGTTTTATGTTTGAGGTGCCAGCAAAGGCATATCCTTCGATCCTTTTGATCCTGTTGTGGCCCAGAAGTATGGACGTGATGTTCTGGAGTCCGGCGAATGTAAATTGAGCTATGGTGTCCAAAGTTGAGTGTTGGATCGACAGCTCTTTCAAACGGGGTAGACCGCGAAATGCGAAAGGGCGAAGGGCGGAAATTGCATTTCCGTCCATGGATAGCCTCTTGAGGGCTCTCAGACCTGCGAAAGCCTCGCTCCTTATCACCGGAAAGTCATTTTTTGACAAGGAAAGCTGCTCCACGGTGGGTGGTAGGTATTTTATAGGTATGTCGACGAGACCGCCATTGTTGCACATCACCTGAAATTTTTAACATTGTAAATATCCATTCTTTAAAAATCTATTTTTACATAAAGAAAGAGCTAAGCTTTTATTCACAAAACAAAATACGCTTAAAATCAAAGGATGATAATTAATCATAGAGTTAAATTTTAGTATCTTTATTTAGTTTGAAGCTAAGCGGTAGATATTATATCATATTATAGATCATATTGTACTATGTATGTATGTATTATATAATATATATAACTTGATTGCGTGTGATCTGACGTACTAAAAAATTAAATGTCAAGAGTATTTCAAATTCAAATGTAAATTCGTACACGTTTTTGCTATTTTTAAACACCATTAGCTTAATTATTTTGTGTTTTATTTTGTCTGCTTTGCATTATATTATTTATTTTGGGAAATTATTGCTATGTTTCATTTTAAATATTAATTCTGGTTATTTAAGCTATTGATTTTTTAAACCTATACATGCCAAATAAAATAGGATATTGTATCAGTTCCACAACATAATGTCACTGGACAAAACGGCGAACGACACAACGTCACCGACGAAATGATAACGCGATATAATGTCTACGTCAGCGGTTTCCAAACTTTATGCTACTACGCCTCCCTAAAAAAAAATTTTTTTTCCACGCCTCCCTACCTTTTATTTTTTAATAGATATAATAATATAGACACGTTTTAAATAATAAACCTTTATTTAAAAAAAAATACTGAACACTAAAATAGACAGAATAATACAAAGGTTTTGGTATAACATAAATTTCTTCGAATACGTATATTTTTATTTTTATATTAAATTACTAGTTAAAATACACCTAACACATTAAAATTTAATGCGAATGATGTTGTTGTTTATTGGCACAATGTTTATCAAATCTTGGGGGCAATATGGAAAGTGCCACTCGTAACTCCTTTTCGACTATTAACCTGGCCCGATATTTAGTTTTCATTGCAGCTAGTGCCAATAAGCTCGTTTCGCATAAATAATACTTTACCAACGGTAGAAGCACTTGCATTGCTTTACAATACAAAGATTCATACTCTCCACCATGGTTTATCCAAAATTTAATTATGGTTTCATTTTGAAACTTTTGTTTTAGTAAGCTATCGCATGATAATTCTATCAATTTTTCTTTTTCGTCTTCTTCAATGTAGTCAAATAGATTCTGTATCCACAAACACTTTGAGTAATCAAGGTCTTCGAAATAATTGGAAAAATGCAGCACTAAGCCATCCAAGTGGTCAGTAAAAAGATTTTTACTTGCTTCAATATTGGCTGTGGCCCAGAAATCTTTGGAAAGTGAAAACATATCCAACTCATTATTTTAATATAATTTTTAATATATTAAGATAGGATTATTTTTTATAGGAATTAAATGTATATATATAAAGATGAAAGAAAAATAAAAATAAACATCCATGCATTGAATTTTTACTATTAAGCTACGATATGAAGTTTTATTTATTTGTAGATATTATGGTATGAAATTTTTTTTTTTATTAATAAGTTTTGGTGCCTCCCCTGGCAATAGTCCGCGCCTCCCAGTTTGGAAACCGCTGGCCTACGTACAAAATTATAACGCGGCATATGTTATGTCTACGGACAAAATTATAATGTGACAAAATATGATACTCATATGTGACAATAAAGTTTAACAATAAATAAAGTGAAATAATTAATGTTTCCTTATTAGTACGAAGAATTTGAAAGTTCTTACAATAGAGTTTGATATTTACGATGAAATTTCGATTAAATTATCTTATCTTATATGTATTTATTTAACATGTCAAACGACGTGTATAGATTTTCATCTTCACACATTATCATTTTATCGGCGACGTTGTGTCGCTCACCGTTTTGTCCAGGGACGTTTTGTCGTGACATATATATTTATCTTATTAAAATGCAAATATCATATAAGTGAATTCTACAAATTATAAAAGTTATCTATTTTGAAAAGACTTCCTAAATTAATTAACTAAATAAAAGATTTTTTGATTCAACTTCTATTTAAAACAGAAAGCTATTGAGTAGATTCCGATGAAAAAATGTATATTTTATATAATATATCTATATATGTAGGTAAAAAAGTAGATCAATAAAAGATGGAGATATCAAATATGCAATTTTTTTCCCAGAACATCTTAATTTTATCATTAATTACACAATACACATATTTTCAAATAATCATAGATATACTCGTTTTAAGTTGAACTTACAATTTATCAATAGCTTAGCTTTATAGGGATTAAAAAGCTTATTTTTTACCAGGCTTTTTTACTATGTTTCACTTCGCAAACGATTGATCCAAAATTCCTAATGTCTTCCGATCATTTTAAACTTTGCCATTTTGTGCGGTTTGGCTAACGTTGGAAATTTCAATTGATTTTTTATAGTTCGATAGTAAAAAAATAATCGTAATAAACATTTCTAAATTTTCGAAATTTTTGAAGACGGTGACATTTAATAGATAGTAGTAACCTTAGATGTTTGAATTTCTGCCACTCACTCGTCTTGTCAGATTTTAATTTTTCAAACGCCTATAAAACGCCTATATCTTATAAAATTTGCATTATAGGCTCTCATTATCTCTCATAATATATATTTTTACTTTACTCATAGGTTATATAATGAATGTTAAAATGTTTATACTATAACGGTGATTCGATGTGTTTGTTACTTAAGGAGCCTACTGCATAGTATAATGTGGTTTTGAAATTAGGGTAATTTGCAATGTGAATAAATATTTAAAAAATATATTTGTGTATATATTTAAATAAAAATCTGTATTTATACCTGAGTCTGAGACAGGCAAATGCACTGTTCCGGACAAATCGGCAATGTTAAATTTTGAGGTGTGCTTGTTGCCGCACTCAGCAAGCTGATCGTCACCAGAAGCCACATTCCGTCACCTTCTACAACAACAACAAAAATAAACAAAGTTAAATAAGGATGATAAATAACAAAAAAAGTTTATTTTAATTGTCCGCATATAGTGGTGGGCTTTTATTTCGTGGCATAGAGAGGTTGGCTTTGAAGCGGCGCGCTCTTCGCAGGTGCCGGCTTTTCTCTATTGTTTGTGAATTGATTTACACCCCTGTTAAACCTTCTCCGGAGAATTTACTTTTCTATTTGTTGTGTCGACTAGCTGTTCCACCCCGTTGCCACCCTTTTCTTCCCCGAAGCTTGAAATTCTCGCCACCTTTTCCTTTCCTCATCCCATCGGTTGAAGGTAAGAACGACAGGCCTTCTCAACTCCCACCAGTTTAAGTGAATCGATATGTTGGAATTTGGATGATTAATTGACGGAGAGGACTTTGCGGTCGTCTTGTGAATTGATCTCATTTTAAAATTTAAATTTGCACAACAACCTGCGAGGCAATTGGCAAATGGATAACCGAACATACGACAATGAAGCAATTGTCTCGAGAATTGCCTGTTTTGCATCCTGGTATAGTCAAATATCTATTTGAATTACAAACATGTCGACCTTTTGAATATTTCTTTGGCTGTCTGGTTGATTTTCATTATTTTTATGACAATTTATCTCATTTTACTATCGAGATGGTTATGAATCATCATCAAACATTTTAAATTAAATACTTCAGTATTTATTTTATTATAATTAAAAGTGATGTAATGTCACAGCAACTTGTGTTAATACTAACCACCGAGAGATTGCCAGGTTTTTGATTTTTGATTTTTAAATGCTTTTTATTATTACGAAATTATGTTCACAATACATCTTATATCTATTTTAATAGCTACTGATATACTGATCATTTTCTATTTTACAATTTTAATTTAATTTGGTTAGTAATCACAGTATTATATTATTCTAATGTTAATCTAAAGCATAATAGGAAAAAGAGCTCAAAAACCTATTTACAATCCTCATAAATGTTTATAATACATCTAATACATACATAATATTAATTAAAGACTCTGTAAAGTCGATGACCTAAAGCAGATTGTGTTTAGGTAATCTGTGTTTATACCTGAAGGGTATAGACATTTTGTTGTAATCACCGAGACTCTTCACAAGTGTGTTAGTATGGTTATTAGTGATTCTGTCATAGAATCTACTGGTTAGTTTGTTAGTAATGTCTGTAACAAACGGAATATTATATATGGCATGCAGTTTTTTCAGGTAAGTATATATGGGTGTATTATAAATTATTTTTAGGGATTTATTTTGTATTACTTGGAGCTTGGAAAGGTTAGTATTCGAGGCGTTATTCCATACAGGTGAAGCATAGGTTAATAATGGTAATATGAGCGCGCGATATAATTTTATTTTATTTAGCGTTGATAAAGAACTATGGCGATTAAATATTGGATATATTGAGGATATACCCCGCATCGCCTTGCATTTCGCTGCCTCAATGTGAGGTGCCCATCTCATTCTTTTATCAAACGTTACTCCTAAATATTTTATTACTGACTGCCATTTTAGACTTTCTCCAGAAGGGATTTTCAGATCTGAACTTGGCTTATGCTTTCTAACACTAAAGAATATGGCGTCTGTTTTGGTTTGATTTATTTGAATTTTCCACTTAGTGAAGTGTTCGGTCATTGTTTTAATTGCAAATTCAAGATTTTTAAGAATAGTGTCTGGTTTTTTGCTACTTGTGAAGCAAGCTGTATCATCTGCATATAGGGTTATGTGACAGTTTTTTGGAATAGGTATGTCATTTATATATATGGAGAACAAGAGTGGGCCAAGCAAGGTCCCCTGCGGAACGCCAGCTGCGATTATTTTTGGAGACGATAATTCATTATTTACTAGCTATAACTATAACTACTAGCTTTCTACGAGCTAATGTTTGTATATACATGTACATATATATTAAGAGAAATATTGTTCACTGTGTACTACATAATTTAAAAATTAATTGTAATTTTTGAATTAATTCAAATGAAATCGTAATGAATCACGTCACATTCAAAAGAGTAAAAAAAACTGAAACATTTTTTGTTCCGAGTCCGTGTCCTCGTATTTTCAAGGGTGACATCAAAAGAATTAATTCTATTCAACTGGGATTTTCAGAAGTCACCACTCAAAAAAAGAAAAGAGAATTTCAATACTTAATATAATACACAGACGCGTTTTAAGTTTTCCGCGAAATTAAAATTCCTCTTGGGGAAATACGACGCGAAAATTTTCATGAACATCAAAACGAGGCTTAAGTCGACGACCAAATTTTCAACTTTTACGCATTTTTTTCCTATGTTAACACACCTAATAATCTAGGTCATAAATCAGCCTTGGCCAAAAACTTTTTAACGCAAAATTAACATCGCGGATTCAAATGTTTCGACCGACCGACCGAACTCGAAACTCGCAAAATGAAGAAAGTTAACCCCAATTTTTTAAACAAAAATATATATAAAAGCACTCGATCACTCTTATAATAACCAAACATATGATAGCCAGCAGTATGGCTTAATGGTAGCGTGTATGTTTAGCACCAAGTGATCAGTGGGTTCGATCCGCCATACTACTGGTTAGATTTGGGGTATTTGTGACTCTGAATAGATCTTTTCTTATCAGAGTTTGCCAATTTTATCTGATCATTGTTGAAACGGTTTCTTAAATTGGCAAAAAAAATGCTTTCCTGTTGTCACAAATCTTCTGTATTTATTGTGTGTATAATTTGTAAAAAATATGCATAAAATCTAAATCCATAGATGTCTCAATGGATTAATTCTGTAATTAATTAATTAATTAATTCTTATTTCGTGTTCTTCAGTTTCTGGAAATTCAGTAATTTATGTAATTATAAAATGCTGCATTGTTTGTAATTAATTGTCCAGGAAGGCGTATTGGGGTCTTCCTGCTTGCTCAAAATCATGCTACCCGCTGTCGCAGATATCTGAATTTGATTTGGGTACAATATTTAAAAATTTATGTACAAGTCTAAATCCATAGATATCTCTATGGATTAATTGATTGATAATTTCATGTTCTTCGGCCTCTAAAAATACAGCAATAATAATGGCAGACGATACATTAACGTATATTGATGACCAAAATGAGCAATATGGCAAAGTATGAAAACGATCGGATAAGAGATAAGAGATATAAAAAATTACCACTAACACGAAAACCATGTGAACTGTATAAGAGGTATGTAAAAATGCTGCAATTTTTGTAATTAATTTTCTAGAAGGCAAATGTATTTTATTCATTTAATATGAATTTTATTTATTAAATATGTATTTTGTGAAGTAACGATTATTAGATCGGAATAACTTAAATATAATGTAAAGGTCTCTCAAACATATTATAAAACTCTTAGACTAATTGAACATTTTCAAGCAGTACTTTAAACGTTTACTCATTTTGAAATAAAAAATCTGATGACATAGTCTGTAATTTAGTCTGTAAATTAATATCTGGAAAACCGAGCTTCATTCGTTGAAGGAGGCACAGGACAAAATTTTAAATAATAATTTAAGGTTTAATTGCCCACTATGCAAATTACAGTTTTCATTTCAGAATCCATAAATTTGGTGTACTATCTCATAAAATATATAGATCTTAGATAGTTTTTGAAAATGGTCCAAAGGCCCTCATACAAAATCTTCTGAAACAGTTAATTTTTTTTCCAACCGGCATGTTGATCAATTTGTATAATTTAAATATATTTAATATAACTAAAATATAACCTTCATTTGTAGGATAACATGTCCAAAAATAAATATTGTTTAAAGTTTCACATTTTTAAACTTTTCGCGCGTGCATTTTCCAAGCACGGATATTAATTTAATCCAAATTTATCAGGACTAAGGCAAGACACTCGAACCGTGTACTATTAAGGATGACTAAGTGAAAATATATCCGAGTAGTGGCGTGACTTTCCGAAAAGTTGTCCATTATTCAAAGGAAAGCGCCCGTGTCATAGACATTAGCTTACAAAGTCGCGTGTCTGCTATTCAATCCGTTGCCCATCAAAATGATTGATTTATCCCCTAAAAAGTGTACGTTGTTCGATCAACGCGGCCAAAAGGTAAAGTAGCCTAATTCAAACTATAATAGAACCTGAATCACGCACAAACTCTCACCGAAGAAAAATCAACGAAACTTCAACATAATCACAGTTTACATATATTATACTGATAATTAATTAATATTATAAATTGAATATGACGGCGTGCATCCTAAAGGTAAAATAAACGAAGCGGGCATAGAAATAAATACATAATGAAAATATCGACTATGTATATTCACTTCGAAAGATTGCCTCTTAATAAGTTCTTGCTGAAGAATTTTTCCGACGTGAAAAACTCCACGGGAGATGGAAAAACCCCCGACAACTTTATTTTGAACTAAAATATTGAAAACACGCTCTGATGCTTATGAAAACTAGTTGAAATTCAGTTGGTGTTCGTCACACGGAAAATTCTGATAGAGTACACTTGAGCTTGAAAGTTTTCAACTGAAAGCCGTTCATTAATTTGTTGCAACTGTCAATGATAGTTTGAAAGTACTTAAACTAACAGTTTGTATTATTATTTTCTGTGTGTTAATGATAGAAATTTGGAAAATTCAGCAAAGATATTTTTATTAAATATCATAAGGAAATAGTTACCGTTTTTCCCCAAAAATACGACCTACCCCGAAAATAAGCCTTACCATGATGTTAAAGGATTTTATTTTTTGATTTTGAAATGCTTTTTATTATTACGAAATTATGTTCACAATACATCTTATACCTTTTTTAATAGCTACTGATCTACTGATCATTTTCTATTTTACAATTTAATTTAATTTGGTTAGTAATCATACTATTATATTATTCTAATGTTAATCTACAGCATAATAGGAAAAATAGCTCAAAAACCTATTTACAATCCTTATAAATGTTCATAATACATCTAATACATAATATTAATTAAAGACTATCTAAAGTCGATGACCTAAAGCAGATTGTGTTTAGGTAATCTGTGTTTATACCTGAAGGGTATAGACATTTTGTTGTAATCACCGAGACTCTTCACAAGTGTGTTAGTATGGTTAAAGTATTTGATAAGAAACTGTTTGTACATATGTATTTAAATGTATGAAGACTTATTATAAGACCAAGTCTTATATTCGGAGGAATCCGGTATTAGTTGAAAAAAATATATTTTGTATAACACTATAATATACACTGCTAGTTTACAGTGCAAGCAGTGTAATAAAACTTACAAAACTTGAATACAATAAAAAAAAAACAATACTTTTGTTTGGAAACCGGAAAACAGAACACTTGATCTGTCATATTATAATTCAGTCGCCATGCAAATATTTACATACATCTGAAGCTGCACGTTTGCACGTTTTTCAAATCAATCATATGGTAGATTGGATTCAATTCACTATGCCATATTGTTATCAAAATTAATTGTTGTCAAAATCAATTATTTTTGGTATGATTTCCCATTCAAATAAATTATTTTCAAGAGTCTAAAATTTACCATATGATTGATAATTGGATTATAAATGTAGTTTTATTCAATATACATGTATGATACATGCTGTGAAGCGACTTTGGCCTTTTCTTTGGATCCTCTACCTTGGATATTTTTAGCAAATGTACAATGTTTATGGTCAGGAAAGCGCATTGGGGTGATCCGTTAGGCCTTCGTGGTATAAATTAAAAATAAATATATCATGCTTAGAATAGTAAAGCCTTGTTATTAACTCAGGTCCAGAAAAAATACCAATTATAATTGGTATTTTTTCTGGACCTTATAGGAGCTTATACGAGACAGACCGACAGACAAAGAGACAAACAAACATTCAATTATATATATATATATATATATATATATATATATATATATATATATATATATATATATATATATATATATATATATATATATATATATAGATATAGATGTATTACATATATATAATAAATAGTTGTATGAAGTTAACATTCAGATGAACGTCGTAAACATATCGCAGTCTTTCTAAAATTTAACCAAACAAAGCAAAACATCGCCGTTGACACGATTCGAACGAGATAAAAAAAAGAATAGTTTCGATTTACGAGTCCCGACGGGTCGCGAAACAAATCCAAAACTTTAATATATCGATCAACTCAACTAATATATACATTTCATTCGAATACGTACCACATGTGTATGAACCCGTGTTCGGAATCTGTCCAGTCGGAAAATATATATCCGGGTTCTGTGCAGACTCTGTCGGCTCTAGGCTGCGCTAAAGGATAGCGAAAAAAAAAACAAAAACAAAATAAAATAAACAAAAATAAATTTTGTTTGCGTTGCGAAAGTTTTCCGCGAATCTGATTTCGGGGATACCCCCACCCCATCCCCCGTCGTTGGCATACCCATACTTCACTTTTCCATTGTAAAAACATGAAGATTTTTCGAAGGGGACATTTTTCCGATTGCGAATTCCTTCAAACATATTTTCCACCTTTATTTTTCAGCGATTGCCTTAAGGATCCAGGGCCGGCTTTATTTATATTTAAGAGGGGCGAGGGCCCCGCCGCGTGACTTGCGTCGCAAAAACTCTCCCACAGCCACCCACTTTCCATCCACCCATTCCACGTGTGAACTTCCTCCAACATCACAATGCGATTGAGTTTTCGAATACCTCAACCTTGTTTTCCCTTACGTTTAAAGAGCGACAAACAAATCGTTTCCAAAACGCAAAAACCATATCTCTGAAAATACTCACTTTTTGTAGCTATATAAATGTATAGCAAACATATAATAATATGTACATATGTATATATATATATATATATATATATATATATATATATATATATATATATATATATATATATATATATTTATTTATTTATTTATTGAAAAATCAACAGGTCTCAGATGTAGAAATTCATAAAAACAAATAATAAGTATAACAAAATAACATTTGAGCCCAATTATAGATTTCTACAAAATATATAATACATCTAGTAAACAAATGAAAAAAAAAATAAAAACTAAAATGTGACTAAGTAGGACAATGCATAATCTAATATATAATTTCGAAAGAGACTTTGTATATATGTATGTATTTAACCTTTGTTCGTTCGTAGATGACACGTTCGATTTATTTTGTTTTCGATTCATAGGTGCTGGTTCGATTTTTTTCGATTCAAAGAATTCGAAGTCCCCGGGGGCGAAGGCGCCGCCGGGAACGAAGGCGCCGCCGTGGGCAAAGGCTCTGCTGGGGGCGAAGGCTCCGGGGGCGTAGGCGCCGGATTCTGGTATACATATAATTTCGAAAGAGACAGTATATATGTTTGTTTGTTCGTGACAGACAATTTAATAAAAAAAACAAATGAATATTCAAATAAATTTATATAAAATAAAACTATTCAAATAAATTTAATAAAATGTTTACTATTAGATTAGTCATGTTTAAGCGGTTTATATTACAAATACCGAGCGAAGCCGGGTAAAACCACTAGTTAAACATAAAGTGATGTTATATAATTAGACAAAGAATATAATATATTAGAAATTGAAATATAAATGGATCAATCGGTCAAGACTCTTCTGATGGCAGTCCTGAATTGATGTAAAGAAATACCTTATATATAAAGTATGTATGTATATATGTATAATATATAATGTATAACAAACATATAAAAGATGATAAAATTATAAGTGTATATTTACGAAATCAAACGCATAGTTTTTCAATGAATTTATCAGTTTGATTTGAGTAAATTATTTTACAAAAGAAAAAATTTCAAATTGAATCACTTTTATATAGTTTTAATAAAAATTAATTACATTGTGTAGTATCATTCTTTTACTTTACTTAACTTCCATTAAAGTACTTGTATTCGTTTAAAAAGGGAAATTAATTATTAAAAGGTTTTCTATAAGTAATTCATCATTGATTCTTATAAGTAACTCGTTTATGCGCATTAAAGTATTTATAAACTTTATTTAACGACTTGTGCAAGATTAATTTTATCTTCGGAAAGATTAACTTGAAGGCATGGATTTGATATTTAAAATACAATTAAGTTGTTTTGTATTTTAAAGGAAATCAACAAATGAATACAGCTTATACTACTTTTACTTACTTACAAATGAATACAGCTTATAATACTTTCTTAGAAATTGTAAAATATTATATATAAAAATATAATCAAATTTTATCCACCAAATTTTATCCACCAAATTTTATCCACCAAATTTTATGCACCAAATTTTATAATAATATACTTCATTTAATGGTACAATTCTTTACGATTGTACGGATGATTGCCCTTATTTGTTCTCTAATTTTATCAGTACTTTTAGGGCGAAGAAGCAAATATTTGGTTGATTGTAATTTTTGTTTTAGTTATATTTACGTTATGTTAATGTTTTTGTAAATTTTTGTTCTTATTATATTACTATGCGGTGCTCAATTTAATAGGAATTTAATTATTTTCTTTTATATTTATTTCTTTTTTCGCTATATTTCTCTTTTATTGTATTTTAATTCTCTATGTGTACCATTATATTTAAAATAAAAATAAATAATCTCAATCAGTATGAAGATAAAATGTAGGCTATAAATTCAACTTTGGATTTCGTTTTCTCTAACTTTTCATTTAAATGACTTTATTCCTTAAAATACAAATGAGATAGTATCCTTTTCGTGGAAATGTTTATACATATTTTTATGTACTCGCTTATCAATGTAGTCGACTAACCAGTAGAGATAATACACACGATTGATTTGTGGCACACCTAATTTAATAAGTAGCACCATTGGTCTGTGGCACACCTAATTTAATAAGTAACACCATTGATGTGTGGCACACCTAATTTAATAAGTAACACCATTGATTTATAGCACACCTTAAACACTGACTAATCAAAATTGTACGACACGTATCTTCAACACTTTATTGTTTTAAAGAAGAGTATATACGCTCATTACTGTTAGAATTTAAGTTAATCATAACCATCGAGACTCCGAGAGTAGTAGTCATCACCATCGAGACACTGAGAGTAGCAGTCAACACATCAGCAGCAGAACAAAGTTCTACGTATATCATTTAAATTATCCGTTCCATAATTAAATTCTATCAATAAGATAAATGCAACGCTTTAATAATAATAAAGAAATCTTGGTTAGTTAATCAAGTAGTTTTAAAAAAGAAAAATTATTTAATCTTTCATTGGAACGTAACAAAATGTATGTACCTTTTCTAGATGTATTATTTTTAAAATGTGATCTACTATTTATAACAGTTCTGAAATCAATGATTTTATTCTCAAATGGAAATTTAAATCTATATGTGAAGTTGTCCTCCTATAATATCAATATGTGATATTTTCAAAAATGATAAGAAATATAGAAAAAATGATAGGAAAAACCATAAAAAATAATATATTTGAAATAAATGTATCTATGAGATATTTTAGCCAGTATTGAACTGATAGTCCGACATAAACACTACTTCCTGACAGGGTGCGTTATAAATCGGAATGTTTTCATGAAATTTTTCTTCACCCTTCGTTCAAAATTCAAGGCCACAGAGTGGAGTGTAAATTAGCCAATTTATTCAGTATCCGCCTATCGGATGCTGGGGAGGGAGCCCGCCAACTCTGGGGGGGTGTCAAGTAAATCTTCTCCTGAATGGGAACCGGCACCGATCACCAGACGACGACGTGAGGAGAGGGGGTGAAATGGGGAGGGTTTCAAGGGTGGGCCCGTCGCCACGTGAAAAAATCTCGTAGAAAGCTCCCAAAGATCACTGGAGCTTTACGCAGAGGGAAAGCGGTGATGGGGTGGTGGCGGGTGAAATTGGGGTGTTTTCCGTCACTCAATGGGAAAACTCCCCGCTTTCCCGCTCCCGGAAAAAGCCGATACTCAAAAGAAATTATTGGGTGGTGGCAAAATAACCGACGTCGATCGCTGGCGAGACGACTCGTGGCTTTGTAACTTTAATTAAAACGTGTCTACAACTCACTTTGACTTGATTTCATTCGGAAAATCTAAATAATCGAGATTTTATCGCATTTTTTTCAATTATGAATTCATGATTCTTAAAGCGGCATACTTTGTTCAATTTTTCAATTGACGTATATAAAATAGTCAGTTATCAAAACAATTCACAATAGAAGAAATATTCATAAACTAAAACCTTGCCTATTGATATATCAAAGGGGCGCTCTGGAATAGAATCAACAACTGATTTAAAATTAAAATTTTGATTATTTTAGGGAGTCAATTTCTCTGTCACCCATACAATTTATATCTAAGTAAAGTCGATTAGTTTATTTTGGATGCATAGATGCGTATGCAATAATATTATATTAAATTTATTACTATATAATATTCAATTAAAAAGCATATAGCATTCGCCATATAAAATTTTATTACATTTTAAAATGTGATGCATCCATAATATGAATAAAGACGTTAAAATAAAAGTTATTTCAGAACGTAGCACGTAATAGCAGTTTGAGGCACGTTTTCCTTATAAACTATCCACTAAAAGTTTCACGGTTAAACTTGCACCCTTAAAAACTCAATTAATGGGACGCGTCTTATAAACTATATCATCATCATATCAATAAATAATATGTCGTATTATATATGTATATGTATATACTAAAATTATTATATTCATCTTACATATTAATAAGATTATAAATTGAATTTTTCTTCGTTTAATTTTTTTTTCTCAAAACGAAGACCAAACCGTTATTATTAGATAACTTTTTTTTAATCAAACTTTAATTACATATTAATAGACGTCATGATTCCTGCAAAGTTTTATTTAATATAAAGCAGCATATTTATGGCTTCGCACAGGCCAAAATCATTACGAATCTTTTTATGAATATTAAAAAAAATGTTTTATATAAATATGTATATGATATTTTTTATAAATATAAATATAGGATTTTATTTCGTAAAATTTAATATTTAAGATACACGTTTACAAGTCTAACAATAATAATTGTTTTAAAAAAAATGCTTTCGATGTACAAATTCTATCCAAAACCCTATCAACTCTATAGATAGTACATTAAATACACTAACAAAATACTCGATACGATTAGTACTGTGGAAAATTCATGTAATATCAGCAATTTTGACTTTTCCAAGAAGAAATAATCTGACTTCCGGCACATCAAATTCATTATTATTTTTATCTATACAAGAAACATACTTGAATTCTCTCATGAAGAATACAAACACTTAAAACTTTACAACGTATAACTCTATTAATTTAACCCTAACAACCCAATCTTAAATGAATAGGGCCAATCCTTACCTAACCTAACCTATCCTAACCCTTAAATAATACCAACCCTAAAAATCTAATCTTAAATGAATAAAACCAACCCGGAATATGAAATTGCTTCATTATGATTTCAATGAAGCGTCAGTGAATATATATTTTCACTTGAAATATAATTTCACTGTGACATATACATATATCCGAAGCTTATTAGAATCAAAAATGATTATTTTTTTAATTTTTATTTTAAATTTATAACAGCAAAGCTTAACAGGTAACCCCAATGTACCTTACTAACGAGAAAAATTATACATTTGATAAAAGGATTATTAGTATTATACAAAGCAAATACATATCAATTATCATCCACGCAGACATTTATGATCAACTTTGTAAATTTGCAGCATTTTTAAACAATTCAGTAAATATATACATATCGATTAACATCCACAGAGACATTTATGGTCAAATTTGTAAATTTTCAGCGTTTAATACAATTCAGCGAAATTCGAGATTGCTGAAAAGTTGAGATTTGATAGAAAATGGGTAAGGCTGCCAATTTTTTGGAACCGTTTCAATGAAAATCAGATAAATTGGCAAACTCTAATAGGAAACGATCGCACTTGAGTCACAAATCTAAAGTCTAGCCTGCAGAAACCTGATTAAATTTATTTTAAAAGAAAAGTGCATACATACATAGCGCTCCGCTAATGACGCGGCTTACTTTTGTCTCAATTTTTGCCTTTTTAAACTTGCCAGAAAGATCCAACTCAATTTTAATAATTGCCATTCATCAATGCACATCGAAATGTCATCTGCGCAACCCAATGAATATGAATGTCTTTCGTACATACTAAAATTAACCTTTCTAGGACGGAGCGTCGAGATCCAACGAGTGTCCCTAACCGGGGTTGAGTAAGACCCCAGTATTTTTTAATCAAAATACAGCTTTTCTCAATACAAATGTGTTCAATATATATTATTAATCATTTTATACATCAAAATAAAAAAGTTTTAGTCCTATAGCATGTTTTTGACTATTTTTATATTAAAAAATAACGATGAGTATCGACATGCAAACGCACATACATAGGTAAGGCCAACAGGCGACTGCATGACTCAATAGCCACGCACCAAAAGCGACAAAAAAAATAGCTTACGAAAATAAAGCTGTCTCTTTCTCTCGCATTGATTCATCGATCAACAAGAATATGCAAGCGAAAAGTCAAAAACATGACTTATCGCTACCGCCTTTAAATCATACTTTGGAACGTAGAAATGTATAAATGTATTTTTTTACGATGTACCCCTTTTCTAAATCATACAAAATCCATTAAAATAAATTTCTTGTAGTTCATTGTAGAAATACTAGAAATGTAAGGTGTATACATAGCTTTGAAAACCACATAGTTATTACGAAAAACGTAAAAATTGGAGCACTTACATATGTACATATTGTCACGTTCCAGGGAGATATTTATTTAATTTTTATTTACTACTTGGTTAACCAACCAAGTTTCTTTATTATTATTAAAATGTTACATTTATCTTATATTATAGATATATTCGAAAAACGATAGATTATGGAACGATGACTTTTATAATAGGAGACACGTAGAACTATTTCACTATAACTTTAACTTTCGTTCACTTTATTCTGCTGCTGTGCTGATCGTTATTTGCGGACGCGTTCTCGGAGTCTTTATGATGACGACTGTCACTCTCAGAGTCGATGATGATGACTGTCCGTCACTGCGGAGTCGATGTTGATGACTGTCTCTCTCGGAGTCGATGGTGATGACTGCTCTCTCGGAGTCGATGGTGAAGACTGACTAATGCGATCGAATGGCGATCTATATAAATGATTTGTTATCTTATGGGCTGGGCACATTCCTGTGTTATCTGAATATCCTATTACAGGAATTTTTATAGTTTTGTTATTCACGTATATGAGCGTGTGAAAAGTACATTTGATATTGTGGGAACTAGAGTGATAAGCGGGGTACATAACAATATATACCCCACTTCGGTGAGGGATGGTTAAAACAGTTGCGAATTTCGTCGAGATGTCAAATATCGAAATGCAACCGCGTCGTTTGCAGCGATTTGTAGCAAACCCTTACATAGATATATAAAAATAAATACATAGACTGTTTATAAAATGGCATTCGCAAAGGTGGCCGTCAGCGTAGCACAAAGACTTACTCTTTGACAAAAATCTTACTCTTTGATCTTGGATAAGATATGCGGGTATATCATTCTTAAAACCGACGACAATCCTACAATATGTATGTATTCATCTAAATACATATCAGATTCAAAGTTCTATCAAATCGAGCGTTCATTTGGTATTCAACGGTCGCGTTTCATTGGCTTGGACAATTATTTTCAAACAAAATAGCAAATTGTATTTGACCACCGCGTGCAGCATCCCACGGGCAATCAGACCCATTTTCATTTAATGCCCTCTACGATGAGTCCCGTTTCGCTCATTATACAGTACGCACACGCACATACGCACCCTTGTATATAAACAAAGCCCAAAATGTCCGCATTATAAATTTCATTAACCATTGTCGTACCTACGAGTATGGCCTAACAAGCATCGAACACTTTCAAGTCATTTTTTTTGTCCTTACATGCTAAGTACTACATATAAAATAATATTTTTCATACTATATTATAATGGTGGTACGATTAGGATGCTCTAGGGACGTTTTCATCATCGTCCGGTTACAGCTCTTGTGCGAAAAAATAAAAGGATTTGCGCCGAGCGGTTGGTTGGCAGCGCTGCCAACTTTTTAATTTGCAAATTTCAAATTTAAAATGCAAAATGGCGGCCGAAGCAAATAAATATCCCTCTCGACGTCTTTTTTTTCGCACGTTCGCCCGTCCCTTCTTAAGTTTGGCGGCGGTTTCAAAAAAAAAATCTAAATAGGCGGTAATAAGCGGCGGATTACGCATAACATATCGCCTCAGCGAAATAAAAAAAAAACCGGAAAATTACAAAAGCAGTTATGCAAAATAAGCGTAATAAACGGAAGGGGGGGGGAACCGCTTCAGTAACGGGAAAATTTTCTTCTCCCCTTTTTCAACCCATGCTGTGTTATAGATAAATTGGAAAATTCTATTAGTATCTTTAAGCTTTATATTATACTATAACGTGGGAACATGATAGATAGTATACATAATTCGCTCGCGAATGTAATGTTCCTCTATGAAATAATTGTCACATTTCTTTGTATTTCCATTGCGCAAGCGTTTGGATTTAAATGCGATTCGTTTGAATCGCATTATTTTTAATGCTGTACATTTTTCTGGTGCTCCATCACTTTACGTGACTGTATAAAATTTTCTAATACTGTAACACATTCGAAATCATGTTACTTAGTAACCTAACAACTACGAATCCGTTTAGGTTGTTGGCGTTTCGGGCATCCGTTATTCGGGCTAAAAATACGATATTCGAAACGGTTGTAAATGTCCGTGTACAGAATCTCAATCATTAATAGTGTGTTTTAATTTTTATATTAAAAATAAAGTCATTTTTAAAAAAAGTGCAGTGATTTTTCAAGTCTAAGAAAATCATAAGGGAATTTTTATTGTGAAAAATCGTTAAAATATTTTCATTTGTTTTTTATTTGAAAATAATTAAACAGTTCGTACGTCAAATTATATATGGAATATGAACAAAAATTATAAGTTTTTCCGGGTTTTTGTGTTTGTTTGCCAATCAATCATTGTGAATTCAAAAATACAACGTCTTGCTATGATGACTTCCTGCAACAGCCTGCAGCCCCAAATCACAAAAATGAGAGCTGAAGATAAAGTATTAAAAGTATGTACGTTAAATTGTTCAAAATATTTTGTAACCGATCAATTATGATCAAAATTATCGTTTTTTAAAATATAGCACAAATTTATAGCATTTTTTTAATGTACTGTAACGTGGGAACATGGGAGAGAGTATTCACTGTCTAAGTGCATTCGTGGGTGAACAATAGAGACCCCCAAATTAGGCTAACGGGACTCGTAAGTGAGTGCCCGAACAAAGGATACGCTAGAGTTCTCATACACTCATACTCAGGTGAGTTCAGGATCAAATTGAAAGGCCAAATTCAACGATTCCAGAGGTTCAAACGAGACCACCGCTCACTTCAGAGTAATCTGATCTGCCGTGTGTACCTTCTTATAAAAGACAAGTTGCACAGCATAGCTTCCCCGATCCATTAATGTGTCTATTGTCTTGGCACGTAGTCTACCCTGGTGATTTACACGCACTCGCCCGGGTCTATAAGAACTCCAGCGTATCCTTTATTCGAGCACTTACTGAGTCCCATTAGCCTAATCCGGGGGTCTCTATTATTCACCCACAAATGCACTTAGACAATGGATGCTATCTCTCATGTTCCCAGGTTACAACACGATCTTGAATTTTATCATTATTCATATAATCAAGAGACGGAACTATCTTAGATTGGGCGTTGTACTTGTAGTCGCATTATATTATAATTAAACTGAAATGTATATTTCTTATTTAGAAATGATTTTATTGTTTTTAAATTACTAGTTGTTTTACCTACCCGGCTTCCCTCAGTATTTGTAATATAAACAGCGTAAACATGGCGAATCTGATAGTAAATATTCATTTGTTCTTTTATTAAATTTATTTGAATAAAAAAAAATATAATATTCAACCAATTGAATGTTGTCATAGAAACTTTGTTTTGTTTTCGAAATTCCCAACCAAAGACACTTACAAACTTACATACTTACATACTTACACAATTACATACATACAAAGTCTCTTTTGAAATTATATGTATATTAGATGCTGATAATACATTTTATGTCTATTATAATAGTTTTTGATTTACTGATCATTTCCTTTATAACAAACTGTTTTTTTTTTTTTTTACCAGCAACAGCTGAATGCTTAGCATATAATGCTTTCAACTGAGGGGTAATGGGTTCATTCCCTCACCCAGTGTTGCTGGCCAGATCTTGGTTATCTGTGACTTCAGGTCAATCGTTTCCTACCAAAAATTTACCAATGTATCTGATTTCATTGTTGAAACGGTTCCACTAAATTGGCAACCAATCTCTGTTTCTCACAAAATCGAATTTCTAGCATCTCGAATTTGTTAAAATTCTATCCGAAAGCAATTAGCAAATTTTAGATTTACATCAATGGACCTAGTGGAAAATTTCAATAAGGGTGTTTATTACCTGCTAAATTTGTATGTACACATGTAAATACATACATACATATATACATATATGATGGTTGACGCCAAAAAATTTAGCTTACGCAATGACGAACTAACCGACATACAGATTGACAGACGGACGTTGACATAATAATGTAGTATGTATTATAAATACGTAAATGAGAAGGCATATATTATATATAATAATAAACGTAGCGCAGCTTTATAACATTGCAAACACGAAACAGACATGTATACATGTAATTGCATATTTATATAAAAATAATCTGGAAAAACGATTTCAAACACAAGGTATACATATATAGTGTATACATACATATGTATATTATGGATTAGTATTATTAGAGCTAAAATTAGATGTGCGAAATCGGTCACCTAAAATCACACTGGGCCTAGTTTCAACCCTTAACATGTATAAATTATAAGTTAATCAAAAAAAATATTAAAATTTTGGATTTAAAGCATGACACAATATAGATAGATATATCACAAAGTTCAAAAGATTTTTTTTTTCATTATTATTAAGTTCTTATACTGAGGACGAGTAATAGATATTTTGACAAAGGATCCACAGAATGTATGAGGTTGAAACTCCCAACCTACATATGTTATAAACCAGCTATTGAAACCCACAGTTGCATTATTTCTGGCTTGTCAAAATCTTCAACGAGAATACTACACTATCATGTTTCTCCAAACCAACGTCGTACAGTTGCGAACACAAATTTACATACATATTCATTCAAGTTTCGAAAACAACTCGCTTTTTCGGACACGGAGCAAAAATCGAAACGACTTCGCCCAACATTATGCAAAACTTTGATTCGCAAGATTTGGACTGAAACCTCCCCAACACCATTCTGACCACATATGTACATATGTAGATATATGTAGACAAACTAGTGTTTCAAAAACTGTGGTTTGCGTTTTTGAAGGGGTGGAGGCAAGATTTGAAAGAGTCTTATCCAATCTCTCCTAGTGTCATATCATATTTCCAATGATGACTGAAACACTGCAGTGGTATTTTGGTTGAACTATTGCATCTGGTTTTTCAGCCAAGATGCACTTCTTCTTCCGGGGCCTCGCCTTCCGTAGATATTTCCTTGAATAATGAGATGCAGGAGTTGATGTGTCTCATTACGTGATCAAAGTATTCAAGTTTTCGTCTCTTGATGGTGTTGACAATTTCTTTTGTTTTATTCGTTCGAGACATTTTTAACTTTATCTGTATCCTTATCTGTCTCATTTGTAACCTTATCTGTCCAGCTTATACGTAGCATTCTTATGTAGATCCACATTTCAAATGCTCCTATTTTTTCATAATAACCAGCGGCGTGTACTGGTGGTTAGCATATTATGCTTTCGAGCAGATTGGTCACGGGTTCGAGTCATACTAGAGTTCCACTGCTGACCAGAACTTGATTTGTTGCTCCTGGTCGATCGTTTCTTATCAGAGTTTGACAATTTTTCTGATTTTTATTGACAAATTGGCATCTCCTTTTCCTATCTCAAGTTATTCAGCGTCTTGAGGTTCACTAATTTGATTATAAAAATGCTGCAAAAACTTCTCCATGATATAATTGTGGATGTTATCTATGGAGAATATAATAAATGCTTATGTAAATATATTGATTGTATTGTATCTGTATAAGCGATCTGTAAAGGCGACTCGTTCACATTATATTAAATTAAATAAATAAAAGTATAATAGTTTCAGTGAGGGTAGTATGTAGTTTCACCCTTCCACTCCGTATAAGAGAATTTAGAACTCATACTATCTAACTATCTTTATACGGATTTTCAGGGATAATTCACGGCCACGTATGATTTTTTTAGCCGAATAAAAGTCGTCCTAGCTTTCTCTATTCGTCATCTTATTTCAGTCGTGTGATCCCACTTGTCATTTAAGCACTATCACTCATTCGACTTCGCATGTCAATCCATCAGATGGGTGTATTCATGTCATGTTTAATTTTTATATTTAATTTTAAGCCGAATTTATTACACGATTCGGTCACTCTGTTAATGAGTATCTGCAATCCATACGGTACGGTATTCATCTCCATAACGCACGCTAATAACAAGCTCCTCTTTGGTTTCTGTCAATGCTTCTTCATATATTTTTTCAGAATATAGAAATTTGTCTTACCCCCTTTGGTATGTCGATGTATTCTGTCATTTTTTCGTCTATTGTGACAGCAGTTTTTTGTTGCCAGTATAGATTCGCGACGATTCGGAGATTTTTATCGTCTATATCCGTAATTTTTAGTATCTGTATCGTTTTTTTTATGTTGAACACTATCAAACGTCTTGTTGAATTCTACAAAACATATGTAAGTAAACAGCCCCATGAAAAAATACGTACGAAAAAATCCCAAATGAAAATACGTACTTTTGACCTTTTTTTTTAAACAATATTTCATTATTTTATTTTGACCTTTTAAATTATTTTTATTTTCTTGATATTTAATGTGTATAATACAAGTAGTGATTTTAAGTAATAGAAAAAAATTGAACAAAATTCGACAATCGGAAGTAGAACTGTTGTCTTGTACAAGTTTCCATACATTTGCGCTCAATTTGTATCGAAAATGCTGTCTTAGCCACTAGTATTTCATAATGCTGCCGGTATGTGTGAATGTGTCTATACGGTTCAATATAGAATTTTGTTTTGTGACTTTCTTATATTCCTCAAATACATAAATAATGTCATGGGTTGGTCATACCCAATTTTTTAAAAGTAAAATCTGCATATGTTTAAGTTTGGGAAGCAGTGGTATATATATATATATATATATATATATATATATATATATATATATATATATATATATATATATATATAGATACATGTACATATGTATGCATGCATGTACAATACACGCTAGTATGCATATTGCGGTTAGTGTGGACGTAATAATTGCCACGAATCCCCGATAATCAGCAAGTAACTGGCTGCGGCGCTATCTGGGTATTCGACGGCATATTATTACCCGCTTGGGACTTTGGGGAGACCCTTGATTTACTTTTCTTAATGACGTGTCACGTTTCAAATGGGCCTCCCTCCATCCCCCTTCCTACCTCCAAACCTCTCTATTTTATCGGTCCTCCCCCTCGCCGACCTGCCACCCCCACCCCATCGTCCGATCATTTGTCCTCATAGGGCTTTTTTTTGGCCTCGCCAAATCGCCAGGTGGGAGATTCTAGAAAGAGCAATTTTCTACCGCCAATACAAACGCCTAACTCAATTTCGGAAAGGTTCCTTATACACTTATACGTTTCATTGACCGAAATACTTTCGTCTAGATTTTGTTTTTATTATGTGGACTCGATCTGGGCATAGGTGGATCAGCTCCGGTGTTAGGTTGGATTTTCACACTTTTTTTTCTTTTATTTATTAGCTAAAGAAAAAGCACTACAACCTTATATTGTATGTATGTACATAGTTCTTATAGAAAATTAATTAATTAAGCATCTATGTAAATCTTTCAAATCATTCATGGCTTAAATCTTTTCTGATATTTTTATCGTTCCTCTGAAATTTATCGTTCCATTGCATTGCGACCAGGCTTGTTTTTTCTACATCCTCTTGGGTACCATTCGAATAAATCCCTCGTTCATCTTCATGTCAATCTCTCCACTCACTTTACTTTAGATGTACTCTTCACCTTGTATATCTTTTTTTTTTCGTCGTATCCTTATACCAATTATTACTTCAGAACGCTGACTCGTTCAAATTTTTTATCATTTTTATGAAGGAAAATTTATTAATTCTGATCAACTTAAAGTTTAGCTAAGACACTGGCATTAATTAGTCAAGTTATTGTGCGCTCAAAAGTGGTATTGTGTTACTTTTTTTATTGATAGTTTGATTGTGTATTTTTTCTATAAGAAATTAGAAATACATAAATATAAAACAAAAGAATTATTAAAGAAAACGATTTTTTTTTTAACATAATTGATTTAAAGAAAAATATATATACATATTGCTGCTTTTATTAAAAGATTCAGCTTAAGGACCACTCAAATGGTCAGCCAATTCTGGCCAAACTTTTGATAAATCCAGGACCAAAATTCAATGATCGTAATTTTTTATAAAAAATGGCACTTTTGCTAGAAAACCAGTAGCATAGATCAAAAGTTAGCATGTAATGCTTTTAATTGTGTGGTCACGTATTCTATCTGTAGTGTGTGCTGCTGTCCATATCTTGGATATGTGATCGATCGTTCCCTATCAGAGTTTGCTAATTTATCTGATTTCATTGAAACGGTTCCAACAAATTGGCATATTCATCATCTCGATTTTCGCTGATTTGTATAAATGCTGCAAATTTGTCCATAGATATCTCTGTGGCTGTTAATCGTTGTTTGTATTTGTCTTGTATAATACTTACAATACTTCTGTGTAATATTTTTTCCAAAGATGTCGTGTTTAATTTAAATATGTATTTAATAAGTATGTATATATAATTATTAATTATGTATGATATGTAATAGTTATGTATAATATATAATAAGTGATTCGTCACTTTGGAGCAATCTGATTGACGGTTGTGCATGATTGATTGAATAAAATAAAATATGCAATTTTATTCGTTCAAAAATATTCCATTCTATGTAAGGTTTCATTTTTTATTTATGTGAAAATCAGGATGAATAAAAATTATGAAAAATACCCGAGCTAATTTATGTACTCCGAGTTACTCCTTAATTTGATTCAATGAATACGAATCAAATCCAAAAATAATAAAATCATTTTTTTATATAAAAAATATCAGCATACATATGTATGTATATATATATACATATACTTCCAAATACGTATCCACACATGTACGTATATTGTAAACTCAAAGATTTATTTTACTCATAGTAGAAAAGTTTATTCACGTTTGAATTTCTCTGCGTGTTTCGTAGAATTTTACGTTTTCCATCAAACTGCAATACATCAGAAGTTCGATTAATTCTCAACAATTCTATATAACTATACTATAGTAGAGAATTTCCATCAATGTAACGGCAAACTGTAAGCTCACGTTAACGGTTCAATCGGGACGATTGATCCTCACGCCTAGACTGTCGTCTGCGAGTTAGAAAAATGCTATTTTCACCCTCATCCCATTGTCCCCGTTCCTTTTGAAGTACACCGAGTCACGGTTAAACAATCCAATATTGACTCCGCAGCAGTCAGACTCACCCCCATCCACCCATCCCTTGAATGCTGAATAGGGGGGGGGGGTCTGAATCGTCTAAAATTTCACCCAAAACAAATAAGCGTCTGCAATGGACGGATTGACGCTGTGAGACGGGAATAAATCAAACGTCAACAAGATACAAAAGTGTTTGAACAGACCCTGATATTCTTGCCCTCTCCTCATTACGCCTTGTCTGCTTGCTATTGACGTCGGATACGCCTTTTGTGAAATTTGACTATGTTCATTTAATTTTAAACGATCGTGGAAATACATACACATGTACATATGCACCTCCTACTGAATCGATCAACTTATTCATTTTTTCTATGGATGCACATTTGTACCTAGATATACACATATTCTAATGTTCAATAACTATTTTATGCCTGATAGCATCACAATAGATGATAAAATAGTAGAAGTCGTTGATACTTATTTGTATTTAGGACACATAATAGACATGTCCGATATTAATGAAGAATAAATAGACTAATGGAATAAGGATGGAGTGTATTTGGACGAATAAATAGGGTTTTAAAATCAAAAATGCCACTTTTTCTAAAGAAAAAAAACCTTCGATGCCAGCGATGACGTATGGATGTAAAACACCAATATATTGAACACCAAGATGCTACACAAAGCAAGTCCAAGTCCAATGCACTCAAAGAAGTATGGATCATGGTATGCTTGGCATAACGTAAAAATACAAGAAACGGAATACGTGGGTGCGAAGTATGACAAGGGTAGTGGATATAGTGGATAGAGTAAAGAGATTGAAATGGTAATTGGCGGGCCACGTGGCTAGAAAAATTGACGAAAAGTGGACAAAGGAAATGCTACCCGAGAGAATGGAAAAGGGTAAAAGGAAGACCACAGGGAAGATGGGTAGACGAAATTAGACGGTAGACGTACTGGAGAGACCGTCATCCAGCATTTTGACCGTCACCAGATAAATACTAAACGTATAATTAAGTTCCATTTGACTTTTATAATCGTATAACCTACATAAGAGCCATAAAGTACATATTTATCAGAGTTGTGGAGTCGGTTCAAAATTTACCGACTCCGACTCCGACTTTTTATGATTCAAATCCAACTCCAAGTTGTTAAGAACGATTTTGGCAAGATCGATTTTTCTTGATAAAATTATTGATAATAAAAATAATAGCGATTTTCAAAATACGAAAAATAAAAGTAATTTTAAAAAATACTAATAATTGACATGTAACCCAATTTATTGGATTATAGGTAATTAATTGGATATAAATAAAAATTAAGCACATTTACTATGTATGTGTATGAATTTCATACACAAACAAATCAATTTGATAAAAGAAAAAGAGTAAAAATGAGGATAAAAAAGTATGAGACGAATGAAACAATCCGTTTTGGCCAGAGCATATCAAAATACCTATTTGTGTAACTCAACAATTTCATTCATAATTTATGATTTTTTAAAAATAAATTATTAAATTTAAATTTAATAGTTGATTTACTTCAATAAAATTGGACACTCCTGTTGACGCAAACCATAATACTAAATTTAAAAAAAATAGTAAAAAGGATTCGGAGTAGGTTGATTTTTCTGGTTGACTCTGGCTCCACAGCTGTGGTATTTATGTATAACTAAAATGTATCAATCCTTTTGTGGCAAGTATATCATTTACATACTTTTTATTTGAAAATATGTTGGTTATTTATTCATTCTAATTTATCATAAATATAAAAAAAGCCTTTTCATTTCTTAACGTAAAATCTTATATGTATATGTGAACATGTACATATTTGTATTTCCCATAGAGATGTAAGTCACGTACACACAAACCTACGGCAATATGCTTTGCTCCTCGCAAATGATCGAATTCTATGAATTTGTAACCTAGACTAGAAGTTGTAACGTAGACTAGTTGAAAATAAATAATACTACCTTCATTATTGAATCGTTAAACATTTGCTCGGTTACATACGTATGTACATACATTCATAGGTACTATTCATACAATTTGTTTCGGAATTAGACCAACACGCGCCACCGCCTTTGATTCGCACGGCGTTCTCGCACTCGCGAAAATTAATTTTCCATGTATAAACATGAAAAGGGCCGCTTTTGCCGGTTGCGTTTGCATTTTCATTACGTCAAAGAAATATGAAACACGTTCGGGGACAGACAGACAGACGGACGAACGAACGGCCGGGACATTATTCATGCCGAAGAGAAAGAGAGAGGGGAATTGGATTAAGAGACGAGGAGGACTCCTTATACATCACTCCATTATCATCAAAGACAAGGCGATCCGAACAAAATCTGAAGATGCGAGTGAGCTTTCGGAGCAAGGGGGTGAGATTGGTGGGCGGGAGCTCTCGTCTAATGAATATGTAATGAAAGGCTCCCGCACAAAAGGTGATGAGCCAAAGGGAGGGGCGTCGGTCCGAGCGGTTGCGGCTACGGTTGAATTTTACGGGGAATTACGTGAGAATTACGACAGAGACCTTAAAAACCCTCACTGAGGTCGTTACCAATCCCCCTCTGGGGGAGGTTCACTATCTGAGCCGTTTCGCCAGCTATTCTTAATCAGCCTCCTACGCCGTACAATTTCCGCTAATGTATTTGGAGGACACTCGTCTGCTTTATGTTTTATTTATAATTGACGTACTTACATGTGTAATTTATATTTTTTAGTAAAAATACAAATTTATAGAAGCGTGGCAAGGTATAAGACGAAATTGGATGAAGATCTCTTGGGTGAGATACACAGTCATAATGACTGATGTAAGATGGTGAGGGTATTGCAGATGCATAAAGAAAGTTCTTAAATGGTACACAGGAGAATAAATATGTAGGTAGAAGAACGCTTGGCTGTAGGCAGATGAACTAAAGAAATAAGGAATTGAGAATTGGGAAAAATGGCTCAAACATTTATTTTCAAAAGCTTACATATGTATTTAGGCGGTCTCCGTGACGAGCGGGAATGTGAAATTACCGAAAACGCAAATATCGGAAGGCAAAGATCGAAAATCGAAATATCTTAAGTTGACAGATCAAAAAAAAGGTGCATGGTAAACGGTACATACTGAAAATCTCCCGAACAGGCATCATCGAAACGATAACCGATCAGCTGGAATATACCTCGAATTATTACCATGGCTTTTTGGTAATCGTTCAAATTTTTATATTTCTCTTTCCACATTATGATACTATGTATCCAAACTCGATATGCATATTTCTTTTAATTTTTTTCGTTTATATATGTAATTTTTATCATTCACGCACTTCTCAAACTGTGGCTGTTATTATATTTTCGGCAAATTCTTCTTCTTCTAAATGCCGTGCCCAACCACCGAGCCATACTCCAGGCTATATATATTATACGAGTCTCCGTAACGTGCCAGAATGTTAAATTGCAGAAAACGCAAATATCGGAAGACAAAGATCGAAAATCGAAAGATCTTAAGTCGAAAGATCAAAAAAAAGGGTGCATGGTAAACGGTACATACTCACTTAATTTGCGCGAGCAGGATACAACAGGAACAAGAGGAACAGGCTTTTCCTCACGTATTAATGTGCGCGCGCAGAATACGGAAGGAAAAGCCTGTTCCTCTTGTTCCTGTTGTATCCTGCTCGCGCAAATTAAGTGAGTGTGTACCGTTTACCATGCACCCTTTTTTTATCTTTCGATTTAAGATCTTTCGATTTTCGATCTTTGCTTTCCGATATTTGCGTTTTCGGTAATTTCACATTCCGGCCCGTGAGGTAGACCCGTATTTAGGCCGTACAATTTTCACTAATATATTTGAAGGACACTCGTCTGTTTTAAGTTTAATTTATAAATTTCGTAATTATGTACATGTGTAATTTAAATTCTTATGTAAAAATATATGTTCATAGCAGCGTGGGAAGGTATTTGAAATAATTAGTAGAAATTGGATGAAGATCTCTTGGGTGAGATACACAGTCATGGTGACTAATGTAAGATGGTAAGGATATTGCAGATGCATAAAGAACGATCTTAAATGGTACCCAGGAGAATAAATATGTATTGTATGTAGGTGGAAGAAAGCTTGACTGTAGGTAGACGAAATAGAGAAATATGGAATTGTGAATTGGAAAAATGGCTCTAACATTTATTTTCAAACGCATAAATATGTACATACATATGTACGCTGTACAATTTTCACTAATGTATAATATTTGAAGGACATTCGCAGAACTCTTGGGTGAAGTGCACAGTCAAGGAAGCCGCCGAACGGACACTAGGCCGACACTTTTGGATATTAATGAAGTTGAGGTAATTTCTGAATTATATAATTTTTGTCATTGAGTAATTTTGATACACAATTGGCCAAACGTCCATCGTTCAAGTGTCCATTCGGCCAAAAATCCGCACTCGAATGGTACCCAAGAGGATCTGTAGAAGTAGAAGGAAGCCTGACTGCAGGCAAACGAAATACAATGTGTAGAATTTTGAATTGAAAAAGTGGCTCTAACATGTGCAATGCGCACGGACGAACTTGGACACGCAAGGCGCGCGTGGGCGAACAAAGACACACGAGATGTTTCATCATGTTCTGTAAGGGATATTCACCCATACTTTTCGGGGTTTTTCTAATCGCATTCTGTCTTAATTTGAATGGGCCTTTGGGGTGGTTCTTACTTTTTAGATTTTTTTATACTAATTTAGTTTTATAAGTCCTGCAATAAACTTTTTTTATTTTAAAGATTAATTAGGTACAATAAAATATTAAAAAAAAATGCATCTTGACCTTAAAATGGATGTTAGTTTTATTGTGATTTTCAAAAAAAGCCAAATAAAACCACTCAAATAGACTAATATAAAATGATTATCAGATTCGTAGGGGGAATATCTCGTGTTGAAGATTTTATAATAAACCTCTTTATCATCTAGAGACGAATATAGTAGTAATATTACATCTAATGACTTACATGTACATTCATATATATGTGTAAGCGATGCTCTAAATTTCTGTGAATATTTTTCAGTATATGATTAATCCATATTAATTGAATTCATAGTTTAATTTTAGAAATATTTTAATAGAAACGTATTTTTTATATTATCGATTATATTGATATAATTGATTGTACTACGTATGTATATATGCCTACACGTGAAAAATGTTAAACATGAATTTTCATCGATAATTTCAATGAAATGAATATATATATATATATATATATATATATATATATATATATATATATATATGTGTGTGTGTGTATTAAAACGATTTTGAACTTAAAATACACATGTAAAAGTAATTTCCAATAAAAAATGTTCAATGCAATATCTACACATTTATGCATGCGTACATTATATTGAAAAATAAATAAGCGCATTAATTTTCCAACGAAACAGACCATTTTCAATCGCTTTTCCAGCGTTATTCGTGCATTTTTCTCATTTCCGTTGAAATTGAAATGTCGCTGCGCTTTTGCATCCAAAGTTTTACAGGAAGTACAAAATATATTATAGGTACATTCGAAAATAGAACGCTTCGTGCGGATCGATGGAACGTTTCATTTCCGATACATCACATACATAGATGTGAGCTTTTTTCAGATTAGCCGGTTAATTTAATCTTAGACGAAGATTAGACATCGCTTGCAGCAAGCTGGAAATATCCAATGTCGAATAACGACGATATATACCTGTATATTCTAGCCAACGATTCGTATATAATCCCATCTAATACACGTCAATATTACACGACACAAAAAGTATAACCAATTATAATCAAACGAATTTGCACGTTCCTTATATATTATTAAACGAATCAATATAAAGAACATGTACATAAATAATATACATACATATTGTATATATACGAATAGTTTACGTAAAATACTAATTTTCTTATCAAAACTACATATCACGTTCAATAATCACCCACATTTACTGTACGTGCTAAACTACTCCAAAAATAAATATAAAATACTTTTAAGATTTATATATGTAAATCGATAGTGTTTTTTTTGTATGAAATATAATTTAAAGTGAATAGCGTTATAAATATAATTCTATCAACAAAATTTTCAAAATTACTCAACAGATAATGGTTATACACGTGCGTATGTAGAATCAGCAACTTTGATATAAAAATAGACTTTTTTAAATAAAAAAAGGTATTTAAACTTATGTAAATATGTGTAGTGAAAATTTTATGTAGAAAAAATCATCATTTTTTATGTAAAATAATGCTTACATTCGACGATCTTAACGACTATAATTTTTGATACGATCGGCGTTTTGGGGTCCGCGAATAATTACAGCTATGCACGAATTTGCATACTTAATTTTTTCCATTGGGCGCATGCATCTTAAAAACTAGAATAAATTAAAAATATAACTTACATAATTTCACACTGACGGATTAAAAGCATTTATAGTCGTGGTGTGGTGCCTCAAATACTCCAATCTACAATTTGAAATGTATGTTTATATGTATATGAATCGATTAGATGCATTTGAGCGTGATATCTATGTATGTACATGGAAACTTTGCGATATATTTTTTAATTGAAAATGTTTATAAATACCTTGTTTTCATGTTTTTTTCAGCAGTGTCTGGATAATCCGGCTCAGTGTTCTAATTCCGAACGAACAACTCTCTCTCTCTCTGACTACGAACGAAACTTTGTCACGCCGTTAAATTTCGCGGTTAAACGCATCGTACGTGTTCGCGTAACGAATTCTTCGTTAAGAGGGGGATAAAAAGCTCCTAAAGAGTAGCGGGTTGGATAGCGGTTCGTTCGGCCACTTGCCGGGTACTGAAGCCTGAAAATGTACCGGTATCAAGGAGGCTGATAAAAGAGCGCATGCGCTCCCTTGGACCATCTGCTTGAAACTCAGGATTTACGATAAATTACCACTCGGAAAATCCTCCCCCCCCCCACCCACCGATAGATCCTCGATAAATATCCACCGACTCGCTAAATCACCGACGATACAAATCATCAATCTAATTAGCCACACGAATCGGGCGATGAAAGTCCAAAGTCCGTGCAAACATCCTTCGTTGCCGTTTGCTGTGTATTTTTTTATAGTTTAAGTTTGTGTTTGAATTTATAATGTTTACGCGGCGTCGAAAGTCAACGTCTTGCCTCTCGCTCGCACTAATTTGATGTAAATTTGCGATTCGGTTTTCCGTCTCGCTCTGCTTGCAGGGCATGCGTAGTGTTCCGTGTGTTGGAAAATCGCGCTTTTCCGCGTATGAAATCAAAACACAGATATAAATATCGATTTTGTATTCGTTCTAATTAATTAATGTAGTCACTTTGTAAAGGTTTCGTTTCGTTAATTGCATGTGTGAATTGTTATGCGTGTTGTTAATGTTTTCGTTGTTGTTTTTTTTGGGGATTTATATCGTATCGTGTTAGTTGGCGCAGTGAGTTTCGTGGAATATGTTAATTTTCTCACACAAAGTGTTTGGAGTTATTCAGATATATTATGAATGAGATTTTTATCTAAAAATTCCACAATGTTTTCTTGTACGATGATTATGCTGGGGAAATGCACGTGATTATATTCAATTAATTATACCGATAGATGCATCTATGTAGTTTGAATCTAATATATAATTTCGAAAGAAACTTTTTACATAAATAGTTATGTATGTAGTAGACATATGTATATGCATATACATATACCAGCAGCATAGCTCGGTCGTTAAGAGGGCTGTACACCCGAAACCTTAATTTTGTTACCGTTCCTTTCTTCGATATATATATTGAGTGTATGTATATATTGAGTGAATGCGACAATATATATATTGAGTGAATGCGACAGTTGCGCTTTGACCAGATAAAACGTGTTTTAAATTGACAAAATCGAGGGTTCATATTCTACTATTTTCTCCTCCAAAACTGGACCAATTTTTAAAAAAATTTCATCATCGGTATGAGAAAGATATTTTCTGTGCATCTATTGGCGTATTTTTTTAAAAATCGACCGTTTAATAACCACGCTAGACTCTTTTCGTGGGTGTAAAAAAGAGGCGATTTTATAGATGTTTGGCGGCTCCTAGCTTCTATAAGAAATAATTCATTAAAAAAAATAAAACGATAGATGCACCCCAATGGTGGATATCCATAGCATATTAAAAAATATTTTTTCTAGTGCCATAATTGAGGTAGGGAGAAGTATAGTACGTTTGTATGGACAAGGCGCTGCTGTCCAGCCCTCTTAAGCTTCTGCTTCGAGGCGGCGGGTTCGATCCCTGAGCCCGGGCCTCGAATGGAAATGAATTATCCAGAGTATGCTGTTGGTTAGACCTGGATTTGTGACTTCAGGTTGATCGTTTCCTATCAGAGTTTGCCAATTTTCTCTGATTTCATTGTTGAAACGGTTCCCGGAAAAAAAATTGGCAAAAAATCCCTCCTATATACGATATGTCACCTATAATTTGTTATTAATTAATGTACAATAAATAAGTTTGTGTACAAATTAATATGTAGATGTCTCATTGATTTACGAGTTTTACAGTGTCTCGTAATTCAGTGATTTATATAAAAAAAATGCTGAATTGTAATTTGTAAATTTATAATTGGCCAGGAAGGCGCATTGGGGTTTACCTGTAAGGCCTTCCTGGTATATTTGTAAAAAATAAATAAATATATGTAACATTGGTTGGAAATTCGTAAACAATACATTCGATTTTTTTTTCGATTCATAGGCGCCGATTCGATTTTTTTTCGATTCAAAGGATTTGAAGGCCCCGGGGGCGGAATCCCGAAGAACGCCGGGGGGGGGGGGGGGGCACCGGATTCTGGTATACAAATAATTTCGAAAGAGACTTAGTATATAAGTATGTTTGTTTGTTCGTGACAGTCAATTTAATAAAAAAAAAAACAAATGAATATTCAAATAAATTTATATAAAATACAACTATTCGAATAAATTTACCGAATTAAAATAAATACCGAGGGAAGCTGGGTAAAACCACTAGTTATTTATATACCTAAATAACTAATCAGAATAGTAACAAATTTTAATAACTATTATACTACCTACATAATAGTAAATGCTATCCATCATATTGATATGTAAATGTAAATGATTCTATAATACTTCTAGCATTCAATATCTAAAATTTATATCTTAATCAACAATCATAATTGATACATATAACAACTTTGATCTGTAAATAATTTAAATCTAATGACAAAAGAATATCATAAATTAACTTAGTTTTCCATCTCATTAGTCTGGGGTTAAATTTTAACTGTCTCATTTAGGGGTATTTTTTCAACACCACTTCTAAGATATAAACCGTGGATATGTTCAGTTTTTCCCACTGTATCGCCAATTGAACCCCCCTTATCCTTTCTAAGTCACCCTAGTGGCCAATTTCCTTTTGAAATGGCCTATTTTCTTTTTGGAAGCATTCTTTCGTTAATCCGCAAGATATATCTTAACTTACATATGTAATTGAGAAATTTTAATAAATTCACGTTCTGATTCCTTCATTGATTATTCTAAACACTGGCTTAAAAAGATGAAGCCAAGATGCTAAAAATAATATTCTATATATGTCCTCGAATGTATGTTTAATTTATTCTAGATCTAATAATCAATTTCATCTACAGCCACTCACCATTAGAGTTTAGTGTTTATCAGATAGAGTTAAATACATTATTGAACATATTAAAAAGGATACTAATATTAAAAAAAGCAGAAATGAATCAACTTATTCAGTTCCTGTATTTTGCTTATATTTTATGCATAGTTAAATATTGATCTAAAAAATGTATAGCTATCTATAATATATGTATCATGATCATTATCTGCAGCCATTCTCCATCCAAAATGATGGATTAAAACCTCTCCAAAACGCTTCCACTCGTCTCTGGTTTGCGCAACTCTCATCCATCTCGTCCCACACATTTTCCTAATTCCATCTACCCATCTTCCCTGCGGGCTCCCTTTTGCATTCTCTCATGTACCATTCTAGCACTTCTTTTGTCTACTTTTTGTCCATTCTTCCAACCACGTGGCTCGAGTATTTCCATTTCAATCTATTTACTCTATTCACTATATCCGCTACCCTTGTCATACTTCTCACCCACGTATTCCGTTCCTGTCTTGTCACGTTATGCCAATCATACAATGATCCATAAATCTTTTAGTGCATTGGACTTTGTGTAGCATCTTGGCGTTCAATGTCCAAGTTTCACATCCATACGTCATCACTGGAAAAACGCATTGATCGAAGAAACTTTCTCCAGGAGAGTGGCATTTTTGATTTAAAAAAAATATTCATTCGTCCAAATGCACCCCATCCTAATTTCATACGTCCCTTGACAAATCAATCGATGTGACAAATTATTCACAAATTAGTATGACTTCTTCTAAAAACAAGTTGATTAGTATTTTATTTTTATTTTATTTTAAAAAGAAAACCAACAGTCTTAAATCAAAACAGAACAAATAATAAAATTTTATTTTATTTTAATTTTTTTTAATTTTTTATTTAATTTACACCAAGAAGGCCTAACAGGTAAACCTAATGCGTCTTCCTGGCCAAAGACAATTATACAAACATATACAATGTACACCATCCATATATACACAAATACTTACACGTATACACAAATACACATACAAACATACATATGTAAATATAAAAATACACATATATACATAAACATACATACACACCTACACATATAAACATATATTCACATATACATATATGTATATGAAAATAAAAAATAGCATACATATATATAAATAAAGATAAAACCAAAATACATACTCATTATACTAAATAATAAAATTACAAAATGTAAACAACATGTGTAAATATGTAAATACATTACAAAAGACCAATTATAGGTTTCCGCTGGTAGTAATAAACTAAATGGTAAACATACACGTAGCCATAAATAAAATTTCGAAATTAACATAAGAAAAAACAGTTATGATGGTTTAAAATTCTCAGCCATAGTTGGATGCTGTTTTATGATTATTTTACTTAACGAATACTTGGAAACGGTTTAACCGTATATGCAAACCAATCTCGAGCCGCAAAATAAAGTCACTCAAGATTTAACTGAGTGAACTTTTACGATTTTGAATAATTATTTTAGGTATTTATTAATTTGAATCGCGTCTCTCCGTTGAAAATTCTGTAATCCCGTGACAAACTTTCCGACAGTACGAGTGAGAGAACGATGCCGTTTTAATCGAACGCTCGTAATTAGCGTTGAAACTTTTACCGCGACCGAAACTCGCTCTAAATATAAACAGACACCGGCCATATAATCGGCAATTCTGTTAGCTGCGAATCATGAATAGTTAAATTTAAATTTGCCGCTCTCATCTCGGCGATTCCGTGCAAGGGAAAATTCGGGCTGATGAGATTCGGGCGAGACGTCGTCAGCTCGCACCGAGCGAAGTTTTATGTAAATAAATACACTTTATTTTGGCTTCAAATACACGGTGTGTAACGGGCCAAATCCGTTTTGATGGGTGTCATCTTGAATTATGCATATTTTTCGCAGAGAAAATGTATCCTGATTAGGCATTAAGAAAAGAAGACATCTGCATTAAATTCTGTAACATCTTAAATATTGTACATCCTCACTGGAGACAACGCTCTGTATGATGAATTTTGTGGACTTTTTTAAACGACTATAATCGTCGGACAATAATGACGCTCTTTTGATCAGGTTAGCTGAAGTGGGTTTTTCAACGCGTCTTCTTAAACTCTTTGCTTCTTATCTTAGTGATAGGAAGCAATTTGTTAAATATGGTATTTATGAATCTCCTTCATTTTTTACTCGATCTGGTGTTACTCAGGGGTCCACTTTAGGCCCATTACTATTTACAATTCTTATTAATAACCTCCTTAGAGTTTTATGTAATGCATCATGTCTCTTGTTTGCTGACGACGTTAAATTATTTTTTGCTGTCAAGGATGAGAGGCAAGCCTCTCTCCTTCAAGCTGATATTAACGCTGTCTTGGAGTTCAGTTCTAGTTTAGGCCTTGAACTTAATTTAAATAAATGTGCAATTATGAGCTATGGACGTGCACATTCTCTCTATTGTCACGAATATTCCATTAGATCCGTCTTGTTGAAGCGTGTGGAATATATGGTCGATTTGGGTATCACTTTTGATCCTCAACTCACCTTTCACAACCATATCAAGAAAGTCGCTGACGTTTCCTTTCGTCGACTTGGATTTGTTTTGAGATATGCAAGATTATTCTCCAATCCTTTGTCTTCTCGCTTACTTTTCAATTCGCTTGTGAGAAGTAAGCTAGAGTATAATGCGATTTTGTGGAATCCGCATGAAGCAAATTACTCTCTGATGATTGAGAAAGTGCAAAAAGCATTTCTTTTTTCCTATATAGGAAAGAATATGGGTATTACCCATATCTCTACCCCACTCCTTTCCTTTTGGGCATGCTTGGGTATAATTCCCTTGAACTTTGGAGAAACTTCTCATTAATTCGTTTCGTTCTCCTGCTCTTACGTGGTAATACGTCATGCCCGTTGTTGCTCGAGCAGTTGGGACTTTATGTCCCTAATCACTATGTGCGTGGTAGACATCATCATTTGCTGGCTGTACCTCCTGCCCGCACAGTCCTTTTTCGAATGGCTCCTATTCCAAGAACTATTCGACTTCTTAATGAAGTCGTTGCTGCCGAGACTGAATGTGATATTTTGCACCTTAGTGAGCGTAAATTGTCGGAAATTACTCTAACCCATTTATCTGGTAGTCTGCGCTCATCATTGTTTTCATGATTGATTATGATTTATGAGTGAAATTTTGATTAACTCTCTTCCATTTGGGCCTTACAGGGATGTTTTGTATTTGTAGTTGTTTCTTACATATTTATTGAAACTGCCTGTAGGTGCAAGGCATTCCTTATGCTATATTTTTTTTTATTTGATATTTTTACTTTATCTGTTATTATTAAATGCTATTTTTTATGTTTATATATGGATGTATTTATGTTTATGTTCAAATGTATTTTTTTTTATGTATTATTTTATAAAATAAATAAAATAAATAAAATAAATAAAATAAATAAAATAAATAAAATAAATAAAATAAATAAAATAAATAAAATAAATAAAATAAATAAAATAAATAAAATAAATAAAATAAATAAAATAAATAAAACAAAGAAAATAAATAAATAATATTGAAAGATACTTTGTACGTCACTATGTAAGGTTAAGGTGGTAAAATTAAAAAAAACCTGTATATATACATATGTATATATTGTTTGCTATCGAGTATTTAGGGCCATCTATTGAAAATTAATTTAATTTTAGTAAATTATTTTTTCTATTGCTGTTTTATATTGTTTATATTATACTAGTGTAGGGCCCGTTGATTTCAACGGGTGGTTTCGAAAAGAAATTGAAACTCGAATAAAAATAAAGTTAAAGATATGGAATCGACTGGTTTCGGAAAGACAAAGGCACAAAAAAAATTAAAATTATGAAAAAAATGAATAATATGAAAATAATGAAAAATATGAAAAAAAAGAAAAAAATGAAAAATATGAAAAAAATGAAAAAAAATGAAAAAACTGAAAATAATGAAAAAAAAATGAAAAAAATGAAAAAACTGAAAATAATAAAAATATGAAAAAAATGAAAAATATGAAGAAAAAAAAATTTGTTCCCCATACTGGTTGATGGTTGATCATAAGAAATCGGAAATCGAAAAAGATTGTCGACGAAATCCGAAGATACGCGAATGATTGGTTCCCCATACTTCTATAGGATAATCGAATATTAAGTAATTTTAGAGCGTTTCTTCTGTCGAGGCTGTAGTCTAATGGCTAGCGACCTGTTCTGGGCGAGGGGGCCTTAGTTCGATTCCGTGATTTGGAATTAATTTTATTTTTCAAATATCGCTAAAATATAAATGAATTTCAATTAAAAATATATATTTAATTGTTTTATATGAAAAGAAAAAAAAATGTTTCAAAACCTCGCTAAATGAAATTATTAAAATTACGTATTTTTATATGGCGACAAGGAATATTTCAATTAATGTTTAAAAAAAAAAGGCGAAATGAAAAAATGGATTTGGCGTGATGTCCGAGACCATTAGCTCAATTTAGACCCATATTCAGGCTATTTGGGGTGATCGGTTCGAGTCGCGACAAAGTCGTCTCGTCGAAAAATGAATTAATCGATTTTTATCGATTCGTTCATTATGTTCGGCGAGAGTTAGGACACACACACACACACACCCACACACACACACACACAGATTACCGTCTTTATATATATGATGTATGCAGTTAGGTATATTTATAATACACCCGATGAATTTGTCATCGGGTCTATCGCTAATATATTTATGTATATAAATAACCAGCGGCGTTGACTAGTGTTTAGCATATTATGTTTTCGAGCAGAGTAGTCACGGGTTTGAATCTCTCTCTCTGAGTCCTGCTGCTGCCCAGACCTCGGTTTGTGACTAGATCGTTTCTTATTAGAGTTTGCCAATTTTTCTGATTTTCATTGAAATGGTTCCTGTCAAAATTGGCATCTCCTTTCCTAACTCTCTTGCTTATCTCAAGTTATTCAGCATCTTGAGGTTTGCTAATTTGATTATAAAAATGCTGGAAAAATTTATCTATGTATACATATATGTATGTCACTGTGGATGTTTGTATGAATTCGCATTGTATAAAAATTATTATGTATATTGACTGTATTGTATCTGTTTAAGTGCATTCGTCGCTTTGGAGCGATCTGTAAAGTCGAGTGTTCATGTTATATGAAATAAATTAAAATAAAATATTGCTCATTTCATAATCATTTAATATTATATTGAACTACTACTTTTATACGGTATTTGTAATATAAACCGTTGAAACACAGCTAAGCTAATAATAAACATTTTATTAAATTTATTTGAAGATTTATTTTATTTAAATTTATTTGAATATTCATTTGTTTTTTTTATTAAATTTAACGTCACGGATTCTACGAACCAAATCTTACATACATACATACAAAGTCTCTTTTGAAATTATGTATAAGATTAAATGTAAATATTGTACTTTTAATTCAGGAGACTCGGTATGGACAAAAAAATATATTTCTGAATTATAATAATCTAAGAAATATCCCTAAATATAGCCCTAACTTTCTTAATAATATCTTGTTTATCGTCAAAACTTAATCTTGTGAATCAATCGATTGAGAATGAAACATTCCAAGGTTTTTATTTCTTAAACGAGAGAAAGACAACAAAAATCAGTGTCATTTATGAATTTAGTATTTCAAACAAACGTAAAGATTTATAAGTTTCTGCTTCGGTACTTTTTTTTTGTTGCTCAGTGTTACATATTAGTGAATAGAAGTGTAAATTATAGAGTATGATTATCATTGTTATAAAAGTTAATTTTAAATGTATCACATCTCCCGAGATTTTCACCATAAAAATTTAAGCTGGTGGTTTTTACTTGCATTTTTGTTCAAGATAATATTTTTTCACAATCGCTGAAAGGAATCGCAAAAGCAGTCCGTCGGAATACCGGTAGTACATATAATAGATGGAAACAGTGCAGGACGCCATAACGGTGAACTTTTTTCAATGGAAGGCAAAGCTTTAAATTTACATTTATATTTGGCGACTTTATCCACTGCAAAGTTTTACCGCAACGTTGTTATTCGAGCTTCGCCTGCGGCCATTGTTTTATTGTCGACTATGATAATAGATTTTGAAATGTCGTTCTCTTTAAATATTCCACCTGTTCTCATTGAAATTCACAGCGCAGATCTTGCCAAACGTGAACAAGGTATTCTTTCTTCTCCAAAGTAATTATTTCTATACGTGATGCTTTAAATCAAACGTAAAATTTCATATAATATTTATTTTTCAAAGGTCACTCATTCTATTCTGACACAAAATATACCTATACACATGAATTTACATATGTATAGATTATTTCTATATTTTATAAGGTGATTTTTCGACACCTTGACTGACGCTAAATTTAACAATAATCATATAATATGTATGTAGAAACTTTTAAATTCAAATTATTTTATGTACACACACTCATCATCCGCTAATATTTAATGTTGAACTTTTGTATTAAAAATTAAACAAAAAGCTCTAGGGTGTATACAAGCTCAAGAATTTGATTCCTGAAATGAACTTCACATATATTCAGTTTAATCTGATTCAGAGCAGTTTCTACAAGTCATTAAGTTAATCATAAACTTTTTATTGAAATAGAATGTCAACAACAGCCATTCTATATTCACATTCTATTCATTTTAAACCTAGTTTTAAAATAATCTGCATATCTGCATAACTGAACATCTTTCTAGATATCATTTTATTACTAGTATATACATATGTACATACATGCATATGTATGTAGCCCACCACGATGACTCCAGAAAATTCATCGAAAGTTCTTCGAAAATTGAATTATTGGTTCGTCTTTATATTGTATGTATATCCAGAAGATTATCAATACATGTAGGTACATCGAAATCCACTTCCTATTATTATTACTTACCCTTCTTGGCAAAATCAAACACTCGGATCTATCTAGTTCAGCTACTGTGAAAAGCGTCCCATCGAATATTTAAACATACGTGACCCAGAATAAGTATATGCCGAATAAAAATCGTCGTTTTGTCTTGCCGGTTTAAGGATTGTCTTTCATTATAACGAGAAGGTGGCGGAAGGGAGGCTGGTTAACCCTCAACGTGCGTGCTCTCCGCAGTCGGCCTTTTCCACGTGTCCTCGTTAAATAATTTGCTGGAAACGCTGCCGAAAAGTGATGAGGGTTTTAAGCCATAATTCCACTGGAAACAAAACCACACTAATTATTCAGGGGTGCGCGCATAAATCACTTATTGCGACGAGTGGACCCTCTCCTCTCTTTCTCGCTCCGAATTGCTTAGTTTTACCGTTGTTGGGGTGCGAGACTCGTGGAGGGAGGGGAAAGGGGTGGCCAGGTGGTAATTGCAGCCGGTTCGGTCGTCATTACCAATAGGTACAGGTACAGGTGAGATGAGGGGGTAGGATGCCGTTCTGAGGTCATAAATCTCGTCCCGGGTCAACCGTGTAATACTCTGCCGCTGGCAAATAAATTAGCCTTTATTTTGTTGTTGTGCGAACAACCCTCCGAGGTTGGTTCTATGAGTGAAGAGACTCACCTCCTCCCACCCCATAATGGCACTCCGTTTTCGTAGCTATTAATCGAGAATGGCCAATTCAATTTGATCGTATTAGTGGCTTAAGAAAACCTCGAGGGCTGTTGTACTCCATATTTCCACCTCGTTCTTCTATTGTCGTGTCGTTGAAAATTCATTGTAATTTTCAGCCAAAGATAAAATCGTCGATATGTTTGTTAAAATATGCTGTAATTATATATAGTTCAAATCAATTCAAATTTAAGAATCACATTCATACATATTTCATTTCAGATTTCAGATTCAATTTAATATGTAAAGGTGAATGTTCGTATGTACATATGTATGTCTGTTATACAAATTTAGAACCAATATAATAGGAATATTTTATATTATGGCACTTTAGCATATGTAAATCATAGATACATGGTTTTTAGAAGGGATTTGATACCAGGATCGAGAGACATCAATTTTTTCTTTTCTCAAAATTTTCTGAAAAATCAAACCCACCCACTAGTGATAAGCCCGATGAATTGTCATCGCATGAGTTATGCCATATTAAATTATGCAATAAAAATAATTTAATAAAATAATAAAACCCGAAGTCTAAATCGGAATCGTGAATTGGAATCTAAATTGAATAATATAAAAAAAAAATGTAGTAAAAAAATTGTTTTTTTCAGGTGGAAAAAGTGTATAAATATTACAACTTTCTATACAATTGAATGTTTTGAATTTTACTAATAACTTTGCGAATTTAAAATAAGCTGACTGGAGTAGTAGTAAAAAATCCAGAATGCGTAGTACGTAAAATTAATTAGAAGAAAATAACGATGAAAGGTTGAATATTTAATGCTTTCATTATTGTAGAAAATTTTTAGTTATTTAGTTAGAAAATGATAATAAACTAGTGATTAATATATGAGTCGTTATATTTGAAAGTGGCAAAAGTCCAATTTTCTTCATTTCGAGAATTTATTTGCAAAACTTTTAATATAATGTTTAACATTTAACAATATTTAAAAATACTGATCGCCTGTAATACGTTTATTCTGCTTTGCTGAGATTCTAAACATATGGAATTAAAATTTGTAAATTATGTCAAGCACAAATAGTGATTTTGGAACTGAATATATATAAATACATATATTATATATAGATTTTCTCATAAAATTTGCTGAAAATTTCTAAGCATACATATATGGATAGAAATAAATCATATCTACAAAGTAAATACAATCCTAATTGGAGCAACACAACGCGACACAAATAAACGATAAAATATCCAGTGGCTTCAATATAAATACGACTTCATAAAATTCACATTAATATTTCACAGAAGTCAATTTTTCCTCGTGAAAAGTAGAACACATCATACTGCAACGTCCGGTGGAGAATTAAGCTGAATTATTACCTATCTGCGATTGTTTTCCGCTTGCTAAAAAAGAAAACGTGGCTTGGGGAAAATTCGCTTTCACCGCGGCCTAAAACCCCACGGAGCCTCTTTCAGTGTAATGGTGCGATAGCCGTGAATTCCATCAATGGGAAACGCTTTCGAAAGTGTCGGGACCGCGTTACCCCCGCTGTATACACCCTGCTGTATACACTCTTTAGCATTTTAATGGAAATGAAAGTCATACTGCCCGATTCATACGTACCCGCAAAGATATATACGTATAGTATAGTGCAGACATCTCCAACCTTCTTTACCTCTTGACAGACCATTTCTAAAAATTGTACCCCTCATATTAGAATTTTTCATAATTTTATAAGCCTTCAAACATCCTCCTTACATATTTAATGTTATTAAATGAGCTTGTATGCTTGTATTTAAATTAGTCTAAAAGTTTTGATGAAACTTTTCATTTTGCCTAATTTTGGCCGAACAATTTCAATGAACATGGTAGTGAATTTACTGAATTCAAACAACGTATAAGCTGTTGCATTGTAAGTTAAACTTAATACATAGGATTCCACTTAATTGGGCCACATCAGGCCAAAAAAAATGATACCAAATAGGTGACTGGCTCCAATAAGGTAAATATCTAAATATCCGATATATAAATTTTCCGTTACCGTAGACAAATTTTTGAAATAAATGAATTATATAAAAATTTTTAATTTAATTTTTCTACACATGTATAGGAAAAGCCCTAACAGGAAAACCACAGTACGCCTACCTGGCCATAAAAATCGATAAACAATTTATAGAATATTTTTAAATAGCATCATAAAGACATCAATGGGTAAATTTTGCAGCATTTTATTGTATGTATATATCAGTGAATTCGATATAATGAAAACATGAAATATGACAAGGTTGCCAATTTCTTGGAGTCGTATCAATGAAATCATATAAGTTGGCAAATTCTGAATGGAAACGATCGATTTTGATTCACATATTCAAGGTCTGGCCAAGAGTACCGGGCGGTGATTGAACCCGTGACCACTCGGTTGAAAATACTACATGCTAACAACTAATCTATGATGCTGGTGAAATAAATTAAATTCCATGTATTTAAATTGAATAAGATAATATATGGGGATTTAATAGACAAATCAATATTACTAATTTTCAATGTCCATAAATTTTAAAGAATTCTTCTGGAATTATGCAAGTTTATTCATCCAGTGTCTTATCTATTTCTATATTTAATTCATTTTTCATATTTAGTATTATATAGATAGAACGATTAGTGTACGCTGCCCAAACAACGTGCGGCATTCATCGTCCAACGAGAGAGCCCGACTCATCGACCAATCGGAGAGCTCGGCTCATCGACTAATGAGCGAGCTCGACTAAACGACCAAACCCGCACGGCTTACAAGCATGTATAAAAGCTGACGGGTTGGCTTCAGTATTCATTCGGAGCCCGGTTTCTACCAGATGAGCATCTATTGCAAATCTGAAACCTACCTGATTGTTTTCTTATTCCTAACGCATGTACGCCATTATGTGTTCATGCGATGTTGTTTATTTTGTACTGCAGGTATTTACCGTGTGGTTTTATGTATAGAACAGTGATGTGCGGTTGTTCTTGTGCAATATTGCTGGACAACTGTCTTGTTCGCTGACTGTATTCGTTGGGGGGAGGTGGCCTCATGTTGAGGGCTTTAAGGGTTGAATTCTTTGACCTTTAAAGCGGTCTTTAAATACCCCGACTTGAATAGTCTTTCCTCTGAATATAAAATAGCTATGTATCATGCAACGTTTGGAAAAATAGACAAAATAATCAATAATCACAATATTTTTATGATTATTAATTAACAACTCTAGATGGTACGCGTACTCCCAATTGGAAATCACTGGTATAGTTTATAGAGCACAGTTCGTCCAGAGATAGAAACACTTTTCAGATAAATTGACACTGGTGTTGGGAAGATGTTGGAAACAATTTGCGCGTTTTCTGCGAGAGCTCTCGTTCCTCTCGCTTAAATCTGGCATTATTGTTGTTGTCGCACGTTTTGTGTAACGTGTGAAGAAAAATTTTAATGATGTTGCTCGTTCGAGTGTCGTCGCTGAACATTTACGGTCTGGGTGAAGCTAAATCATCCACTTCTTGTGTGCGCAATTTCTAATGATGCTCTCGACACACGAGAACCTTCGCCGTAATCACTCATACATTTAATGCGACTGTTTTCTTTTCTTTCGTGTAAAATATGCACTCCAGATCGGCACCTAAAGCTTTTTTGTCGACTTTTTTATTTAATAAATTAAATTAAATAATTACGATTGAAGGGTTTCCCACTTCGAGAAGAAGATTCAATCGACCCAAGGTTGGAACCCTCCCAGTCGTGGATGTGGTTTTATTAATATCACTCCTCGAGACAAACCTAACTTGTTTCCGATCTGATATGCATGTAAATTTTGCTTACATGTGGTGAAAAATATACGATCGATTTTTTTGTTGTTTTTGCTTATAAAAAAGCGGATTTTTTTCTTTTTGAAACAGTCCTAAGTGAACTCAAAAATCTGGAATTGAAATGAATGTATGCGGTTGTTGTTGGGTGTGCGAGCTCGATGACACCCCGGGGGCCCCGGACCGCAGCCCCCTGCGCCCCCGTAGACCGCAGCCCCCGCCTCTGTCAACCGACGACACGAGCCCTCATCTCTCGGGAATGCAACTCTGACCACATCGCTATTTTTTACGCGGAATACCTTTCAACGACAATTATTTCGATTTGAAAAGCCGCAATCTTGTTAAATATGCAATATGAAACTCTGTAATGCTCGCTACCTTCATACTTGCATTATGCAATCGGCAACAAAATAGTTAAAACTTCTTCAATTGCCCAAAGTTTACGATTCAGATTTCTAGTTATACATATTTGTTACAATGTGGATGATCGGTATTACAGTGTACACTCTACAGGTTGATTCAAATTGAAATAGAAAAAAATTAAATGAAAAGTAGTCCACAGGTCATTTTCAATATACGATACATTTTTACTATTCTTATACGACTCGACTTTTTTGGTAGAAAATTATTTGATAATTTTAAATTTCAAAAATGTTTATTAACTCGTTTCTACTTATTACGAATGTGACATAGGAGTTAATCTGTTATTTTTTAGTTTTAAAATTTTTTTCTTAATTTTTAGTGGTAATTTTTAATTTCTTAATGCTATCATAAATGTTGTACGCGAATTGCATTCTGGATTCTAAGAATTCTGAAAATCTTTTATTGAACAAAAATTCTTTAATGAACAACTTAATTTTGATTAATTCGTTTCAATCCAAACACTATGTTTTGTAATTTTATTTAATGCATTTAAAAGCTTTATTCTGAGAAGTTACTTTGGCTTGAATTTAACTACCAAAAACATAAATCGAAAAAAAATCAACGAGCTCTGATCTATGTAGAGATGAATTGAAGGATTTATACCATAAAACTTACATATGATAATTAACTTAATTGAGTTTGCACCAATGTGGCATTGCAGGATTCCCTAATGAGCCACAATGGTCCAAAATATTAGAGAAAAAAATGTTTATAGACAAAAATACACTTACATAATACATAAATAAAGCCTTGTAAAAACGATAGATCAAGCAAAAATATCAAATAAACAATTATGTACATAGTAGGGAATGTCTTGCATCTACAGCCAGCATGAATATACAAGAATCAGCCGTAAATACAAAACATCCCCACGAGGCACGAATGGAAGAGAAAAGATCAAAATCCCACTCATACAACACATCAAATTATTAAAATAATGATGAGCGCAGGCTACCAGACAAACAGGCTAAAATAATCTCTAATAACGCTCACTGATCTGGAAAATATTACATTCAGACCGTCTTCGACCAGCAACGACTTCATTATTTGGTATTCGGATAGCTCTTAGTAGAGGAGCCATCGGATAAAAAAAACTGCGCGGGCATGAGGCACAATCATGATGACTACCACGCACATAATTAATAATAATAATCAACAAAACCATACAAAAGTTGGATTATATTATTTATTGTTATGTGCATACATGTCTATATATTTCTATGTACATATTTATATAAAACGTTTTGGACTCAAATAAGTATGGAACGCTGTATGCTCGGCATAACGAAGAGAGATAGGAAACGTAAAATGTAGGGGAAAAGTATGACAAAGGTAGTGGATACATTGAATAGATTGAAAGGTGAACAAAATAGTAAAAAAAGGGCTAGAATGTTACCCAGTATAATGTAAAATGTGTGAAAGGAAAAGAAAATGGATTGACAAACTTAGAAAAAATGTTTATAGTGACGAGAGTTGCGCAAAATAAAGACGAATGGAAGCGTATTGGTGAGGTATTCATCCACCAGTAGGTAATTGATGTTATAAAACGCTTATATCGTCACACTGTATAGACATTACACAGACAATGCGCAGTTTTTTGAAAATTGCTCACTTTTTATCAAATGCACAAACTCGTGCACCTGGATACTGATATTATATAATACTAGTGTTGTATCCAATGACCAGAGATAGGCGCATAAGAGTGCCCCATTGTCCATTTCTATTGTCAAGCTTTTTTTTTTGCTTTCTCGCTTTGTAGTTTGTCTTCTTTCCTGGAAAAGCACCCTCATGCGCCTGTCTCCGCCAATGACATACCATCGAATGGGTGTTGGCATATTAAGTTATTAAATAAAAAAATGTATCATCGGTCATGAGTTCAATCCCCCCACGGTCTAATTTTTTTCAAATATCTTTTAAATATATTTAATTTAATATTTATATTTAATTGTTTAATATGAAAAAAAAATGGTAAAAACTACGTACCTACCTACCGTAACGATCAATGAAAAAGTGTCGGTATACTTTTTTAGGGGGCTGGGGATTTATGCAAAGCCCTTTTATTTTATGAATATATATAAGTCAGCTTAGCCGTGACTTTCGGCTCATACTCATCGTCCCCATGATGATATACATATAAACAACATAAAACACCGATTGAAAAAATAATTAATTTATTATATTTTCAATCGATGGCGGCATATTATTTATAAATTAATTCATTCTACTTTCCTAGCAGAAACATTCGCATTGAACAGTATATATATATATATATATATATATATATATATATATATACTGTTATATATATATATATATATATATATATATATATATATATATATATATATATATATATATATATATATATATATATATATATATACATATATATATATATATATATATATATATATATATATATATATATATATATATAAAATATATATATACTTTTTTTCTTTTGTTATTATTCATATTATATTCGTAAGTAAATAAAATATATTTATCAGGCGAACTACCTAGCGATTGGTTACAATCCATATTTATCCCATTGCCCAAAAAGAGTAACGCGAGGACGTGTAGCGACTTCAGAATAATTAGCCTAATGAGTCACACATTGAAGATCCTACTAAACATAATACAGGGCAGAATTTACTCACGGTGTGAAGAGGCGATTAGCAGAGAGCAGTTTGGGTTCAGACAAGGCTTGGGTACCCGAGAGGCCCTTTTCTGTATGAAAACACTACTCCAAAGATGCAGAGAAGTCCGTAAACCTGTGTACAACTGCTTTATAGACTTTGAAAAGGCCTTTGACCGTGTCCAACACGCTCGCCTGATGGAAACATTAAAAAATATTGGCCTGGATGACAGAGATTTCAGATTGCTACGAAATATTTATTGGAATCAGACTGCAGTAGTACGTGTCGATGATCAATTCACTGATGAGATTCCTATAGAACGGGGCGTCAGGCAAGGATGCATCCTATCACCTACTCTTTTTAACACCTACACCGAATCCATCTTCCACGATGCTCTCCAAGAGGCGGAGGGCATCAAGGTGGGTGGCGAGACGATCACCAATATAAGATATGCTGATGACACGGCACTAGTCGCTGAAAATTTAGCAGACCTGCAAAGATCTCTAGACCGTGTACATCAAGAAAGCAATCGAAGAGGTCTGCGCATAAATCTAAAGAAGACAAAATTTATGATGGTAGATAGAATGCAAACAGACACCGGGAATCTAACCTTGGATGGAGAGGTGATAGAAAGAGTAAAAAGATTCAAATACCTGGGTACCTGGCTGAATGAAGAGATAGACCCAGATGAAGATCTAAGAATCCGCATCGAGATGGCTAGAACAGCATTTGTAAAAATGAAGGCGGCGCTTACAAACAAGCATCTCAATCTTCATACGCGGTTGAGATTCGCGAAGAGCTACGTCTGGACAGCATTACTACACGGATGTGAGACGTGGACTCTGAAAACCAAGATGATCAGCCGCATTGAAGCTTTTGAGATGTGGGTCTATAGGCGTATGCTGAAGATTCAGTGGACCAAAAAGATATCAAACGAAGCTGTCCTCGGCATGATGGGGAGAGGCAGGGAACTTGTTTCTGTCATCAAGCGGAGAAAGATGGAGTACCACGGACACATGATACGGGGTTCAAAATACGAATTTCTCCGTTTGATAACCAAGGGGAAAATAGAAGGTAAAAAATGGATTGGCAGGAAAAAGTTTTCATGGCTTCGAAACATGCGCATGTGGACCGATATGAGCGCCGAAGAGCTGTTCCGAGCCGCTGAAGACCGATGCGGATATATTCAAATAATCGACGAGGTGGTCGCCAACGTCCGGATGCGGACAAGGCATTAACAAGAAGAAGAATTCGTAAGTCGTTTTGTTGAAAGCGATATAGCTTACGTACACTTGTATGTCGAATCGAAACGACTATTATAGTACGGTGAGCGTTATCTCAGACACACAGACGTAATAGCAAAATTATATATATATAATGTACATATATAAATTTCACAGTAGTTATTCGATAAGTATGTATATATAGTGGTGACATTTTTATACACAAAAACCGAACTAAATCAGCCTGTACACATGCACAACATTGAAAAATAGCCCCTCTGCGTTGATAGCCGTAATAATATCGCGGCAACACAGAACGGCGCACTTCCGGTAACTTTTCTAACACCAGCACGCTTTATCGCCAGCTAATTGATACATAGCCGCCCTCGTCTTATCTACAGCACAGCATGTAAAGATCGCTTTCTTTGCAAAGGGCGATAAATCCACTCTCTAGCAAAAAAAAAATAAAAATAAAAATAAAAAACAATAAAAGAGAAACGAGTGGGGCCGAACACGCGATCCGCCTATCTCTTTTCGCGAAAACATACCCAGTAGTGCTTTGCATGATTTAGCGACGCGCATTATTGCCGTGCAATTTAACGGGCTATAAAGCACACCGGCTCGCGACCCCTCGTCGGTATGGTGAGGGCCCCATGAATCAATCATGGGCCCCCTCGTCTCGTCCCGAATAAGTTACGGTCTGTCCGCAAACCGGCCACTATCGATAATACCGGATTTGCAGGGGGAGAAACACGCCAAAATCGCTTTATTGCTTTCTTGCTGATTTTCACCTCTGTAGTGAGTTCGTTCCGGTCAAATTGGACTATCGCTGGGGGGGGGGGGGTAGGCGTGGTGCACTCCATTAGAACTAGTGGACATACCAGTGGGTTGATTTGGTTTGATTATATTTTTTACTAGTTGTTTTACCCGGCTTCGCTCAGTATTTGTAATATAAACAGCTTAAACATGGCGAATCTAATAGTAAATATTGATTTGTTTTTTTATTAAATTTATTTGAATCGAAAAAAATATTATATTCAACCAATTGAATTGTCGTCATCGGAACTTTGTTTTGTTTGTTTTGTTTATGAAGTCCCCAAGATACTTACATATACATATACATACTTACATACAAAGTCTTTTTCGAAATTATACATATATATTTGATGATTATAAATTGAGTACTTTAATATATGTACTTATTGTTGTCGTTTCTGAGAGACATTAATTCTTTCAGATTAAAGAGGTATTCAATGAAGGCCTCTGATACTGAAGACAACTTTTGATTTTATCTTCTCCAAAAGCCAATGCTACATATTTGCGTTGCGCGATTTCGTCCCGTGCGGACATACATATGTATATGTATTTATGTCATCATCATCATCATCATCTACAGCCGCTCACCATCTACTGCTGGATGAAAACCTCTCCAACACGCTTCCACTCACCTATGTTTTGCGCAACTCTAATCCATCTCACCCCACACATTTTCCTAATTTCGTCTACCCATCTTCCCTGCGGTCTTCCCTTTACCCTATTGCATTCTCTCTGGTAAAATTCTAGCACTGATTTTGTCCACCTGTCTTCCATTCTTTCATCCATGCTGCCCGCTCATTGCCATTTCAATCTCTTTACTGTATCCACTATGTCCACTACCCTTTTCATACTTGTCACCCACGTGTTCCGCTTCCTGTCTTTCCTCGTTATACCCATCATATAGCGTTCCATTCTTCTTTGAATAAATTGGACTTTGTGTAGCATCTTGGCATTCAATGTCCAAGTTTTACATCCATACGTTATCACTGGCAAAACGCATTGATCTTCTTTTTCAGGAGAGTGAAAGATCTTTTTCTTCATGAGAGTGACATTTTTGATTTAAAAACAACATTCATTTGTCCAAATGCACTCCTGATTTCATACGTCTCTTTATTTCTTCTTCTTTACTTCCGGACACGTCTATTATTTGACCAAAATATAAATAATTATTTACTACTTCCACTATTTTATTATCTATATCAGGCATTTATATCAGGCATGCAATAACTATTGAACATTAGATATACATACATATGTATATATTTTACAATATATATGTGTATACATATATACATATATGTGTGAATACAGATATTAAAATTATATAAGATAAAATAAATAACTTATTATTAAATAAAAAATTCCAGCCCATCTTTAAATCAAGTCAAAGGACAAAGTACATATGTATGTACATCACACCCCACTGGGAATACAAATTTTACTCCTGCCATTTGATGCAACCATTTTAAAATGTCAAAATATACACAAAAAAAAGATAAAATTGCACACGAGTGCATTAATATCATCTAGCAAACACACATAGGCTTGACATTACTTCATAGTACAGTAAGGCACACACAAATGTCAAAGCTCAGCTAAGAAATATTTTAACAGTAGAAAGATTGTGATTGATGATTAAGTACTATGTACTTCTATCAATGCTGGATCTGGATGGTTATTAAAATTCAGATCGATTTTAATAACTACTATATGTTTGCCAATTAATGTAGCTTAATTGATATGTTGATTCCAATAAAATTGGCATCACCGACTTGCCAGATTGTTTCCATTGTTGCAAAGCATACATATGCAGATTTGTAATTAGCGTCCATATGCCTTCATTATATAATATTTATTTATGTATTTACATATTTATGCATATTTGTCACTATTACCAAACATATAGCCAGCAGTATGGCTCGTGTATTTTTAGCACCGAGTGATTATTGGGTTCGATCCCGCTATACTGCTGGTTAGATTTGAATTTTTTTGACTCCAAGTCGATCGTTTCATATCAGAGTTTGCCAATTTTATCTGATCATTGTTGAAACGGCAAAAATTATATACAAATTTAAATCCATAGTCTCATGTCTCAATAGATTAATTTTAATTAATTAATTGTTAATTTGATTTTTTCAGCTTTTCGAAATATAGTGATTTATGTTATAAAAATGATGCATTCTTTGTAATTAATTGTCTAGGAAGGTGCAGTGTGGTCTTCAATTCATTAAAATAAAATGAAATGAAATAAAATATGAGCATTATACAAATATATTATATATATGTATATATATATATATATATATATATATATATATATATATATATATATATATATATATATATATGTATACAAGGATAAAGACATATGTATAAGCATACATAATACAAATACTATAATATATGTACATACATATATACGAATAAGCGAGACATTTACTTGTGTTATTGAAAATACATTTTTGAAATCATATTCAAATATTGGTGACTTAGTGGGTAGGATGGTTTTTGCCAATTTGAAGGAGGAACCACTTCAACAATGAAAACAGATAAATTGACCAATTCTGATAAGAAACAATCGACTTGGAGTCACAATTATTTAAGTCTGACCAACAGCATTAAAGATTATACTCAAAATAAACTATTTTCAATCGAGATCAGCTCACAGGATCAAACTCGGTAACTTTTTGGTGCTTAGTATCAACACAAATACCGAGCCACGCTGCTGGCTAATTTGTTTGCATTTAGCCGTAGTGTCGATTTAAGGTGACCTGACATGGCACTAATAAAATATAAAATTAAAGGTTGGGTGTGCCCTTTGTGCAGCAAGTGCATAGATTGCACATTGCAGAAGTTGTCCGGAAACTGTGGCCGGTAATTGCGGTGTTGGCCGTGAAACGTGCCTCGGTCGGCCATTGCCAGTCGACGTCATTACCGTGTCCGACGCTGTGTCAAATGTTTTACAACTAACCCAGAACCAACTAACCAAGTCCACCGAAAGCAAACTTTGTCCAAAGTGTGGCCGTTTGTGATTCAAAGCCATCCCTCTGTGCCATATTCAAATGGCGTGATAATTTTTACAAAAAAACTTCGATTCGATGTGCTTTATATGTATAGAGAATGTCTTCTACTTGTGACATGGATTTCATGACTATGTCTGTCATCAGGATTAATAGTGGTAGATATGTAATACAAGTGCCGTTATTAAATGTGTGATATAAAATGCAACTTTAATGTTATAATTATGCGTTTTGGGTCAGTGTAATACGGGGTGGAATCTTAACAGCGGATATTGATAACACTGAGCAACAAAAAAAAATAACAGAGTGGAGACTAATCAATCTTTCCTAAGTTTGACCCACTAAATTTGAATATGATAATGATTTTTGTTGGTTCGCGATCGTTTACGGGATATGAGCGTTAAAAAAAATGCGCAATTTTTACAGTTTTTTGGCTTTTGCGGTCTTTATCTCAAAATTTAGTATTGATGTGCTCAAAGTGAGTATTGCAATCAATAGTCAGATGTTTTTCCTATTGATTGTGATATTTTATTGCGTTAAAATACTTATAATTAATTGTCTAGCGAATTTTAAAAGTCAAAAATATATTATTTTTTACAGATTTTTTCTCTGTGCTATTTTGTGTTTATTTGGCCAGTCTTTTATTTCACCACGTTTATAAGGATTGGTTTTCTATCTCAATATTTTTTTATCTAAACGTACTAACTCGAGTGGTAATTGCGATAGAGAGGCTTTCGTTGTGACGCTGATAGCGTTGGTGCAAGCGAGATGGCATGTAGTCCACCTCACAGAGCACAGCGGTCAGACTACATGTCATCTCTATAATATTTACAAGTTTTATACCATTGGTGTCGCTCAGGGTCAGCCTGTAATAGCATCATTGAAAAATATATATTTTTTAATTTGTTTAATATTTTTTTTAATTTGAAAAAAAGGAATGAACAAAATAAAACAAAAAAATCACTACAAACAATTTTTATAATTATTTTGACTATAGTGTAATTGCTTTAATAAAAAAAAAAGTATAAAACGACCAATTGTCCGTCGAGCAAACATCTGTCCGAGAGCCCTAAAAAATATTTTATTGACTGCAATAATATTTAATTGCATTCAATATTTTGTCATTATCATTTTACAATATCAATAAATATTTTATTGAATGAGATAATTTAAAAAAAAATATGATTTCATTTTGTGACAGAAATTTGATCGTAGAAAACAATTCCATATATTTTTGAATAATATTTTTAGTATCTAATAAATCTGCTACCCACAAAACTACTTTTAAAACTATGTATGTACCAAACCACGCAAAATGGCAAAGATATAAACCAATCGGAAGAATATGGGAATATTGCCTAACCGATTAGCAAAGTTGAGCTAATAATAGCCTTGTAAAAAAAATTACATAAGAGTAACGATGCTTGCTTCTGCTTGTGATGCAAACTCTTTGACCAATTCCACGAACACGACGACGATGGAATCAATAACGGTTACCTGTTATATACATATGTATGTATGTATGTATGTAGCTTATCAAAATATTACATACATATATGTATGTAGGTCTACAGTCTTGCTTAAAAGAGCTTTTGAAAGACTTGGAGCTGTGGGAATAGAAATGGTGATGTAATTAATAAATATTATATAATATCTACCCGAACTGTGGATCACACTGTACGTGCAGTCGAATATTCTAGTTAATGTGAGTCTTCTCTGAAATTATGCCTCGAACGAGCTTTTATTACGAAAGAGATGGTTTGCTCCTTCAAGAAATCTAATTACATTAAAAACTATTGCTACATCGTAAGACTTAAGTATACGACATATGTATCTTGGACCTAAGCGAAAGGAAAACTATTTTAATATAATATTATTAGCAGACGAAATGTGACATGGCTTTTATAGCTATAACGACATTACATACATATATAAAATACTAACATATATTCCCGTATATGTAACGTTCTAGGTTGATATATATATATATATATATATATATATATATATATATATATATATATATATATATATATATATATATATATATATATATATATATTAACTAAACAATTAAATATAAATATTTAATTTAAGTACCGACACATTTTTTTAATTATTTTTTTATTTAATACACACATGCGATGACATTTCATTGGGCACAACACTAATATACATGTAATATGTTGTATATATTTCTATTAAGAATTTCATACATTTAGTAAATAAATTTATGTTTTATTTGTTCGGTTCGTATATTGTTTTCAATAGTGTAAAGTATGACCATGATGTACTCATCACCTGTAAAAATAAAGTAATAAATAGTTAGTTTATCATTTTTCAATTAATTGTTGATAAATTAAAAAAACAATTACCATTGTAAATGATTTTAAAGAAACAACGTAAAATCTTGAAGCTGAAAATTTTAACGGTTTTTGTGACCTGAAACAAAGAATAATAAATATGCATACGTTTCAATTACAGATTGATATGACAGTAGATTTATTTTATTAACCTGGACATCATTATTAAAAGTGTAGTTTTTACAGATTTTCCAGTCATATACCAATACGAATTAAATGCCGCTGAACTCAATTCCGAACTCTTGAATGTAAAAAAAATTATTATTTTAATTAAATTATATTTTAATAAAATATTAAAGTATGTATGTATAGTGCTTACTGTTTCAATGAGGTTGTTTCCAAACCAACATAAAAAGAATATTTGTGTAAAAGACGCGAAAAAAAATAGCAAAAATAAAACAAGGCGTACACTGCTCAGCTCCTAAACGATGAAGAACATATTTAAATTCAATATATTTATATTTAATATAATAAACAAAAATATCTTACGGTAAAATTGAATCCCACAAGACATATCAAAATTGCACTAACGCAGAAATTATAGAGATTTGCAGCTGAAAATACTCCATCCATATTTTCACTCAATCTAAAAACGAAATTGTTTCATAACTCGTTTAAATATGATTAAAAGAAAATTAAATATTATACCTGATGAGTTTTTGGTGTGTCTGAATATATTCGCGTAATTTTTTTTCAATCTTACGATTATCAATTTGAACATAATTTATTTTCCAATTATTGCAATTCGCGTTTGTAATATTGTTCTTAAAATCGTCATTAAGTTGGTCGTCAACCACCGTTTGAATTTTGTACGCCAATATTTTGAATTGTACACAAATATGAGAAACAACAGTATAATACATCCATTCACATATACTATTGCCAATATTTGCCAGGAAACCTTTGAAGAAATTATTCGAAAACATATCATTTTCATATTATTACATATTATGTATAAAATTTATTGAAATCTCACCTGAATGAAATTGATATACGAGAAGAGAAAACCAGACGTAAATGTTTTGATAATCGAAAGGATACCAAACTTCGTATGGCAACATGAAAGTTGTTGTACCTTTTGTATATTTTTCATAAAGCATTACCCATACTGAAAAGAAATTGAAACTCCAAATCACCGGCAAACTCGACAAGATTGTCCACTTCATTAGCGCGTATAGGAAACCCATGAATTCGTCTATATATTTTTGTTCCATTTTCCCGATAGGTGCTTTGGGGTACATGGCTTCTAAGGTGTCGAATGCTTCTTTTAAATCACGCCTTTTGAAAAAGATCACCGAGAACTTCGAAAATGCTAATGTGCAGTAGCAAAGACACGGAGCGAGCTCGCTGACTTCTAGGAAACTGGAGAACGTTAAGGCTTTCAGGATGAAAATTATTTCGCCCATGATAGTCACCAAAAATAGAAGCAGATGCAAAAAATAGCAGGAGTAGGCTTTCAAAATCGACGGAAAATCTCCCGAACAGGCATCATCGAAACGATAACCGATCAGCTTGAATATACCTCGAATTATTACCATGGCTTTTTGGTAATCGTTCAAATTTTTATATTTCTCTTTCCACATTATGATACCTATGTATCCAAACTCGATATGCATATTTCTTTTAATTTTTTTCGTTTATATATGTCATTTTTATCATTCACGCACTTCTCAAACTGTGGCAGTTATTATATTTTCGGCAAATTATTTTTCTTCTAAATGCCGTGCCCAACCACCGAGCCATACTTCTGGCTATATATGTATATATTATACCGGTCTCCGTGACGAGCCAGAATGTTAAATTACAGAAAACGCAAATATCGGAAGGCAAAGATCGAAAATCGAAAGATCTTAAGTCGAAAGATCAAAAAAAAGGGTGCATGATAAACGGTACATACTCAATTAATTTGCGCGAGCAGGATACAACAGGAACAAGAGGAACAGGCTTTTCCTCTCGTATTAATGTGCGCGCGCAGAATACATTCTGGCTCGTCACGTAGACCCATATTATACCCACCTAAAAAGTCATTACTTACTGGTCAAAAATTTTGCCCCCCTGGGAAAAGCTGAAATAACTACCCCTGCTGATAGGAAACGATCGACTTGGAATCACAAATATCCAAGTCTGGCCAGCAGCATTAATGATTATACTATAACGTAGAGATTACATGAGTGGCGCTCGTGGACCGATGGTTTACTAGCGCAGATCACCTGATCTCTCGTTCCAGCCAAAACTTATGAATTTGCCGTATGCAACGGCCAATGGGATCGTCTGACTCATCGACCAATAGTTTTTGAGCCCAAACATGTATAAATATGGGGCGCTCTCGAATTGGAAACTATTTCGACCTGGAGCGCTGACTTCTGCAACACTTTTACTTCTTTCTCTCCGATCCTGGAAACCCCCTCTTCACGTCCACGCAACAATACTCTGAATTAATTCTTCAATCGGTCAGCTCACGGGATCGAAAACGGCGATCTCTCGGTGCTTAGTATCAAACGCAACCACCGAGCCATGCTGCTGGCTAATATCTTCTTCTTCTTCTCAATGCCCTGTTCACATCCGGATGTTGGCGACCACCTCATCGATTATTTGAATATATCCGCATCGGTCTTCAGCGGCTCGGAACAGCTCTTCGGCGCTCATATCGGTCCACATGCGCATGTTTCGAAGCCATGAAAACTTTTTCCTGCCAATCCATTTTTTACCTTCTATTTTCCCCTTGGTTATCAAACGGAGAAATTCGTATTTTGAACCCCGTATCATGTGTCCGTGGTACTCCATCTTTCTCCGCTTGATGACAGAAACAAGTTCCCTGCCTCTCCCCATCATGCCGAGGACAGCTTCATTTGATATTTTTTTGGTCCACGGGATCTTCAGCATACGCCTGTAGACCCACATCTCAAAAGCTTCGATGCGGCTGATGATCCTGGTCTTCAGAGTCCACGTCTCACATCCATGGAGTAATACTGTCTAGACGTAGCTCTTCGCGAATCTCAACCGCTTACGAAGATTGAGATGCTTGTTTGTAAGCGCCGCCTTCATTTTGATAAATGTTGTTCTAGCCATCTCGATGCGGATTCTTAGATCTCCATCTGGTTCCATCCCTTCATTCAGCCAGGTACCCAGGTATTTTAATCTTTTTACTCTTTCTAACACCTCTCAATCCAACGTTTGATCACCGGTGTCTGTTTGCATTCTATCTACTATCATAAATTTCGTCTTCTTTTAGCAAATTGAGTAAGTAAAATTCTTCCTGCTTTTATGTAGCTGTACATATTAGCATCGTTGAATTTTACAATTGTATCAAATCATAAAATTGATGTTTTTCTCACATAAATCATCATGGTTTGTACTATTTGTGTTTTAATATTAATTGTAAGTTCACACAGTTTAAGTGCATTCGATCGTGTGGATTAAATATTCATTACGTTTGACATTTAAAAACCTTTGATCCTACAAATTAGTATAAACTGTCAAATTATTCACCTAGTATCGTATAAACTGTCGAATTATTCACCTATGTAGTATCGTATAAACTGTCGAATTATTAACACATGTTTCTATTAATTACAACAGCCAATTATTTTCTATCGCCACTTTACTGAATTTTTTATACTGTAATGACATGTATAATTTATGATCAAATTAAATGTCATTTTGAAACATTTAACGCTTGATAGTCTTTTTAAATAGTAGTATGATCAAAGAAAAACAAAAATTTACATTATCCAGCAAATAATAAACTTTTTATATGAATAATATTTGTATTAAAATCTATCTTCGTAGTTGTGATGATCTGTCTTACAAATATACCCAAAATCATTAATAAAACGTGCGTAAATACTCCACAGCACTGCTTAAAGTAAAATATTAACCGCTTGAAGTAAAAATCTTATAAACTGCTTAAAACTAAAATCTCCCTTTAAATTTATTTTATTTTAAATACATATATAAAGCCCATGGCGCCTTCCTGGCCAGTTAAAAACATCGATAAGCAATTATAGAAGTAATTTTACAGAGCATCATAGAGACATACATGTGTACATAAATATATGGATAAATTTTTAACAAATTTGCATTTTTAAAACATTTATTTTTTATAAATCTCGACTTTGGAGATGCTGAAAAACTTGAGATTTGCAGACATCTATGGAAAAATTTGCAGCATTTTTATAAATCAGCGAATTCGATATGCTCTAAACTTAAATTTTGTGCGAAACAGGACAGGGTTGAACAGAAACAGGACACAACAATTTAACTGTTTCAATGAAATCAGATAAATTGGCATATTCTGACCTTGGAGTCACATATCCAAGGTTTGGCTAGCAGCGCAGTCAAGGATTGAACCTGAGGCCACACAATTGAAAGCATCACACGCCAACTAATCAAGGTGTAACCTCTTTTAAAAAAAACTCAGTGGCAGAAAACGAAAAGGCCTTGCTATACATATTTATATTAAATAATATTTTATATATAAAATTGGAAGGAATGCGTGTTTATGTACATATGTATGTATTTTTGTTATGTATGGAGATTTCAAAAAATAAATATTACAATTATCAGAAGTTTATAAGAATGCAGTGAACATTGAATAGAACTCATATACACATTATCTCGCAAATAAAACCCAGTGAAGAGATATACTTTTAGCCGTGAAATGTCAAATCTGACATATTTGGCCAAAAATCAATTTACTTTCTCCGTTTTAAAAACAATATGGCAAAGTATGAAAATGATCGGATAAGAGATAAAAATGACCACTGACACGAAAGCCATGTGAAACGTAAAGGAGGTATGGAAAAAGCACATATTTACATTCACATTGCGGGGATGGAATGAAGGGACAGCGTGGGGATGGAGATAAGGGGCGTCAAACATTTTTCAACAGTTATATCAATTTAAATCTACCAATGAAAATATGGTAAACTGTGGAAAAAATTTCGAAAATCACGAAATCAATTTATTCAAATCAAATTTTTCATAAAAGTTTTATAAAAAAAAACAAACAACGTGTTTATAAAATTCAGTTTTCAATTTATTTTTATTTTTTAATATATACAGTGCAAATTCTTTACTACATAAATGCATTGTAACGACTATGTCTTTACCATTTTACAATTTATATTCATTTAATTCATATTATTCCGACGACTATTCGAAAATAAATTGTGCTTAAGTACATACGTACCAAGATAAAATATTAAAATTCTATTGTAATTGCCATCTGTCTTTCTTGTGATTTGAGATTATAAAGTCTTTTGTGTATACATAAAATACAACATACATAAGTACATATAATATGTACTATAAAATATATAACAAGTGTAGTAAGTAAATACATATTTGTCGATTTATGTGTCTTGTTGGTAAATTTTTCTAAGTAATGTAAAGTATGACCAAGATGAACTCATTACCTGTAATGTACATAAATATTAAACAATGATTTCATTTTAACTTTATATCACATAATTTGCACAAACATATGTATTTATGAAAACTTACCCTACCGAATGACTTCAAGGAAACAACATAAAATTTTAGCCCTGTAAATTGTAAAGGCTTTTGTGCTCTGTATCATAAAACAATCATGATTATATATATATATATATATATATATATATATATATATATATATATATATATATATATATATATATATATATATATATATATATATATATATATATATATATATATATATATATATATATATATTCTGTTGATTATATGTATGTACTATAATTACCTTAACATCATTATTAGAAGCGTAGTTTTTACAGTTTTTCCAGTCATATACCAATACGAATTAAACACTGCTGAACTCAATTCCGTACTCTTAAATATTACATTTAACATACAATTATTATTAAGTTTATTTAGTATTATATAGAATTGCTTATTGATTACCGTTTCAATGATGCTATTTCCGAACCAACACAAAAAGAATATTTGTATTAGAACAACGAGGAAAAATAAGAGAAATAAAACAAGACGCACACTACTCAGCCCCTAAATAATTAAAAAATAAATAAAAACCAATTTATTGTTATTATATTTAAATAAGAAAATCTTACTAAGAAATTGAACCCCACAAGACATATTAGTATTGCGCTGATGCAAAAATTATAAAAATTGGCTGCCGAAAATACTTTATTCATATTTTCACACAATCTAAAAATAAAATTGTTTTATAACTCATATGTATGTAAAGATGGAAAATAATATTAACTATACCTGATGAGTTTTTGATGCGTTTGAACATATTCGAACAATTTTTCTTGAATTTTATGGTCGTCAATTGGATCGTCAATGTTATTTATTTTCCAATTATTATCGGTTGATGACTCGTCGGAATCTACAATTTTTCTGTTCGAATCGTCACCAAGTTGATCGTCAACCATTGTTTGTATTTTGTATGCCAATATTTTGAATTGTATACAAATGTGAGAAACAATCGTATAAAATATCCATTCGCAAATATTGTTTCCAATACTTGCAATAATACCTTAAAAAAAACCATTTTAAAACACATAACGCTCTCACAATTTTAAACTGAATAAAATGAAATCTTACCTGAATGAAATTGATATAGAAGAAGTGAAAGCCAAACGTAAACATTTTGATAATCAAAAGGATACCAAGCATCATACGGTAATATAAAAGTTGTTGTGCCGATTGTATACTTTTCGTATACCATTAACCATAACGAAAATATATTAAAGCACCAAATTAAAATAAAATTTATAATCAATGTCCACTTAATTAACAAATATGAAAAACCCATATATTCGTCTAGGTATTTTTGTTCCACTTCTGTCGGCTCTTTAGGATACATATCTTCGAAAGTTTCGAGTGTGTCTCTCAAAACACGTCTATTCAAAAATATCACCAATAATTTGATAAAGCTTACTGAACAGTAACACAAACATGGAGCAAGCTCACTGACTTCCAAAAAAGTGGAATATTTCAAAGCTTTCAAAATAAAAATGAACTCACACACGATTGTTACCCAAAACATGAAGAGATTTAAAAAAAAGTAAGAGTAAGCTTTCGAAGTTGATAGAAACCCCCCCAAATAAGCATCCTCGAAACTAAACCCTATTAACTTTAATATATATCGAACGATTTCCGTAGACTTTTGGTGATAGCTCAAGTTTTTAAAATTTTCTCTCCACATTGTGACACTGCGTGTTTCCGACTCGATTTATTTTATTCCGAGTCTGTTCGTTATAAATTTTCCGTTATTTATATATCAAACTTTCACCGTTCACGTATTTCCCAAACTGTGGCTGTCAGTTGCGGCGAATTGAGTAGATAAAATTCGAATAAATCTTCTCAGTCATATCGAAATTCGACACAAAAAAATAAACCGTAGACATTACGTGAAATAAAGAATTTGGCTTCAAATTCGACAATTTTAATAATAAACTCATAACAGAGCCGTCGAACTAAAAAAATATATTTCGAGGCTAAAAATCATATTTAAATGCTATTATGAAAATTATTCGGTACACAAAAGTATTCGGCTTTGATTTGAAAATTCCAGAATATTTTGTTAATTGAAAATTACATCTAAAAGGCATTTGTAACAAAATATATTTCTCCAATATTTATTTAGAGATTAATTTTTGTTCTGGGAATCAAATTATTACATTCCTAGATTAAATACATTTTGAAATTAATCTTAAAATTCACTCAAACGTATATTTTAAGTGTCTTTGTTCGAATTAATAAAACATTCACAGCTTTCGACAGTGAAATTTTAAAAACATTTGCTCTCATTGATTTTGACAACTTAATAGAAGGTGTCAAGTAATGAAATGAAGTTGCTATTAATTACTTCAAACCATTTATGCCTGATTGACACCTTATTGAATTTTCGATATTATAATTACAAACGCCTTTGGAGATCAAATGAAATGTCATTTTGATACCTTTATACTTTAGACCTTGAAGATAAATACACTCAACTCACATTTATTCAGATATGTACTATAATATAAATTAAATACTTGAAAAGAGACTTTCCAGAACAGTATCTAGCACATACATACATATTATACAAATGTATATATGTATATAAATTATTTGTTTTATTATATATGTATGTACATATGATGAATGTATGCTTTTCTGACCGCTACGCAAATCTACAGATTTCAATTTTGATCCACCAAATTTGGTATACAATGTCATTATATTAATTTATAAAATGAATCAGAGGGTCAAAGTGTACCAAATTTTAAAGAAAAGTTTAGTTTTTTCCACAACTTTAACTATCTGGGCTACGCCGGGCAATCCAGCTATGTATGTACATTTATGTATAGTACTCTGACTGATTCAAACTTTGTCTCAGGCTCAAACTTTAGTTGCGATTATGATTTCAACAACGTCCATTACTACCGTTTTCCTACCAACGCCAATACTACTGTTCCCGATATTTTAAAAATCCTATCCTTTAACAATATTTCTGTCAGGCGACGAATCACTGATGCCACATTCTTTTTTAAGCTCCTAATTAATGGTTTCTTTGATTGTTCCGATTTACTGAGTAAGGTTGGTTTCAGGATCCCAGATACATAGGTATCCTAGACACGTTGCACTCTTTTCACTTAATCATTTCAAAACCAATTCCCTAAAATAATCCTATCTACAGCGTGTTTATCGTGTGCTTAACGGGAAGCTGAATGAGGTTGACCTATTCGTTATTTCCATACATCAATTCAAGACTGCCATCAGGAGAATCCATTGATTGAATTATACATTTCTATTATATATTTTTTATCCAATTATATTATGTTTATTTAATTACATTATATCACTTAATGTTTAATTATGGATTGTCCTATTTAGTCATATTTTAGTTTTTATTCTTTTCTTTTTCATTTGTTTGTCTACATATATTTTATTTTTATTTTTTACATACATATGTACATATATACAAATATACCAGGAAAGCTTAACAGGTAAACCTCAAATGCGCCTTCCTGGTCCACATAATTATTACATAGATACATGTAAATCTAAACAATATCTGACATATATTGTCAGATATTACAAACATCGTATGAATACGATAAATAACGATGAATAACTTTCATGTAACAATACGAATTTTTATATTCGATAAACAACCACAAAGACATCTATAGTGAGGACTATGGCGAAACCTAAGATATAATAATAACTAAAGGCTTGAAACAGGAAATTGGGAAGGAAACGCCAATTTTTACAGGAACCGTTTCAATGAAAATCATAAAAATTGGCAAATTCTGATAAGAAACGATCAACCTCGACAAACCAAGGTCTGGCCAACAACGAGAATTAGCGGGAATCGAACTCCTAACATCAAGTACGAAATAATTCAACATTCACCACTAGACCACGCTGCTGGTTAATATATTTTATTTATTTTATTTTATTTTATTTTTTTTACATATATACCAGGAAGGCCTTACAGGTAAATCCCAATGCGCCTTCCTGGCCAATTACAAATACAAATGCAGCATTTTTTTATTATAAGTCGTTGAATTGCGAGACACTGAAAAAACTCGCAAATTAACGAGACATCTATGAATTGTACATAAATTTTTATTGTACATCCATCAAATTTCAAATAGTGGTGACATAGTAGGTAGGAAGGATTTTTTAGCCAATTTTTTTTTCCGGGAACCGTTTCAACAATGAAATCAGAGAAAATTGGCAAACTCTGATAGGAAACGATCAACCTGGAGTCACAAATCCAGGTCTGACCAACAGCATACTCTGAAAAATTCATTTTCATTCAGGGATAGAACCCGGCACCTTCTTGACGGTAAGCAGAAGCTTAACGTCCGAGCTATGCTGCTGGCTATGTACATATGTATGTACTAGATGGGTCTACGTGACGAGCCAGATTGTTAAATTACAGAAAACACAAATATCGGAAGGCAAAGATCGAAAATCGAAAGATCTTAAGTCGAAAGATCAAAAAATAAGGCTGCATGGTAAACGGAACATACTCACGTACATACTCACTTAATTTGCGCGAGCAGGGTACAACAGGAACAAGAGGGACAGGCTTTTCCTCCCTTATTCTGCGCGCGCACATTAATACGGGAGGAAAAGCCTGTTCCTCTTGTTTCTGTTGCATCCTGCTCGCGCAATTTAAGTGAGTATGTACCGTTTACCATGCACCCTTTTTTTTGATCTTTCGACTTAATATCTTTCGATTTTTGATCTTTGCCTTCCGATATTTGCGTTTTCTGTAATTTAACATTCTGGCTCGTCACGGAGACTGGTACTAGATATATTGTGTATTTTGAAAAAAACTATAATTGGGCTCAAATGTTATTTTGTTATATTTATTCTTTATTTTTATAAATTTCTACATCTGTTGCCTGATGATTTTTCAATAAATAAATTCTGATACCTATTACAATCCCCACTTTACCAAATATATAGAAATTTTAAAGCTCTACTTTTAAGTACATGTGTAGTTGGTCTTGAAGAGCACTTATGTGCATACATACATGCATATGTTCATGGGTCGTTGTGATACACAGAATTCTGGTTAATATTTGAGGATAAGTTAGAAGCGTGTCATTAGTTTTGAGCGCATTCGCATTTTGAAAGTTAGCCGTTGTCGTTGGGCTCGTATTAAAAATATAAAGTGGTCGAAAGTTGGAGCTGGCTGTGTACTAGCGGGATGGGAAATAGTTGTGCGTTCTTACCGTAATTGGAGAGATCTATTTAAAAGTTTTGTACGGAGAGCTAGCCCGCGTGCACCTCGTTAACAGCTCGTCCCGAAATCCCGACAAACTGTGGTTCTCAAACCGTGAGACGGCACTTATTGCGAACACTCATCAAGCTATATGCCACGCTCGACCCGAAGAAGATATTTCATTTTATTTGAAAACTTTTCTCTTCCACTTTGGCCATCGTTTCCGACCTGGACGATACTTGCACAAATCTCATGTTTGTGTGTATGTACATATGTTGTATATTATGTGAAAACTTTTGTTTCCGCTCTTATGTGATGTTCATTGTATGACTTTTTATTTCACAACAAATATATCTGATATGGCGATAGGTGCTAAAATACATATGTAGGTATGTACATATGTACATATGTACATACATAGACAGCAGCATAGCTCGGTTGTTAAGCTTATGCTTAGCGTTGAGAGGCGGCGGGTTCGATCCCTGGGCCCGAGCCTCGAATGAAAATGATTTTTTCAGAGTATGCTGTTGGTTAGACCTGGATTTGTGACTTCAGGTTGATCGTTTCCTATCAGAGTTTGCCAATTTTCTCTGATTTCATTGTTGAAATGGTTCCCGGAAAAAAAAATTGGCTAAAAATCCCTCCTATACGATATGTCACCTATAATTTGTTATTAATTAATGTACAATAAATAAGTTTATGTAGAAATTAATAGATGTCTCATTGATTTGCGAGTTTTACAGTGTCTCGTAATTCAGTGATTTATATAAAAAAAAATGCTGAATTATAATTTGTAAATTTGTAATTGGCCAGGGAGGCGCATTGGGGTTTACCTGTAAGGCCTTCCTGGTATATAAGTAAAAAAAATAAATATATATATATATATATATATGTATGTGTATAATAACCTATTATACTGTTCGACACGAAAAATGGTTCAGAGACGAGATATGACTTTTCTTATAGATCTATGCCCATTAAACACGAATCTGGTAATAAAAATGTTGATTGGCTGGAGATTCGGAGATATATGTGTTTTTTAAATCGCGCGATTTTTCTATATCTTCGTGTTGTTCGTTCGATGTCTCAAAATTTGTCAATTTTCTATTCAAAATGAATATTTAAATCTATATTCAGGTATTTTATCTTTCATTTGTAGTACTTTTCAGCTTTCAAAGTAGTCGTCCAGTTCAAATCAAAAGTCAAAAGTACGTATTTTCACTTGGGATTTTTTCCCACTGTTAATACTATTTTATATCAAGTATTTTCTATTAAAACATGTTTATTGGAATAGTATTCTGGCCACTTTTTTGTTTAAAAAGGTTAATTAGATGTGTGCTAATTTTTAAATTGGTAAAATTTAGAGCTAAAATCTCGTACTATTGGAGCACGGTTTTGTATTTTGGACGAGTCTGAGAGCATGACCTTTCAAATTAGTGTTTTTGTTATTTCTATGAGCAGTTAATTTTTATAGCTCTTAAACTTGACCAAAAACAAATAGGATATTGGAGAACATCTTCATCTCCATAATCATATAAATTGGGCTATATATATGCTAACTATGCTTTTTAGAAGTATTTTAAATTTGTAATTAAAAAAAAGCTTGATGTACAATAGTTAAACGTTTAAATTTAGATATTAATACTGTGAATCTACTCGAGATATTTAAATAAAGATAATGTAATAACTTCAAAGAAATGTTAATTTATTTTAATTAATTCACTGTAGTAAAACTTTCAATATTTGCATACAATTAATTTTTATATTATTATTCATAAAAAGAAAAACAATTGTTTTCAGATTACAGACTTGCTCTATATCAATCATTCCTAAATCTATATAAAATATTTATTCCACAAAACTTAATTAATTAAACAAAATGCAATAGATTTAACAGTAAGACAACGTTCTATTGTTGAACTATGTAGTAAATCAAACCCAAAATACCACTCATATGATGGTTATAAAATGAAACATATAAACACTGAGATTTGTAGAAGTACATATATCATATACAAAAGCGATCAATATTTTGGGCAATGCTGTTTTCGATTCACATATGTACATACATATATATCTGTCTTAACTCTCATTCTCACTTAATACGATTTTTCAAAAATGTTCCGTACGAGTATATGTACTCTCGTCAGTATATAATGTACCCATATATACATACAGTTACCCAATAAAAGGAAAACAAAATCGGCGTATACATTTGAGTGAATTTCCGCATGAGCGACACAATTGGCCGTGCGTTATTACTTGAGCGTCGTTGAAGCAACCGCACACAGTTGAACTTATAAGCGACGCCATAGTAAATCTTGTCAGAAACCCGCATAAAGCCAAAAATGACAACCCTCACGGGACCGAACCGGGACCCTCTTCAAAGCATGTGTTATCCTCGACCGGGACAAACCCCAACCCACCCCGTCCCGGTCTCGGCCGCCTCCCGTTTCCCGTCCCACGTCGGGGACAAAAACAAAGTACGGTTAAAAGCGTCTCTTTTCTGTTTTTCTTTTTTTATCGACGAAACCAACTAAGAGCCGTATCCCACTGTGTGCCGAAATAAAAAATAAATAAACAAAATTCATCGTTGATGTTGCTAATTACAGCGTCGAAATGCGCAACCCTTTGTAGGTCGTTTGCTTTGTAGCTATTGTACATATATTGTTGTTATTGCAAAAATTTTGAATTTTGAGAGGATTCAGTTTTTATTATGAAAATGGGTTCGGTTGTTTGTTTTGAATGGAGTATCGTATAACCTGACACGTGTTCGGTGCAGTCCATAATATCAAAGGTTATTATAACATTTTTATCAACATTTCGAATAACGATTTTAACCATCTTGACGTCTTATGGTAAGTAGCCTTATGTATTGCCTTTCTCTCGTTTTGTCAGATTTTAATTATTTAAAGGCCTATAACTTTTTCTTTTTCACATTATATCTTTTAAATTTGCATTATAGGCTCTCATTATCTCTCATATATTTTTACTTCACTAATAGGTTATACATATATTAAATGTTATTCCTATTGTGCCGTACATTAACATTAAGTAATATCTAATCTATAATTTGGAAAGAGACTTTGTATGTATCCTTGGTCGTCGTTTTCGTCGTCGTCGTCCGTAGATCGGTGACGTCATCGAACACGTGATTCGATTTTTTTTTGTTTCGATCCATGGGCGCCGATTTGTTTTTTTCGTTTCAATGGATTCACCCCCGCGGGGGCGCAAGGCGAGTAGCTTCATGGGGCCCCGCCAGGGGCGCCACAAGGGGCGCAGCCCCGTGGGGCCCCGAAGGGGGCCCGGGGGGCCCAGCCTCATGGGGCGCAGCCCCATGGGGCTCAAAAGGGGGCGCCACGAGGGGCGCAGCCCCGTGGGGCCCCGGGGGGGCCCAGCCTCATGGGGCGCAGCCCCATGGGGCTCAAAAGGGGGCGCCACGAGGGGCGCAGCCCCGTGGGGCCCCGGGGGGGCCCAGCCTCATGGGGCGCAGCCCCATGGGGCTCAAAAGGGGGCGCCACAAGGGGCGCAGCCCCGTGGGGCCCCGTGGGGCCCCGAAGGGGGCCCGGGGGGCCCAGCCTCATGGGGCGCAGCCCCATGGGGCTCAAAAGGGGGCGCCACATGGGGCGCAGCCCCGTGGGGCCCCGAAGGGGGCCCGGGGGGCCCAGCCTCATGGGGCGCAGCCCCATGGGGCTCAAAAGGGGGCGCCACAAGGGGCACAGCCCCGTGGGGCCCCGAATGGGGGCCCGGGGGGCCCAGCCTCATGGGGCGCAGCCCCATGGGGCTCAAAAGGGGGCGCCACAAGGGGCGCAGCCCCGTGGGGCCCCGAAGGGGGCCCGGGGGGCCCAGCCTCATGGGGCGCAAGCCCTAATAGGCATTAACTAAGGGGGGCGAAGCCCTAGACGGCAATTAATCATGGGGGCGCGGAGGGGCGAAGCCCTAAAAGGCAACTGATCATGGGGGCGAAGCCTTAGACGGCATTTAATCGTGGGGGCGCGGAGGGGCGAAGCCCTAAAAGGCATTAACTAAGGGGGGCGAAGCCCTAAACGGCAATTAATCTTGGGGGCGCGGGGGGCGAAGCCCTAAAAGGCATTAACTAAGGGGGGCGAAGCCCTAGACGGCTTTGAATCATGGGGGCGCGGAGGGGCGAAGCCCTAAAAGGCAACTGATCATGGGGGCGAAGCCCTAAACGGCAATTGCTCATGGGGCGTGGAGGGGCGAAGCCCTAGAAGGCAAAGGCTCAGGGGGGTGCCGAGGGCGAAGCCCTAGAAGGCAAAAAAAAAAATTTTGATTTTTTTTTTTGATTTTTTTAAATTTTTTTTTTGATTTTTTTTTTTATTTTTTTTTTGATTTTTTTTTTTATTTTTTTTTATTTTTTTTTTTATTTTTTTTTTAAATTTTTTTTTTTTTTTTTAATTAAATTAGCTTAGTCATGTTTAAGCGGTTTATATTATAAACACTGAGCGAAGCCGGGTAATACAGCTAGTAATACTATAATTATACCAACAAAAAAATGATAAAATAGAAAATGATCAGTAGATCAGTAGCTATTAAAATATATATAGGATGTCTTGTGAACATACGTATATTTATTAATAATAAAAAGCATTTAAAAATCAAACGTTCTACATATAAAAATTGGGTCTACCTCACGGGCCGGAATGTGAAATTACTGAAAACGCAAATATCGGAAGGCAAAGATCGAAAATCGAAAGATCAAAAAAAGGGTGCATGGTAAACGGTACATACTCACGTACATACTCACTTAATTTGCGTGAGCAGGATACAACAGGAACAAGAGGAACAGGCTTTTCCTCCCGTATTCTGCGCGCGCACATTAATACGCGAGGAAAAGCCTGTTCCTCTTGTTCCTGTTATATCCTGCTCGCGCAAATTAAGTGAGTATGTACGTGAGTATGTACAGTTTACCATGCATCCTTTTTTTTTGATCTTTCGACTTAAGATCTTTCGATTTTCGATCTTTGCTTTCCGATATTTTCGTTTTCGGTAATTTCACATTCCGACCCGTGAGGTAGACCCCATTTTTATATGTAGAACGTTTGATTTTTAAATGCTTTTTATTATTAATATATGTATGTTCACAAGACATCCTATTTATATTTTAATAGCTACTGATCTACTGATCATTTTCTATTTTATCATTTTTTTGTTGGTATAATTATATTTTTATATTAGTCTAATGTTTATGTACGGCACAATAGAAATAACATTTAATATATGTATAACCTATTAGTGAAGTAAAATATATGAGAGATAATGAGAGCCTATAATGCAAATTTAAAAGATATAATGTGAAAAAGAAAAAGTTATGGGGCTTTAAATAATTAAAATCTGACAAAACGAGAGGAAGGCAATACATAAGGGTACTTACCATAAGACGTCAAGATGGTTAAAATTGTTATTCGATATGTTGATTATTTTTCACCATCCTACTGGCGGAACTGATTTGATTATCAATTATTGACCAAACTGCGCAAAATGGCGCAAAAGTTTCAAAGTGATCGGAAGAATATATAATATAAAATGTTGTCAGACCAATGAATGAAATGAAATATAGAAGAGCCTTGTAAAAAGAGCTCGAAAACCTATTTACAATTCTTATAAATGTTCATAATTAATTTTATTTTATACATAATATTTACTGTTTTATTTGGTTAATTATAGTATTATATTATTCTAATGTTAATGTACAGCATAATAAGAAAAAGAGCTCAAAAACCTATTTACAATTCTTATAAATGCTAATAATACATCTAATACATAATATTAATTAAAGACTCTCTAAATTCGATGACCTAAAGCAGATTGTGTTTAGGTAATCTGTGTTTATACCTGAAGGGTATAGACATTTGTTGTAATCACCGAGACACTTCACAAGTGTGTTAGTATGGTTATTAGTGATTCTGTCATAGAATCTACTGGTTAGTTTGTTAGTAATGCCTATAACAAACGGAATATTATATATGGCATTCAGTTTTTTCAAGTTAGTATACAGACATAGGTGTGCTATAAATTATTTTTAGGGATTTATTTTGTATTATTTGAAGCTTGGAAAGGTTAGTATTAGAAGCATTATTCCATACAGGCGCAGCATATGAAGTAAACAAATTACATTCAATGTGTGAAATAGCGAGTATTCCGAAAAAAATATTTTTTATGCCATTAAGCATTTATTTTAAAGCCCGCTTTTAAGGTCCATTTATTTTAAAGCCCGCTTAAAAGAACGAGACGGTTGTCCATTAACATTGCACAATAACAACCACATATCACTGACTGCTATATACAAAAAAAAAACACTATATACATAACCTAGTACAAAATAAACAACAACGCATGAACACATAAAGGCGTACATGCGTTAGGAATTAATAATTGAAATGTAAATGCACACTTATTTATTTTACTTTTAATTATTTTTACATAGATATATACCAGGAAGGCTTGACAGGAAGACCCCAATGCGCCTTTCTGGACAATTAATTACAAACAATGCAGAATTTTATTATTACATAAATCACTATATTTCCAGAAGCTGTCTATCATCAGAATATTTAAATTTGGCAACCTGATTTTGGCAATTAAATGAATGTTCATATAGCCAGCAGTGTGGCTTAATGGTAGCGTGTATGTTTAGCACCAAGTGATTAATGAGTTCGATCCGCCATACTGCTGGTTAGATTTGGGGGTATTTGTAACTCCAAATCGATCGTTTCTTATCAGAATTTGCCAATTTTATCTGATCATTGTTGAAACGGTTCCTCAAAATTGGCAAAAAATCATCTTTTCTATTGTCACAAATCTTCTGTATTTATTGTGTGTATAATTTGTAAAAAATATATACAAAATCTAAATCCATAGATGTCTCAATGGATTAATTCTGTAATTAATTAATTAATTAATTGTAATTTCGTGTTCTGCAGCTTCTGGAAATACAGTGATTTATGTATTAATAAAATGCTGCATTGTTTTAATTAATTGTCCAGGAAGGCGCATTGGGGTCTTCCTGTCAATCCTTCCTGGTACATATTTTGATATTTATCGATTTCAATCAGATTTAACCATTAAAAGTAGCACTCAATGTTTATTTAAATAATTATTATAATAATAATAAATTTTTGGTTAAGAGATGAAAGTAATTTTTCTAATTGATCAATCAAAGTAACTTTATCGAGGCGTCAGTTATCCGATCAGGCCCGAAATATCAGTGTGTAATAATGAAGGGCGACCCTCTCACACATGAGAGGGTTCCGTGAAAGCTTCAGTTCCCGATTTTATCTTGAAGGGCTTCTTCTCCTTCCAGAGGGACGGACGCTTTGTGGTGTCCGTCCGAAACCGGAATCGGATATCGGTGGACAATGCCGGACCCACGACGGATATGCCAATATCCGCCCTTCACATCCACTCTTTTGTCCTCGGCCCTTATATAAAAATATGGATTGATTAGCCGCAACGTTCATTGTTTCTACATACGTAATAATAGAATCAATCAGATTTTTTTCCCATTTCTAATTTACTTTATTCATTTCATTTCCTATTGACGAAAAATACTTCTATTCGCGGAGGTAACAATTGACAGTAGCCGCAACACGAAGAAAAGTCGCATTCAAAATCGCTATAAATCCGAGACATTCTCTTACATAGCAATAATATTACCATTGAGTAGAACAGATAAATGATCGAACAGAAAGATGGTTTATAAAATAATTAATTAACCTAACTAAATAATGGGCTAAGTTTTGCAACAAATGTATCATATCAAATGACTTCACAAAACAAATTCACAATACAATGGTATAACAATAATATATACAAACGAATCTTTGAAAAAGATTTAACTCCGGCTATTTGCTTATATGTATATTCACTCTATAAATAGTAATAATGGTAACTTTAATTTAACGTTAAGAATAATCTCAAGGGAAATTCATCTTATTAAATTATTTTCTCGGCATAGATGCTGCATCCACTGATATATACACAAAGCTCTTACTATATTAAATTCAATATATAAGTGTATAGAATTATAAATTTTAAACAATTTGGGTTTTTCAATTCAGGACTGAGCCTATTTTTATATTGAGGAACATGATTATATATGTATATACAATTAATTAATAAATCATTTAAAGTGTCTTTCGATTCTAGGTCAATGTTGTCATTTAAAAACAACTAATTTGTAAGATTTAATTGATTCACAATTTCATAGTAATCAGTTCTATGAAAATCAAAAATATTTTGTAAAGGTACATCAACAAATTTATTTACAGTAATGTTAATATCTAGAGGTGGATGATGACCATCCACTGAAAAAAAAACATCTAATGATTTCTAACATCGATACTTTTGAGATTGGATAAAACCAAATCTTAAACAAGACCGTTCAAATTGCAAATATGTAGTATTAAATTGCTTAAGACCTAAATTTAAAGATAAATTGATAATTTCCTGATAAATTGACGAATTTTCGTTTGATTTGCGATGTTTTCTTAATCCAAATTTGCCAAATTAAAATCGCCCGTAATTTTAATCCTATTTTCATCTAATTAATTCAATATTTTTTATGAAATTATTATATACCGTAACTTCAGAGGATGGAGAGATGTGAATACAACCATAGAGGAATGTAAATATAACTTACTGTATATTAGGAATTTCTTTGTTGTCATCATTATTGTTGCCGGCTTCAATGATCTCGAATATTATTACATTATTTTTTCTATCTTCGAAGTCATCAATAAGTTCGAGTGTCGATTCAAGAGTATTGTACCATATGCTCAAAGGAGCCGCCGTTATAATTGGTTTTCGAGGATTATATCCAGGCTTAAGTGCTGTCGGCTAACAATGGAGACCCCCGAATGGACTGAGTGGTCGGTAACGGCACCCAGCCACTTCCCACTAGAGTTCTCAGAACTGACAGCGTAAAAGCGTGGGACTGCATATCTGGTACGTGACTATAACAATAGGTAAACAAACGTGTCGAGGAAGATGCACTGAGTGACCTGACCTTTATAAACAGGTACTTAGGCCATACCAAGGATTCTGGACGGAGCACTAGCAGTGCATGGATCTCCTTATCACCCAATAAATGCTATGAAGCTACTTTGTCCTTTTATTTGGATCCTCCACCCACCCCTATGTAACAGTTTAATATAGGTGTCTCTTTACCCATTTATTTTTTTGTTGCAGAGAGTTCGCCTTCTAACATTGCAACATTGCATGATATTTCACCTACTTGCTTCGAGATTTCAGAGGTTAATGGCATTAGTTTGGCCATTTGGTCCTTACTAAATTTGTTAAAAGGATCCATAAGGATTTGGAAATGTTGTTTATGATTTTATAAATGTAATATATTTGAATGCGATTATGAAACATGTTTATTAAAATTGATGATCTGTAATGAATTGTATTGACTATACATATGTATATTAGGATCACGTGTTAATATTGTATGTATGTTGGGTTTGTGGTGTTTTAAATAAAACGCGAAAGGGTAAATTTGGAAATGACAGCCCTTAAGGTGTATGCAAAGGTCGCAGTGCTACGGTTCAGTTGTATGCTTTGTCTAATTTTAATCATTTATTAGCATTACTATGCCGGTTATGAAATACGGCACACAGCAGTCGTTGGCACCAAGATGGAGATGGACACATTTTTCACGTCAGATTAAATGAGTTTCTTAATTTCCCAGAAGAGCCTCTGCGAACATTATGAGAGAAACCCACTCGCTCAGGAAACATTAAGCAACCCACTTTTTACGGACGCAATTATAAAACTTTTGTGCCGTTTTCGATTCGGTCTCTCTTTTGGCAAAGAGGTGAATATTGTGCGATGTTCATAATTTTCTTAAATAATATATGTATGAACCGTTTCTTTAATCGACTCGGATAAGTTTTCCTTGGTAATTTAATTTGAATAACATGGAAAATTGGTATTTAAGACTTTTCTTAACTTTTCATATTCAAACAAACAATTTCGATGCCTCTTATAATGAGAGAGTCAATAGAAAAAACTTCTCAAAATAGGTTTTCGATATATTTAAAATGAAAGGGCAGTCAATTGTTGAGTACAAATTTTCTAACTATTTTTTCATAAGACCATGTTTAAATACTTGACTAGGCGCTTAACTTATTCGATAATTTTCCGAACATTTTTCATGATCGATTAACGAACAAAACTTTTTCGCTTCACATTGTTTTGAAAATATTATAAAGTTTGTAAAAATATCGATGTTTTAGCACTGTAAAAGCTTCATAGCCAACAAAATATATTATATACATACAACCCGCATTTTCATAATAATTAATTTTGTAAATTGTTTCTCGAATATCTTCTTAAATTCCATAATTAAATATTTGCTCTAATAATAAGAATCCTTTCATTTGAAATATGACCCATGACACTTAATTTTAATTGGGAAATTTCATCAGAATTTCCCAGGCTTTGCTGACAAATCATACCGCGGAATATACATACATATGTATATATTACAAACCGAATATATGCAAACGGTGTAAAAATAACCGTACATCAAATATTATTCCATTTTTTTCGGATTGATCGAACGCTTTGCATGTGTCGCGCTTTTCATTCGGAAAATCCGGCGGTTAATACGTTCTTCCGGTGTGGTTTCCCTACAAAAGAATTACCCACACCCAAATTGATAATAAAAGTTCATCGGAGCGCTCAATATGTGATATACAGGCCCGAGAAGCGCTATAAATCATATCCGTCATAAATACGAAATATACCAGTGCAAGAGGGGCGGGAGAGAGGAGGACCATATAAAAAACGATCCCTCCCATACTCACCCTCCACTTTTCCGACGCGATAAATAGCATTTGCAATGCTATTCGGTACTTCTAAAGTGCCATCCGAACCTACATATGTACGTTTGTATATACATACAAGTTATTTTACATACACAGGACGTTACAAAAAATATTAAAAATTCATAGCAAAAGAAATGTTAAAATTCCCAAGTGTATGTAATTTTCTTCTACAACAATAAAGTTGAAAATTTCCAACAATTTTCTGATATGTACAATTTTCTGACATGTAAATTTAAAAAACTATTGCCAAATATAAGCAATTTTGAAAGATAATGCCTATGATGTCTATGAATTAAAAAAATAAATGCCACGGTTTGTTCTCCTCTCCTGTGGCAAGGACCAATTTGGTGAAATTGTCACTTATTGCAAGGGATATTAAGCTTTTCAGTCAGATTTATTTATTTATTTATTTTATTTTATTTTATTTAAATAGGCACACATACAGAATAAAATATAAAAAGAAAGTTGTATAATGAGACAAAAAATAATAATAAACATAAATAAAAATATAATATTCCATTTACAGTGAGCACCACATGGTGATTTCTGTTAACTTGGTTTTGTTTATTTTAAAATATGCTGATCTGGTTGAGGCATTGTTTAATTTAAGACCGCAAACGTGTTCTAATATTGTGTCAAGCATGTATGTACATATACCCTTACGTTTTATTTTATTCTTACATACATACATACAAAATATGTATATGCCATAACAGGAATTACCACATAGAGTTAGATTATCTTTTGTAAATACATGGGTGCTAACAATTTTTCAAACATAACAGTACATATGTAGAATACAAATAGAGACATCTATAGACAATCAACAAATTTTTAATGTACAGGAAATAGCGAGGAATACAATATGTCGGTAGCATTTATAAGATTTAACGAATTCAAACCTTTAACGCTTTAACCACCCATCAACAATCGTTGGCAATTTGATTCTATAAATTTATAAAATACCTACGTATTTTTGACTTAAAATTGGATAAAAGTCAGCAAGAGTAGTGCCATTATACATTTGCTTATCTTAAGCCCAGTCTATATATTGTAGGTGTACACGGACACTTAAACAACGGCTGAAATTACAAAAAATACAAATGCATGTATAGATATAAGCCCACTTTAAAGGTCAATGAAGTAGACCAATAAAGTCCTCTACATGAGGCCAACCCCCTCTCAACAAATACAGTCTGAAATACAGCACTAGAACTGCACATTACTGCCCAAAAAACTGTAATTTACTGGTTGCATTATAATCTTATCTACAGCGTATTTATTGTACGCTCAACGGGGAACTACATATATGAGGTTGATCTATTCGGTATTTCCTTACATAATTTCAGGACTGCCATCAGGAGAGTCTTTGTTTTATTTATTTATTTTTATTTTTATTCTAAACAGACCATTTTGGCATAACAGGAATTCCTAAAGCGCCACAATGGTCCAAAAATATAACACAAAAAAAAAACAAAATAACAATTAAACATAAACATAAATACATCCATACATAAACATAAAAAATAGCATTTAATAATAACAGATAAAGTAAAAATATCAAATAAAATATAGCATAAGGAATGCCTTGCACCTACAGCCAGTTTCAATAAATATGTAAGAAACAACTACAAATACAAAACATCCCTGTAAGGCCCAAATGGAAGAGAGTTAATCAAAATTTCACTCATAAATCACAATCAATCATGAAAACAATGATGAGCGCAGACTACCAGATAAATGGGTTAGAGTAATTTCCGACAATTTACGCTCACTAGTCTTGACTGATTGATCCATTTCTATTTATATTTCTATTATATATTTTTTTGTCCAATTGTATTATATCACTTTATGTTTAATTATGCATTGTCCTATTTAGTCATATTTTAGTTTTTATTATTTTCTTTTTCATTTGTTTGTCTATATGTACTAGATATATTATGTATCAGGTCAGTCCATAAGTTCGTGCGCATTTTCAGGAAATGTTTAAATAGTGAAATGACGGACAGGAAATGTTTAAATGAAAAATGACGAAAAACTATTCCATGAGATGAATACATCCTTTATGCGATCTGATCCACTGTTAATTGTGGCTCTGACGTCCTGAACGACATAAATGCTGCTTTTTCCAACTTTAAACTTTCTGGACAGTCCTTACACTGATAGTATTTTCACCATGTACACTATTAACTTTTATCGCTGCAGATCTGGCAGATTCGCCACACGAAAAAAGAATAAAACAGCACGTTTGTCAATATTAATTTTTGTGGGTACTAATATGCGTCCGATGTTTACGAAAATTGGTGACCGACTGACTAATACATTAGTCAAGCGATGACAAATTTCGACAGGTTCGACATCTTTTGGTTTAGTAATGATTCATCGCGAATTCTGTGCATATTGAAAATGCGCACGAACTTATGGACTGACTTAATATTTTGTAAAAATCTATAATTGGGTTCAGTTGTTATTTTGTTATATTTATTCTTTGCTTTTATGAATTTCTACATCTGAGGCCTGTTGATTTTTAATAGAAATTTGATAGAAATAATATTTTAAAGGTGCATTAGTGGTTGATTATAGTGAAATTGGTATTGAAACATCCTGTGTATTGCAGCGTGTGGAAAACTTTACGCGGTTTTTCAGAGAGCGAGCAATAAAGTGGGCGCACGTATTGAAAAGTGGAATTCCCTCGCGAATGTAATGTCCCTCTATGAAATAAATGTCACATTTCTTTGTATTTCCATTGCGCAAGCGTTTGGATTTAAATAGGATTCGTTTGAGTCGAACTATTTTTATTGCTGTACATTTTTCTGGTGCTCCATCACTCTACGTGACTGTATAAAATTTTCTAATACTGTAACACATTCGAAATCATGTTACTTAGTAACCTAACAACTACGTATCCGTTTAGGCTGTTGGGGTTTCGGTCATCCATTATTCGGGCTAAAAATACGATATTCTAAACGGTTATAAATGTCGGTGTGCTAAATTTCAATCATTCGTAGTGCGTTTTAATTTTTATATTAAAAATGTGGTCGTTTTTAAAGAAAGTGCAGTGATTTCTCAAGTCTAAGAAAATCATAACGGAATTTTTATTGTGAAAAATAGTTAAAATATTTTCATTTGTTTTTTATTTGAAAATAATTATACAGTTTCATATATAATTATATACGAAATATGAACAAAATTTATAAGTTTTTCAGTGTTTTTGTGTTTGTTTGTCAATCAATCATTGTGAATTCAAGAATACAACGTATTGCAATGATGTCTTCCTGCAACAGCCTGCAGCCCCAAATCACAAAAATGAGAGCTGAAGATATATTATTAAAAGTATGTACTTCAAATTGTTCAAAATATTTTTTAATCGATCATTTATGAACAAAATTTTCTTTTTTACGAATATAGCACAAATTTATAACATTTTTTTAACGTACTGTAATGTGAGAACATGGGAGAAAGTATCCACTGTCTACGTGTATTCGTGGGTGAACATTAGAGACCCCGGATTAGGCTAACGGAACTCTAAGAATACGCTGGAGTTCTCACAGAACGGGGCGAGTGCGGGTAGATCTACGTGCCTAGACAATAGACACGCCAACGGATCGGGGATGCTATGCTGGGCAATTCGTCCTTTATATGGAGGTATACCCGGTAGATCTAGCATTCTGGAGTGAGTGGTGGTTACATGTGGACCTCCTGAATCGTTGAATCAATCAGCGATTTTGGCTTTTCATTTGGATCCTGGACCCACCCTTACGCAACAGTACGATATTCAAATTCCTTATAAAGTACAACATATTAGGGACAAATTTATTTTTAAATCTAGCATTTTACATAAAAAAGTTCTGTCAGAAATTCAAAAAAAATTTTCACGAAATACATTCATATCAACAACGAACGATTTTTTCATTGCGATTCTTTTTGATTCCGAAATTTGTTAAATAACATTAAAAAATATATTTTTTTAATTTGAAATTTGGACCTCTGGTATAATATATAAATAAACGTTTACCATTTTTCGATTTTAAATATTAAACTTTTCGTAGGTACCGATTAAACTTACGCCTTCTGCGGTCGTCCTTTTTGATTAAAAATTTATACAGTTTGAATTTCATTTTTACGTATCGCGAAGAAAATTATGCATACTTGAAATCAGCTATAAATATTTGATAAAAACCTGACGAAGGATCGACAAACACGGATGCCCGTCACATTTTCTTCTGCCATAGCTGTCAATCTCCTGTGAAAAAATCCCTATGCTTGAAAGTTTTGTGAAAGCAAACAATGATAATATGTATAAAATATACATCTATGCTCATCACATTTAGTATATTCTGTATATTGGAATCTGTAAGCATTCTGTAAGAAATTGGTTTATTTATTAAAATATTCGCAACATACAAATCAATAATTAAGTTCCCTTTATATTTTGACAATTTTTCGGTATTTTTTTATTTTTATTTTATTTATTCAATCGAACATGTACACTCGTCTATACATACAAATCGCTCAAAAGCGACGAGTGTACTAGTACAGATCAAGAAACACTAAATTATATATAAATACATAATTATTATTATATACTAGTGTTGTGCCCGTTGATTTCCACCGGTGGTTTCGGAAAGGAATTGATACCAGAATTAAATTAAAGTTATATGTTATATATAAATATAATGTAAAGTAATTTATAGGCACGCGCACGTATTAATTGTAAAATGTTGAGTGCGCGCATTACACGCTCGCCGATTCAACCCATTCACCCGTTCGAAATGATGAATGCATGCGTGTGTGTGTGTGTGTTTCTTGTGGAAGTCTGTATGTGTGTACGCTTCCGTGCAGCACATCTGACGCTGACGTCACCCGTTCCAAGTCAGGTGCTCCTAAATATCAGGAAAATATGTCAGACGCTCCATACCCCCCTACTTTCCTACTACCCCACTTCCCTGCGTGTCCTCGACACGATAGGTCGTCACGCCACATCCCTATAGCGAATGCTTAACACGATGGCGGCCGCTGACTCATATTTGTATCATGTTGGGTGCACAACGCTTAGTGGCCGCTGGTACATACATATATGATTTACGACTGCGCGAACAGTATCAGTCCACTGATATATTTTTGTATCACGTTTGCGTCAATCATTTGTAGCCAATGATACAATTTTGTATCACGTTTTCGTTTATGACGAAAACGTGATACAAATATATATCAGCGGACTGAAAAATATATTCTGCACGAAAATTATATTCGCGCAGTCGTGAATCATATATGTATCAGCGGCCAGTAAGCGTTGTGCACCCAACATGATACAAATATGAGTCAGCGGCCAACATAGTGTTAAAATACACACATTGCTTGGAATGCATCGTCGTTGCTCTTATTGGTCAAACGTTTAAGTCCACTTCACGCTGATTGGTTGTGCACACAGTTCGCGTGTATTTATTTTATTTAATATCTCTAGGCACATCATATACTCCTGCCATTTTAAAATTTGTTTTTTTGAAATCTCCATACTAGTCAACGCATCCGCCACATACTCACATACCCACATACATACATACATCGCGTATTTTTTAATATACATTGTTTTTATATTACATGCATATATACGACATCTATGGTCAAACATTGCAAAGAAGCATTGCAAGCATTTCTACAATACGATTAATACAAGTATTTATACAATGCGAATTCATAAAAACATCATCCACAGAGATATCTATGGAGTGTTTTTTGCAGCGTTTTATTATATAAATCGGCGAACCTCGCGACACTGAATATTTTTTTTAAATTACAAGAGAGATGGGAAAGGAGATGCCAATTTTACAGGAACTGTTTCAATGAAAATCAGAAAAATTGACAAACTCTGGTAGAATATTATACAGCTGAAGTCAAAATACAAGATCTGGCATCGAAAACATGTATGAGTCAAAATACAACTTATGTATCTGTTACAAACAAAAACATGTATCTGGTATCTGTTAATTATGTGCTACATGAAAAAGGGTTGCCACTCTCTGATACAATTTAATATGCTGACATTTAAAATCATTTGAAAATCTCATATTAATATGACACGATCAAATCGGTTTCGTTCGAATTTGGATTGACAAGTTTTATATTGATTCTTCGTTGTACGCATTCAATGTTGAATATTTGTTTTTGTATTGTTTGAGAAAAAAATGTAAGGAGACGATTTTTTTTTTCTTTTATATTGTCTTCAATTTCAATTTACATCTGTACCCGTTTATCTCTCTTAAGTCTGTCAATGACAATCTGTCACATTGTAGACTTCCCCTTTTTCTTATTTAAATTTTTCCTCTGCCCTTCCCATCTCCTCGAAGCGTCCTTATCGAATACGTCTTCGCTTTTGTAATCATTTAACCCCTCTCTTTTATTGAAATGAAAATATATATCTACACAGTGCGCGACGCACATTTCGAAATCTTCTTTTTAGACAGCGCGGAGGGGAGGGGTGTGGGGTTAATCCGATCAAAAGGTGTGTTTTCCGAAAGAGACGTGCGTTTTTTTATGAATATTAAAGCTCATTTTCGCCCGGTGACAGTCGTATTAGTACACGTCGCGAATTTTCCACACGTCAAACTCGTCCGACGTTCGTTTTTGGAAAATTGTCGGTTTTTCGTTTTCGGGTGTCTAAAAGGGTGACGTTATTTGACGTTTTCAGTTTGTTTCGTAAATTTCGCGCTGGAGGATCAATTAAGCGCCGCATTCGGCTTTAAAGCCGCGAAAGCTCGTCAGTGCGCGAATTTGCTCGTGGAGACCACGAGCTTTAAGCTCTGAACTTTTGTCAAGTTTTAATGTCGTTGGTTACGACACCCCAGGGCAGTCTCCATCCGAGCTGATGAAGCATCCATTCGCTTTGTTTATTCGCCGGCTGGAGATGTGTATGTACCCGACGCATAAACAATGTCACTTAAAGTGTACATAAATTTCTAAGGACCTGTGTGTGTGTGTGTGTGTGTGTGTTTGCAAAATAGAGGCCCACGATTGGTAATTTTCCAAGCTATCTCTAGGTACTTCTTTTCATATTGACTTGGTTTTTCGTAATAAATTTCGCTAAAAATTGTAAATAGGTTTTTGAGCTCTTTTTCCTATTTATTTATTTATTTATTTATTTATTTTAATATACAAATATACCACAGAGTCTTTACAGGTCACCCCAATATGACACTGTGGCCAGACAATACATAAAAGATCAAATACATAAGAAAAAATAAAACAACAATAATAGAAAAACAAATAAAATAAAACATTTAAAAAATTGTACATAAAAATTAAAAAAAAAAAAAAATTAAAAATTACAAATTGAAAATAATAAACAAAAAAAAAACACATATATAAATAGTTTAAATTGAATTAAAAGTAAAAAACAGTAAAAATACGGATAGATTATCCGGTGAAATATTGAAAATATCAATGTGATTGCTGACCAAATTCAAGCAGCGTAAGACTCGAGCGATTGGTGAAAAAGCAAGAACATTAGTTCTTGCTTTAATTGTTTGGAACAATGGACGCAATCGATAATCCATGAGGCGAGATGGAACCCAAAATTTCATTTCTTCCAATATAGTTGGGTTGTAAATATCACCTCTTAATAATTTGAAGAAATGACACACAAGATGCATATCCCGCCGATGAGATAGGGAACTATAGCCAACAGAACCTTGTACAAAAGCACTAGGAAACAGTTTAGGGTAGTATCCAAACTCCCTCATATATAGATAGCGGAGGAACTTCCTTTGAACTCTTTCAATTTTTAGAAAGTGAGTTAATTCACTTAATTATTATGTTAATTATTATGCTGTACATTCACATTAGAATAAGATAATACTATGTTTACTAACAAAAATAAATTAAATTTGTAAAATAGAAAATGATCAGTAGATCAGTAGCTATTAAAATTGATATAAAATGTATTGTGAACATAATTTCGTAATAATAAAAGCATTCAAAAATCAAAAAAAATATTATAAATTTCGCTGTAACTAGGTTATTGCTATACACAAGAAATTCTTGATTCACTGATTCTGCGCGCGCACATTAATACGCGAGGAAAAGCCTGTTCCTCTTGTTCCTGTTGTATCCTGCTCGCGCAAATTAAGTGAGTATGTACGTGAGTATGTACCGTTTACCATGCATCCTTTTTTTTTGATCTTTCGACTTAAGATCTTTCGATTTTCGATCTTTGCCTTCCGATATTTGCGTTTTCTGTCATTTAACATTCTATCTCGTCACGGAGATCGAAACGTGATGTTACCAACCAACATTACATTCTCACATACTCACATACTCACATACTCACATACAAAGTCTCTTTCGAAATTATATATTAGAAATGTATCTCCACAATACGTACGTATGGTATTGGCAGACAGCAATTTCATTACATAATTGAGAAATTATATGAGACTGTTTTCAAATTCAGTAAGTTCTACTGCATGTCAAATATTCTTACAATAATGTTGTTTTGCATTCGTTACACGTTTATTATATGTTTGTTTATTTATTTGCATGGTTCAAACAATGAAGTTTAGCTTCGGTGTAGTAATTTTTAAATAGTGCCATCTTCCGCAACATCGAACCCAAACATAGCGGTGGACTTTTCGGCCCGGTGAACATCATTGTTTCGAAAAGTGACTAATGGTCCCGCCGACGATGGCGTCGTTGTCGTTTTTTTAATTTATTTTTCTTGTTATTTTTAATTTTCGGCCGTTTTTGCAGGGCGTGTAGGCGAGCGTGTTAAATTGATGGCGGCTAACGGGTGAAACGAAAGGGCAAAAGCCGCCCTACCTACCCCTTCGCTTTTCGATGCCCGCAACGTTATCTCACTTTCGACACTGTCTGTAACAAATTGTCGGACGAAACGTTGGTTTAACGGGGTATGCATCCGTACACGGGCCGTACTTCATCCTCCAACTATCAGGTCAGTTCACATATGTATGTACATATGTTTGTATAGTAAGTTCGGACATATTTTTGAAAAGCTTCGAAACAAGGCAAATAAATTACGTATATAATATGTATATACGCACTCTCGTACATATGTATGTACATTCTCGTATATGTACTGTTATGTGGTATGATCTTACAAACTACATATGTATGTATGTATAATATAATTAGCCAGCAGCATAGCTCGGTCGTTAAGCTTCTGTTTAGCGTCGAGAGTCGCCGAGTTCGATCCCATGAGCTGACCTCGATTAAAAGCAATTTTTATTAGTATATTTGTGGTGCTGCTGATCAGACCTGGATATTTGTGACTCCAGGTCGATCGTTTCCTATCACAGTTTGCCAATTTTCTCCGATTTCATTGTTGAAACGGTTCCCGGTAAAATTGACTAAATATCCTTCCTACCTACTATGTCACTACTATTTGAGATTGATTAATGTTCAATAAAATTTATGTAAAATTCATAGATGTCTCGTTAATTTGCGAGTTTTTCAGTGTCTCGTAATTCAGCGACTTGTATAATAAAAAAAATGCTAATAATGTTTGTAATTGGCCAGGAAGGCGCATTGGGGTTACCTGTAAGGCCTTCCTGTATATGTATATGTAAAAAATAAATAAATACTCTTTTACCTCAAGTATTGTCTAATCTTAACTGTTTGAACGTACTCTTCATTTTCAACATATTTTCTCTTAGAGCTACATATCTCTCATTATTTATGAGACTTTTGAGACTTATTCCGTTCAATTCTATCTACTACAATTTATACGAGTTTCTAATACAATTTTTACATAAGACAATATAGTCAATGACCTGTTGAAATCCAAAGTATTGTTTTTAACAATCTTTATTGCTATAGCTGCATTTTGTCTCACGACACATGTAACCCTCAAATATTATTATCACTCTTTATCTGTATGATTAGTTATGTGTATCTACTCAATAATGTCTTGATACTGTCTTACACGCGGATGCTGCTTATATCTTAATCACTTTATTATTTTACCAAAATTCTGTCATTGGTTAAAACTTATCATTCTTTTTGTATAAATACTCATGTTAGATCTATTGAACCTCACTTGTGATTAAATCGTTTAACAAGTAACTACCTAGTCACTTGTGATTAAACTTACCATATCAAAAACTTGCGATTGAACTGTCTAACTACATAGTATTACATATTAAAGACTTGTGATTTAACTGCCGAACTGGTAACTTGTATCTGTAAATAGAAATTTGTGTTCGAGACTTGCATCATGCATCTCAAAACATGTGTGCATAGATCTCGCTAACACAAACTGCTTCTTTTGGGAAATAAAATATAAACATAAAATTGTTCATAAATTATACCATCTTCTACTCGTTCCCGTAACAGTATACGTATATGTACGTATGTAAACTTAGACAAATCAATAATGATTCAGCAACGATTGAAATAAAATCAACAATTATAAATAAGGGGATTTAAAATTTAAATTATAAATAGGGGGATTTATTCCAATTTTTTTAACGAATGTATTTGGTCGATGTCTTTTTCTAGTACGTTTGAATGTTATGTCAATAACATTCCATGAAGTTAGGTGTTTAATATACTCGGTAACAACGTGTGAATCATGGATTGGAACTATGGTGTGGGATTAGTTTTAGGTCGGAATAAATTTAATGAAGTATAAATGATGTATATATGTATGTTGATACTCGAATCGTAACCAATTACTTTATGTACACATTACAGCCGTGGACAAATTTATTAAAAAACTTGTCAATAAAAAAAAAGGCCTGCCCTGGCCAAAACGGGATGTGTGGTCACCCCAACTACAGTACAAATATATGATTGAAGAAATTAAATAAATATGTCCATTGAAGAAATTAAATAAATATGAGAAAAAACTCAATAAATGCGTTTACAATGTCTTACTAAAATAAAAAAATTCGGGTGTGACCAACCCATGACTTTATCTATGTATTTGAGGAATATAAGAAGGTTACAAAACAAAATTCGATATTGAACTGATGACTATGATAGCGATACAAATTGAGCGCAAATGTATGGAAACTTGCACAAAACAAAAGTTCTACTTCCGGCTGTCAGATTTTGTTCAAATTTTTTCAATCACTAAAAATCACTATCAGTATTATACTCATTAAATATCAAGAAAATAAAAATAATTTTAAAGGTCAAAATAAAATAATGAAATATTGTTTTAAAAAAAAATACTACTTCCGGTTTACAAATTCTGACCAAAACCCTACCAGCTATAAGTTAGTACATAAAGAATAGAAATATAAATTTTCAGCTTAATACGTTCAGGGGTGTGGACAGAGTAGTGGGCACAACATTTTTGACCTTTCTACGAGGAAAAAAATCCCACTTCCGGTTCATTAAATTAAGTAATTTTTTATTTATTTTTACTTAAAATCACTATCTTTATTATACTCAATAAATATCAAGAAGCTTAAAACAATTTAAAAGGTCAAAATAAAATAATGAAATATTGTTTTTAAAAAAAATACTACTTCCAGTTTACGAATTATGACCAAAGTCCTACCAGCTCTAAGTTAGTACATAAAAGATAGAAATATAAATTTTCAGCTTAATACGTTCACGGGTGTGGACAGAGTAGTGGGCACAACATTTTCAACCTTTCTAAGTGAAAAAAATCCCACTTCCGGTTTATAAAATTTAATATTTGTTTTTATTTTCATTACATTGCTACAAGAATTATACTTGAATTTTTTTGTGACGAACACACATGTTGAAAAATTGAACAAGAGTAAACTGCCACTTCCGGTTGACAAATACTTACTAAATTTTATATATAACTTGGTATTAAGCTTAAACTTTTAGATATGAAATTTCAGTTCAATAAACCACAAGGTTTCTGAGAAAAACATAAAAAACCTCGATTCTTAGAGTAAAAGTACTACTTCCGGTTCAGATAGAAATATTTAAAAAATATAATGTTTTAAAAATTATTATTTCTATCATATTTAAAAAATCAGTCTGATTCAGTTAGTGGTTTGGGAGATAATTGAATTCAAAAACTTAAAAAAAAGACGACACCTATAAGGGGAGGTACCATTTCCGGTCAACTTAAAAATTTGAAAAAAAATTACGACGTGTCGATAAGAAATTCATTAACCGATACTAAGTTTCATTTCGATAGGACTATCGGTGTCAAAAATATCCCCAAAATACACACACACACACACACACACATTTTTTTCTAGATCATGAAAACGTGATCAGTGATCGATTCTGAGTTCGAATCACTCAAAATCACAAAATCAGTCAAGATCACAAAACTTCATCTATTGTTACTACGTACATAGATAAAGTAAAAATAGACTTGAGCTTGCGGCGAGACTCGATAGTAGCAAAGCGGGTCGATATTTTTCAGTGGCGACTTCCGTTTGACAATATAAAACGAAACAAACCCGATTTCTCCAATAAGTGTGGTAGGAAGAAGAAAACAATTGTTGGCTTCGCCGCTGCCCGTTTTGATTCAGCTGAAAGTTTGAATGGAGGTTGTTGATTCGTTTGGTTTTATTGCCGCCGCTGTTGGCGAAATTCTCCCCATTAAAGTGGGGTAGACGTTGCAGCGGTTTAAGGACTCTTTGTTTCTATTGCACGCTTGAGACGAAATATGACACTTTCAGGCGCCCAGGACGACAACCTTTTTTGTCCTTAAAAAATTTATGATCTATGATCCATTGTTAGGACGAGTATTTTCTTGCTACGAGCTTTTTATTAGTATGTACATCGTTTTACACCAGAATATATCATAATATATCAATTGCCAAGCGTAGCGCATTGGTAGAGCTATTGCATACCAGACATATGTATATACATATATATCTACATACATATATGTATATAAAACTGCCAGCAGTTTGGCTTAATGATAGCGTATATGTTTAGCACCATGCGATCACTGGTTCGATCCGCCAAAACTGCTGGTTAGATTTAGGGGTTTTGTGACTCCAAATCGATCGTTTCTCTATCAGAGTTTGCCAATTTTATCTGATCATTGTTGAAACGGTTCCTCAAATTGGCAAATAAATCCTTTCCTGTTGTCAAAAAAAAATACTATGTATAATTTGTAAAAAATATGCAAAAAATTTAAATCTATTGATGTCTCAATGGATTAATTCTGTACTTAATTAATTGTTAAAATTAATTCAATGGTCCTTGCGGCCGTATATGTATATACATAAAATAAAAATGTCTGGCCGTATATTTCATATATGGTTTCGAATTATGTAATGATTATGTATTAAAAACATATATATATATATATATATATATATATATATATATATATATATATATATATATATATATATATATATATATATATATATATATATATATATATATATATATATATATATATATATATATATATATATATATATATATATATATATATATATATATATATATATATATATATATATATATATATAGTCACCAGAATGCTGGAGGCAAGGTGAGCGAGGGGACGGTCTCCCAAGCGATGGTCTGACCAAGTCAAATAACTAACGGGATCATCCCTTAACGCTGCCTTTTACTTGGATTTAAAGTGAATCGTCGATCAAATTCAAGATTACGCCAATGACCACGACGCTCAGCATTGATCAAACGAGAAAGAAGAATATATTTATTTATTTATTTACATATTAGCCACAGTGACATTACAGAATACACTAACGCGTCACTTTGACCAGACATATAAGCATAATACAAATACTATACATATATAATAAAATTAGCGAGACATCTATGTTATTGATAATACGTTTTTATATAATATTCAAATAGTGATGATATAGTAGGTAGGATGGTTTTTGCCAATTTGATGAAAGAGCCGATTAAACCATGAAATCGAATAAATTGGCAAACTCTGATAGGAAACGATCAACTTGGATCAGAAATATCCAAGTCTGACCAGCAATATTAAGGATTATACTCAGAATAAATTATTTTCAATCGCGGTCAGCTCACGGGATCTACTGCATATCAGTAGGAAGGTCGTAGGTTCAAATCCTGACCAAATCAGATAAATTGGCAAACTCTGATAAAAAACGATCAACTTAGAGTCACAAATATCCAATAAGGAGAATAGGTTATTTTCAATCGCGGTCAGCTCATGGGATCCAACCCGGTAACCTTTCGGTGCTTAGATCAACGCAACAACGAAGCTATGCTGCTGGCTAATATGTATGTATGTATGTACATACATGCATAGGAAAATTGGTGTTTTTACTAGCCTCTTCTTACTTCGCTTTCGATTCTTTCGTCTGATTTCGTCTGACGAAATTTGGGTTCTTATCCGATCGTATTCAAACTTTGCCATTTTGCTCGGTTTAGTCATCAATATACATACATATGTGGAAATAAAATCCGCCATTACGATGGTGAAAAATAATCGTAATAGACACGTTTGAAAATACATTATCGTTTTTGATGACGTCTATTTGCCGTATTTATATCCACGTTGCCGGATTTATCCACACTGTTCCAATCGTTTTTTTCCCTTTTCGCCACCCTCTCACTATGTCAGATTTTAATAAACGCCTATAATTTTTTTCTTTTTTCACTCTATATTTTATTTTAATAGATCAATGCTGTGCCGTATTGCTGGACAACCGTCTCGTTCTCCGACGAAAGGGTCTCTCAGACTATATTCGTTGGGGGGGGGGGTGGCCTCATGTAGAGGGCTTTATTGGTCAACTTCATTAAATTGGTCGACTTCATTAAATTAGACGACTTCATTAAAGTGGGCATGTATATGAATTTTGTTCGGATTTAAGCCGTTGTGTGTCCGTATACATACACTTAAATTATGTATGTAGACTGGGCTTAAGATAAGCAAACGTAGGGCTTCCAAGCCGGTTTAAACCGAAACCGAAAAGACGGCTTTTTGACCATTTTTCAAAAAACTGAAAACCGGCTTTTTTGCTCGATCAACCGACTTTTTAAGGTTTTCTTTAATTAATATTTTTTTCCTCAAAATTAACAATTATGAATTTAAAATTTCTATGAAAGATCAAAATAAATGTGTATAAACGCTCTTAGGTAATAGGCGTATATTTATTTGAACAAAAAAAAAAAGCTACATTACTTTCTTTCTTGAGCGGTTTCTTTTAGATTTAGTAATGGACCAGGTCATAACCCAATAAAATATTATTGAAAGTTTGTAGTTTCAATGACCTACCCAACTTCAGGTATAGAAAGTATCCTTATCTATCGCAAATCCCACACTATCGCAAATCCTTGTACTTGAAAACATCAAAAAAAGTAGTCAAATGATTTATGAATTTCCGTAGTAGCAAAATGCATAGGAATTTCCGAAATATAATTGATTTTTCTTCGAAGGAATTGCCCTTTAAATATTGAGGCCACATACCTACTTTTATTGTGGATTTAAAATGTTCGTGATCAAATGAATTTGTTTCCGAAATTTGCAACGGTTGCTTTTGGATTTTTTAAGCTAAAACAGATGCGTAAAAACAACTTTGAAATCTCTTTATCTATAATATATCTTTGAATCTCAACAGTTCTTAATATTAAGTTCACGATTCCACAATTATACTTTTTCCGCGAGGTTACACATTATTTTTTAAATTATATATTCTTGATAGTAGCTTATTTAAATCATTTAATTATATGTGCGTATTTAGGATCTGCCATTTTACGACTGTGATATATGTACATATAATACAAATTGTATTATTTGTAATATTTGTAATAATAATATAAATTAATGATCTTATGAAAGTTCATAATGTTTATAACTTAATTTAATTTATAAAAAACTATTTTTTTGCATAATATAGATATATATATTATGCAAATATATACATATTTACATTTTTTTTTTCGATATAAAAATTTTAAACATAAAAAAATCGTATTTTTTTAAAACCGGTGAAAGCCGGCCAACCGGCTTTTTATTTGTAACAAAAACCGAAAACCGGCTTTTTATTTCGGGCGGTTTTTTGGAACCCCTAAAGCAAACGTATATTGCTGACTTTTATCAGATTTTATGTCAAAAATAGATTTAAAAATAACACGAACAAAATTTAAAAAATAAACTTACCTAAATAAAATAGATAGGTATTTTATAAATTCATAGAATCGAGTTGCCAACGGTTGTCGATGGGTGGTTAAAGCTTGGCGAGATAAGCCTGTTGCCTCGGGCGATTCACCAAAGTTAAACCATTACCTCGGAGGTGGTGAGGCCGGGATTCTTATTGCGAAACTTGCCCCGTTTTTCAGGAAATATACCGGGCTTTAATCGCGCAACGTTTGATGGAGACCGCGTTTAACGTTTCGCCGCACCACCACCACCAGCATCATCCTTAAACCAACCCCCCCCCCATACACCATCTACCATGACGTCGAAACGAAAAACTTCACAATGTAACGGCATTTCTCACCGTAAACTAATAACGACCTTGTCGAGCAAGATTGAAACACATAAAGGAAACACTGGAAATGACCCTTTCGCCTCTCGGTGTGGAACGAGCTCATCGCGTGCACTGCGATCTCGCCGCATATTCCCATACAAGTTTCATAAGCTCGTACCGTCTGTTCATTTCCACCTCGCTTGAAACGTAATGAATTTCTCATTGCTTTGAAGATTCCACTTTTTCAGAATATAAAATATTATACGCGGTCTGATTATCTAGCCAGTGATAATGCAAGCATCTACATACTTGATTGTTAACTCATACTCATACGTTATACCGATCTCGATATTAATTAATAACAATTGTGATTTTCAAAATAATTATTATTTCCATATCTATATATACATATATATATAATTGAATGTCTGTCTGTCTGTCTGTCTCATATAGGCCTCTAAACCACTCAACTGATTACGATGGAACTTTCAGGATATGTTGTATGCATGTCCGGGAAGCTTACTGTGAAAAAAAAACGGGAGAAAACCTCTTAATAATAATATTCGTAATTACGATTTTACCGGCGCGAAAGATTGAAGCGCCATTGTGTAGTCAAGGAAATGTGTTCATTGGTAACCACGTTACCAGTTGGTTTATGACGACACGGCGTTGAAGAGATGTTGTTGAGTTCCAACCATCACTTGAAACGGAAACAGGAAAAGGGATCGCAACGAGAATGGGAATTGCATGCCTCATTCTGTCATTACAACGCATGCCGGGTTCAGCTAGTTTAAAATAAAATATAAAAAATTATCAAATATACATATTAGTTGCAAAGCGTGTCGGAGAGGAAAATTTAAAATTCTTTTGGAAGAAGTTGAGACACGTTTGCAGATTCACAATGAAATAAAGTGGTAGATCAAATGGTATATTTTTGTTAGTTTTTGAGAAATTTTTCCTAAAATAGCAACATTTTTAATTGAAAGAAATGATAATAATGCGAACCATCTACAAATAGAATATAGTGTGAACATATAAAGTTATAGGTGTTTAAACAATTAATATCTGACAAAACGAGTGGGTGGCGGAAAGTCAGACAAACAAGGCTCAAAAAATCAAAAATCAAAAAAAACAAACAAGGTCAAAAAAACGAAAATGCTCTAACGCGTCACTGTAACCAGATATATAAGCATAATACAAACACTATAAATAAGAAAATTAGCGAGACATCTATGTTAAAGAAAATTTATTTTTGAAATCATATTCAAACAGTGGTGACATAGTGGGTAGGATGATTTTTGCTAATTTGATGGCAAAAACCTCTTCAACAATAAAATCAGATAAATTGGCAAACTCTGAGAGTAAGCGACCGACTTGGAGTCACAAATATCCAAGTCTGACCAGCAGCATTTGAGATTATACTCACAATAAATGCTTTTCAATCGAGGTCTGCCCACGGGATCGAACCCGGTGACCTATTAATATCAACAAAAACACCGAGTCACTAAAAGTCACTCAAATCACTATAACGAACATCTGGCAGCTGAAAAGTCCATCATACTAACGGGAACTCAAGTGCCAAATATTCCGTATTCGCGATTCTCATAGCAAAATTTTTCTTTTGGGCGATTGAAATGTGCGCAATAATCCAATTACCGAATAAATCGACGTTTCTATTTAAATTTTTGTCAAGTTTTTTTTTCATTTAGATAGCAATGAGGTGAGAGGCAGAAAGAATCGCTTTCTTATGCACCACTTGGAACAATATAAAAGCTATCAACGGCGAAAGTTCTGATCTTTAAGCTCATCCTTCCTCTTCCGAGACCATGATAAATAACCATCGGTTAAAATTTAAGCATAAATCGACAACAGTCAACGATCAAGCGCACCACTTCGCGAAGAGTAAACAGTGGCGCGTCTCAGCAGGAGGCGGGGCAGTAAAAATGTTCGAAGTGAGAAAGTATCCGAAAACCCGTTAAAGTATAACAAGATAAGCGCCAGTTGTACGGGGCTGTAGGGTGGGTGGGGGTCGGAGACGGGCCGGCGGTAAGATTGGGGTGGTTTTCGGTGGTCGAGTGTCAGGTGGGGTAGTCTAATCCCCTATACTTAGTGAAGCGGCCTGTAAAACAAGATTGCTTAATCGCCCCTCGGCCGCCAACACCGACAAGATTTATATGCAAATTGATATATTATTCAAGGCGACGCGGAGGGCCACTTCGCGACAAAGCCGCCATAATCCAGCATTTTTATGCTGCGAAAGGGACCCCTCTCCTTGGCCCAGCCTTGCAACTTCCGGTGAGAGAAATCGGCCGAGGAATCGCGATCTTGACGATTTGCTAACTATGTGTTGCAGTCGAATCTTCACATGGTATGTTAAACATGCACATAGATGGAAAAGATCTACATATTTAGCCAGCAGCATAGCTCGGTCGTTAAGCTTCTGCCTAGCACCAAGAGGCGCCGAGTTCGATCCCATGAGCTGACCTCGATTAAAAAGAATTATTATCTGTAGTGCTGCTGGTCAGGCTTGAATATTTGTTGACTCCAGGTCGATCGATTCCTATCAGAGTTTGTCAATTTTTCTGATTTCATTGGCGATTAAATTGGCTAAAAACCTTCCTACATACTATGTCACCACTATTTGAATATGATTAATGTACAATAAAATTTATGTATAATTCATAGATGTCTCCTTAGTTACGAGTTTTCAGTGTCTCGTGATTCATTGACTTGTGTAATAAAAAAATGCCGTTTGTAATTGGTCAGGAAGGCGCATTTAGGTTTACCTGTAAGGCCCTCCTGGTATATATGTAAATAAATAAATAAATATGTTTCATTTGGCATTTTGTCCGCGCTGTTTATTACTAGCCTCTTATTAGCTCGCTTTCGATTTTTTCGTCTGACAAAATTTGGGTTATCATCCGATCGTTTTCAAACTTTGCCATTTTGCTAGGTTTGGTCATCAATATATGTGGAAATCAAATCCGCTATTACGATGGTGAAAAATAATCGTTATAGACACGTTTGAAAATACTCCATTATCGTTCTCGGTGACGTCTATTATTCACATTGCCGTATTTATCCACACTCTTCCGATCGTTTTTTTTTCTTTTTCGCCACCCTCTCGCTATGTCAGATTTTAATTATTTAAACGCCTATAACTTTTTATTTTTTCACTCTATATTTTATAAAATTTGCATTATATGCTCTCTTTATTTCTCTTATATATTTTTACTTCACTCGTAGGTTATATAATGATTGTTAAAATGAATGTTAGATCGCTTGGTGCTAATTCGAATAGCGTGGTGTATCGGCCAAAAGTGACACACCACGTTTGAAGAATGACGTTTATGAAATGACAGATCCTAATCAGGTCACTTCATACAAGTTTACATATAATTAGTTATACTAAATTACATATCACCAAATACGATGGTCTTTTTGGACAGTACGGTTTTTTTTGTTATATTCCCTGGGGTACTATTGCAGAACATATTCAACTTACTGCAAGTTTAATAAAATTGTGCAATTGCTTTTTTCATTTCTGCATTTATTAAACTTTTCTATGGTGCATTTATGTACACGATATAAGACCATCATCCTTATATTCTACAATTTTATACCATTCAAATACGTACTGTTTGTACATATTTACTCGTCTCTCATTCATTCTTCAACCGTTTCTCCGTAAGATGAAGAGTTCTATTATATAATGTTTTATTCTATGTTTTTTTTTCATCTTCAACATATGAGCCGTTATAATTATGTGAAAGTAGCAAAAGTCCACTTTTCTTCATTTCTAGAAATATTTCACAAAACATTAAATACATTGTTTTACGTTTAACAATATTTAAAAATACTGGTGGCCTGTAATATATTTATTCAACTTTTCCGAGATTCTGGACATATCGAATTGAAAGAAATTATGACAATTTGTGAATTAAGTCAAACAGAAATAGTGTGTTTGGAAGTGAAAATTGAATTTCCGCCACTTTCAAATATAACGGCTCATATTTTTTATTTTATTTTACATAACTATATACAAGGAAGGCCTAACAGGTAGAACCCAATGCGCCTTCCTAGACAATTAATTACAAATATTTCAGAATTTTTATTACTTAAATCGCTGTATTTTGACAGGCTGAAGAACATGAAATTAGCAATTTATTAATTAATTCGTTCATTCATAGAGACATCTATGGATTTAGACTTGTGTGTGCATATTTATACAGCTTTCATACAATGCATATTATTTATTTTCCTTATTTCGTACGTAATGAGTTCTGCTTTCTTGGGTATCATTTTAACCGGGTCTACGTGACGAGCCAGAATGTTAAATTACAGAAAACACAAATATCGGAAGGCAAAGATCAAAAATCGAAAGATCTTAAGTCGAAAGATCAAAAAAGAAGGGTGCATGGTAAACGGAACACACTTACGTACATACTCACTTAATTTGCGCGAGCAGGGTACAACAGGAACAAGAGGAACAGGCTTTTCCTCCCGTATTGTGCGCGCGCACATTAATACGGGAGGAAAAGCCTGTTCCTCTTGTTCCTGTTGTATCCTGCTCGCGCAAATTAAGTGAGTGTGTACCGTTTACCATGCACCCTTTTTTATTTTTCGACTTAAGATCTTTCGATTTTCGATCTTTGCCTTCCGATATTTGCGTTTTCTGTAATTTAACATTCTGGCTCGTCACGGAGACCGCATTTTAACCATATTTACCAATCTGTCATCCGTATAAAAAAACATGATTACTCTAAAAGATACTCAAATACTTTTCAGTGACATTTTAGTCATTTGTTTTGTCCAAATGATTTGTAACTGTTAAACTTTCAAAATCATCTTCTAGTTCCGATTATTTCTTATGATTTTTAAAAAAAAGCTTATTGATTGAGATTTTATACATTTCGTTTACTCAATATATGTACATACATATGTGCTTTGACTTTCCTAGCCTTCTTATACATGATCCTATATAACATTTGAAAGCTTCCTTTATGCAGTTGTTACTCTTACGTATGTTCACATATCTCATTGCCACTTCAGGTCCAGGTCCTTATTTACGTTCTCGCATTTTGAGTCCTTTTCTTTGCTCCATGTAGATTTATTTGCCATAGGCGTATGTGTATACACTTTTAATATTTGTATACTACGTGTATTATGTAATATTTCTCGAAATGCTACATTATGATAAATACATTGCATGCACAAGTTTTCTACACTAGTTGTGCATAATAAGAAAATAACTGTTGCAACTTCTCCCGCACGCTTTTCCACCCGTCTAAAAGTTCTAACGTGTTCTTCTCCGAAAGCGACATTTAATCGAGATTCAGTGCACTCGAGCACTTGCAATGAAAATTTTAATCCATTCAAAGTGAAATTTCCAACATGAGAAATTTCGCAAGACTCGTCGTAAAACACGCCGATATCGGTTCGATTCGTTGAAAATTTATGGGTCCCATTCAACGATGGCGTTTTCCAGGAGGCTGAGGGGAGGCCAGGATTTGTTTAATTTTTTTTTTTGCTCCCCGTACGCATTATATTTATTTATAATGGGTTCGCAAAACGAGAAATGTGTACGTTGTAAGACCTCCTTTCAGCATTTGTATGCAGACGACGTCGTAAAATTCATATTTCATCCTTAAATCCGCCCACCCGAACCGTACAGGGAATATTGAAAAACACTTGGAACACGGCAGGTTGTAGTCGAGACTCGGGGGGTGGCGAGGGTTTAAGCGATATTCATAATAATTGAATATTTTCCTGTCAAAGGATATGGGAGAGGTGTCCTATTAGGGTAATTGATGGCTTTATTTGAGGCCATTCGGCTTAATTTATTGAAGGACTCGCCCTAGCGCGCTGCCTCATTTCCTTTTATGCTCCTTAAAGGTGAGAGATAAATTTAAAGTTTCCGTTTTATGTAAAAGAAGCCGATAATGGTCCTAGAAGCTACGGTATCCCTTATCTATCGATTTTATTTATTTTTTGTATCGTCCTTGCGCGCCTTGCAACAAATACGATACAAACTGCCGCAAAATCTTATTTAATGTTTTTTTGCAACAACCATTTTCATAATTATGTACATAGTACATACATGGATATATGTATTATATATTACTATGTAGTTAGCCTATTAATATATGGGGTTAATTCTATTTAAAAATGTAAAAAAACATATTTCAAAATTGAGCATTATACAGAATGTTTAAAACTAAAATTCTTTATTTATTTTTCCTCTTATTGAAAAGCTTATTATATATTTATTCTTTTAAGAATTAAATTAAGAGTATAAAAATATGGAATTAATTTATTAATTATGAAATAAATGTTTATGAATATCCTACCGTAATTTAGAAACAAAAATGTTAATCCTAAAATAGTATTTTTTTCACACCCATCATAAGGCTTTAAATTGTATAGATAAATTTTGTTAACATTGACCCGTACTTTAAACACTGGATTTCTACTTATAAAATCCCCAATATATGTATGTTTATACATTCATATATGTATGTATATTATGTCTTGACAAAACCGCGCGGTACAAAATTGCTCAATAGCGTGTCAACAAAATCACGCAACGCCTATTAAACAAATAAAACAATAATTAAATTAAATAATTAAATATAAAAACAAGTAATAAATTTATTAATATCATGTCTAATGTATAAGAAAAATCCGATAGAATACAATAATGATAAAATAAGAATCGTTTATCAATGTTGAAAGTGTACTTTTGAACTTATTCTCGCTTTATTGAAACTTGAATAGCTAGAATAAACATACAGTGTACTGTCGATTATCCGAGGGCGGATTATCCGGTTTGCGAATTATCTGGTTTGCGGATTATCCGTGCTTGAAAAATATATATATATTTTTTTTTTAATTTATTTAATTTTGTTCTTATATGATAATGAGACGTACCGATTGATTGCGTTTAAACATGCGCACCGATTAAACATGCGTGTTATTTGAAACAAATTATTTCACACAGAAATGTTTTTCGTCCCCTTTTTAAATGTATTTTACTATTGCATCAATTCTTTCAGTCGATTTTGATCATTGAAGAAGTAACAAGTGCGTGTATTAATAACAGATTTTTTCGAACATACCTATGTTTAATTATCATCAATTATAATACTTTATGTGTGAAATTATTTTCTTTGCTATTAACTCGAAAATATTTCAGACTTACATACCAGTTCGAAATATAGTTAAACAAAAAATAAGTTAGAGGCGTTCACGAGAGATTGTGATAATTCTGCAGGTCCTTCGAAACGAAAAAGTATGAAAATGTCAAGATACGAAGATTTGGTTAAAACTACATATACTCATATAGTTAAATCGAAAATGAGCAGAAGGAATACTAATTAGCGGTCAAATGTGTAAGGAAACAGTCAAGTTTTTCCATGAAAAATTAGGATTAAAAGACAACTTCAATTCTTTGACTGGCTGGTTCACTAGATTTTTTTTTATATTTTAGCAACAGTAGTACTAACTATAGGTACTAACGGCCACACATCTGCTTAACTATAAGCCTTTTTCTTAATAAATAATGAGTATTAAAATTATGAAACTAATGAAAATTTTGTGTTGTTAATATGATATTATATTATGTATACTCGAAACCAAGTCAAAATTTGATGATTCGGATTATCCGTGTTTTTCAATTATCCGTGCCTTCCCTCCCCAGCATTAGCCTGGATAATCGAGAGTTTACTGTATAAAATATAATTATATGTCCTACATTTAAAATAATATCGAAGGATCAGCACAAATTTAAAAGTACAATATCAAAATAAATAAATAAGCGGCTACGTACATTTATACACATTGCTACCAATATTGATGCCTATATGATGAAATAGCCATCATATTTGAAAGTCCAATTTTCAATACCAAAAACACTATTTCTATTTGACTTAATTCACAAATTTGTATCACTCATTTGAATTCTATATGTCCAGAATCTCGGAAAAGCAGAATAAACGTAATACAGTGAATATTTTTAAACGCAAAACATTATGTTTAATGTTTTGCGAAATATTTCCCGAAATAAAAAAAAAGTGGATTTATGCCGTTTTCAAATATAATGGCTCATTTCATCATTATATAGATAACATACCGCATACATACAAATTAAATTTAAATCGTACCCCTACTTCTAAAAATATACATATATGTATTAATATTTATAACCAGAAACATGACAATGATACATAATGAGTAATCAAAATCTAAAAGGCCGAATCTATAACCTCCATGAGTGACACAACTAAGGTTAAATTAACATACACTTGCATAATGGTGATGATGCAATTTGGGAAACGTATACAGTACACACAGTGGATTGTTCACACGTCGTGCGCTGCATTGTAGTGCATGATCATGGAGGTAAATTGTTGCCTGATTGCCATGTTTCCAGCACACCACTAAATCATATCCGATAAGCATACGCTGAAGGATACTTATAGCTGAAAATGATACATTATCCGACTCATAGTCAAACGGGACATTGACCGCTCGTTTTCACCTCGTCGTGTGTGGTGGGGAGGGAAGGGGGAGGGTTAATCGAATTAATTTTATAACGATAAAAGCTTATCTCGATTAAGTGCCGAGACTAATCAACAACCCCTGCCGGAAAACCCTTTCGGCAAAGTTAGCAACGATAAGCCTAAATCGAACGATTAATTTGTCTTCGTACTATTATTATGTGAGTGTGTGTGTGTGTGTGTGTTTGGATTGCTATTGCATTTTGGGAAATTTAAGTAGACCGCTTCCGAAATAATCCTTTGTAATTATTCAGGATAAGTAGAGATCAGGCACGGTGTCATTGTCCTTGTTTACTCGGGTCGCTATTATCCTCTTCTTTGTGTCGTTTGAACGTCTCGAAGCGTTTTTCTCGACTTTATTAATGTCTATTATATTATTCCGTTCGTGCTTTGTAAGGTTCGTGGCTAAGCGCTATTGGAAAGTTCATTCATATATGTAAATAAAATTTGTGCATAATATACACCTATAATTCATGGTCAATTCATATAGAGAAGATAAATGGAATTATCATATGGACTTTGAATAGTTGACTCAAGCTTTTAAAAAATGTTTGGAATACGCTGTTAGAAAAATTCATTCAAGTCTAACTAAATCGTTAGAAGTTAGGTCAATGTACAATATATAATATATAAGTTCAATTAATTTCAATGTGAGCTCAATGTTAATTTAATGTTGGATCAAAGTCACTACTATGTCATCTCAACGTCAGATTAACTTCATATTAAAGTCAAATTGACCGTCAAAACCGCTGTTGAAAATCACAATCAAGGTGGCTGGTGTTATATCATCAGACAAGTTACATTGACAGATTATCTAATTTTTTTAATCTGTCAATGTAACTAAGCTTTGATAGTGAAATTGCACTCATGAAAATATTGATATGAAATATTCGTATAAATATTTTATATTATATATATATTACTGAACTATTTAAAAAAAAGCACAGATATTAAGAAGATACATTTTAATAAATAGTTGAAATATATTACTATTAGAAGTAAATAAATCTAGAAGGTATCAAAAGATGGTGGAGAAATGCTAACTAAGTAGTATTGAATTTGAAAATATATATTTGATTTTAAATGCTTTTTATTATTACTAAATTATGTTGATAATACATCTTGTATTTATTTTAATAGCTACTGATCCACTGATCAGTTTCTATTTTAAATTTTATTTTATTTGTGTTGGTAATTATGGTATTATATTATTCTAATGTTAATAAAGATACATATGTATATATGTACATAGATTTTGATGGGGAAATAAAAGTGCTTAAAATTATTTATGTATGTATGTAGATTAACTAAAAGAGACCAAATGAACAAAAGTACTCGATGTAACAATGTCTAAAAAGATATACATATACATATGTATGTATGTATGTATGTATTTATATACATAGATACGGATGTATGTTGAGGAATTAATAATAGACACAACTTTGTGGATAAATATCTTCATATATTATGTTCTCTTTACAATTATAATAATCTAATATATAATTTCGAAAGAGACTTTGTATGTAACATTAGTTGGTTGGTTCGTTCGTGTCTCAAGCCTCTGGGGGTGAAGCTCTAGGGGGCAAATCCCTCGGGGTCGAAGCCTCCGGGGGCAAAGGCTCTAAGGGCGCAACCACCGGGTTCTGGTATACATATAATTTTGAAAGAGACAGTCTATATGTTTTTTTGTTCGTGACAGTCAATTTAATAAAGAAAAATGAGTATTCAAATAAATTTATATAAAATAAAACTTTTCAAATAAATTTAATAAAATGTTTACTATTAGATTATTCATGTTTAAGCGGTTTATATTACTAATACCAAGCGAAGTCGGGTAAAACCACTAGTTATTTATAAAGATAAAAAAAAAATAATTTTAGAAATGAAGTAAAGAAAATGTAGGTTTACTACTAGATTAAATAAATGACATGTACATATAATATGACATAAGCGAGAATTAAGTCGATTAGAATCCTGTAAAAAATTATATTGTAGAGTTTTATTCTTGTGTGTATATTCTTTGTGAATATACGAATATTTGAAGATTAGTATGTGTATACGCTGAAACTTTTCGCTTTACACATCGGCCGCAAATTGCCAAGTTTTCCGTGGATTTTCCGGATGAATATTTTCCAGGCATGGCCGCTGCTATTCGTAAAGTGGTGCCGGTGAAGTCAATAAATAAAATAATTGGCACCGAGTTCCAGGAAAGCCTCCATTGTCGTTGCACATTTTTCATGTCGGCACATCCGCAACGCAGCCATTTAACGCTCGGCTCGAAAACCAACGATTTTGCACCAACGGCTTTTGAGTGCGCTTTTACCGCACAACACAATAAAACGCCGAATCGAATTACTCATCGCCGAAAAAATGTATTTATTATATTTATTTTTAAGCCCTTCTTGTCTTAGAGTTTGAAATTAATATTGGAAAATTGCAGTCTTATAATAAACGGACAAAATATCCAAGTAGAGATTATCCCTGTTATAAAGGGAATGCAGACTATCCTTTGTAACGTGACTATTGTCTTACGTCAAAGAACACTGGGTTATTATAATCTTCATATTTAACTTGAAAGGCTTCTTTCATATAATTTGCATAGCGAAATTTATAATGTTTCTCGTTATATTATTTAATTTCATTATTTTATTTATTTTTTTATTTAATTTACACCAAGAAGGCCTAACAGGTAAACCCAATGCACCTTCCTGGCCAAAGACAATTATATAAACATATATGATTAAAATTGCTTATCGATATTATAATATTTACTATCATGTAATATCTTCATATTGAAATTTTATGTGCTTATCTGCATATTTGCAAAATGTTTGCGTCATTGGGAAATTATATTTATGAAACCACTTATATTTCTCAAATTGCATATAATATATGTACATAAGTCATGGTCGCATCCAATATTTTTTTACTTTATTTAAGTGTTTCTGAACAATACACAATTATTTTATTTTTAGAATATACACATACTGATAAACTAACTAAAAGGTCAACACTTTTATTATTCAACCGCTATTTGAAAATTGAATTGTCATACAAAGCAATAAAGCAAAAGTCTTGTGGGGTTAGTATTAGTATTCATTGCAATTATTTACTATCAAAAAATGCAAGAACAATGTCAATTTCTTTACTGGAAGTCGTTCTTTATTCGTCAAAAAAAAAGTTGTACGACCTAAAAAATCCCGCGTGACCTTAATATGTTGTCCCCAAAGCTCAAAAAAGAACAAACCAACTCTATTATACGGAACAACATTTCCTTATTTCCTATCGATAAATATATACTAAAGCATATAATAAAAACTATCACCCGTTAAGTCTACTATCTGCAGTCTATAAAATTTTCCCAGAAATATTTACAAAAAAGGTAACATTTACTTTAACCCCTAGATTCTATTTTCCCATTATCCTTGTCCCCTTTCCCATTATTTCCTATTATCTGAACGATATCATTTTTCTTCAAAATTTTTATCCGCTGAAAATTATACATACTTCCTATTATAAGTCATCTTTATATTCTGTTTTTTCCTTGCGAAAATTTCTCACCTACTAAATTATGAGATAATAAACTTACACATATATATGTATATATATATATATATATATATATATATATATATATATATATATATATATATATATATATTTATATATATATATATATATATATATATAGACTGCTGCTCTATAATACAAAGTGTAAAGTTATATTAAAATTCAATATTTTACTTTGTACATATTAAATATTTAAATAAATTAAACAGTATCGAAAAAAAATATTTTTTGATATCGATCACTAGAAAGAAAAAGCCCCCACATATATAAACTTCACATCTGAGATAACAACAACCCAGCGGCAATGCTGGTAATAGAGATTTCAATTGATGGTGAATCATAATCGTAATGGAAACGTTTAAGAATCCAAATATTTTGGAGAAAATGACAGCTCACTCATAGCTAATAAATAGCCAGTAGCCTTGTTTGTTTGATTTTCCACCCCCCACTCGTTTCGTTAAAGTTTAATTGTTCAAACGCCAATAACTTTATCATTTTCACACTATCCAATATATAATTTCGAAAGAGACTTTGCATGTATGTAAGTATCTCTGGTTGAGAACTTCGGAAACAAAACATAGTTTCTATGACGACAATTCAATTGGTTGAATATTACCTTTATTTCGATTCAATAAATTTATTAAAAAAACAAATGAATATTTACTATTAGATTCGCCATGTTTACGCTGTTTATATTACAAATAATGAGCGAAGCCGGGTAAAACAACTAGTATTTTATAGAATTTAAATTATAGGCTATCTCTCATATATATTTTTTTTTCACTAAATAGGCTATATTATAAGTTATAAAAATATCTACATATATAAAATTGAATGTCCGTTTGTCGTGTTGTATTAAAAATCTAATGACATTCTTAAGTTCATAAATGAAAATTGTTTTCGAGGATATTTTATTCTAGAAACAGTAAACTTTTTTTGGCTGCGGGTCAAAATCAAACAAAACATGACTACTAAGATGTTTCTATTAAGGTACTTCTGGTATCCGGACATGAACCCCTTGGACTCATACCCCCTGGACATATACCCCCGGCCTAAAACCCCCTGTTCAAAATACCCCCGTGCAAATAGCCCCATGGAAAAAAATTAATAATCTATATACATATGTATATAAAATGAATGTTTGTCTGTCTTTCTGTCTGTCTGTCTCGTATATGTTTTTGTTTTTCTCCCTTGCTTAAAAATACAAAACAAAAGTTGTATTCGCAGATACAAAGGCGCGTAGTCGCGGGCAATGGCGTCGTGTTAAATGACCGGTCAAACTTATTGTGCGCAGCCGGCGGTCGTGAAAAGTAGGCTAAATTGTTTCGCTTTTTGTTGTATTTTATTTGTATTATTTTTATTTTAACGTCGTTTTCTCCTTCCGGATGAAATTCGCATCCTGAATCGTTTTTGTTGCACGTCGTTCCGGGACCATCGCTTTTTTATTCGCGGGGCGCAAACTAACCGTTTCACGGTCTTGCGGACACCATCATAGGGGTGGGTAAAGAACCGGGCGAAACAATTACCCGGTAATTTATTATAATGCACGCGTTAATAAAAACGAATAATACGCGTAAATTTCGCCGCCGCGCCGATGGAATAATGAATTTTAAAAGTTGGAAGTAAATTTCCTGCGGAAAAGTTTTCGGCGGTGGGGGTGAAAAATTCCGCGGAACAAAAGAGCTGCGAGATGTTGAAAGCCATTATCGTTTTAGCGCGGAAAACCCACTGGCGGCGATTCATTTTCCTGACATCGATTCTAATTAGAAGCCGAAGTTGGGGACGAGTTGGGCTCGTGGTCCAGACAGCCACCACTAATCCTCGACAACATCATGCTCGTCCCTCGACAAAATTAGACAAAAATAATTAATTGTCAGGTCAAAGGAAGACAACGATAAAATTGGCCATTATGTTCAACGCATTTTCTTTCACCACTTCATTAAAATGGTTCTGTTTTGTGTGCCTACAGAATTTATAAATTACGCATAAAACACACACATATGTATGTATATTTATCAATATCATTAGTTAGTAACCTAGTCATGTCTAATTTCTTTAGTTATTATTTTGTTTATTTTCTGTTATATTTTTGACCATTTTGGCGCATTAGGAATTCCTGTAATGCTACAATGGTCCAAACTTTAAATAAATAATTATTTATTTATTTATTTATTCTAAACAGACCATTGTGGCATAACAGGAATTCCTAAAGCGCCACAATGGTCAAAAAATATAACACAAAAAAAAAAATAACAATTTAACATAAATTAATACATAACGAAAATAATATACTCATCAATTATACATAAAAAATACATTTGAACATAAACATAAATACATCCATACATAAACATAAAAAATAGCATTTAATAATAACAGATAAAGTAAAAATATCAAATAAAAAATATAGCATAAGGAATGCCTTGCACCTACAGCCAGTTTCAATAAATATGTAAGAAACAACTACAAATACAAAACATCCCTGTAAGGCCCAAATGGAAGAGAGTTAATCAAAATTTCACTCATAAATCACAATAAATCATGAAAACAATGATGAGCGCAGACTACCAGATAAATGGGTTAGAGTAATTTCCGACAATTTCCGCTCACTAAGGTGGAAAATATGTATATTGTGTAAATTATGTACATATATCTCTATTCCTAAATATATGATTATTAAAATAGGGTAATTTATTTATTTTTTTATTAATAGTTTTAGACCATTGTGGCATTACTGGAAGAACTTAGTAAAATTAGTAAAAAACAGAAAAATTAAAAAGCAGAAAACATGGTAAAATAAAATAATAATAAAAAAGTAACAAAAGGAAAATAATAATACAATTAAAATAGTTAATAAATATTAAAATTAAAAAGTAAAATAAATAAAACAAAATATGAATAAAAAATAAAATCACAGCGAGGCCCAAATGGAAGAGAGTAGATTAAGATTCCACTCCTACATCAAATTCAAATTAAGAAAGTAATAATGAGTGCAGGTAACCAGATAAATATGTTGAAATAATATCCGATAATCTACTCTCACCGAGGTGGAAAATATCGCATTCAGGGACGGCAGCAACGATTTTATTGAGAAGTCGAATAGCTCTAGGTATAGGAGGCATTCGAAAAAGAACTGTGCGAGCAGGAGGTACAACCATTAAATTATGATATCTACCACGCACATAATTATTAGGTACATAAAGTCCCAACTGTTCCAGCAACAACGGGCATGACGTATTACCACGCAGTAGCTGGAGAACGAAACGAATTAACGAGAAGTTTCTCCGAATATCAAGGGAATTATACCCAAGCATGCCCAAAAGGAAAGGAGTAGGATAGGAGATATGGGTAATACCCAAACTCTTTCTTATATAGAAAACGAAGAAATGCTTTTTGCACTTTTTCGATAATAAGAGAGTAGTTTTCTTCATGCGGATTCCACACGATCGCATTATACTCTAATAGGTAATAGATTATTATCTAGCTTATTTGGGTGCTAGATTCTTATCTAGCTTATATAAAAATTTTAAAGTGCTTAATTTAAGACTATTTCTAATATCCAACCATTTCAATTCATCTAACATACTAGGCAACCTTTCAAACTTTAATTTCAACTTTGTATTATTATACTTATCTACGTTTAGCATAATGTCCTTATTTCATTGGATAAGAATGCCTTTTTTGATTTTTGATATTATGGATATGAAAAAAAGGTTGAAAATCCCTTAGATCAATATTAAATTTTTACCAAGCAATTATTGGTAGTCTACTCGTATAAAGCGAAATAGTACTCTGCGATTGACGCGTCGTAATTACATTTTTCAGCAGATGGCATCCATTGCATGAAATTGTTTTGCAGAGTGCTGCTGCAGGCCTTAATGCAATTAGCCGGTGCGCATTATACTTAATTCAATTGTCGTCATCCTCCAGCCCTCCCCAAGTTTCTTGTCGGCCACTCTACATGCTAATTGCAACTTGGCTCAAAAGCCATCGTCTTTGCAGAAACTCCCATGAACCGACCGTGGGTTGGTAAGACGTTCCTGTCGCAACGCGCTGTGAAATCACGATTTTCAAACTGCATATATAATATTATGATAGATGGAAAATTATAAAATTTTAATTACATTCTGTGATTACAAATCTCCCTATAACTGTAATGAGATTTTGCCTATTATGAAGAGATAGCCATAATCGATTTAGTTCAACCGCTTTACCGTATAATCGCTTCCTGCATGTATGCATACACTTACAAACATATGTACCAGTGGCGTGCGGTGACTTTTCAACCAGAGGATGCTGTCCAAAACACGATTAGTTTATTTTTACTTTATCTATGTACGTAGTAACAATAGATGAAGTTTTGTGATCATGCGAAAATTCGAACTCGAGATTTTGACTGATTCTAATTCAGAATCGATTACTGATCACGTTTTTATGATCTAGAAAAAATGTGTGTGTGTAATTTGGGGGATTTTTTTGAACACCATTAGTCCTATCAAACCGAAACTTAGTATCGGTTACTGAAATTCTTATCGACACGACGTAAATTTTGGTATGAAATGATACCTCCCCTTATAGGTGTCCTCTTTTTTTTAAGTTTTTGAATTCAATTATCTCCCAAACTGCCAACTTAACTTTATCGGATTAAATCTTTTTTATTTTAAATTTTATTTTATTCTTCCAAACATTGTCATATTTATATTTATTAAAATGTCTTTGATATGATTTCGTTTATGAATGAAAATTCAATATTGGTGTGAGTTTTGGGCTCTTGAAAATAATCTCTTTTTCATTATATGGTAGAGAAGCAAATGTTCTTTTTAATATATTTTTAACTAAACAATTGCAATTATTATTAACAATGGCGATAGATCCACTTGCATTGTTACTTTGGTTATTTATATTTCGAGTCATAAATAAATAATAATTTAGGACGTAATAAATTACAATAAAATAATAAAAGTAAGTAACTTAGGACGTAATGTACGTAATATCAATCAAAGAATCAAGCGAAAGTCCATACATAAAAAGCGAATCAAGTCAAGAGATTTTGCTTCCAGAGCAAGTTTCGCGCAAGTGAGACGGCTGTAGAGTCGTCTCACTCATGCGCATACACAAGAGTGACAGCTCACAAATAAACCTTTTAACTAGAAAAAAATATATATTTTAGGGGCCGGGAATTAATTCATTCAGATTTAGGGGGCCGTGACATGAAAGTAATTGGGAAACACCGATGCGCCATTGTGGCGCATTAGGTTCTTCCTGTAATGCCACAACGGTCCTAAACTTTTAAATAAATAAATATTCCAACTAGTCAAAATATATTATAACTGAAAATATATTAAACTAGTGGCTTTACCCGGCTTCGCTTGGTATTTGTAATATAAACCGCTTAAACATGACTAATCTTATAGTAAACATTTTATTAAATTTATTTGAATTGCTTTATTTTATATAAATTTATTTGAATATTCGTTTGTTTTTTTTTATTAAATTGACTGTCAAGAAAAAAAAACATATACCAAGTCTTTTTCGAAATTATATGTATACCAGAATCCGGTGCCTGCGCCTTGGGGGCGAAGGCCCGTCCCCCGTCCCCATGTCGTCATGGATACTTTGACTTGTTTACAAAGTTCACAACGAATGTTACATAATACATACAAACAAAGTCTCTTTCGAAATATTAGATTGAAAACTTATCCAAATTACTTTATCGATTTTTATTTCCGCATTGTAGCCCACTGTGCATCAAATTATATTCTGTGCAACTTCATATGTATATATATATATATATATATATATATATATATATATATATATATATATATATATATATATATATATATATACATACATACAATCATAGCTTTGAGATATTCCTATGTAATAGTGTTATAAAATTCCGAAACTTGGACCAGTCTTCAAGTAAACAAATCAAATTGAGATATAGCTCTGACCTCGACGTGAAACTGCCATCACAAAGGGTCAACATTTTCGTAGGCGAGTCACGCTTTCCCTACACAGAGAGACAAGTCGGACTTTAGACCTCGGCTCTAATTAATTAATTCAAATTTGCATCATCGCGAAATGGACGTCAACGTTGATAACAAATGTGCTGATTGTCATGTATTATGTATATAACATACGTATATACATTTTAACAATAGATTTCTGGAAATTATTATTACTCAAATGAAAACCACATATTTACATATTACTGAGATGTAAATTAAATATATGAGTTATTATTTTAAGACTTCTAGGAATTTATTACAATATTTATATACGCTTTAACTGCTGTAGTACAACAGTAAAAGGTAATTTCCATTAAAACAGTGTGGGTTTGTTTTTCCACAGTATTTTTAGAATTTGATTATCTTTTCGCAAATTTTATGTATTTGGAACATACATATCTTATATTCGGGTACGGTTTTTACATAAAGTTAACGTTTGACATACCTGTCTAAATTCGGATCAATAAACGAGAATTTGGATTGAAATTTAAACGCAAAGGAACTCATTTTCACTTATTTTCTTTTGACTTTTCACTTATTGGTTAGCCTTGTGATGGCTTCGGTGACAAAGGATACACTCGATAGGGTTTCCAAGTATTGTGTGTCAAACAATGGAACAACGTGTTCGTGTAAAGAAAGGAAATTTTTCACGGTTTAACATTCAAGCTGACCTCTAAACAGTTTTTATTTCGACACAACAATACACGAGTGTACATATATTTCATCTTATCGTTGCTAAAAATCGCTTCGAAATTAAAACTTCTTTCACTTGAAGTCGTAAAAGAATTTTCTGCATATGAATGAATGCATGCGATACATATCGCATCCATTGATCAATACCCACATTGATTAATACACTTTTTTTTGCAACAGCAATTTAGCAATGCAAAAAGTTTTAATTTTAACTTCAAAACACTAGTACAAATAAAAGTGTACCGTTTATCGGCCCGGCAAAAAAGCCCTATTTCCAGACAAATTAGGTATTTATCACGAAATGATATACAAATGACCATCTTTAAAACATTTCGTTAGCAAACAAACTTGTTTTAAAGATGACCATATTTTAAACAAGTTTATGTTAAAGGTTCATCGACAGCTTTTTCATAATGAATTTAGTGCATTTTTATGCATTGGTGCATTTGGTAAGTTTTGTTGGGCTTATTGAACTTCTTAAGTAGTGTTTTATTTATTTTAATTTGGGAACAACTTCTTTAGACAACAACGTTCCCACTATCTTTAGAGATAGGGAGTGTCAATAAAATTCTCAGAGCTACAACTGTATTTGGGATTATTTTGGATTATTTTGGCACAAATAATTTAAAATATCTTAAGGTTTCATAGAAAATGGTAGCATTCTGGATATATCACGTAGTTCTTCTTGAAGTTCATTTGCATTTATATCTGATTCATTTTCGACCGATAGTATTGACTGAGGACTGGTACAATATTTTTCTACCGTTTTTACATACATATGTACATACATATAAGATTGAGTTTTAAAATACCATATAAAAACGGACATATTTTGCTATATACCTACTTGAAAAAGTTTATTTTAAATTTATTCTCATCTGCTAAAGTTTCATTGACAACTTTTTCATAATCAATTTGGTGCATTTTCCTTCTGGCTGTTACTTCAGTTTCGACAGGAAACTCTGTACTGCATTCAAGATTCTGTTGCTATTGATTAGCAGAAATGTTCATGTAATCATGTCTGTCTTTAACTTTTCCAGACTGTCTATAACTTTTCACTTTTTGTATGTTTTATGATAACACAATCTGACAAATTTATAGTCACAGATTTTAATAGCTTCGAGACTGAATTTATTTCAATTAAAAAAAATGTCAAAGAATTACTCCGCATAACAACTTGTAATTTCTATACTTTGATAATCCTCTTGTTAAACTTCCCTTAACTTAGGTGTCTGAATCATTGTTGTCGTTTTTTATTAGATAGATTTATTTTTTCTCTGAAAGTAAAATTATGTATTAAAATTATCTTGTTTATATTCAGTCATCCGATTTTTTGTAATCTCTAAAACTTTGTTTTGTAATCTCTTGATTAATTGACCCTTATAAACATACATATCTCCATTATGCTCCAAGTTCGAATTTTCATTGTTGATAAAAACTTTGAAAAGGCAACCTATTCAAGGTCTGAAACAAAGCCTACAGCAGTATAATGAAAAATTCGGCTACTTTTCATCGATGGAACTTCAGGATTGTTGATTTGATTTATAAGTGAATAAAATAGATAGACGGTCTACTTCCTCCTGCGTGTGATTTACCCATTGATTTTGCATTGTTTTTCCGCCGTATGTGGAAATTCCTAGGAAAAGCGGCTTTGGCGTCGATAAACAAAGTATGGCTGGGGTGGAATGCGCGCCCCTGGCGTAAACACAACCCCCATTTGTTTTGTCTTGCGACGGAAGCCGACAATGCTCAAGGCGAAACGGGAATTCCACAAGAAGACGTCACGCGAATCGCTCCAGGTGAAAAATATTTCAAGATTTCCCCTCGAACTAAATAAATGCCCCGCGCAAGTTGCCAGTCACACGATTTGGCGAGAAGGCGGGAAATTTCAACACGAAAAGAGCGACAGGTCGAATGAGGGGGTTTGCTGAATGGGGCAGATTGTGGCGGTCAGCTCGCCCAATGAAATATCAATAAAATGCGGAAATGAGCCGAGTCTAAAACCAACTTTTGGGTTAAGCGGTCGGGCAACAACTTAAATTGCTTTTTAAAGTTAGGGCGTCTGTTGGGCGCGGCTGAGTGACGGTTGAGGGTTTTCTTTCCAGCGCCACGTCAATACAATATCACTCGGAAAATTCGACTTTGCGGAAACGCCGCTGGGAGCATTTCCTATCCATCATTTTTACTTCTTTCGCTCCGCATGAAAAAAAATATGTACAGAAAACATTGCAAATCCTTTGATATTTTTTTATTGAGAGGAATGTGTGCTTCAATTTATTTGCATATTTTCCAACCCATGAAGATATAAAATATTATATATCTATATCGCACATTTTTCTACAATAAACCAAAAAAATTAAAAAGCTTTGGTTAAATTAAAGAGGTCGGAAAATAAGCATAGCTATCTTTATACTATCAAACTTTTATTCATTGAAATTCTTACAAGTTAATGGCACTTCGGAACCATTACAAGTTTCACAAACAACTTATTGCACTATTTTATTTTTATTTTATTTTATTTTATTAATTGAAAAATCAACAGACAGGATGTACATAGATATGTATAAAAAAAACAAATAGTAAATAAATAATATATGTAACATCCGAGTCCAATAATAGATTGTTACAAAAATGAAAAAGATAAATATAAGGAAAACAAATTAAAAAGTAAAGAATAAAGGCATGACAAAATATGTAGAACATTGCATAATTAAACTATAGTATTAAAATATTTGGAAAAGGTTATAAAATAGAATATAAGAAGAAATTGTAATTTACAAATATAAAACAAATGAAAAAGGTAAATACAAAATAAACAAATGAAAAGGAAAAGATGCTATCGTATATTTAAAATATTGTTGCATGGGGGTGGGTGGAGGATCCAAATGAAAGGCCAAAGTCGCTTCACAGCATTTATTGGGTGATTAAGGAGATCCACGCACTGCCAGTGCTCCGTCCAGAATACCTTGGTATGGCCTAAGTACCTGCTTATAAAGGGCAGGTCGCTCAGTGCATCTTCCTCGACACGTTTGTTTACCTATTGTTATAGTCATGTACCAGATATGCAGTCCCACGGTTGTGCGCTGTCAGTTCTGAAAACTCTAGCGGGAAGTGGCTGGGTGCCGTTACCAACCACTAAGTCCATTCGGGGGTCTCTATTGTTAGCCGACAGCACTTAAGCCTGGAGATAATCCTCGAAAACCAATGATAACGACGGCTCTTTTTAGCATATACTACAATATTTTTAAATAATTTAATTGTATCATATTAAAAACAAGCGATAGTGACAGTTTTATTCAACAATTAAACAAAACTTAAGTGTTTTTCAATTGATAATTCGCATCAATAATCTCAAAATTTTTGCAAGAAAGCCTGTTTGTCTTTCTTTGACTGTTTGATTGTCATTGATAGAATATGTGTAAGACTTTTTTGGTTGATTTGATTGAAGCTTCAGCATTATTGAGTTTGGCCATTAATATAAAATGATTCGTAAATTGATTAATATGTAATAAATAAATGAAGTGATTAATATATTATTCATATATATAAATATAATAAACAAATAGAGTATATGAATATATGTGCATACATATACATATTTTCTTTGGTTCTTTTATGTCAGGTATAATGTATGTACATAGAAGATATCTTATTTTTCTCGAAAACTCGAGCTTATAAGCAAATCAAATTTGCTGATATTATAAAATTCTACCCACTCTGTCTATATGATACTGTACATATAATTGTTTATAATTGGCGAGAAGAGCGCATTGGGGTTTACCTTTTAGGCTTTCCTGGTATATATGTATATGAATAAAATATAAATAAAATAAAATACAATACTTCCTGTTATTTTTTGATCAACAGATCTGAACTTTGATCATAAATACGTACATTCATACATAATTTTGTACAATATTAACAATGAACCGAAAATAATTTAATGGAAAAAAGAAAATATTCAAGTTATTTTGATAAAATCAATTTATATGTATGTTCGTATATGAACAAAATGATTGCCCAATCTTTTCTGCTATTTGATATTATTTATTTTTTGAAAATATTATTTTCATTAAATCAAATTGTTAGAATTATTATTATTACTATTATTATTCATTTAGATTGTTTCATGATTTCATCGTTAAATGGTTATTGTTCGCTCTTTCGCATCAAATAGATGGAAATAGCCGAGGTTTATCTATTGTGAAATTTTTGTCCATTTTTTATACAATATAATACATACGTATGTATATACATATATGGTATTGTAACGTTACATAGAGAGACGCCCCGTAGACCGGTGACGTCATGGTGACGCCGACCAATGGTGGAGTCGGGCGTTGCGGCCAATGGCTGCACCCGACTCCTTGACCAATGATAATACGTGTATGCGCTGAGCGCTCTATGATATAAGAATGGTACGCTCTCGATCGGGGGATTCGGATCCTGACCTCCACCGGACGAGCAGCAATAAAGACTTGGAACCTGCCTGCGTGTTTTCTTGTACCTCGACCTGACTCCACTTACCTCTGAATACTCTTCAGTATTATTAAAATTAAATGTATTTTATTAATTATTGCCTTCAATGAAATATATATAGAACAAGGATTTTTCATATAAGATACATACATATATTTAATCGAAAGCGTACATTAATATGTTTGTTAGACTAATTGTAGGCAATAATTCCATATCGCTTTATTGCCTATAATATGTATATACATACCTATATTTTGAGCAATTTGCTTTATCAAAATTTAGGAATACCATCTAGTTACTATGTTGACTTGTATATAATTGCTCTAATGAGAATATTAAATCTCCTAAGTCGGAACTACTGACGAAACCGCATTCGTTGCTCAAACGCTTTGACTAATATCGCAAAGTCTACAGATAATACATACATATGTACATTTACATTCAATACCTTTGATTCAATTAATTTACCTAAATAATTTACTATAGATCTTGTATCATACATATGCACATACGAAAGTCGAATGATTTCAAAATATCTATAGCAAATGTATTCGTCTTCGATTTCATTCGATTTGTATCCTATTTAAAATTAAAAATTTACCTTCATACATTTGAAATATGAATATCAATTCATTGTTGGTATGTGGAAATACTACAATCGGAATAAAAATGCGAAGTTTTCCTCGAAGCACTTAAAACTTTATTTTTCCTCATATTTTAAGTCGATTCCAGCGTCCGACGAATGTCTTATTTCAACTTGAACGACTTAGACGAAACCTATTAAAAGAAAAACGGATATATGTATTACGTACGGAGAAATACGAAGTTTGATACAAATGTCTTTTGATGGAAAATGGAAGATATATTTTCATGCGGAAAATTGACATACACACACACACTTATACACAAGGGCAAAATAGAACTACATATATTCTGAAAATAATGATAAAATAAAATTTTCTTTTCTTTTTCTTTATCGATAAACTGTTTTTGATTGAACTACATATTATATTTGTGTCAGTATTAATTTCAATCGCAGAATATACCAATTCTAGCACACCGTGTAGAAATATGTTAACGTTTCTGTACGTATTATATCGTGTGATTATAATATGTATGTGTATATTGTATGTGGCATTTTGCGGTTTTGATGAATTTGAATTGACGATACGACAAAGCTAATAAATCAAGTCTCTATATAATTATATGGGAAATTCCACAGGATTACGGTGATTGACTAATCCATGCTATGGTGGATGGATTCACATAATCAGCTTACAAAAGACCGTATTCGAGAGCCCGCATTCACTTGTAACCAATATAACGTAAGCCTCCTGTTATTATAATTCTAATCTGCATCCACCAAACTCCCATCGTCACCGCAATAACATCAAATATAATACATACATTACTTTGCCCCACCGAGAAGGCTTAGGAGCAACCGCCTTCCAAAACCCATCATAGGTAAATATTATACATTGTATGTTATATAATATCATAATCGCCCCGTGGTATTCTAAAGGTTTTTCTTTTTCTTAATTAGTCTCGCGATAATGTGAGCTCTTAAAAAAGAAAGTCTCGAAATTAAGCGGGGCGAGATAAGAAAATTCTCGAGTCTCGGACCCAGCGCCACTTTCTGGCGCGAATTAACTTTATCGACTTAACCCAGTTTTCTTTAGGTTCATCGACAAATGGGTTCAAATCCAACCGGTGAAAAAGTGGGTGCATTGCATTTTTTCGTAAGAAGTTCGTTCATCAAACGAAAAATAATTATGATCGTGGAAAATTCGCTTGACATCGCTATATATGTGTATTATTTGGTAGGTGTGGTGTTAGGCACCCCGTGACCCAGGCAAGTGTGAATAGCTAGATATGAACTTTATCCAGAGTTTCATTGTAGGGAACAGTCGACGTAGAAGCTTTATCGGCGACCACCTAACCGGAAGTCAGCTAATTCCTCAAATTCAAAATTGAAATCTATTCATTTTCGCCATAGTGAATTTGGGCGCGTTAGCAAATTGCCAGGTCTCGAATGAACTGCGACGATTTGACCGAAATAAGAAAATTTACATGGTTAAACTTTGAGTTGGAGATTCGAAAGCTTTGTATTATAATAAAACTAAAAAAATCGTATTTTATGCTTCGATAGATTTAAAATTCCCCGCAATACTAGATATAATTTACTCTGATGGCAACGCTTCATAGCAATTTTCAGTGCATGCAAAGCTTGTCTTACAAAAGATTTTGACAATTCGTTTATTTTATCGAGGTAAGCCAGTTATCAATAGAATTTTTGTTATTAATCCGCAAGAATAGTCGAAATATGATTTTTCGAAGTGGAATTTTATTTAATTCTCATATAAAGACAATTTAATATATTATCCTTATTAATTCAATTCAGATTCGTGTAATTACGAGTAAACACTGGTACGAGCTTTTTGCTCGCAATTTTACCGATTAAATAAAGTTCAGCACACTTCCAATTAACCCTTTTAAACAAAAACAAAAATAGTGTGGTCAGAACACTATCTCAATAAACATTTTTCAATAGAAAATAGTATTAACAGTGGGAAAAAATCCCAAGTGAAAATACGAGAGATTTGAAAGCAGAAAAGTACTACAAATAAAAGATAAAATACCCGACTATAGATTCCAATATTCATTTTGAACAGAAAATTGACAGATTTAAAGACATCGACCAAACAACACCAAGATATAGAAAAATCGGGCGATTTAAAAAACACATGCATCTCCGAATCTCGAGCCAATCAACATTTTTTATTACCAGATTCGTGTTCACTGGGCATATTTCTAGAGAAGCCATATCTTGTCTCTGAACCAAAATAAAGTCATCATTTGTCGATCAGTGCTATTTAAATAACCAAATAATTTAATCCGTTGAACGAAAAGTTTAATTATAACCTAATTTATTGTTAAAGGTCAATCATTTTGTGTTTTAAAAGTGATACATTTACATACTACCACTCTTCAAAATAAAATACGTTATTGACGTTAACTATAATTATGAAGCGTTTGTTTCTTATATAAAATATGCATCAGCAGTGAGACTTTTTTGCAGCAACATCTTTCCAATATTTAAATATTTAAATTTTGTTTTCTCAACGGAGGATGTTTCCAATTTTTCGGATAAATTGCGTAATAATTAAATTACTAATAAAGATACGATAGTATAAATTTGATGGAAATGAGAATATATTTTCCTCTCCTTGTACATAGGGCAGGCATCAGCACCAAGTGATCTCTATGACAACGTCAACTAACCCACTTGAATATTTTAAAATTGACAATTTAAGTTTAGAAATGATTGATTTTAAAAGTTCAAAGTTGTGGACGGATAAATTCAAGACATTGTAGAAATTTTTTGAAAAAATGTAAGATAATCAGCTTCTCATCGTATCAATGTGTTGAACATTACTTTCTACACAGTTTTCATTCTTTCAAAAATAGATTTTGCCGTTTTTTCCGTGTTCGTTTTCGTATAAATGCGTATAAATATGAACAAATATTTTCACAAATGAAATTTATTTTAAGTTCAAATAGGAGTAGTTCAACTATCGAAAATTCATACGCTTCTATTTTCATGACTAAATATAATTAACTTAATTAAGTTACTGTCACAATTTTAGATTCGGGGGAATTATTGATAACAAAAAGAGCTTTCATAAAATGAACTAAATTTATAATTATTTTTAAAATACGTAGAATTTTAATTTTAGTTTTAAAGTTCCAAATATTTTAATTATTTTCTTAATAAAATTCATCTTTTCAGTCACTGAAAGACTATTTTTAAATGAAAACCCTAACGTACCCGTACCCTTAGTATTACCGGTTCTAAGACACTTACCCCCTGGACACATACCCCTCGATCAAAAACCCCTGGACATTAACCCCCCGTGCAAATAACCCCCCCCCCCTCCGTCAAGGATAAAAATATTTTATAAAAATTGACAGTTTCTTTAATTAAAAGCCATATTGGCCATACTGATTTTTTATAAATTCAATAATTAAATATCAGTAATCAATAATAATAATTTAAAATATACAAAACTCCAAAATCGATTTTATATTAATCTCTTTTTCTTTTCCTTTTCTCGATTTTACAAATTCCATCATGAATAGTCAAAAAATATTTAAAATATAATAATAATAATATATACTTTTATTAAAATTTACTTTCAATACCACGGAACGCAAACGCTAACTGGTGACTAAAAGTCTTTTAAATTGATATTTATTCTATTTACAACAATAAATTAAAATAAATTGAAATTATGTATATATTGTATATAAATTGCAATTCAATATGCTCTACCACACTTAATTTATTCTTATTTATTATAACAATTTTTATCCATGTTGGGGGCTATTTGCACGTGGGTTTTTTACACGGGGGTATTTTGCACGGGGGGCTAATTTCCAGGGGGTTTTTGGCTGGGGATATATGTCCAGGGGGTAAAAAAAGTTTGCTGTTTCTAGAATAAAATATCCTCGAAAACAATTTTCAATTATGAAACTTAGAATGCCATTACATTTTTAATACAACACGATAACCATTTCTACATAGTTTATTTAGTAAATAAAATGGCATAGTTTGAATTGTATCTACGTAGTTTGTTAATCTCGACTATGTATGTTAGGCATTTATCGCGCGTGCGTTCTTACACCAAAGCAAATTTATCGGTATCTCGTCTGCTTTTAAAATCTCCACGCCAAATGCGAAACGAAAGCTTGTCAAAACGCAATTTAAATATTTGTTTATCAGCGCGAAAAGTGTTAATGTCATTTCGTTGTAGGCGCGTCGCAACGCTTCCGCAGACGAGACAAAAACGTCAAGACCGACAAGTTTGCCCAAAGTCCGCACGAGACAACCCTCCAAAACACCCCCTCCCACCCACCCATTGAGTCCACCTCCTGGAATTAATTTCCTCCTTGCGAATTTAAATAAGAAATATTCAAAATGATCTGCTGTCATTCGCGGACGGCTGTCGACGCGCCGTAATTGAATGCGAATTATGTCGCCGTAGGTAAGCGGGCGGGGCCGTCTCGTTTTTGTTTTGTTTCCATTTATGCACAAAAGAAGATTCGTTTTGAAATTCGCGCTCATTTCGCGCCTAGTCTGGGCCTCTCGTATCGTATCTTTTCATCTTAATTACCGCTTCGGGAACATATTTCCGAGGGCTCGAGAGACGCGCCGCGCAAACCGGATTACTATTTATTGCACGCACGGCATTAGAACGTTCGAGTAAACAAGGAAAAACGATCGTCGCCGAAAACGAAACGAAACTGTTTATATTATTTAGAGGACTTAAGCACGCGAACCGTTCACAGCCGTGAAAATTAAAGTGCGATGGGATTTTGCATGCGGGGGTGTGTGTGTGTGTGCGCTTGTAATACGGTCAGGCGACAGAATCAGTTCGTGGAAAACGTTGAATTTTCCGTACTACGTTTCCTTATATCCGTATTTTCTTTTTCAAAGACCGTCACTGTGTTAAGGTGGTTGAAGAATTCCAATTGTCTGGTTCAGTGTTTCTTAATCTACTTCAGTTCACGGTTCTCTATTAAAACCAATAGTAAAATGTATTGTTCAATTTCATTAATTTCTCAACATTTCTGTCGTTTAATGTTTACTATATTAAAAATAATGAATATATTCATGTCGTCAATTAATTAATCTTTAACTAAACTTGCAATACATCTATTTTTGTTTTATTTTATTTCAATCGAACATGTACACACTTTTTGTTTTATTTTATTTCAATCGAACATGTACGATCGAGGTTCAGGAACGTATCTCCGTCGTAAGTCTAGGAATACCTGTATATGTGTTTATGTGTATGTGTATGTATATAAATGTATGTATGTATATATGTATGTGTATTTTGATTATTTTTGTATGTATGTGCCTGTGTATGTATGTGTATTTGTGTATACGTGTATATATTTTGTATACATATATAGATAAAGTATATGGTGATGTAATTGTTTTTGGCCAGGAAGGCGCATTGGGTTTACCTGTTAGACCTTCCTGGTATAAATAAAATTTTATTTTTATTGTTACAATTCAATATACACTCGTCATTACAGATCGCTCCAATGCGACGGGTGTACGTTTAACGAAATACAGAATACATACACAATCATAAATCAGAAATACAGTAATACATATACAATCAGGATATATAGCATATAACCATTAATCAGAAATAATAATCATAGAGACATCTATGGATTATTTTTAGATTTTTTTGTGTACATTTTTTATACATATAAGAAATACGAAATCATAGAGATATCTATAGAGATATCTGTGCTAACTGTGCATAATTATTACAAATTATACACAGGCAGATTTTTGTGACAACAGGAAGTTTCAGGAACCGTTTCAGCAATGATCAGGAACCAATACCAATTTTCAGGAACCGTTTCAGCAATGATCAGATAAAATTGGCAAACTCTGATAGAGAAACGATCGATTTGGAGTCACAAAACCCCCAAATCTAACCAGCAGTTTGACGAGGACTCGAACCTTCGACCTCAGTGGTGCTAAATATATACGCTACCATTAAGCCAAACTGCTGGCTGTTTAAAAATAAAATAAAATATGTAGGTAAAAAAAATCTTTGTATTTAACGTAGTTACATATCTAATGAGAAGAATATATTATGTAAGCTTTTTGGCATAAATTGGTCCAAAAATTTGGTAATTAAATTTGTCTCAGACGGTCTTATGAAATAATTTTCAAGTGTGGATATACTTGCATACATAATTCAAGTACACTGTTGAATAAAGACTCTGGTATTCAAACCGGACCATTTTCCCATTATTTTTGTTTTTTCCTTTTTCATGTCTTATTTCAAGTAGTCGACGATTGAGGGCGATCTGGACCGCAGAGGTACATATACACCGTTCCGACTTATATCCAACAAGTGGTTCGTTCACCATTTCTATTGCATTTTTCCCTTTTTCTTTCCATTTCGTTTTCCAGATAACGGCGTTCATAATTTAGCGTGCGCTGGCGAATGCACGGGAATGCTCTTGTTCACTGGCCGCTCCAGGCTTTTACAATCTCATCTCCTCGAGCCACGAGTACAACTTGATCGAACGGTCTACTGCTGAGACTTTTTCCTAGAATGGTATAATCCGTTGATAAAATATTCAAGAAGTGGCTTTCACTCAATATATTTGATTATTTTTTTGAACGTTCATTTGAACGTTTTGATTGCAATTCAAAACGACCGTCTGATCACATTTACTACGATTTGGCTAGTCTGTATTCCCAGGAATTGATCAATTTAAATTTATCATTTAATACTGAAAATCTAATCCACAATACGCCATTTGCATCGTTTTGAATGTAATCTAGTGAAATAATATGCCTGTAGGTGGTAATTGGATTATAAGTCACATTTCGATCGCCCAAAAGATAATTTTTGCCATGAAAATCACCCATACAGAATATTTGGCACTCGAGTTCTCGTTAGTGTGATAGTTATCGTTAGTATGATGGACTTTTCGGCTGCCAGATGTTCCGTTATAGAGATTTTAGTGAGTTTTGGGCGAGCGCTTTGTGACCAACAATCACCGAATATATGGTAAAGGTACTTAGTTTGCATTAAATGAATTTCCAGTAATTGCCGATGGCGAAATTTTGCCGATTTACCGACATACCAGTGTACCGGTATACCGGTATCTTTATCCGATCCTTATTTCAAACCTATCCTAAGCACATTCTGAAACGTATTATTTCTACATTGCGAGAATAATAAGAATTATTGAAAATTTTTATATACGAGAGTAATGAGTTTTGAAAATTCTAAGAATTCTTTATGATAAAAAATCTTTATTATGAGAGTTCTTAGAATTCTTAATAATGAAAATTCTCAGAATTCAATTATAATAATTGCGAGAAATGGGTCAAGTTTGCCAATTTGTTGAAAATGTTTGAATGAAAATCAAATAAATTGGCAAACTCTGATCGGAAACGATCGACCTGGAGTCATAAACCAATGTCTGGCCAGCAGCAACCAATGGGACTCAAACCCGTGAACACTATGTTCGAAAGCATATATGCTAACCACTAATTCACGCTGCTGGTTTTTACAAACTTAATAATATCTCGAGACTCGTTTACTCAACATTTCGTCTGCTCAAACAGGAAACAAAAAACATTTTTGTGTTCATATACATATATAATATTTTCAATATACAAGACATATTGTAACCATTCATTTTTTAACTATTAGCACACCTTTAAAATATAAAAATAATAGGTTTTTGAGCTTTTTTTCCTATTATGCTGTACATTAACATTAGAATAATATAATACTATGATTACTAACAAAATTAAATTAAAATTGTAAAATAGAAAATGATCAGTGGAACAGTAGCTATTAAAATAGATATAAGATGTATTGTGAACATAATTTAGTAATAATAAAAAGCATTTAAAAATCAAAAAAATATAAAAATACGTTTAAAAATCAATTCTTACTACATATATTATTTTATTACATAATGTTTAACATTTTCGTATATGTACATATATACAAACTCGACGATGAAATACACTGAAAAAGTTGGGAAAATGAGTCTTGAGATATTGCAAATTATCTCATACCAGGGCAGACACTGTAAAAGGGTCTCGAGAAGAATTCCACCACTCTAACCCCAACCCCAAATTAGAGGTTTTAATTTGAAATGGCCGTGAATTGTCTTGTGAGCAGACGATGTCTTAATTTCGGCAGTGCAAAGTGAGTGAGTAAATCAAACTTTTCTCGAGTGCAAAATTAATGAGCGTCGTCAACGGTTTAACGGCGCGTCAAAGCCGCGCGATTAAAACGTCCCCCCGTTATAAAGGGCGATAACAGCGTTATTAACGGCGCGATATCGACGCCAATTATTCAAACAAAGGGCGAGAGAGACGTCTCTAATACGAGGTGAATGAAAGCCCTTCAAAATGCGGTCTTCTCTGTGGTCTTTCGCCGCCAACCGACCGGGAATCAATACGCTATTCCAAACGGGCTTTGTCGACTCCCCGACTCCGCTTTGTGACTTTTGAATTTTCGCATTTAATTCTGCAGCAACTCTAACGAAGTCTGGCTCTGATTTATATATTGATGTACGTACATACATATAATATTTTGGATATTTTTCCTCGTATTGGATATCAACGTTGCCCAGACGCTTGATTGATATGCTTCGAGGTGTTCGTATCTATTGCGTTGCAGGACACGGAGAACGTGACCGAATGACGTTGGGAATTTTCCAGTAGCGTCCCTCAAGCTATATTTAAATTTTAATTTAATTATTTTAATTTAAAAATATGTTTCGATTTTTATACGGTTTAGATTTCATTTGACGTCGTGATTAGAGTAAAGCCTTTAGCTTTTATCGATTAATACACGAGCCGTTCTATTTGAAAGTGGCGGAAGTCCAATTTTCAGTTCCAAAAACACTATTTCTGATTTACAAATTGTTATCACTTATTTTAATGCGATATGTCCAGAATCTTGATAAAGCAGAATAAAAGTATTACAGGCCACCAGTATTTTGAAATATTGATGTAAAACACTATATTTAATGTTTTGCGAGATATTTCTCGAAATGAAGAAAAGTGGACTTCAACAAATTCCAACAAATTGACAATTTTGAGTTTTTTTTTGTAATTGAATTTGAATTTAAGTTGACAGCATCCAAAATTCGCTGTTTTTTTCCATAGAAGTCTCTATGATTGTTATTTACAATACTCATTTTTATTTATTTTCAATCCAACATGTACGCTCGCCTTTACTGATCGCTTCAAAGCGACGAGTGTTCTAATACAGATACAATACAATAATACAATTAATACAAGCATGTTTAACCAATGCAAATACATAGAAACATCATCCACAGTGACATCTATGGAGAAATTTTTGCAGCATTTTATTATACAGATATTGGGGAACCTCAAGACACTGAATAACTTGACATTTTCAAGAGAGATTGGAATGAAAATGCCAATTTACAGAAATCGTTTCAATAAAATTCAGTTCGTTTCAATAAAATTTACTTTTTGGCCATATGTGTCGTGTGAAATAAAATAAATATCTGTAATATCGTTTACACCCAACATAATAATAATTTTTTAGAAACGTAAAATTTAAATTTACAAAATATATATGTATTTACAACCAACAATACGTTTTTATAAAATATGTTGGATGGATCTTGTCCTCTTGATATTATATACAAACTTTTAGAGTCGTCATTTTATCAGCATTGTATGTATAAGTCTTTTAAAACCATAGTAATATTTGTCAAATATTCTTATGACTATAAGACTATTATAAATTTATGCCATATAAAAATAAACTGTTTAATTAACATCAGATGTCTTTTAAAGTATTGTGTAATTTTTTAAAACAATTATCAATTCCTTGCTAAAACACTAGTCGACTATAATTTCGAAGGTTTTCTTTACTTTCAACTTACATGTATGTACATTAGCCAGCAGTGTGGCTCGTTGGTTGTGTTTATGTTTAGCACCGATAGGTTAACGAGTTCGATCCGGTGATAATATGTAATGCTGCTAGTCAGACTTGTATATTTGTGACTCCAAGTCGATCGTTTCCTATCAGAGTTTGCCAATTTATCTGATTTCATTGTTGAAACGGTTCCTCCATCAAATTGGCAAAAAACCATACTACCCACTATATCACAAATATCTGAATTTGATTTATGTACAATAAATGTAAAAAATTATGTACAAGTCTAAATCCATAGATGTCCCTATGGATTAATTCATTAATTAATTCATTGTTAATTTCGTGTTCTTCAGCCTCTGGAAATACAACGATTTATGTAATAAAAAATTTATTTGTATTTAATTGTTTAAGAATTGGGGTTTACCTGTTAGGCCTTCCTGGCATACATATTTTATTTTACATATCTATGTAAAATAAAATATGTATATTATAAAATAAAATAAAATATGTATATTATAAAATAAAATAAAATAAGATTGTATATAACTGCAACTATGATTACAAATTCGATTATGAATTGAGATTCAACTTGACTTTGTTTATCACTACCATTGCCATTTCCTATTATCTAAAAAAAATTGATTAATATAATAAAAGGCCCTCAGAGATGCGTGAAGCTTTGTATTAAAAAAAGGCCTACCTGGTAGATATATATGTCAATATAATCACTATGTGCGTGGTAGACATCATCATTTGCTGGCTGTACCTCCTGCCCGCACAGTCCTTTTTCGAATGGCTGCTATTCCAAGAGCTATTCGACTTCTTAATGAAATCGTTGCTGCCGAGACTGAATGTGATATTTTCCACCTTAGTGAGCGTAAATTGTCGGAAATTACTCTAACCCATTTATCTGGTAGTCTGCGCTCATCATTGTTTTCATGATTGATTGTGATTTATGAGTGAAATTTTGATTAACTCTCTTCCATTTGGGCCTTACAGGGATGTTTTGTATTTGTAGTTGTTTCTTACATATTTATTGAAACTGGCTGTAGGAGCAAAGCATTCCTTATGCTATATTTTATTTGATATTTTTACTTTATCTGTTATTATTAAATGCTATTTTTTATGTTTATGTATGGATGTATTTATGTTTATGTTTAATTGTTATTTTATTTTTTTTTTTTTTTGTGTTATATTTTTTGACCATTGTGGCGCTTTAGGAATCCCTGTTATGCCACAATGGTCTGTTTAGAATAAATAAATAAATAAATAAATATGTAAAAATAAAACAAATAAAAAATTAAATTAAATAAATAAAGTCACGCGATATAATATTCCGTATATATTATCGGTTCAGACGAGAGAGATCTCACATGCTGGTTATGCAATGTCAAACTACATTTTTGCACAGTATTAGATTTTGCTCGAACTGATCACCGTAATAAGACGTTGTCAGAGCGAGTCATCCCTGGGGGATGCATTTCCCGAGACGAGCTGCGATACAATGCGCTTGCATCGAGTTTCCACCCACCCTCCCCCTGCACCACCCAACGCCCATAATCTCGCCCACTCCACCCCCCCCCCCTCCCGGTCACGAAGGTGGCCAACTGGTAACCCACCTGCTTCAGCTCCTGGAGCACCTCTGCAATTTGACCCGAATCAGATAACTACTCGATGCATTTAAATTAGATGTTTCCTGCGAGAGAGTGGCGGTTCGTTATGTTAACGTGGCGAAAAACGATCGCCATTTTTTTACCACTCGCATCACGAACCAATCGTGCTTTCGATTTGTTCACTTGTTATTATTTATTTATTTATTTAAGTTTAAATTTTTACCATTGTGGCATTACATGAGTCCCAAATGCGCCACAATGACCGAAAAAATACAGAGAGATGAGAAAAATACAAAATATATTATATACACAGACAAAAATAAATTTATACATAATCGTAAAAAACTATGGCATTGTAATAATAGCAGATAAAGTAAAAATATGAAATAATAAAATACAAAGTAGGGAATGTCTTGCATCTACAGCCAGCACCAATACATATGTATGTGCATATAAATACCAGCCGTAAATACAATACATCCCTGCGAGGCTCAAATAGAAGAGAAAACATCAAAAATACAGTTATCATATAATAATTATATATTAAAGTGGTCAAGTTTTTATATAATATTTAAATATATGTACATACAAAAATTATGTAAAAGTGATATTTGTATAGTGTATAAAAAATTTAAATTATTATAAAAAAAAGTTTTTTAAAACATACCTCTTCTATAATTTGTACATAAAATTATTATTTTGAATAAAAATAGCATTACTTTATTTTACTACCGCCATCTATGTTTAAAACTAATAAACAAACGGTGGATAGATGTCAATGACTATCTCGCCGGGCAGATTTACAAAGGTTCTTACATGATATTTTTGCACCATCGTAATGGCGGAGGATCTATTTACTTATTGATGACCAAAATGAGCAATATGGCAAAGTATGAAAACGATCGGATAAGAGGCAAACTTTTTTTTGTAATCGTAAGTGAAACGTAAAGGAGGTATGTAAAAAATAGGCTATTCATTTTAATAACTTATAAAACTCCTTATTTCAGGTCTACTGCTCGTTTATGAAACTGTCAATATATCCGCCGATTTCATAAAATATGTATGTTCTTATTCCACAAATTTAGAAAATTTCTGTGATTTTTCCAGAACTCAACTCTATTCAAATATAAAATTTTCATGTAGTAAAAATACAAATAAACATACGTACATTTTTTAAAAAACAACAAAAACGAAATCAGTAATCGGTATTGAGTACAAATTATAGCTTGGTGTTTGCGTTAATGCTAACCACGAGAGGTTGCCGGATTCGATCTGTAGGTTGATCTCAATTTAAAATAATTTATTCCGTGTATTTCTGTAGTGTTGCTGGTCAGGCTTGTATATTTGTGACTCCAAGTCTATCGCTTCTTATCAGAGTTTTCCAATTTATTGTTATGATTTAATTGTTGAAACGGTTCCTCATCAAATTGACAAAAACCAAGAATATGATTTTAAAAATTTATAATCTATAAATTTATATACATGTGTACAAGTTTAACACCACAAATGTCTCTCAGGGATAACCTGAAATTGGCAGCATGGGAAAATATAAAATTGAGTCCATTGGCTATGCCACCTTTCTCAAGTATTAAATTATAAATAAACAAAAAAAGTCAATATCTCGTCAAAGTCAAATTTTATGACGGTCACAATACTTCATCAACTCATACTTTTTTTAATATAGAAAAATTAAAAATTATTTATCATTTTAAAATAATTCTTATTTATTGTGACAACCTCCTATGTATGACTCCCGAGTTTTTCAATCTTTTTCTAATACAGTAAAAAAATTCAGTCCATCTTTCTAGTATCGTTGTTAATAACTTTTGATATGAAAACCTATATTACATAAAATTGGTTCGGTTTCTGATACAAAGTTGAAGTTAGTTTTTTCAATTTTACGAAGTGGAAGTGGGAAAGTATAATAGTTATTCATTTGTAACATGCTCACGAACATATTCTTGGTATCTCATAACTTGTTCTTTAGGATTATTGAAGCACTATGTAGTATTGTGTTGCTTCCCTATGCAACTGGCATTGAATGTTCAATTAATTTAAATATATAAATCATATTAACATTAACAATTTTTCCTTTCCCTTTACATCCTCTTCGAAAGGCGGTGAATATCACTGGGAAATACATTTCCCATGACGCTTCATTTAATAGCAATTTTCAAAATCGTTCATCACGATGAAGCAGCAACCCTCTAAATCCCATAGAAATAAAAGAAAATAAAATTATAAAAATAATTCACAGCCATTTGAAGAAATTGATTGTTAGAAAGAATACGCCGTTATCGCATTATCCCATCGGCGATAAATTTAATGTAAATCTGAAATCTTATAATAAAAGCTCGCCTCCCCATTCATCCCCGACTCCCAGTGAGCTCCCTGCGAAAATATGTAGGAGGAGAGGGGACATAAAAATTGAATCGGCGATTTTTTTCAAAGTAAGGATATTTAATTCGGCGTTCGCAAAAGTGTAATTATTCGTGGGATGAGAGACCGGGAGGGGAGGCTCTGGGATGCTCCTTCTAGCAGAACTAATGGAAAAACGTAAGGAACAGGACCCGGTCCGCGAATAAGCGCTTGAGGGGGGTTTCAGAAGGAGATGGCGGATGGCCATCCAGCAACACACAACCGAGAAATTGTGATAATAAAAAATAATGAAGCATCTCACGGTGGGCCCATCGCCATCCAACTTTCCCGTAAGGGTATCCTCCCCTATCCTCCTCCCCCTCCTTTTCCGCGATTTTATAAGAGGGTCGTGTGAGACTGTCCTCGTTCCGTTTATCCACGTTGGTGAAAGTGAATTTTCTTTCAGGTTGTAATAAGCAATTTCGAGCGCGATCCGATTTGTGTACGAGTCAATTTTAAAATCGGATACACCTGAGGTAATGCGCTTTGATGCATTTTTCTCATCTGAATTAAAGTGTTCGAAGATTTATTTGATTGTATTTAAAATCTATATATTAGCCGTTATATTGGACGTGCGAATTCGCCCTATTGTCACGGATATTCCATTGGATCCGTATTGTTGAAGCGTGTGGAATCTATGGTCGACTTGGGTATCACTTTTGATCCTCAATTCACCTTTCACAACCACATCAAGACAGTCGCTGACGTTTCCTTTCGTCGACTTGGATTTGTCTTGAGATATGCTAGATTATTCTCCAACCCCTTGTCTTCTCGCTTGCATTTCAACTCGCTTGTTAGAAATAAGCTAGAGTATAATGCGATTGTGTGGAATCCGCACGAAGCAAACTACTCTCTTATTATCGAAAAAGTGCAAAAAGCATGTCTTCGCTTTCTATATAAGAAAGAGTTTGGGTATTACCCATATCTCTATCCTACTCCTTTCCTTTTGGGCATGCTTGGGTATAATTCCCTTGAACCTCGGAGAAACTTCTCATTAATTCGTTTCGTTCTCCAGCTACTGCGTGGTAATACGTCATGCCCGTTGTTGCTGAAACAGTTGGGACTTTATGTTCCTAACAATTATGTGCGTGGTAGATATCATCATTTAATGGTTGAACCTCCTGCTCGCACAGTTCTTTTTCGAATGGCTCCTATACCAAGTGCTATTCGACTTATCAATAAAATCGTTGCTGCCGTCCCTGAATGCGATATTTTCCACCTCGGTGAGCGTAGATTATTGGATATTATTTTAACATATTTATCTGGTAACCTGCACTCATCATTACTTTCTTAATTTGAATTTGATGTATGAGTGGAATCTTAATCTACTCTCTTCCATTTGGGCCTCGCTGTGATTTTATTTTTTATTCATATTTTGTTTTATTTTATTTTACTTTTTCTTTCTCCTTTGTACATTTTTATGTACTATATCAATTTTGCTCAATGTAAACAAATAATGGGATTTATAGATTTTATTTTTGATTTTTACACTTGTTCACTTTTTTTTTCTTCTGATGTATGTATTATTTTCCTTTTTTACTTTTTTTTTATTATTATTTTATTTTACCATGTTTTTCACTTTTTCTTATTTTTACTAATTGTACTTGTTTTTATATATTTATCAAATGTAGGCCATTGTGGCGCATTAGGTTCTTCCTGTAATGCCACAATGGTCTAAAACTATTAATAAATAAATATTTGAATGTGGCATAAGTGCACTTTTCTTCATTCCGAGAACTACTTCGCAAAACATTAAATATAATGGTAGCCAGCAGCCAGCATTATGGCTTAATGGTAGCGTGTATGTTTAGCACCAAGTGATCAGTGGATTCGATCCGCTATACTGCTGGTTCGATTTGGGGGTATTTGTGACTCAAAATTGATCGTTTCTTATCAGAGTTTGCCAATTTGATCTGATCATTGTTGAAACGGTTCCTCAAAATTGGCAAAAAATCATCTTTCCTGTTATCACAAATCTTCTGTATTTATTGTGTGTATAATTTGTAAAAATTATGTACAAAATCTAAATCCATAGATGTCTCAATGGATTAATTATGTAATTAATTAATTAATTCATTTTTATTTCGTGTTCTTCAGCTTCTGGAAATACATAATAAATTTAATAATAAAGTGATTTGTGTAATAATAAAATGCTGCATTATTTGTAACTAATTTTCCAGGAAGGAGCTTTGGGGTCTTCCTGTCAAGCCTTCCTGGTATCTATGTTAAAATAAAATAAAATAATATAATGCTTTGCGTTTAGCAATATTTAAAAATACTGATGGCCTGTAATACGTTTATTCTGCTTTTCTGAGATTCTGGACATATCGAATTAAAACCAGCAGCGTGGACTAGTGGTTAGCATATATGGTTTCCAACATATTAGTCATGGATTCGAGCCCCAATGGTTGCTGCTGGCCAGTATCGTTTCTAATCAGTGTTTGCCAATTTATCTGATTTCCATTGAAACGATTTCAACAGATTGGCAACCTTTACCCATTTATCGCAATTTTCGAGTTTTCAGCATCTCGAATTTCGCTGATTCGAATAAAAATCTGCATATTTGTCCAAAAAAGTGTCCATTTACTCGAGTAAATGTTAATTTATTTTAAGTATTAATCCTTTTGAATAATATTTTGATCTCTTGATCTTTATGAAGAATTACATGACCCTTATGATTATTTAATTTTTTTCTAGAACCTTCTTAGTGATCTTCACCCTTATGATGAATCACATTCATTGGTCATTGTTAGAATGAATCACATTTTGCTTAAAACCAGGGCTGTGGAGTCGATTCAAAATTAAACGATTTACAGTGTAATTTAAATTCACGGTTTTTATAGGGAAATTATTCAATTTCATTTTATTAGTGGTATTACTTTAATAAAATCGGAGACTCTAGTTGACACATAGCATTTTATAGAAAATAATAATAATAAGGAGTCGGTTGATTTCGACTCCGACTCCGCTTGAAATGCTCCGACTCTACAACTCCAACTGCTTAAAACACACAACCCTTATAACGAATCCCATCATTCTTAGGATTTACCATAAAATGAGATTCATTTAGCCAACGTATAATTGCATACTTATATGTAAAAAAAAAAAGAATTTAAGCAATTATGTAAATTTCAAATCAGTTTTGAATCATATGAAAAATTTTAGCGATTTTTTTAAACCCACCACTGAATACATTATTCCGAACCACGTACGAAAACGTGGAAACGGGGGCGCTTAAACCTGCGCAGCTGGATCAACTTTTCTTAATCCGACTCTCCTTATTTTTATGCATATCATCCGTAGGACAAAAAAATAATACGACTTCTCTCGAACCGCGACTGAAAAGTAAATAAAATGTCTTTTTTGCACGCGCGCGCGCCGCTTTGAGTTAAACAACGTCCAATTAGGTCGTGGTTTTTAAAAGCACGATTGTAATATAATATAATATACCTGCTCGCTATTTTACGATAATGTTCATCAACGGTCGGGAGCTCCGGGGCCCGAGCGTGCGCCCCCCGAGCCCCCATTTTCCCGCTGCATGCACGCAAATAAAACGCAACACTTATCTTGTTTTTGTCGAGCGCGACATAAATTTACCGTGTGCACTTTTTTGCATCCGACTTTTGATATGCACTATTGGATATGGGATATTTATTTTAAACGTGGACGAATCGGTAGCATTTTATAATATAAACACACCGTTTTTACCGCACATATGTATACATATATTCCATATATTCGACAAAGTGTACTGTTGAGCCCCGACTCTCCACAAATAGCAACACTATATACCAAAGACTCAAAAAATGATCCGCAAAACACTAAATTCCGTGAAGATGTAATAACCAGCAGCACGGAGTAGTGGTTAGCCAGCATTGTGACTCGGTGGTTGCGTTTATGTTTAGCACTGAGAGGCTACCGGGTTCGATCCCGTGCTAATCTTTAATACTGCTGGTCAGAATTGGATTCCAAGACGATCGTTTCTTATCAGAGTTTGCCAATTTATGTGATTTCATTGTTGAACCGATTCTTCCATCAAATTGACAAAAATCATCCTACCCGCTATCACAAATATATGAATTTGATTTATCTACAATATATAAAAATTTATGTACAATTCTAAATTCATAGATGCCTCAATTAATTGTTAGTTTCATGTTCTTCAGCCTCTCGAAATACAGCGATTTATGTAATTTGTTTATTTATTTATTTTAAAGTTCAGACCATTGTGGCATTACAGGAATTCCTAATGCGCCACAATGGTCAAAAAATAGAACACAAAAAAAAAACAAAATAATAATTAAACATAAATTAATACATAACGAAAATAATATAATCAATTATACATAAAAAGTATGCATTTATAAATACATTTAAACATAAACATAAATACATCCATACATAAACATAAAAAACAATAGCATTTAATAATAACAGATAACGTAAAAATATCAAATGTCAAAAATAAATAAATAAAAATATCAAAAATAAATATATACATATATATACACACAGATAAAAATACATTTATACATAATCATAAAAAACAATAGCATTATTTAACATTCTGGCTCGTCACGTAGACCCCATTTAATAATAGCAGATAACGTAAAAATATCAAATAATAAAATATAACATACGGAATGTCTTGCAACTACTGCCAGTTTCAATAAATAAGAACTAACTCCAAATTCAAAACAACCCTGTGAGGCCCAAATAGAAGAGAATAAATCAAAATTCCGCTCATAAATCACAATCAATCATGAAAACAATGATGAGCGCAGACTACCAGTTAAAGGGGTTAGAGTTATATCCGACAATTTACGCTCACTAAGGTGGAAAATAAAAATGCAATAATGTTTGTAATTAATTGTCTAGAAAGGCGCATTGGGGTCTACCTGTTAGGCTTTCCAGGTATATATGTATCTATGTAAAATAAAATATAAAAAATAGCATTTTTCCCACTTATTGTTGCTGGCCAGACATTATATACAGATATAAACCCTTTTATTTTATTTTACACGACATATATGGCCAAACATTATATACTAACCAACAGCGAGGACTGGTGATTAGCTTATTATAATATGTTTTCGAGCTTAGTAGTCACGATTCGATTCCTAATAGTAACTGTTGGCTAGACCTTGGTTTATGACTCCAAGTCGATCATTTCTTTTCAGATTTTGCCAATTTTTCTGATTTTCATTGAAACAGTTCCTACAAAAATTGGCATTCCATCCCCTATCTCTCTCGCAAATCTTGAATTAGTCTTGAAGTTTGCTGGTCTGTAGAAAAATGCTGCAAAAAAATTCTCCATATATGTGAATTGTGAATAATGATAGTATAAATTCGTATTGTATAAATGCTTGTATTGATCGTATTGTATAAAATTCTTGCAATGGACTACAATGTGTGACCATATACATATGTCGTGCATAATCTAAAAATATATAATACAATTGTCGCATTGAAGCGATCTGTAAGACGAATGTATATGATTAATTAAATAAAAATAAAAATATTTCAATAAAAATGACCTAACCTATAAAATTTTTGAATCGTGAAGTGTTCTGTGGAAGAAAACGTTCGAGATAATTTGATATATACCGATCAGTGTGCACTAAATTGTTTCAGACTACATAGACGGGAATGCAATTAAGAGAAATTTGATTATCATCAATTTCAATATATGATTCATGAAACGCTTTGTCGGCAAAGTTGCAGAAAATTCATACGTGGAAATCTGAAGCACGTTGTTTCGTACGTTTCAATTACTAGAATTAAAAATAAAACTTTTATATGTACGTGTTCTAGTTGGAATGTTTCGGATGTTCAGTGCAAAATTAATTTAATGGAATATTTAGCCGAAATTGGATACGTATGGGAAATTTCATTCGACGAGTATCAAAGTTTTCCGGTGCGCGTCCAGAGTTTCCGCTTATACAATATATATGGCGTTTCTATTTAGGTAAAGATAAATTTCTAACCGCACTCAGGATATGGGAGAGTTCCAAAACCTCGTCCAATTTATGAAATTCAGTCTCGAAATATTATACTTAAATTTCGTAACATAATAATACGAACACTGTATACATATATAGGTATAAACGTAAATACGTACATACATAAGTACTTTGTGTGGATTATGTTAACGTTCATCAAATCGAACGCTTCGTTAGCCCAAAAAGAATCCCCTTTTCCTGATCGGGATTGAATCTGCAAAATAAATAGTAAGTTAAAAGTACATAAATGCGATCTCGCATCACATTGAACATTAGCGGAAATTTTACGCTGAATTTCAGTAGGAAATTAGCGAATTCGATCTACAACAGGGATTCTTGACCTTTTTATAGACCGATATGTACATACATTGTTTCAGACGTAATGAAATTGTTTCAGAAGTAATGAAGTTGATTTAAAAACAATCAACATTTTCATAGCCATATAATCAACCTAATTATAATACATTTTTTTGGGCTATCGGCAAACCTTCCTTCTAATTTCAAAAAAATGGTCTATATAAAGATATTCCACTGCATATTTTACTTTACTGTAACCAAATTTACACACAATTTAATTCAATTCAATGGAATTCAATATACATATGAGCCGTTATATTTGAAAGTGGCGGACGTCCAAATTGGACGTCCAATTTTCAGTTTCAAAAACACTATTTCTGTTTGTCTTAATTCACAAATTGATATCACTTCGTTTAATTCGGTATGTCCAGAATCTTGAAAGAGCAGAACAAAGGAATTGCAGGTCACCAGTATTTTAAAATATTATTAAACGCAAAATATTATATTTAATATTTTGGGAAATATTTCTCGAAATGAAGAAAAGTGGACTTATGCCAAGTTCAAATATAATACATATAAAGGTATAAGAATTGTAAATAGGTTTTTGAGCTCTTTTTTCTCTTATGCTATACATTAAGATTAGAATAATATAATACTATGATTACTAACAAAATTAAATTAAAATTGTAAAATAGAAAATGATCAGTAGCTATTAAAATAGATATAAGATGTATTGTTAACATAATTTAGTAATAGTAAAAAGCATTTAAAAATCAAAAATATATAGGTATATGAACATACAAAAATTCCAGGACCACTTGTTACTAACCCCTGATCTGTCGTCACACATCCATACATACAAGATCTTGCATTTGCTCATATTCGGCATTGAAATGTTTGCTTTTGAATTTTATGAATGATTTAAATACATTTCTGAAAGGTTTTCCTTCGAGATGTCTAAAGAAAGCTCTTTGATATATGCAACTACCATAAATAAACTAAAAGATAGACTGCATTCAACACATACTCTTTAGATGCATCTTGAGAGCTTTTATCCGAATTTCTCAGCGTGCAAATTTATAATTATTGGAATCTAACCGATCAAACCATATTAATCCCGACGAAGATGTGGAGGTAGGTATGTAGGTGAAAGCTGCTTTTACAGACTAATCGACCGCCAATGTCGAGACTGAAGTCTAAGCCTATTTTCAAAATATTCTCGGGAAACGTTTTGAATATATTCAATTTGTATAGCATCGTTCTTGTAGGATGCCTCAAGCCGCCGCTAGACATAAACAAAGGTATATTTGAGGGAATTTAGCGGGAGAGCCGAGGGTTTGCGAGCTGATCCTGTTCAGGGTATGGCTACCAAGGGGCGAAACGCATAAATAGTTTAAATCCATTCTAATCTCTCCTGCGAATTCGCATAAAAGGTTCAACCGTGTAACAGAGCTCAGTTAATGTTGCGTAATGAAATTGTTCACTGTGCGCCGCATTTAATTCTAACATTTCACGTATACTCTTATGTATATGCTAAATTTACATATATTATTTACTTACATATGTGCATACGGTATGTAGCTCGAGTCAATAGAGCATTGAACTCGTGGATCGATTCCCGGCGCAGTCGAAATATTATTCGATTTTGAATTTTTAACTAAAAATTAAGATCAATCAATCTTATCTAAGAAACTTCTTTGAAAATTTTGATAAATCTCAACAATTTATTTATTTATTTATTTATTTATTTATTTATTTATTTGGAAAATTTACAGTTTATTAAGTTACATAGATTGATAGTAAAAAAAATATAATTATGTTAAGTAAACCATTAATAATTTTCACATATAGGTAAAAAAAAGAAAAGCTCAAACATTTAAAATAAGAAAAGAGTAGGAAAATAAAGCACATGGAAATAAGGAACATGAAAAGTACACAGAATAAAATATAGCAATGTAATAAAAATAAGATAAATTGTAAAACGTAAATAGAATTGGCAATTGATGAGTACGTAGTGATAGACGTGTAGATATCCAGAAGCATAAATATCAGCAGTTATGTGTATATGAATATAAATATACACGTACATACTTGCATCCATAGAAGCGATACGGAATTACCGAGCAAACCATCACTCGTGATACCAATTGAGTTAAAATAAAATTAATAAAGCGAATTATATAGTTTTTTGGCAAGTATTTGTTCATAATATAATAATAAACAATGATTTAGATGACAATTGACGATAGAATTGAAAATAAAGTGCGTTTAGAAATATAAGAAAGAACCAATAATTAATAATGAAAACAAAAACCATAATATATGGGCAGAATTGATAGAGTGCGTAAAGATAGACGTATAAGCCTACATGCGTAGGTAAGCATAGACATATGTATACAAATGAACATGCATCAATAATTATAAACAAAGATATAGAACTATTGTTCAAATAATAATCATTGATGGTAGTAAATGAATCTGAACATATATTAACAAAGTGAAATATGGAATTAACTAGTTTATATTCTTTAACAATAATATTAATATTAAGACAATAATCAATAATAGAAGTGAAACTATAGTTATAAATAGAGCAAAAAGTATGGAAGAAATTACAGTAAAAAATGTAATTGCATGTACAAGTATATGTAATTATAAATGAAGATATAGAATCAATTATCAAACAACAATTATTGATGATAGCAATTGAATTGAAATAAGTATTAGTAAAATAAAATATGGAATTAGTTAGTGTATATTCTTTGATAATAATATTTATATTAAAATAATTATTATTAATAAAAGTGAAAATATAGTAAAAAATATGGTGGAAAATACAGTAAAAAATAAAGTAAGAAATGTAGATATAAAATATAGAGAAGAGAATAACAGGATCGGTTAATATAATTATCACATAAAAGAGAAGGTAAGAAAAATATAAATAAAAAATTAGAATTGATTGCTTATTCATTGAAAAAATATTTATATAATCTTTTTTAGGTCGTCCAAAGTCTTTATGTGTAGAATCTTTGAAGTGGAGTTTTTTCTTAAAAGTATGTTTGAATTTCTTACCCAGACGTATTGAAACCCCTTATCTTTAGCATAGGATTTTGTTTTGGTCAAAAGTTGTTTATTGGCAATGGTTAATTGATCATTTATGTAGATTTTGGTATTATCAACACCAACACCTATATCATTAACTGTGAGATTCTTGTGTTTACGGGTAGTCGCAACAAAGTCTTCTTTAATATATCTATTGATGAAGCTCACTACAAGTAGTTTATCCGAAGTGCGGGTGGGAACTCTTGTGATATAATTAATTTCTGATTTTGGAATATTACAATTTACAGTTTTGGAGATCGAGTCAAAAATATTAAAGACGTTTTCATTATTTTTACAAGGGATTCCTTTTATTTCAACATTGTTGAGCCTTAATCTCTGTTCATTGCTTGCGATTTTATTTTGTAATACATCAACAATATTCTGAAGTGACTCGATGTCTTTCACTTTATCCTCTACTGCACTTATCCTACTTTCGGCCTCAATAATCTTTGAACTGTTAAATTCACATGTTGCTTTGAGGTCGCTAATATCAGTTTTTATCGTTTTTATGTCCTCTGCAAGCGACGGCAGGCATGATATGTTACGTTTGATATCAAGGATCTCCTTAAGTAGTGTACCCAATGACGGCGAAGGTGACTCAGTCAAGTCAGACTGAGGACTTTGTGGATTACGGCATCGTGGACACTTCCATGTAGCCTTTTTAGTAGCTCCCAATCTATTGTAGCCGCCTTCAGTAATTTTGGCACAATTAAAATCGTAATGCCTCTTACAATTAGCACATTGAACACCATTAGAAAATTGCGTTTCACAAGATGCACAACACTGCATGATTGCCAAGTTGAATTGAACTAAAGGTTGACAATCTATGAAATTCACTCTGCGAACGAGAATGTATGGACTACCCACTTGAAACTTTAATTTATATTTTTTGTAATTATTATGAGTATATTGAGTATATTTTATAAGTACGAATTAAAAATAGCACAACAGGAACAAACTTTGTTTACAGATTTTTTTATTTTTTATTTTTTAAGACCGTTTAGGTACTTTAATTAAATATTATTTATGGAAGAGCTAATAACGGTGCGAATGCGTCATCGATCGACAACGAACGACGGCGGAGTGATTAAATTTTAATTCAAAATGTTACTATAATAAGAACTAGTCTGATGATAAACTAATAGGAGTAATTTTTAATGTGAATTGATTTATCTGTCGTAAAGATTATACCGTTTTATATATGAATGTGGCGAAAGTCCAATTTTCAGTTCCAAAAACACTATTTCTGTTTGACCTAATTCACAAATTGTTATCCTTTTTGTTAATTTGAAATGTCCAGAATCTCGTAAAAGCAGAATAAACATATATAGGCACAAGTATTTTTAAATATTGTTAAACGCAAAACATTATATGAATGTACACACATCTAAATTATTTAATGTTTTACGAGATATTTCTCGAAATGAAGAAAAGTGGACTTATGCCACTTTCAATTACATATATGTATATGTACATAAATATATATTTGTACTGTAGTGGATAGTTTGTAACAGCACTTTTCACCCAATTTTATTTTTCAGTAATTATTTTCTGTCTCTTTTGTCAAATATAATTTTGAAATCACACATATTGAAATCACATATAAAGCACCGAGAGGTCACCGGTTTCAATCCCGTGCGTTGACCGCGATTAAAAAGAAGCTATTGTGAGTATAATCTTAAATTCTGCTGGTCAAACTTGGATATTTGTGACTACAAGTCAATCATTACTTATCAAAATTTCTCAATTTATCTGATTTCATTTTTGAAGTGGTTCTACCATCAAATTGGTAAAAAGCATCCTACCCACTATGTCACCACTATCTGAATATGATTTCAAAAAATTATTATCTATAACAGGTGTTTCGCTAATTTTCTTATATATAGTGTTTGTATTATGCTTATAGGTATTATAATTATGTGCGTGGTAGACATCATCATTTGATGGTGGTACCTCCTGCTCGTACAGTTCTTTTTCGAATGGCTTCTATTCCAAGACCTATTCGACTTCTTAATGAAATCGTTGATTAAGAAGTTTACATTCACTTAAGTGAATGTAAATTGTCGGATATTATTGAAACCTATTTGTCTGGTAGTCTGCGCTCATCATTGTTTTCATGATTGATTGTGATTTATGAGTGGAATTTTGATTTACTCTCTTCCATTTAGGCCTCACAGGGATGTTTTGTATTTGCAGTTGGTTCTTATTTATTGGAACAAGAATTTGTAAATAGGTTTTTAAGATCTTTTTACATACCTCTTATACAGTTTTTATACACATGGTTTTTTCCTATTATGCTGTACATTAACATTAGAAAAATATAATATTATGATTACTAACCAAATTAAATTAAAATTGTAAAATAGAAAATTATCAGTAGATCAGTAGCTATTAAAATAGATATAAGATGAATTGTGAACATAATTTCGTAATAATAAAAAGCATTTAAAAATTAAAATCAAATTTATTGGAACTGGCTGTGCAAGACATTCCTTATGTTATATTTTATTATTTGATATTTTTACGTTATCTGCTATTATTAAATGCTATTGTTTTTTATGATATCTTTAAATGTATTTTTGTCTGTGTATATACATACATATGTACATATATGTATATTTATTTTTCTTGCTCTATTTTTCTTTTCATAATATATGTATTTTTTATGATTATGTTAAATGTGTTGGTTGTGTATATGTATATATGTTTTGTTTTTATATGTCTTTCTATATGTTTTTATATGTCTTTTTATATGTTTTTCTTTTCTGTTATATTTTTGACCATTGTGGCGCATTAGAAATTCCTGTAATGCTACAATGGTCCAAACTTTAAATAAATAAATGTGTGGTCACAGTGGTGCGTTAGAATATTATGTAATTTCACTGTGGCTAATGTGTAAATAAATAAATAATTATCATATAAACAAAGAAAATCTTTTATAAATAAAGTCTTTGTCAAATTGAGATTATATCGAGTATACCATTTCAATGAGAAAATGGAATGCATCACACATACATTGTGCATTGTGAGATTGCGTTTCCAATTTGAATTCTTCCGAGAAATCCACAAAGGGTCGTACAACAAAAGCTTTTTCTTGTTGCTTCGATTGTTCGAATCTCGCACGAAATCAGAAAAGAAAGAACGAGTGTGTCCGATTGTTCAATGCTCCTAACCGACTTACAGAATCCGGAACGGAGGAGGGATAATTTAGTTAAATGTGTCAATTAGACTTTAATAGGTCCATACGTCTTTGTGCAAGTACTCCCTTACTTTAGAGGCGGTTGCCTCCACCCCCGTCTGCGATGAAAGGTTTTATGGGAAACCTGAGCTAAATTATCCCTCGGGGAAAATCGGTCGATACAATACGACATATCCCCATGTACATATAATGGCCGCTCCCCAAATAGTCACTTTTCACAATTTCAATATGAATTCTACATTGCCGGAACACTATTCAACATTTCACACGAGAAAAAGAAGCCTATAACACTTCAACGGAATCATTGTGCGTTTATTTTACACAGACGTGCTGCGAAATTGCATCATGAGCGAATATTCGCGAGACCGTTTGGCCGGGCCGTTAGATAAATACTATCCCAAAACGGGGAGTTGCGACCCTCACTACGTGAAAAGAAATGGAAAATTGTATGTGAAATTGGAGTGAATGTGGATGCTGGTAGATCTAATCGTCTGTTTAGTGGTCTCGAACTGATTCGTTGTTATCCACGTTGAGATGGTTGAGGAAGACTGGTGCAAATGCAATCTTCATGTCGGCAATTAGTTCGTAACCAGATCGGAGATCCGCAATGTGTATGAGTATGGTATGTTCAGTAACAACCACGAGTTCAGATCAATCGTCAGTAATGACGGATTATGCCCACCACAAATTCCATTGTCAAAGGGGTTCGATTTGACAATGTATATACACTAAAAATCTCTTTGATATCGCGCTAACATAGCACTAATTGAGACAAAGAGATTTTCCAATTTAAATATATGTACATATACTATCCAAAATTATTATATATGTTTATTAGAAACAGTCAAAAGATTCAAATACCTGGGTACCTGGTTAAATGAAGAGATGGACCCAGATGAAGATCTAAGAATCCACATCGAGATGGCTAAAATAGCGTTTATCAAAATGAAGGCGGCGCTTGCAAACAAGCATCTCAATCTTCGTACGCTGTTGAGATTCAAGAAGAGCTACGTCTGGACAGTGTTACTACATGGACGTGAAACATGGACTCTGAAGACCAGGATGATCTTCAGAGTCCTGGCTAGGCCTAAACAACAGACACGCCAACGGATCGGGGATGCTATGGTGGGCAACTTGTCCTATATAAGGAGGCACACACGTGAGATCAGATTATTCTCGAGTGATCTATGACAGACCTCTTAAATCATTGAATAAATGCTGTGAAACGACTTTGGCCTTTCATTTTGATCTTTAAACCCACCCCTTCACAGCAGTACTTTATAGGTGCAGAAATATATGTAAAAACTATTAGATAGGTAGGTGTACGAGGACTCTGAAGACCAGGATGATCAGCCCCATCCCGTGGACCAAAAAAATATCAAATGAAGCTGTCCTCGGCATGATAGGAAGATTCAGGGAACTTGTTTCTGTCATCAAGCGGAGAAAGATGGAATACCTCGGACACATGATACGAGGTCCAAAATACGAATTTCTCCGTTGGCAGGAACAAGTTGTCTTGGCTTCGAAGCATGCGCATGTGGACCGATATGATCGCCGAAGAGCTATTCCGAGCCACTGAAGACCAAACGATATCTTCAAATAATCAACGAGGTGGTCGCCAACGTCCGGATGCGGACAGGGCATTGAGAAGAAGAAGAAGATATTATCCAGCAGCATGGCTCGGTGATTGCGTTTGATACTTAGCACCGAGAGGTAACCGTGGTCGATCCCAATCGACCTCGATTGAAAAGAATTTATTCCGAGTATTTTCTGTAATGCTGCTGGTCAGATTTGGATATTTGTGACTCCAGGTCGATCGTTTCCTATCAGATTTTGCCAATTTATCTGATTTCATTGTCGAAAAGGTTCCTCCATCAAATTGGCAAAAACCATCCTACCCACTATGTCACCAATATTTGAAGTTGAAATCCATAGATGTCTCCTTAATTTCGAGTTTTGCAGCATTTCGAAAGTTATCAATTTATGTAATAAAAAAAGCTGCAATGTTTTTAATTGGCCAGGAAGGCACATTGGGGTTTATCTATTAGGCCTTCCTAGTATACATATATATATATGTATATATATATATATATATATATATATATATATATATATATATATATATATATATATATATATATATATATATATATATATATATGTGTGTGTGTGTGTAACGCGTTCCGGCACCTTTTTGTCTCAGCATTTTTTATGTTTCAAACGAATTTTTTGTATAATATAATTTGAATATCATCTTTTCCAATAAATAAACTTGACAAGAAGTGAGTTCCGGGACATTATTTTTTTTTCAAAAAAAAGCTTGAACCATCTCTTTCATACACAAATTGATCTCCGTGTCTTCTCAATTATTCTTTTCAATATAAATATTGTATTTTATAAAATTTGAACTCCGTTCATTTATCGAATTATTAATCGTTCGAAGATATTTTTTCAAAACCGAAACTTTTCTCTTAAATAATTAATTAAGTTGAGCACACAATAATAGCAGACTTGACATCGTTTTAATAATTTAATTTTGAGTAGTCAAATTTCGCTCTACCAACCAGTTTGCATGGCGTAAAAATGTAATGCGGGGAAATTTTCATCACAGCAGATTTATTATGCACATGCATACATACACACTTATATTATATGTATGTATATACATTTTCATGTACTTTAACCCTTTGACTGCTACAACAACGATAAATCGTTGTTTTGAAATCGGCGAAGATTGCTACGACGATCGTTGTTGACGTCATTAATTGTCGTATTTCGATACTTTCTTTGAGCCACCAGCGCATCAGTGGCACGAAACATTTTTTTTATATACGTATTTATATTTATTTTTCAATCAAGCTTTATAAATATTTATCAATTTTTTAAATAAAAGCTCTTCAATTTCGGGTTCATCATCAAAGTAAATTTCGGGTTCGTTGTCAATGTCATATAAGGAGTTATTACTTGGGAATTGATTATTATCGATAAATTCATTTTCAGAATCAGTAGAGCTGCTGATTTGTCGAGTTCCTCGGCGAGGAGCTATTATTTCGCTTTCATCACTTTCACTGTCCGATATCATTTTGCAGAGTTAAAATAAATGGCAAAAAACAATAGAAATCCGCTTTCAATTATATAGGTCACGAGACGTCACGAATTCATGCAATCAATCAAATGCAACTGAAATGCATACAAAATGTTTATGATACATGTTGAAAAATTATTTGATTATTAGAAACTTCGCATCCTTGTGTGTCTCGCTCATACGTACACAATTAAAACCAAGAAAGAAAGAGAGAGAGACCGCTAACTGTTTCGAATATATCGCATGTTGTAAGGATACATCGATATCTAAAAATAGATTATTGAAAAGAATAAAGCCTCGGAAAACAATCGTCAAAACTTATTTAGTGTATATATGTAGGTATCTCTTTCGCACGCACGCATGTAAAAGCAAGACAGAAAGAGAGAGCACGAGTCCACGACTGCTTCTTAAAAATGTATATAAAGTATTATAAAAATTACGAGTGTTCGGCGAAGTAAGTATGTAAAAAAAAATATTATATTAATTTTTTTCAAAATAATTACAAATGTTAGCATTTTTCGCTTGGACATTGAAAAACCTCGTAGCAGCCAAAGGGTTAAACACAGACGGTTGTAGTACTTTTTAACGTCTGTCGCTACTCTTGTTTTATGAGGGATTTTTCTTCGGTTCTTTTTTTCTACCTGTACTTTTAAAATCACGTTACAGTGTGAAGACGCGAACCAAACGTTCTTCACTTTACGAGGCAAACTTTTCCCGTTGAAAACCGAGACGAGTGCAACCGCAACGTTTACACCTTTTAGTTGTGAAAGTCGTAAAGACTGACACTCGGCTTGCATATTCACATGCTTGCATTTTGCAACATTGAAAATTGTGCACATCCCCATTAAGAACGCTTTTGAGCTCATCTGCGATTTAAATTTATATACCCCGCTTGCGTTGATCTCACTCACGCGTATTAGATAGTCGGAATTTCGATTTCGTTTGTGTATATACATGCGTATGCATGTAAGTATGTTATATAATAATTTTATATTTGAAATATGATCTAAAAAATACGTTGGGATATCATAAACATTTCGAGCCAGTTGTGCCATAAAAACTGATAAATGAGATTGAGAGGTAACAGGTGTATACGAGAAAAGGATAATGGACGTGAAAAATATATTTGACTTACCAACCATTATGCACTCAAATATATCAATGTGTACGTGCGCGTTCGTACAGATAAGTATAGCTTGACCTTTTGCCCCGAAGTAAAAAATAAAAAGTTACATAATAGATTTTGGTCACGCTTCGCCCAATGTAATCATTGAAAATTGGAATATTGCACTATAATCTATTACTATCAAACATAATTTTGATAAAATTTGCGTATTGATTACTATGTTCATCATTTACTATATGGTAAAAAAATGTTGTATAATTAAAGAAACGATTCAACTGTTCTAGTTCTGGTAGCTACGAGTTGATCGGTATTAAATTACAGTCATACAATTCACGATCGCATTGGTGGCAGCAGTGGGATCAATATCACAATACTTGTACTTTTGAAACGAAGGTTTTAGTAAATATTTCAACGATCTTGTTAAAAACGATATGGATACAGTTGAAAAAAGTATTCTTTTTTTGTTACAGTTTTTATAACCTAATACTAAAAAAGAGCCTTGTAATAAAACTAATATCTGGGCCAACGCAGCATTTAAATTTGCTGGATAAAATTGAAACTGATCAAAGCAATCAGAAACTGTAGAAACAGATCTATTTACAAATTTGAGGTTATGTATTCGCCGATGACTGTCAAACGTAATTGAAATGGTTTTTTTCCAACACGACATCCAAAATATCAATATCAAAAGGAATTTTAAGCAAAATTATAATATGCATATGTCAGTATTTGAAATATCACATCGATTTGACGATCGGAAGTGGTACCTTGTACAACACAGTCATACTAAGTAAAAACACTTAAAAGCTAGTAATATATAAATTATAATATAAAATATCGCAGTTTGGATTAGACACTATAAGTCCAAAATCAAGCCAAAAAGTCTAAATCAGAGTTGAAAACAAAACTAAACTAGTCCAAGCAGACTTCTGTTAAAACCTAGCATGCTCGCATTTGCTAGCATAATAATATAAACATTAAATCAGCATAATAATGAACAGTTTATCATTCATTATATAATCTATTAGTGAAGCAAAAATATAAATGAGAGGTAATAAGAGCCTATAATGCAAATTTTATAAGAAATAGTGTGAAAAAAAAAAGTTATACGCGTTTAAACAATTAAAATCTGACAAAACGAGTGGGAGGCGGAAAGTCAAACAGATGTATAAGGCTAATGGCAAAGGGTTAGCTGTCACCAACTTCAAAATTTTGGAATTTTTAATGATGTTTATTACGATAATTATCATTATCGACACACTTGAAATCTCTATCGGGGGCCAAACCTCGCAAAATAGCAAAGTTTCAAATCGATCGGAAGAATTTTGGAAGGAATATCTTGGGAACAAACAAGGTGAAACTAATAAAAACCTAAAAAATGAATTGATCGTATTTTGAATATTTTTATATATAATAGAAGTGAACAAAAAAATGGCATGCAGTTTGAAATTGTTACATTCACGAAATTTTATCTACTCAATATTATAGTGGTGATACAAATCAAAATAATAATATTTATACAGCAATTTAAAAATGATACGCTTTTGAAATGTGGATCTGAAAGAAAAATTTTAATATGCTTTGTTCGTAACCACGCTCAAAGAAGTCCTACATAAGTTAATTGAAGATCATAAACAGACTCTCTGTGATCTATGATTCTACCCATCTGCTTCCAGTGAAGCGACAGCTTCAACTGTAATATAATTTTCATACTTTGCATATTGCAAAATATCAAAAAGAAGCTTTTTAGCCCGATATATATGTATGTACTTATGTACATCGTCATAAATTAACTATAGTAGTTAAATTCAAACATTCCCATTTCAAATTTCACCGAAAAGTTATATAATGTATCGAATGAGAAACGTGCGGATTTTACACAAACGAAAATGATCTATGTAATTACGTATGTGTCACATCATTTTCCAGGGGTTTATTTTATTGACTGCTAAACTAAGTCACGAATAGCATAACCGCAAACAATTTTCATCAGTTTGTTTATTCGTGCGAGGTGTACAATCAAACTTTGGCACACCGATACTGTTTGTTAAACACGACGTGCAAACAATACATACATATGTACATACGCATACAAACAATGTCGTAAAAGTACTTTATTGTTGTCAAAGTTTACCCTTCGACTTGTTGTTTAGCCATTTATTAAAATTAACGCTCTCTTTATGTACCTATGTACATACATTTGTAGTACATACGCATACAGTGAAAAATGTACCAAATATGCTATACGTACATATGTATGTATGCATACCTCATGGAGATTTACGAGTGTCGTAATTAAATTGCAAAAAAGTTCCAACGAACTAGTTGCATAAAGTTCGAATATAGAGCTCAGTGAAAGTTCACATTGAAATATGATACATATATGTATTATATATGTATAGGTACATATATAGTTTATATTTTAACCTACATATGTATGTACATACAGTCACATTCCAGGGGTAGTTTATGTTTTTAAAAAGTTGATGCGGATGATGACGAATCAATCAGAAAATCCCAATCAATATGTCTATATTTTTATTTAATTTATAATTTTAATGTTCTAATACAATTTTAAATGAAAGAGATTCGGTCTGATGTTCTGAAAGAGACTCGGTCTGATGTTCGAACTATACCGTATTTGGCTGTGGATGGATTCTTTTTGCACAATAAAATGGTTCATTATCATTCATTTCTTTAAAAAACCATGCTTTTTTGCTTTCTTACTTTGAACACTAATGGATCGGTCTATTTTTATTTGCAAAAGCAACCGCAAAAAGTAGAGTATAAGCATAAGTATAAGAATGAATTCTTATAAAAAACTAAACTGAACTTGTTGAGTCGAATGTTATGACTAACTTTCGCATCGAAGTGCGGTTTATATAGTCGATTCTTATTGACTTGTTTATGACCAATGTCGGACATTGTCTTACCGCAAAATCTTATTGAATTTTTTTTTATATATTCGTTATTTCACGTATGACCGTGTAAAGATGAAATAAGAGTAGAAGAGCTTGAGATATCAACGATATATATAAAAATTAGGGATTGCAATACGGATAAACCGGTTTATCAGTATATCGACAAATTTTCGCCATCGGTAAATACCGGTAAATTTTAAAATTTACCGGTATTCACCATTAACTATTTTATCGCAAATTAAGTACATATACAGGCATTTTATTACTTAATATATTACATTAATTCGATGCAAATGGCGTAGTGTAGATTAGGTTGTCTGGAATTTGTTTATTTTCAGTATTAAATGAAGCAATTTCAAATTGCTAAATTCACTGGCAATACAGACTAACTATGTAAGTCATATTAAATTCGCTCAAACCGTAGTTTCAATTATGATCAAAACTTTCATATGGTCCAGACTTTAAATAAATAAATATGATTGGTTAAAGATTAAAAATTAAACTTATTCATTGTTACGAATTTATTTTAATGCATTTATATCACATTATACACCTGAGATTTATTTTGAATTATTTACGATTCAATCTAGATTAATGTTTTTAAAAAAAATTAACAACATACAGTTATCTAATCCACGAAAATTTAATTTACCGGTAAATACCGGTATACCGGTTGTGGAAAGAATCATTTACCGTTTACCGCTTTATGAAATTTGACGGTAAATTTCAATATCTAATAAAAAAAAAAATATATATATATATATATATATATATATATATATATATATATATATATATATACATATATATATATATATATATATATATATATATATATATATATATATATTGTACATATACATAATATATTCCCCTAAGCAATAATATTAGATTGTGAAACTTGCAAAAATAATTTTTCTTACATATACATATATGTATATCGGGAAAACAAAAAATATATTTAAAAAATTGACTAAGGACCAACCTGGTATGTTGTTGTTTATATCTATGTATCTATGTATATATGTATACATATATAGATATATAAAATTGAATATCTGTCTGTCTGTCTCGTATAGGCTCCTAAACCACTCAACCGATTACGATGGAACTTTCAGGATTTGTTGTATGCATGTCTGGAAAGCTTACTGTAAAAAAAACGGGAAAAATCCTCTTAATAATAATATTCGTAATTACGATTTTACCAACGCGAAAGTTTGAAGCGCCATTGTGTAGTCAAGGAAATGTGTACGTTGGTAACCACGTCACTAATTGGTTTATGACGACACGGCGTTGAAGAGACGTTAGTAGAGCTCCAACCATCGCTTGAAACGGGAACGGGAACGGGAACGCAACGGGAACGGGAATTGCATGCCTTATTCTGGCATTACAACGCATGCCGGGTTCAGCTAGTATATTATAATTTATTCCTTTGTCTTAAAAGCCCCAGGCGTCTCCAGAGCTAAAATTGATAGGTTATTACTATTAAACTTGCGTTACATGTACAAATATTATATATGATAAACCTTCTTTCAAGCCTTGCATTTTACATAAAATTATCATTTAATTCGTCAGGATCAAAGGGAAAATTGTTTGGTCAAGTCAAAATTCAAACAAATCGGTACAATTTTTAGACGCATCATGTCATTGTGCACTCAGGCAGCGCCGAGTATTTATCTGTCGTATTATATAATACATATATACTACATATGTAAATTGTATGTATGTACTGACGTATTATGCCTGAAACGTCTCAACAAAACTAATTTGGGTTTTAGATTAACATGCACCGATCGGAAAGTCCTTGTTCGACTATAATAATAGAACTTATCGTGGGTTGAAGTTATTAAACTCGTGATCATACTTATAATACATTGTTTAGTATGTGAAAGGTTTAATTAATGGAGTTGTTGCTCACGTTTTGTGACGTTTTAACTAATAATATATTTTAAAAGAAATTATAAATACTGAAAATATAGTATTTACATATACATAAATGTAAAACAAGCAATTAATATCAGGCTATTTTTCGATTTAGGTCATACTATGTAGTACCATCGATTATATCATGTGTAATTCAAAATATAACGATATAGATGATGATTTGTTTTAGAAGTTGTTCAAACGATTGTGTAAGGAGTGCCAAATTAAAAGAAAATTTGTGTTTTTTCACTGATATCATGGGGTTTCTTAGATCATTGCACGTTGTTGGTATGTACATATATATTGGTACATATGTAGATGAAAATGGCATTAAGGGATTGAGATTGGCGATTTTTTTTTGTGGTTTGAATCAGGGAGCTTTGGGCACTACATAGTTTAACACAGTAAATACAGATTAAATACATAAAGTGAGTAATATATGAAATAAAATGTATCGAAACACAGTTTTACTCGTATCTCGAAAGAATTCATCATTTTATATACATATGTACGTATAAATTAAATTAAATATAATAAAATTGGGACATTGATAGCGTCATTTTTTTCACCTAATATTTCAAATAGATTTTTCAGAGAATGAATTTTAATTTAAATTTTACACCGCCTAAAATTACTTTTTACTTTTATTTTTTCAATGTCCCAAAAAAAGCATTATACGAAAAAATTTTCAGTACGGTTCATAAGAATTTACGATCGTTACGGTCCGCTTTTACTTCTCGCGTTCGTTTTTCTCGTTTTTTTTTTCCTCCTTGTTTGTTTTTGAATTTTATTCATTTGAGGGATTGTATGCAATTAACTGGACTGCGGTATATTGCTCACTTTTATGTCGACCATTTTACCGCACAAAGTTGCAGATAAAGCTGCGTTTTGTATTTCTATTTTGTGTTTTTCTTCTCAACGACTTCACTAACAATTCCAACGAAACGATAGTTACGCTAATAAACTAACGAGACTAAACACACCCTTGTCCTATATTACAAACTAATCATTGATAGCATCTAAAGTACACACAAACAAGAAAGAATATTTATTTAAATACAAACAATGATTTAATATTTATTTAAATTTAAAATGATTTAAGAATCATTTTAAAATTTCATATCTAAAAGTTTAGGCTTAATACCAAGCTAAATATAAAATGTCAGTTTACTGTTCGATTGTTCTTCCTCTAATTTTTTCGACCCTTTATATTGTATGTGTGTGCTCTTCACGAAAAAATTCAAATATAATTCTTGTATCAATGTGATGAAAATAAAAAAAAAATCATTAAATTTAACTAACCGGAAGTGGAATTTTTTCCTCTTAGAAAAGTCAAACATGTTGTAACCACACGATTTTTTCCAAATCACTGAACCTAGCAAGCTGAAAATTTATATTTGTATTTTTTGTGTACTAACTTAGAGTTGATAAGGTTTTGGCTAGAATTCGTAAGCCGGAAGTAGTAATTATTTTTAAAAAAATATTTCATTATTTTATATTGATCTTTAAAATTTAATGAAATTTAATATTTATAATATTTAGAGTAATGTTAAGTAATTAAAAAGCCGGAAGTAGAACTCTTGTCTTGTGTAAATTTCCCTACATTTGTGCTCAATTTGTATCGAAAATGCTCCATAACCGGTATGTGTGAACTTGAATGTATGCTTCACTATCGAATTTTGTTTTTTATACTTCTTATATTCCTTAAATATAAGTAGATTAAGTTATGGGTTAGTCAAATCCGATTTATTTTTATTCAAAGCAAGATTTTATACACATAATATTTTATTCTTCAGTTGGCCTTGTCCAAAATCGGTTCAATGCTATGACCTGGTGCCTCCAAATACTCCCACCTTACCTTCTGATATCCTTTACCTTCTATTTACCTACTACTGTACTGTGCAAAAAGTATTATAAATTTAACATCATGAGTACTTTCCTTGCCATCTTATTAGAAATACTTCTTGATTTCCCATTATCAAAATACTGGGTCACAAACTAGTTCTTCCAATGTATATGTATTTACATATAAATATATTCTGCTACTACAGAAACCTGCCCCCATTTAAGTACCAACTTTTCACAAATTAAACTCATCCGCTTGTGTCAACTTCTACTGGGTCATCCCGCAAATATTTCACCACTGCTATAAATTGTACGTAACAATAACAAATAAAATCTTACGTAGTTCCAATCATAATTAATATCTCGATTCAAAACAATCTACAAGTCGACTACAAAAAAATTAAATTAAATAGTACATGGGAACTATGCGTGCTATCCAAAACCATATGATTAGTGGTTTTATTGTCGTACGAAACCTTTGTTTACACAAAACACTTTCCGAAACCACTTAAAGCGACGTAATTGAGTATGCAGAACTTTTAAACGGCAGAGCATAATTACTTATCAAATTTGTATACGTATCTACATATATAAATGACGACACTTACTCTGTGTGCTCTCCGGCTTTATAATGCTACGATCATAGCACTAATTGTAGCTCCAACTAAATGTATGTACGTACATTATCAAGTCATTACGAACGTAGTTTGTGTTATATTATGTTCAAATATGTAGTGGGTATGTGTGTTAGACTGACTGTGTCAAGGGACCCTCATTATGACTTCATCTATTTACCATTATATTACCATGAGGGATGAATTAGGCACGTAGATTGCACGTCGACATGTGTCTACGTGTTTCATATCGTATGTTTATGTCGTAACTTGACACAAACGTACAGTAAGTATACTAAAGTTTGATTGCATTGCTTTATATCGAGGTTGGGTTATATCATGTTATACATACAAACACTCGGCAACATATTGTTGTATTGATATGCACTCGGTTATCAGATTTTTCTGCTCAAAGGAGATGAAACACTTACACAATAGAACGATGACATTCATATATAGGTACTGTTGCGAAGGGGTGGGTGGAGGATCTAAATAAAAGTCCAAAGTCGCTTCACAGCATTTATTGAGTAATTAAGGAGATCCACGCACTGCCAGTGCTCCGTCCAGAATGTCTTGATATGGCCTAAGTACCTGCTTAAAAAAGGGCAGGTCGCTCAATGCATCTTCGACGTTCGTTTACTTTCCCATTATTTAGGCACGGTAACATCAGTTCTGAGAACTCTAGTGGGAAGCGACCGAGTACCGTTACTGACCACTTAGTCAATGTGGGGGTCTCTATTGTTAGTTGACTTTCATTTAAGCCTGGAGTTAATCTTCAAAACCAATTAAAAAGACGGCTCTGACGTGACGTGACACTCTGCACGAAAGCATAAGATGCTAACCAATACGCCACGCTACTGGTTATAAGCATAATACAAATACTATATGCATATAAGAATCAGTGAGACATATATGTCATCTACAGACAAGGTGTCTCAAAAGAAAGTTTATATTTAGTGGATCGATTAAAAAAAAAGTAAGCCGTGTATCGAAAAAATGTTTATTAATTATTAAAGTACACAATTTGGGAATTTATTTCTTAAAAATAATACCGTCCAAATGTAGACCCTCGCGTTCGCGGTACTCATTTAATCGAACAGTAAAATTACTTATGACGGCTCGGCAGTTGGACTCGGTGATGGCTGCCATTTCGTGACGGATATTTTCTTTCAAATGCGCCAGGGAAGTCGGTTTATTGACGTAAACTTTAGATTTAAGATAGCCCCATAGGAAAAAGTCCATAGGGGTTAAATCAGGACTGCGTGGAGGCCAATTTATGTCACCTCTCCTGGAGATCAATTTGCCTGAGATAATTTCACGAACTCGTGGCAGAGACGTATTGGACGTGTATGACGTTGCTCCGTCCTGCTGGAACCATGTTCTTTGGTTATAGCCAGGAAAGATTTGCAGTTCAGGCACCAAGAAGTCGTCTAACATCTCCACATAACGCTCTGAATTCAATTATAAACTTTCTTTTGAGACATCCTGTATAATACATTTTTGAAATCATATTCAAATAGTGGTGACATAGTGGGTAGGATAGTTTTTGCCAATTTGATAGAGGAACCGTTTCAACAATGAAATAAAATTTGGACAACTCTGATAGTAAACGATTGACTTGGAGTCACAAATATACAAGTCTGACCAGCAGCATTTGAGATTATACTCTGAATAAATTATTTTCGAATCGAACCCGGAGACCTCTCAGTGCTTAATAATAAACGCAACCACCGATCCACGCTGCTAGAATCTTTATTGAGCGTAGATTATCGGAGAATATTTTAATCTATCTGTCTGGTAGACTGCGCTCATTTTTATTTTCATAATTGAATGTGATGTATGAGTGTAATTTTGATCTTCTCTCTTCCATTTGGGCCTTACAGGGATGTTTTGTATTTATAGCTGGCTCTTATATGTATATTGGTGCTGGCTTTCGGTGTAAGACATTCCCTACTTTGTATTTTATTACTTGATATTTTTACTTTATTTGCTACTATTAGATAGCTTCAGTTTTTTTATCATGTATTAATGTATTTTCGTCTGTGAATGTGTATGTATATATTTTTATTTTTTATCATCTCTCTATATTTTTCGACCATTGTGGCCCATTAGGGATACCTGTAATGCCACAATAGTCCAAACTTAAACTTAAATAAAAGGGTTAACGATCTAATTATTTTCTTATGCCTTAAAGATACATATTCTCAATAGTGTGCTAATTTATAGCTTTTTTTCTTTTGTAAGCGAAGTTTGCACATACATAAGTAGGGGAAACACTACAGTTCAAAGTAAAGCTATGGAATCGAACTTTGTCAAGAGTTATTTATATTGCCTACACACATATTATGATCCTCTAAATTTCATTTTATAAGACTGCGGTTATTGTATAGTGCGAAAAATTATTTTCAAAAATTAAGTGTATATTTTTGAATGGAGATCCGCATTCAAATACATCGTTCGAATTGAAAATGAAGTCTAATTTATCACAATGATAACATTAATAGGCCTCGGGCCATAATTTATACACATGAAACTTTCAAAGCTGATAAGACATTCGCCAAGTTCAGTTACACGCTGCCAATATCTGAAGAAACTTTCGTGAAACCGAGTCTCACAAATTTGTACTTTCGCATTGTGAAGGGCTCGATTCGCGAATGTGTCTCAGTGTTTCGCAACAATTTAACGATCTTTCACAGCTAATACATATGAAGATGTGTATATGAGCCGTTATATTTTAAAGTGGCGTAAGTCCAATTTTCAGTTTCAAAAACACTATTTCTGTTTGATTCAATTCACAAATTGTTATAGCTTATTTTAATTCAATATATCTGGAATCTTAGAAAAGCAGAATAAACGTATTATAAGCCGACAGTATTTTTTTTTTTTAATATTGTTAAACACAAAACATTATACATATATTTAATGTTTTGCGAGATATTTCTCGAAATGAGGAAAAGTGGACTTTCACCTTTCATATATCGGTTTATATTTTTAGCTGTAATCGCAAAAGTAGTATCAAGTCCTTATTCATAAATATTACTTAACAATGAGTTCGTAAAAAAACCGACTTGTGTATCTATTTCAAAACATGTTGATAAAATCATAATAATCAATATAAACACGAGTGCAAAAACAACCATATCAAGGAACGTTTATCCGTCAACATATGCATAGGATCATGGAATATCTCCAAGTTCCCTTATATCGTCTATAATGTGAAATTATAAATAAATATTCTTACTAGACACGTGTCTACTATCAAAACCATTATTCAAATATGGGTATACATTGATTTTAAATAAATGAAAGTGAAAAAAGCAACTTTGACCACTGCCTAAGTGAGTTGTGAAGGGGCGGTAGAAAGCCGCGTTTGGATAGCCAGCTATCATCGCTCCATTCTGACACAAGATTCCGATGTATATTTTAATGATTCCTCTTGCTTTATGTCGATTAAATGTTACTTAAATGCTAGCTAACCACCGTATATCGGTAGTGGAAATGGTTCAAAATTGAATCACAATTTTTTGACGAGCAGAAATGTCTCAAAACTAACAGAATAAAGCTAATAAAAAACTTGTAAAAATTAAAATAGGTAGATGTATTTATATAACTCATTACTGACACTACAAGTAATGGATATTGCGAGGAATGTTGTCAGCTCTTTAAATCTCTATTTAGCACTAACTGTCCCTTATTGTGTTGAAAAAAACCACTAGCCACTGTGCTGGACGCTAAGCGTCCAGTTAAAAATTTGTGTTTTAAGTCAAAATAATTCAAAATCTGGGAGGTTAATTATTTTAATTAGATATAAAAATCATTGTATCAAATTTATATTAAACGTCGAATGATATAAAATAATTGCAAGAAACGAAAAAATAGCAGCTGAAGCAGAGCCGTCCGTCGAAGGCGGATATCAATTTCTCACTGCACGTTATGTGCGATACGTACTAAATTCCCTTTCTCTCTCTCGCATCTGTGAGGCACGTGTACAAGAGGCTTCCCGCGAAAATAATTATTGCTGTTGATATTGATCAATGTTTTTATTTCGTAATGACATAATTCATATCATTGAGGTTTTGATGAGGAATACATAAATTTAGCCAGCAGTATGGCTCAATGGTAGCGTGTATGTATAGCACCAAGTGATCAGTTGGTTCGATCCGCTATACTGCTGGTTAGATTTGGGGGTATTTGTGACTCCAAATCAATCGTTTCTAATCAGAGTTTGCCAACTTTACCTGATCATTGTTGAAACGGTTCCTCAAAATTGGCAAAAAATCATCTTTCCTATTGTCACAAAATCTTCTGTATTTATTGTATGTACAATTTATAAATATTATGTACAAATCTAAAATCCATAGATGTCTCAATGCATTAATTATTTAATTAATTAACTAATTTTAATTTCGTGTTCTTCAGCTTCTGGAAATACAGGGATTTGTGTAATAATAAAATGCTGCATTTTTTGTAATTAATTGTCCAGGAAGGCGCATTGGGGTCTTCCTGTCAAGCCTTCCTGGTATACTTAAAGAAATAAAATAAAAAAAGTCCTGGTCACTCGATATCCATCACAGTGCAGCAAGTGTTAAATGTCTTAAACTTCCTTTAAATAGTATATTTTAATTTGTGTGTGTATTCGAGTCGTATAAAATATAATAAATTATTTGAACGGTTAGTGCGAAAGGAGGACAAGGGAACTTATGTAGAGGGGGGATATGTAAGTAAAAGAAAATTGATTTCCATCCGTTGCGGAGGTTTTCTTTTTCTCGCCGCTCGTTAACACATGTAAAAGTGTTGCCACATATAAAGATTATTTATGTGGCCTATTATACTAAACGGTTTTCGGAGCGGGCGCTCCGCCCTTCTGCCTTAGCCCTCTGCCCTTCCCTCCCGCTCCAACCCCTCCATGCGCCCCCCACCCCTCCCGACTTGGTGGGGCCAGCTCGTTTACATTTATTGCATCATTATCTTTCTTACAGTAACATGAAGCTGGAAAATTACGTTAACATCCGAGCTCCTCCCACTTCCGGATATCTGGTCTATATCTCGGTAGGCGATCTAGGCTGGATCGACCCGAATTAAAGATCCCGTCTGATAAAAAGAGTCCTGCCGCTAAATAAGAGGACCGACGTTTTGAATTTATTTTAACTGCAGATTAACCTCTAAATTCCTGCAACCATATCGTCAAATCAATTTCAATCAATACAAACTTTAATTTTTTTTTAATTCAAGGCTCACGCATTTCTGAAGCCTTTCGCTTTTTATTATATTAATCATTTTTTTTAGATAATAAGAAATGGTAATGGTAGTGATAACCAAAGTCAAGTTGAATCAACCCATAATCGAATTTGTAATCATAATTCCAGTTATATATGTACATACATACAATCTTATTTTATTTACATATTTATTTTAATATGTAAATAATAATTGTCAAACTTGTATATATGCGACCCCAAGTCGATCGTTTCAGAATTTCGTCAATTTATCTGAGGAAAATATATTTGAGACCATCGGCTATGCCGCCTTTTCCAAGTAAAAATAAATAAATAAGTTGATAATTTCACAAAAAAATTTAAGTTCTGCATGATGCCAAATATTCTGCCTATGGTTGAGAGGTCTTGAATTTGAAAAATTAGTAGGACTTTATCGATATTTTTTTATTTATTTATTTATTTATTTATTCAAATAGCAAAAGTGCTAATACATACAATACAAAATAACAAAATAACAACAAAAAATTATAAATCATCTTCCACAAAGGTATCCATTAACACCCTTCAAGAAAGCAGAAATGTAATTAGTAGTCACCGGAGCCTGAGGGGGCCGTGTATTGTTCAAAGGTTGTAAATGCATTGTTAAAGGTTTGCCGAACAATGGATAGCACTGTGACTATCCTACCTCTAGTTATTAGAACTTCTAATGCCTTCAGGAAGGGCATTATACATTTGAACACCTCTGTGAAAAACTTTTGTGCAGTTTTAGCTTTCTTAACTCTACCTATAATTAATTTATTCCTATTTCTCGTTTTATAATTATGTATATCTCTATTCCTAACTATATGATTATTATTATTTTTAAGTAATTATCATAATCATGCAGATGGAAAATGGTTCTACCAAGTTATATTCTCAACTCCATAAAGAATGCAGTGGGATACGAACCTTTCTAAGACATATGTATGTACATACATATGACAGACAATAGACAAGAGTAAATTTATTGCTCTTTTCAGCGATACATTTTTTCTGTTAGACTCCATTTAAGCATAAACGTACATATGTACGCATTGTACATATATTATATGATATTTCGTTGTACACTTCCGCGCGTAAGGCATAAATATATTTTCGATTTTCCCTTTTGGTCCGTGTCGTTTCCCTTTCATACTTCCCTTCTCGGTGCCATAAATTTGAGCTCAGCATTTTACATAAAAGCACCTGACGTGGTTTGGTATCTCTTTGTATTTTCAGAATTCCAATACGCCTAATAGATATTCTCGTTATACGCTATGCTCTCTCAATTTTTACTTTTTTTTGTTATTATTTGAACGCGAACTGTACCTCATTTTACTCTCAAATTAATAATAAAAAAAGAGAAATACTTATTACATGTACGCCGTAAAAGCTTTCGAATATTATTGCAAGTCAAATATGATGAATATATTTTAGGGGGATTTTTTTGCTAAAGATTAAAACATTTTAAAAAGAAATATTTTGCTTAAATTAAGCTTAACATTTGTTTATCCTTCGTCTTCTCGGGAACAAAGGCGGATTATTCAACTTTTGAAGGATCTCTGAATATTAAAACGATATTTCAACTTCTTCTGCTTGTTCCTTTTTTATTTTTATAAGTTAATTGTCACCACCAATAATTCCTCCTTCTAAAATTTCAAATGTATAATCCAATTGTCAAAGTTATTATACAAAATATTCCGTAGTTGCAATACTATGTATATTTACATGCATACGCATTAAAAAATAATATACGATGTATTTTATAATTTACAAAATTTATTTTATGGATTTATTTAAATAAATAAATAAATCATGTAATGTAATGCCACAATGGTCCAAACTTAAATTTAAATAAATTTAAGTTTGGACCATTGTGGCAATGCAGGAGTGCCAAATGTGCCACAATGGTAGAAAATACACAAAAAGGAGAAATATATATATACATACATATGTATACATACATACATATGTACAGACATACAGATAAAAATACTGTAGCATGTGCAAAAAGGAGACGCCGTTTTATTTGGTTTTCGAAGATTATCTCCAGGCTTAAGTGCAGTCGGCTAACAATGAAGACCCCCGAATTGACATAGTGGTCAGTAAGGGCATTCTGTCACTTCCTGCTAGAGTTATCAGAACTGACAGCGCAAAAGCGTGGGACTGCATGCCGAGACCGTGGGTGCGTATCTAGTACGTGACTATGACAATATGTAGGTAAACAAACACGTCGGAGAAGATGCAGTGAGCGACCTGCCTTTTATAAGCAGGTACTTAGGCCATTTGAAGGCATTCTGGACGGAGCACTGGCAGTGCGTGGATCTCCTTAATCACCCGATAAATGCTGTGGTGCGACTTGGGCATTTTATTTGGATCCTCCACCCACCCCTACGCAACAATACTTTTATACATAATCATAAAAAAACAATAGCATTATTATAATAGCAGGAAAAGTAAAAATTAAATAAACTTTTAAAACCCCATCTTCCACTTCATTATAATACTGATTAAATAAGTCTTGGTAAAAACATACTAAAAAAATGTTTAGCGAAATAAATACTATACACATTCCGTCACCACTTCCGTAGCGATCTTATTTTTGATTTTTTTTCTATGATACCATTAGTGCAAAGTTCGAGCCCAATTTACTGAAATCAATCAAAGATTACTCGATGACATATAATGCGTCAAGGGATGCGAAACTTACAAAGAGGATTTTAGTAGGGGGGGGTAGTTTTTCGTGCCCCCCCCCTATCTACTCCTCCCTGCGTTGCAAGTTTCTCCTGACTGACAGTTACTGACGAGGCGCACTCTCCAGCTGAGATGTGCTTGCAAACTTGGTCCGTTTAGTTAAATTGAACCGCGTTAATTAATTATCAAGTTTAAGACAAGTCTTCATCCATTACGAGAAGAGGCGCGCACGCGCTCGCGAATGAGAAATCCGTTGTTTTGAATCTAATCCAGGGCAAATCTTGCACCTTCCCTCTCATCCCTCTCTCGCCTCCCTCAGAGATAAACTTAATGCAAAATCGAATACAATTTGTAAACAGGACAGTCTGTCATTGATGATAACAAAAATTTTCGCTCGACAACTACAACAATTACATTTTAACAATTCTGAACAAAATATTGAAGAATTCACTTGAATAATCATCATGAAACTTTTCAATAAAAATGTAACTATACAATTGATTTAATAATGCACTCACCGTCTTTGATTTTTATTCTCAATACTATGTATAACGTAACAAATAGGTGATTGACGCTCGTCAACCAATGGTTTACTGGCGCTGATCACCTGATCTCGCGTTCGTGCCAAAAAGGTCTCGGCATATGAAAGAGCCGTATACAACAACCAATAAGGTCTCGCGACATATCGACCAATGATCTCTCTGTGCAGAGTACCGCTTGAGTATAAATATTGGGCGACTTTGGACCGTGAGTCATTTGGAGCTAGCAGGCCGACGGGTGAACAACAATAAACTATCTCAACCACTGTTCTACGGCAAAACTAATTAATATTAAATTGATTATAATGAGTTTTGTCGTGGACAAAACATAATATTTTTAAATTTTTATTATTAAAAATTCATCAAAACATAAACTTGGCAGAGTGTAAAAAAGCAGACAAGCGTAAAGCTGCGTCCAGTTTAGACGCGCAGAGACAAAAACGGACACACAAGCCGTTCCATTATTAAAAGTATACTAAAATATAAGTTTAGCATAATATATATAGACAGGGTGGGTCAATGTCTCCTGGCTTATTCAACCTTTACATGGATGAACTTTCACATCGCCTTCGACAGACTGGAGTTGGTTGCCACATAGGAGGAATATGCAGTAACCACATCAGCTATGCGGACGACATGGTGATCTTGGCGCCTTCTCCGTCAGCTCTGAATCGCCTCCTGGAAGTTTGCTCGAGTTATGCTGCAGAACATAATATGCGGTATAATGCGAGTAAATCCATGGTATTGATTTTCCGATACGGTCGAGGTCCTCATTTCGTCCCCAACATTATTTTAGATGGGCGTAATCTTGAAACTGTTAGGGAAGTCAAGTATCTGGGACACTTGCTGACGGAGGATCTATCTGATGACCGTGACATCGAAAGACAAAGAAGAGCCATTTGTGTAAGGGCAAATATGCTGGCTAGACGATTTTTCCACTCCAGTGTAGAGGTTAAGAGACAATTATTTATGTCCTTTTGTACTAGCCTCTATACTGGTGAATTATGGACCAGATACAAGCGGGAGACGATGAGGAAGATAAAGGTACAATACAACAACTGTTACCGTGCTCTTTTCGGGTTACCTAGGAGCTGTAGCGCGTCGCAAATGTTTGTAGAAGGGCATGTGCCTCATTTTGAAGCCATTCTCAGGATGAGAGCGGCCTCTCTACGTCTTCGTATATTTTTATCGCCTAATTGTTTTCTTGCTGCTGCATCTTCTCATTTGCATTCTTCATTGTATGTTCGATGGATGGAACTGCTACACCGACCGCCTTGAATAGACATAAAATTATTATTATTTATTATTATTAGACTTATTTATTATTATTTATTTATTATAATTATTATTATTATTATTTATTATTATTATTATTTATTATTATTATTATTTATTATCAGTAATATTTATATATTTACTTATGTATTTATTTATTTATTTTTTGTTTACTATTTTTCAATACTTTTTTTTTATTATCTATATATTATTTATATGGGCGTTGGGGATTGCACTATTCTCCTCATCGTCTGGAATAAAAGCTATTATTATTATTATTATAACATAAAGAAGCAAACGGACAAACACGAGCACACACAAACACGGACACGAAAGGTGTACGCGGAGGAATGAAAGCAAAAACACACTAAGCGGGACGTGGTACGTGTTTTTTTTTTTTTTTTGATACTTTCAAACATGCGAAAAAAACGCAGCACACATTCATGGTATTTAGTCCCTGGAGTGTTTTCGGTGATATTTTATCCTCGCTTGACAGTGATCGATAATAGTGAATCCCATATTTGAAGATATGTAGGAGAAACTTGTCGGTTGCATATACATAGATATGCATACACGTTCGACCTATTAAGTAATTTTACTATTATTTCAATTCAAGTAGACTACTTGAATTGAAAGTGTACATCGCTCGATGCACAAATCCAATGATTATAATTAGATGAATACAAATTCTCCGGCATCTCATGCGGTGTTTTTTTGTTTTTTTTTTTTGTTCGTTTTAATTGTCGCTTGGCGTACGACGGCGGCGGTGGTAGCGTTTAATAGATCACAATAATGTGTGCATATTTCACGGGGAGGTTTTACAGTGCGGCCCTGTGAGCGGGTCGAATGTGGTCCTGGTTATTTATGTGCGGCGAAGCGGACGCGCCTGTACGTCAGCGGCCTGCCCTATTTATAGGCCGCACCATCTACTGCATACAGATGGGACCTACAAAAGACAAAAACCTACAGACAATTCGACATTGTCTCCATTTGCCCTATGTCCTTTCGGTTTTGTTTCAAAGCCGCATATTGCAGCGGAGTGGTCGAAGTACGGTGATATTGTTGCATGATATCGTAAATTGAATCTAAAGTTTTCAAAAAACTTTACGCGACAGAACGCTCACGTGCAAAAAGCACTGTTACACGCTAATAACACTGTTCGACACGAAAATTGGTTCAGAGACGAGATATGACTTTTCTTATAGATCTATGCCTAGTAAACACGAATCTGGTAATAAAAAATTAATTAATTAAGATTAATAACAAAAATTCTATTGATAACTGGCTCACCTCGATAAAATAAACGAATTTTTGTTGTTAAGTGGGCTGTACACCCGAAACCTTAATTTTGTTACCGTTCCTTTCTTCGATATATACATTGAGTGTATGTATATATTGAGTGAATGCGACAATATATATCAATATATATGTTACACCGAATCCGTGAAATTGTCTATTACACGCATTCGGCAAGAGAATTGCCGAATGCGTGAAAAATGCAAGCACGTTGCCCAGTTCACGGATTTGGCAAATTCTTTGGCGAATGCGTGTATTCGGCAAGAATTTGTTTGCTCAAAGCATGGAGTCGGCAAATAGACAGCAGCGCTCCGGTGTTGTTTTTTAGAACTGGACAGCGTGGACAAATGTCAAAGTGACAGCTGAATGAGGATGTTTAATTTACATATTATTATGTATAATATGACTACATACATATGTTTAGATCATCTCATATGACTTATACATAAATTAATGCCATTTTTATACATTTTGATCAATATTTGAACAGTGAAACATATGTATGTAGTCATATTATACATAATAATATGTAAATTAAACATCCTTATTCAGCTGTCACTTTGACACATGGTTATAATATAACACGCTGTCCAGTTCACGCATTCGGACAAGAATTTACGGAATCCGTGAACTGGGCAACGTGCTTGCATTTTTCACGCATTCGGCAATTCTCTTGCCGAATGCTTGTAATAGACAATTTCATGGATTCGGTGTAACATATATATTGAGTGAATGCGACAGTTGCGCTTCGACCAGATAAAACGTATTTTAAATTGACAAAATCGAGGTTTCGTATTCTCTCCTCCAAACTATTTTCTCCTCCAAAACTGGACCAATTTTTAAAAAAATTTCATCATCGGTATGAGAAAGATACTTTCTGTGCATCTATCGGCGTATTTTTTTTAAAATCGACCGTTAAATAAGCACGCTGGACTCGTTTCGTGGGTGTAAAAAAGAGGCGATTTTATAGATTTTTGGCGGCTCCTAGCTCCTTTAAAAAATAATTAATCAAAAAAATAAAACGATAAATGCACCCCAATGGTGGATATCCATAGCATATTAAAAAATAATTTCTCTAGTGCCATAATTGAGGAAGGGAGAAGTATAGTACGTTTGTATGGACAAGGTGCTGCTGTCCAGCCCTCTTAATCCACAAAAATAGCCAAAATATGATTTTTCTTAGAGGAATTTTATTTAATTCTCATATAAAGACAATTTAATGTATTATCCCTATTAATTCAATTCAGATTCGTGTAAATACGAGTAAATAATAGTACGAGCTTTTAGCTCGTAATTTTACCGATTTAAAATTCAGCACACTTCCAATTAACCCTTTTAAACGAAAATAAAAAATAATATGGCCAGAACACTATCTCAATAAACATTTTTCAATAGAAAATACTCAATATAAAATAGTATTAACAGTGGGAAAAAATCCGAAGTGAAAATACCTACTTTTGACTTTTGATTTGAACTGGACGACTACTTAGAGAAATTTGCAAGCTGAAAAGTACTACAAATAAAAGATAAAGTACCCGACTATAGATTCCAATATTCATTTTGAACAGGAAATTGACAGATTTTGAGACATCGACCGAACAACACCAAGATATACATATAGAAAAATCGCGTGATTTAAAAAACACATATATCTCCGAATTTCGAGCCAATCAACATTTTTTATTACCAGATTCATGTTCACTGGGCATATATCTATAAGAAAAGTCATATATCGTCTCTGAACCAATAAAAAGTCGTCATTTTTCGAACAGTGTAACTAATTATAACTAAAAAAACCTCCAAAGAACTTGTCATTGTTCGATAACTGCTTCAATCTTGAATCGATCATGCACAGCATCTCATATAGAACCATAGATATCTCATCGATGAATAGAAACTGAATATCTTTCCACTATTATTTATTTATTATTTAATTAAACTCGTACTCATACATTCATACTTAGCTGCACACGAGTCTCCAAAATCCTCTTTCTCTGTCAATTGTTTATTTCTATCAAATATCATATTTGAAGAAATGGAGGAGACCAACCACAGCAGGGAGCCATGCACACAATGTGCCGGTCATCGCTGTGTGTTTTCGCCCTACAGTTCGAGAGCGCCCAATATTTAAAGTGAAATCACACAGCGTCGGATGCGGGACGTGGTTTTGTTTTAGATAGTTTTAAACTTAAAGAAAAACTGTGGCATCCGCGGTACCATACCTGGTACAAACGAAACATTTGAGCTGCTTCGGTGAAATCTATAGTAGTGTTTATCCTTGCCTTTAATGTAGAGGTATTGAGTCAAAAACCAAGGTCCAAGGGACTCGAACCCGTGACCACTATGTTTGTAAGCATATATGCTAACCAGTAATCCATTCTGCTGGTTTAAATCAAGTAAGTTGCACGTAGATCCAGCTTTCAGTAAGATGAAAACATAAGATTTAGAGATTTTTCTTTACAACAAGAAAACTTTAAAATTTAGAGCTAGGGTTTATGAGTCGCAAACCTCAAAATATGTGATTCCTATTGGTTATTACATAGATCTAAGCGACCAAAGAAAATGGCGTATTTTTTCCCTACTGCAAACAGCCGTGAATTTATATATGTACTAGTGGTTTTACCCGGCTTCGCTCGGTATTTGTAATATAAACCACTTAAACATGAATAATCTAATAGTAAACATTTTATTAAATTTATTTGAATAGTTTTATTTTATATAAATTTATTTGAATACTCGTTTTTTTTTTTTTTTATTAAATTGACTGTCACGAACAAACAAACATATGTATTTACTAAGTATCTTTCGAAATTATATGTATACCAGAATCCGGCGCCTGCGCCCTCGGGGACTTCAAATCCTTTAAATCGAAATAAATCGAATCGGCGTCTATGAATCGAAAACAAAAATCGAATGTGTTGTCTACCAATCAACCAACTAAGGTTACATATATGCAAAGTCTCTTTCGAAATTATATATTAGATATAAATGTATTTTAAATTAGATGGGAAGATGAATGTGCGAAGAAATGCAACTCTCCTATGCGCTTTTCTTCTAAGACTGTACATTCTTCATTCCAAGAATTGAAAATAAAAGCAACTTGGTTTCATTTCATAGCTGGAAAACACAGATATGTTAATTAGAAACAGCGTTGAGTCACTTTGGGCAATCATCCAAGTTAGGGGTTCCAAAAAACTGCCCGAAATAAAAAGCAGGTTTTCGGTTTTTTTTCAAATAAAAGCCGGTTGGCCGGCTTTCACCGGTTTTAGAAAAATACGTTTTTTTTTAAGTTTAAAATTTTTATATCGAAAAAAAAATGTCAATATATACTATATATTTGCATAATATATATCTATATTATGCAAAAAAAATAGTTTTTTTATAAATTAAATTAAGTTATAAACATTATGAACTTTCATAAGATCATTACTTTATATTATTATTACAAATATTACAAATAATACAATTTGTATTATATGTACATATATCACAGTCGTAAAATGGCAGATCCTTAATACGCACATATAAATAAATGATTTAAATAAGCTACTATCAAGAATATATTATTTAAAAAATAATGTGTAACCTCGCAGAAAAACTATAATTGTGGAATTGTGAACTTAATATTAAGAACTGCTGAGATTCAAAGATATATTATAGATAAAGAGATTTCAAAGTTGTTTTTACGCATCTGTTTTAGCTTAAAAAATCCAAAAGCAATCGTTGCAAATTTCGGAAACAAATTCATTTGAAACGGCAAATTCATTTGATCACGAACATTTCAAATCCATAATAAAAGTAGGTATGTGGCCTCAATATTTAAAGGGCAATTCCTTCTAAGAAAAATCAATTATATTTCGGAAATTCCTATGCATTTTGCCATAAATCATTTGACTACTTTTTTTGATGTTTTCAAGTACAAGGATTTGCGATAGATAAGGATGCTTTCTATACCTGAACTTGGGTAGGTCATTGAAACTACATACTTTCAATAATATTTTATTGGTTTATGACCTGGTCCATTACTAAATCTCAAAGAAACCGCTCAAGAAAGAAATTAATGTAGCTTTTTTTTTTTTGTTCAAAGAAATATACGCCTATTAGTAATAGGCTATTTATTACCTAAGAGCGTTTATACACATTTATTTTGATCTTTCATAGAAATTTAAAATTCATAATTGTTAATTTTGAGGAAAAAAACATTAATTAAAGAAAACCTTAAAAAGCCGGTTTTCGGTTTTTTGAAAAATGGTCAAAAAGCCGGCTTTTCGGTTTCGGTTTAAACCGGCTTGGAAGCCCTACATCCAAGTAAATATTATTGGTACAACTGACTCCAGCCTGAAGCGAACATAATATCGTTGAAAATAGAGAAGGCTACAGTGTTTTTGTCGCAGACAACCGTTTTTAATGCATAACGTAACCTCGTGGCGAGGCTTTGCGGCAACCTCGTGAGCTTTAAAGCTTTCAGGACAAAGCTTTAAAGCTCGACAAAAGGAGAGAGCAGAGGTTGCTGAGTGACGTGGAATCACGAATCGAACTCGTTCGATTCCATCAAATTAACATTTTAATTCAAAGACATTCACCAACACCCATCAAATCCTCTGGATACCTCTGGATAAATTTTGTATTGATCCAATCAACAGAGTGCACTTTATAGTATATATGTATATATACATATGTGTGTATGTACATATATTATATATGTATTGTCAACAGAAAAGTTTTGTCTGTTTCGCTGCTATTTTTTTTTAATCAACGTAGATGAAAACGATTTTGATAAAAATTTCAATATTTTTCAATTGCAATACTATGTGAATGTAGCGTGTGATATAAAAAGTTATGGCCAAATAAAATACGTAGCATCTCACCTCTCTCGTTTTGGTGCAATGTAAAATGGTGATATTTATAGTGTGAGGTATATTTTGCTTTTTCCTGTGTATATTTACGTTTTTCCTTTCATTTTATTTATCATCTTTTTTCTTAAAAAATAGACGCTTAATAGTGCATTTCACTGCCAGGCAAACGAAGGTTTTATCGTACGGCTGCACATTTTTGCAACATAATTGAAAATTCCACACCAGCACTCATTTTTATTTTGTATTAAAAATAAGCAAAAACATTTTTAATTATATGAAATAAGTTGATTTATAAATATTTGATATTAAAAGTAAAAATTAAAAAAAAATGATGATGCAATCTTGATCCAGAATTCGAGTGCCGAAATATTTAATTGAATTTTATTTATTTTCCATATAAAACTAAGTAAATTTTGAAATGTACATATGTGGTTGTATTACTGGTCCTTTTTTTTAAATAAAAGTATAAAAGTTGTATTATAATGTTCATACATACATTAAAGTTGATTAAAAACACAAACTTTCACTAAACGTTATTATAAAATATTGAATAAAAAAACACCACTTTTATTTAAATTTCAGACCCGTTGGGTATGTTTACATACATTTTGTCTGGAAAATAAATAAACGCCAATGTTTTAAAGCACAGTTTTGTAACATCAATTTTTATGTTAATTATGAAAATACGTATGTATAAAAGTCATGTAATTTTGGTAAAATCTGATAACATTTTCCAAGTCAGAATCTTTTTTTATTGAAAAACGTTTAAATTTAAATAATTATCATATGTTAATACATTTCAATGTTGGTTTTAGCATACAAAATACTATAAGGTTCTCAAAATATCAGAAAAAAATTTCATTAATGTGGGATTCAGTTTTCTAGCCTATGTAGAAGAGTGCATGTATGAATGATTATTTTGGTATGCATGGTTGAAGAATGGTCGAGTTGCCATCTTGTACATACATATAACGCGTCAAACGATTTAGACCGTTGCGGCGCTCCGCCGATTAAACAATGTTTTAAACCGCTCAACGAGTCTCATTTTACTGTACCGTCTAACAATCAGATACTACATTATTAATCAATAAATTTTTGATCTAATAAATTAAGTGATTTTTTTTTACTTAAATACGTATGAATTGTCTATGGAAAAATAATATCGACTTAGCTCGAGTGAGTCAAAAAATTAGGGGATAATATTTTTGGCACGGCTGTAAAATAAATTACATGAAAAATGTCAAAACGAAACATTTAATGTCAAATTAACATCTCTAAAATAGCTCGCACGATAGAATTGGCATTCGCCCGGCAAATCAAAAGTCAAACGTGTTTGCCAGTAACAAAAATAAAATTTGACGTTTCAGTGAAATCATAACCAGTTACATTTTCACTGGGTAATCGTTATATCTTAGCAGCCAACATATGTAAGGGTAAGGTTAGGTTAGGTTAAGTTAGGGTTGGCCCTATTAATTCAAGATCAGGTTGTTAGGGTCGGTATTTATTTTTGTTACTGGCAACCCATTTGAAAACCGAATCTGTCGTGCGAGTTATTTTAAAGAGGGGCATTCTTTTTATTTTCGGGGCTGATAAATGGTACCCAAAATTATTAAATGATACTTGACGGTATATATGTACTTATATTTGATGGTTTTAAATTGAATACCGTAGATTTGCATATCGTCCACCTTGTTTTTATCCAACGAAGGTATCCAGCTCGTCTAAACTTCATAAATAATAAATTCACTTCGACAGATTGTGGCGTAAAGTGGAATTGTAACGAATGTTGGATTTCATACTAAAAGGGTTTACTTACACAATCACACAGTTAGGTTGACAGTTCAAGATTCTGACAGTGGCAACTTGGCGGAATTATGAATTAATTGAATTTTGCGATTAATTTGAACGTTTAAAAATATAACCGGTCAAAATTTCCTATTTCAAGCAGTATGGCTTAATGGTAGTGTGTATGTTGAGCACCAAGTGATCAGTGGGTTCGATCCGCCATACTGCCGGTTAGGTTTGGGGGTATTTGTGACCCCAAATCGATCGTTTCTTATCAGAGTTTGCCAATTTTATCTGATCATTGTTGAAACAGTTCCTCAAAATTGGCAAAAAATCATCTTTTCTGTTGTCACAAATCTTCTGTATTTATTGTGTGTATAATTTGTAAAAATTATGTACAAAATCTAAATCCATAGATGTCTCAATGGATTAATTCTGTAATTAATTAATTAATCAATTTTTATTTCGTGTTCTTCAACTTCTGGAAATACAGTGACTTACATGTGTAATAATAAAATGCTGCATTGTTTGTAATTAATTGTCCAGGAAGGAGCATTAGGGTCTTCCTGTCAAGCCTTCCTGGTATATATGTAAAATAAAATAAAAAATGCTATGCGTTGTAGTAGTACGTTCATTCTGCTTTTCTGAGATTCTGGACATATCGAATTAAAACCAGCGGCGTGGACTAGTGGTTAGCATATATGCTTTCGAACATAGTGATCATGGGTTCGAGCCCCTCTGGTTGCTGCTGGCCAGAACTTGTTTTGTGGCTCCAGGTCGATCGTTTCTTATCAGAGTTTGCCAATTTATCTGATTTTTATTGAAACGATTTCAACAGATTGGCAACCTTTACCCATTTCTCGCAAATTTCCAGTTTTCAGCATCTCGATTTTCGCTGATTCGAATAAAAATGCTACAAATTTGTCCAAAAATGTCTATCAAATTTTCGAGTTTTTCAACATCTCCAAATTTCAAGATTTATATGAAAAAAATGCTCCGAAAATATAAGTTTATCAAAAATGTATCCGTAGATGTCTCTAAGATGCTTTGTCATAATTAAATGTAAATTTAATGTAAAAATATAAATAAATAAAATAAAATTTGTAAATAAAATAATTTAATAAATAAAAAAAGATTTAATATTATGCGTACATATTTATGTACATCAAAACAAAAATAGGCCGGTTTCGATCTACCTCGATTGTTTTTTTTTATTTTTTCCTCGAAATTTATGATATTAAAATTGCTTTGGGGAAATATAATAAATAAAAAATTGCTCTCGCGAATTAATCCATTCTGTGTCGAATTTCAAACGATTAAACTTTCAACCTGGACGGTTTGCGGCCGGGGGTGGGTCATATTTAATTAGTGTTTTAACGGGACCCACAATGTGATATTTAAAAATTAATAGCGTTCACCACCCCTAATTACGTTCCGCTTCTTTTTCACCCTTTCTGCTGTTGCCATCTCGCTCGCACGAGCACTCTTGGCCGTATTGCCCTCTCTGTCTATCCGCCAACCGCTAATTGCGTTTCACATTACACCTCGACCTTATCTAATATGTAAAGTTGAATAATCCCAGCCCGCTTAAGCCGCCGCAATCTTTATGCAATGCTAATGCAGATATTACCAACCGCTAATGCATGCCTCAAACTGATTAAAAATATATAATAAATCTCGAAAATATTCACCAGCAACCTGATGACCTCGGAAAAGCCTCGAAAATTGAAATTATTTGAAAATTATGCTGTTTTTATTAAATTAATAACGATACAATCATGCTGAAGGCAAGTACTTAAACATTGTTTGAATTGTTTCTATGGCTGTTCATACATACATATGTACATGGGCTATTCATATGGGCACGGTTTTTGATTCTGATTTTTAAATTCTTTTTATTATTACGAAATTATGTTCACAATACATCTTATATCTATTTTAATAGCTACTGATCTACTGATCATTTTCTATTTTACAATTTAATTTAATTTGTTTAGTAATCATAGTATTATATTATTCTAATGTTAATCTACAGCATAATAGGAAAAAGTGCTCAAAAACCTATTTACAATCCTTATAAATGTTCATAATACATCTAATACATAATATTAATTAAAGACTCTCTAAAGTCGATGACTTAAAGCAGATTTTGTTTATACCTGAAGGGTATAGACATTTTTTTGTAATCACCGAGACTCTTCACAAGTGTGTTAGTATGGTTATTAGTGATTCTGTCATAGAATCTACTGGTTAGTTTGTTAGTAATGTCTGGGCACGGTTGAACTGTTCAAACAGGGAATGTTCATATGAGAACTTTTCATTCTGCTTCACTGAATTGTGATGTTTGGTAATATTAGAAACAGGTGAAAACCCAAACCTTTGTTGGAATCTGAAGTCTCAGTACACAATAGAATCATATCTGCAAGACATCAAATGTTGGTTTATTTTATTCTTTATAGAAAAAATTATATATATATATATATATATATATATATATATATATATATATATATATATATATATATATATATATATATAAAACAGCAGCATGGACTCTTGGTTAGCATATTATGCTTTTGAGCGGAGTGGTCGCGGTTCGATTCCCAATAGTGGCTGTTAACCAGACCTTGGTTTGTGACTCCAGGTCGACCGTTTCCTTTCAAAGTTTGCCAATTTTTCTGATTTTCATTCAGACGGCTTCTATAAAAATTGGCATTTCCTATATCTCTTGCTAATCTCAAGTTACTCAAGTCTTGAGGTTGGCCAATTTCTGTATAATAAAATGCTGCATATTTTATACAAGCGTATTGTTGGTTGTACATTGGTTGGTTTTATTTATTATATACATATATACATATATACACCCATTTATTTTATTTTACACGACACATATGGCCAAAAATTGTATATTAACCAGCAGCGTGGATTAGTGGTTAGCATATTAAGTTATCGAATAGAGTGGTCACGGTTCGATTCTCACTAGTAGCTGTTGACCAAACCTTGGTTTGTGACTCCAGGTCGATCGTTTCCTATAATTTTTCTGAATTTTATTGTAATTGTTCCTGTAAATTGGCATTCATTTTCAAATCTCTCTTGAAAATCTCGAGTTATTCAGCGTCTTGAGGTTCGCCAATTTCTGAATAATAAAATGCTGCAAAAATCTCTCCATAGATGTCACTGTGGATGATGTTTGTATGAATTTGCATTAAAATAAAAATGTTTATATTAATTGTATTGTTTTATTGTATATGTATTAGTACACTCGTCGCTTTAGAGCGATCTGTAAAGGCGTGTGAACATATTCGATTGAAATAAAATAAAATATTACCTATGTATGTATGTATGTATGTGTAATACCATGATGAATATCTCTTCTCTAACCGACTGGAAAATGGTATTTTAGTTTTTCATCAGCAAAACCTTATGGGTAGAGACCGCTCTGGAGAAAATTGGTCTGTTTCCGTTCGACCGAAGCAGTTAAAACTTATCGAAAACGGAGTTTAAGTAAATTAAGCGATTTCTCTGATAGTTTGAAGCATTTACGTCCTCCCCACAAATTGCGCCATTGTCCACACTCGAGAAGATTCCGTGCTTTTTCACTGCGAAGCAAATTTGCAAAAAAAGAAACCGTTGAAATTTTACATTTTGTGGCCAGTAGAAATGTTTAACAGATTCGGAATAGAGAAAATTCCGTTTATTTCGCTTAGTTAGTTGTAACATACATAAACACTTCTTGAAAGTTGTTAATGCGCAGCTCGTTATCCCGTCCACTGTTGAAATCCTCTCCCACAGACGTTAACAACGGAATGCGAAGGGGTAGCTCCTGAAGAATCTGCGAGGTCAAAGAGACCCTCGTCCACATAAATTCGAATTAAGCGAACGAGCTGAACTTTCAACCCAAGTATTTTTCTATGCATCGGAAATGAACTGTTGAAAAGTACAGCGCAAGACGTGGAACTTTCTCACCCCGTGAATTACGAATCGGTTAGTCAATCCAATACAACTTCTATAAATTCCATATTTCTGATCTTTCAACACTTGAAATGTTCACTAAAGACTCCATATTTCAAAACGGCGTATTAAAAACTAATAAAATACTTAAAGGTGTGTTTATATGTATCCAACCTCGTGCGTTAGTGAGTCTCCGCTATTATATAAGATTATGTTATCTGAACCTTCATTAATAGCACTGAGCAACCAAAAATCACGTTTTTGAGTTACCAGAGCGGAGACTAACCAATATTTACTAAGTTTGACCCACTGAATTCGAATATGATAATTTTGTTGGTTAGTGAGCATTTAAAAAAACGCGCGATTTTAATAGTTTTCTGGATTTTGCGATCTTTAACTCAAAATCTAGTATTGATGTGCTCAAAGTAAGTATTGGAATCAATAGTCAGATGTTTTTTCTATTGATTGTGATTTTTTATTGTTTAAAATACTTATAATCAATTGTCTAGCGAATTTTAAAAGTCAAAAATATATATTTTTTTACGGATTTTTTCTCCGTGCTATTTTGCGTTTATTTGGCCAGTTTTTTTATTTCACCACGTTCATAAGGGTTGTTTTTCTATCTCAATATTTTTTATTCTTAAAAAACCAAAACATTTAGTTCTGAACAGGACCAAATGACAAGAGAGACTGAACGTTTTCAAGTTTATTCATGAAAATATAGTGTTTTTACCCCCAAATCCCACATCTAGGACATTGTTCTTTCGATGACCAACCAATACTCAACATCCTTGAAGGAATACATCTGGCAGTGGCAATGATAATAGAACATGAAAGACTTATGTAGCTCTATGCGGACCAAAACTATACCTGCTATCCCGACATTTCCCCAAATTATAATTCAGGTGTGTTAAAAGTTGTAATTTGCAACATAAATCCACAAGTATACAACAAGACAACCTAAATGCATTTTAGAAAGTATGATATCTTGTTTCTTATTTTTTAAGTAATATAATTTTTTCGACTCTCATTTATTTCAACCGCCTTTATATTTCAGCTGACTGTGTGCGTTGTACACATTTGTACATATGGTAGGTCCCGATTAATACTAATTCCATTTGAGAGATTGAAAGAATCCAAGTTTAAGCTTATTTATAATTGGAAATACTAATGATTACAGAGAAGACTTATTAGTTATTAGCATATAATTTTTATACGTAAGTCTTGAAACCGAACCTTTTGGGTAATTCCATTATATAATAGAACGACTGCGGAGACTGAGATAGTTCCTCCAATATTAAACACTGCCTCACTTTAATTACCGTGCTCACGTTTAAGTCTACAACATAATTAATGCCTCTTTGAAGGCTTTATCATTTCGCAACCTCCAATCTATGTACGTATAATCCGTTTCCACCCCGTTTCCTGGCCGATAATCTCCTGCACTTAAAAATATCGATTACATTAATTTAAAAACGGAAATGCGGGAAGAATGCCCAAGTCTTCCGGTTAAGTGTCAAAGCCCAACGTGACCCAGCAAAATCTTGAAATTTTATGTTGAGCATGAGCAGATTCCATAAAGGTCCTTTGAGTCGAGATCGACTAATCAGGACAGACTTTTTGCTTTCAAACCTCGTCTACGGACGCACGTGACACGCTTCCATAATTTATACGCTTGATATTAATGCCAAATCTATAAGATGGATGGCGAAATTATCAACTCATTAATATATAAATAGCACTATACGGACTATTGTAGAAAGTAGCAGGTATGTTAATATTTTATTTATTTTTACATATATACCAGGAAGGCCTTACAGGTAAATCCCAATGCGCCTTCCTGTCCAATTACAAATTACAATTACAAATGCAGCATTTTTATTACAAGTCGTTGAATTACGAGACACTGAAAAACTCGCAAATTAACGAGACATCTATGAATTGTACATAAAATTGTACATCAATCATACTTCAAATAATGGTGACATAGTAGTGTTACGTACGCCGCGGATTAAGCGAATAGAATCCCAGAGACTATGTGACCGTTCAAGGGTTATCTGTTATCGGATTAACTAAGTGCTTGCACTTAGACCAACGGATATCTGTTAACGGATTAACTAAGTGCTTGCACTTACTTCCAGGATTATATCTGGACTCTAAGTGCATTTAGGCTAAACAATGACCGTTATTAGTCCTTTCTCAGAATCGGTACGGGGAGACCCAATGTCGTGGAAATACATATCCGAATACGTGACTATACAACAGGTAAACAGATTAGGCGTCCTGAGAGATCTACCCTTTATAAGGCGGTACGTGGGCGATATCATGTCATTCTGGACTGAGCACTGCCAGTGCGTGTATCTCCTTAATCATCAATAAATGCTGTGAAACGAATGTTGGCCTTTTACTTGGATCCTCCACCCACCCCTACGCAACAGTAGGTAGGAAGGATTTTTAGCCAATTTTTTTCCGGGAACCGTTTCAACAATGAAATTAGATAAAATTGGCAAACTCTGATAGGAAACGATCAACCTGGAGTCACAAATCCAGGTCTGACCAACAGCATACTCTGAAAAATTCATTTTCATTCGAGGCCCAGACCCAGGGATCGAACCCGGCGCCTCTCGACGCTAAGCAGAAGCTTAACAACCGAGCTATGCTTAACATATGAATATTTGTATGCTTTGAAGTGGCTAATTTGACTAAACACTTTTGAACACACACTAAATAGTGCTTATTACCGTAATAGCAATGTCTGAATGTACGAATTCAAAAAATTAAGCACTAATTGACTAATTTCGTTCGGGGGTTTAAATTAAAGTTGACAATTGACATGGGGCGGCCATTTTAATTTCAACGGTGTTGGGTTAAAACCGTTGTCAATTTTAATTTGGCCATAATCTCACATTGAAATACATTTCTTTAAAGTTCACTTTTTAAAGAGGGTATGATGAATAAATCGCATCCCATTTTAGATAACGACACTTTTTTTATATATTTTATTTATTATAGATTTGCTCCAATGCGACGGGTTTACGTTAACGAAATACAGAATACATAAACAATCAGAAATCAGAAATACAGTAATACATACATATACAAGAATATATAGCATATAATAATTAATCAGAAATAATAATCATAGAGACATCTATGGATTATTTTTAGATTTTTTTTTTGTATACAATTTTTATACATATAATAAATACGGAATTATAGAGATGTCTATAGAGATATCTATAGATTTCAGATTACTGTGTATAATTATTACAAATTATACACAGGCAGATTTTGTGACAACAGGATTAGATATAATACCAATTTTCAGGAACCGTTTCAGCAATGATCAGATAAAATCGGCAAACTCTGATAGAGAAACGATCGATTTGGAGTCACAAAACCCCCAAATCTAACCAGCAGTGGCGAGGACTCGAACCTTTGACCTCAGTGGTGCTAAATATATATGCTACCACTAAGCTATGTATGTACATACATATATCGCTTCTAATCAATGTCGCAACGTTTGAGCCGGAGCTGTATTCGTGTATGAATGTATTAAAATAATGAATATATTTTCTTTTAAAAAGTGTACCGATATAATATCCTTTGCCATATAGGAATTAATTATACGTCTTTTATTTTCCAGTCCGTCGAATTTTGAAAACGACTGCTCAAGTTATATTTCTAATGGGTTGCGAATAAGGGAAGATTTCGAGGAAACTACCCATAGCCAGTCAGCCGGAGCGATGAAGAGGATCCCTTTCGACCCTGCCGTTCAGATTTGATAACTTTCTTCGTTATAAACTAAACTTTTCCCTTTTCGCGTGAAGTTATATGTACATTTTACGCAGTTGAAAACACCTACGATTTCCCTTTTGGTTGCGCAACTACAGTGATGTTCGTCCGTTTTTATCATTCTATTGAAAACGGCTCTTTTGCTCGCAAACCCACCTACTATTCTGTTTTTCAATTTAGCTAATGCGTCAATGGGTATGTAATACCTTAATATTATTTTATTACTGAAATTAAACAATTTGTTTTACTTTAAAATATTACTTTTTAGTTTCACAGTTACACAGATACAACTAGACATACTACATGCTCATATATTGCTACTTAACGCGAATCTGACACATGTTCTATTGAGATTCTTTTATTGTTATATTTGTTTTGTTTCTTCTTCACTAGTTTTCCCGGGTGACTTAGAAAGGTCGCGTGCCCTTTTTCCGGCTTGGGTCCCTCCTCATAATCAAGTGTATAATAATTGACAGTTCTGTCGCGCAGATTAATGGCGGATTTCTGCTGATAAATGACTTTGCTTGCGTGACGATATATGCTAGTCTTGCAAAATCAATACCTTTCATGACAAAGCTCCTCATATTTCTCTTTTTCGGCTCACTTTTTTTTCTACTCTTCGCTGTTAAATCTTTCGTTTTCAGTTCCGTATTTTCAGCAATAAAAATAAACCGTACCATTGATTTTCTATGACCATTTTCGTGCTATAAAACTGATGGCATTCGCGACATTTACGAAGTTCACTTTTATCGACTGTTAATGGATTCAGTTCTTCTACTCTTTTTCTCTTATTGTTCTATTTGTTTCGTCTTTTGAATGCGAAGCTTATTCCAATACAATTTATAAAAGTGATACTGAACATGTCGGAACTATCAAACTATATTATGTCATATAAACATATACCTACAGTAATAAAAATAATATTTGACTATTAAAATGCTAAAAAAAATTACTTATTTTCATAACAGCGTCATTACGCAACCGCTACATCAAGTTTATTGATCAAAAAGTCAAATTACAATTTTTAACATTGATTTAACATAATTAACTAAGTTTCGACTTAATCAACTGATTTTGTCCAATAAAAGTGCCAATACAGACGATGCATATTTAAAGGAAAGTGAAGTGACCCGAGTAGAGAATGGAACCTGCAAAATGGATCACAAAAGCATCCCCGTCCACCCTTCCCTACGACCGCCGCCCCCTTATTGGAAAACTTTGTTGCTAAACTTTGACGAGGCAAGCTTTGACCCCTTGCAACTGGCCCTTTGATTACGAATTTGCGTCGGATCGAAATTGCATTTTAAACTTTTCCAACTTGTTACTTCCGAGCCACATTTGCCACTATGAGTATGTCGTTCAGTTCGTCGGTAAACAAAATTGAAGACAAGGAGTTTCTCTTGTCGACAAGGAAGGAGTTTCACAGATTACGTACTCTCCTACTTGAACCAAGGACTATCCATGAATGGCTACATACGTACACGTACATATACTACATAGAATATTCAAAAAACAGAAAAAAAAAGAAATGAAAAAATTGCTAAATTTAGTAAACCAAATCTAATTAAGAGGGCTGGACACCAGCGCCTTTTCCATACAAACGTATTAGACTTCTCCCTTCCTCAATTATGGCACTAGAGAAATTGTTTTTTAATAAGTTATGGATATCCACTATTGAGTTGCATCTATCATTTTATTTTTTTGATTAGTTATTTTTTATAGGAGCTAGGAGCCGCCAAACATCAATAAAATCGCCTCTTTTTACACCCACGAAAAGAGTCCAGCGTGCTTATTTAACGGTCGATTTTATAAAAAAAAAAAATACGCACATAGTTGCACAGAAAATATCTTTCTCATATCGTTCATGAATTTTTTTTATATTGGTCCAGTTTCGGAGGAGAAAATAGGAGAATACGAAACCTCGATTTTGTCAATTTAAAATACGTTTTATCTGGTCGAAGCGCAACTGTCGCATTCACTCAATATATACATATATTGATATATATTGTCGCATTCACTCAATATATACATTCACTCAATATATACATTTACTAAATATATGTATACATTCACTCAATATATACATTCACTCAATATATACATTCACTCAATATATACATTCACTCAATATATACATTCACTTAATATATACATTCACTCAATATATATATCGAAGAAAGGAACGGCAACAAAATTAAGTTTTCGGGTGTACAGCCCTCTTAATGTCGCATTTATATAACACATGCATAAACCTTGTTGGCCAAATTAATTTCCGACTTGGTCGTAACACATCGATAAACGCGCCGCGCACTTCAAGATTTTTACTTTATTTAATCTATCAGTGAAGTGAAAATGTATACTATATGAGAAAGTGTTAAATCAGTACTAATATCCTGTGGATTTTAGAGTATTGTACCTATTTCGATTAAATTTCAATTTACAATATGCAAACTTAAAATACAAAAACTTAAAAATCCACAATACAAATAAAGCCTCGTGGGATCACATTTTATGACAATGGAGTTAAATAATTAAACAACTGAAACGATACCAGACTCAACCTACATAGTATTCTTGACTAATGCAACAAAATATACATAATATTCGATTTCACCGTAGAAACTTGCAAGACTGTAGCACACACGTGTAATTATTACATTAAAACGGGCTTATATGAGGCGAGAGTTTTGTTATTAGCTCGTTGTACCTAATTAGTTATGATCTTCGTGCTATTAGGCTCTAGCCAAAGATGTTATTTGTATATTACTCCCTCGTTGCTCAGATCCTGACTCAATTAGTTGTAAACGCGTGATTTAATTAATTTAACGACAGAGTTGTAGTCGACCCAGCGCGTAAACTTACATCACACAAAATGATGATGCCGATGTTAAAAATATATCAAAATTTGTAAATATAATATTAAAATTTCATGATAATATTTTTAATTTCATTTAAATTGTATGTGAAAGAGAAAGTAACCATTTTTGTACGCAAATAGGTGACAAATTATAAATAGGACCTAAGTCACATAATTGTGATCAGTAATTAACTGACGATCAGTAGTTAAACTACGATATACATACATATATAATACGATATATTAGATGATACGATCAGTATTTAACTGACGGATAATTCCGTCAGTTAACTACTGATCGTCTGGTAAGATGACGACCCATTACAGCAAAGGTAAATAAATTATCATTAAATTAATGTTATACAAATTCTAAATACAGATGTTAAATATTGGCATTTTGACTTTACCTTCAATTATTGATTTGAAACAATGAACAAAATGATCCCGATAATAATTAAAATAACTCGTATTTCAGAAACATAAAATAAAATAAATTAGATCTCTCTTGTTTGCGTGAACCATTTGCGTTTCAATTCATTTGACTTTGTCATTCAATAAAGCTTCTCAACACACATCATAAGATACATATTCAGGATTTGACAATTTTGGGCAAATATGTACAATAGTAGCTGATCAATATGGCTCGGTGATTATTCCGCAAAAAGCGATCTCGCGCACGCCACTAAAATCACGATCACGGAACATCTGGCACCTAAAAACTCCATCAATCGAAAACTACACACGCGAAATATTGTACTAACGAGAACTCGAGTGCCAGATATTCCGTATTGGCGATTTTTGTGGCAACGATTGTCGTGCGCGATATCAATTTGCGCAATAATCCGTTTACCAATCAATATATAATTATTGGTTAATTCAAATAAAACAATATAATTAATTAAAATATATAACATTAAGCACTATCAATCAGTAGTGAACATGATTATTATTTGGAACATAAGGGGTTCTCAATAATATCACAGAATTCTTGTTCTTTAAATCTTAAATCTAGGTGGCCAAAAACTATTGCACATCCTTTTCCTTTTTCTTGTTGTTTACTTACCTATTTTATTTTTAAGCTTAAAATTTATTTCTCCTTTTCATAATATTTTACGTCCAATTAACCAATTTGATAACAGAATTACGGTTCGGTGACTATTCTGCAAAAAGCGATCTCGCGCACGCCACTAAAATCACGATCACGGAACATCTGGCACCCAAAAACTCCATCGATCGAAAACTACCCACGTGAAATATTGTACTAACGAGGAACTCGAATGCCAGATATTCCGTATTGGCGATTTTTGTGACAACGATTGTCGTGCGCGCGATATCAATTTGCGCAATAATCCGTTTACCGATCAATATATAATTATTGGTCACTTGAAATAAAACAATATAATTAATTAAAATATAAAACATTAAAACTATCAATCAGCAGTGAACATGATTATTATTTCGAACATAAAGGGTTCTCAATATTATCACAGAATGCTTGTTCTTTAAATATTAAATCTAGGTGGCCAAAAACTATTGCACATCCTTTTCCTTTTTCTTGATGTTTTATTTTTAAGCTTAAAATTTATTTCTCCTTTTCATAATATTTTACGTCCAATTAAGTCAACCAATTTGATAACAGAATTACGGTTCGGTGATTATTCTGCAAAAAGCGATCCCACACAAGTCACTAATATCTCAGTCACGGAACATCTGGCACCCAAAAACTCCATCAATCGAAAACTACGCACGTGAAATATTGTACTAACGAGGAACTCCTGTGCCAGATATTCCGTATTCACGATTTTTGTGGGAACAATTGTCGTGCGCGCGATATCAATTTGCGCAATAATCCGTTTACCGATCAATATATAATTATTAGTCACTTGAAATAAAACAATATAATTAATTAAAATATAAAACATTAAAACTATCAATCAGCAGTGAACATGATTATTATTTGGAACTTAAGGGGTTCTCAATAATATCACAGAATTCTTAAATCTAGGTGGCCAAAAACTATTGCACATCCTTTTCCTTTTTCTTGGTGTTTTATTTTTAAGCTTAAAATTTATTTCTCCTTTTCATAATATTTTACGTCCAATTAAGTCAACCAATTTGATAACAGAATTACGGTTCGGTGATTATTCTGCAAAATGCGATCCCACGCACGTCATAAACCCAAAAACTCGAAATATTCTACTAATGAGAACTCAAGTGGCAGATGTTCCGTGATCGAGATTTTAGTGACATCCGCAAGATCGCTGTTTGCGAAATAATCCGTTTACCTACAATTACAAAGATGTGTGCACGGAAAATGTTTTTTAATTTATTTACGTTGGTCGTCTATGTGTCGAATTAGCAACTGGCAACACTGATCGTACAAATGTCATGAGTGTTTATGGTCAACTCGGTCCTGTCAATAAATAGTGTTAATAATCGTGCACAGCTTATTAATTCGAAATTAAACGACAATAATACTTTATATCATCAAAAATGGATGACAAAATCAACGTATTATTAAGCGGTGACATTTCAGCAGCAACGCCCATACTTGAGAAATTGATCCAATTAGTAATCAAATGCATTGGAAACACGTATATTATAGATAAGTGTATATTTCATTTATGTATAATGTATAAATTTAATCTATTACAGAATAATGGATCGTTTAAATTCCCCGAATTGGATGTTGACAACCTCAGGCCTCAATTGTGGTGCGCTCTATTTGATTACCTTAAAAATCCAAAAATGACAAATGTTCATCAATTATGCCTATCTAATATCAGGATCTTAAGGTATTATTCAATCTTTTAGCATACCTATGCTTTAAAAATCAATGCTATTCCATAAAATTGTACACGAGAATCATCCACTTTTGTATTCAATTGGTTAAGTAGTGGCCTTAGAAGCTTTGTAAAGTATTGTTTTATTCATACATGAAAGCTTCATTCGTTTTCTTGACACTTCATTTGACAATGGTTCATACAAAGCCATTCAAACTAGTACAAAAGTTGATGATTACCTGATTATATGTATTCCTCATACTAAAGTCTTCTTTAATTTCAGTCGAGAAAAAACGCAATTAGACGATATCGTTTGCGAAAGTTGGATCAACATTTTGTTAGAAATGAGCGGATTGTATCAACTAACGGTCGTAGAAGATGACGAATCCCACGCCGATCAAACGCCTAGTGACAATATTATAATAGAATCGCTCAAGTGTCTTTGCAATCTTGTATTCAACAGCAAAGCCGTTCAAGATTTATGCCAAAAGAATTGCATGAACGAAGGAATCATCTGTCGGCTGCGAACGTACAGAGAGAGAAACATTCCCCACGAAATCAAATACTTCGATATGAAGCTGCTTTTCGCCATAACCGCTCTTTGTCCCGCAGTCAGAGAAAAGGTCAAAAATGAATATCACGGATTCGCCTACTTGATCGAAAGCCTAGATGAATTACTAAAAGATCTACTACCGTTAACGCCGGCTTTTCAAAACACACAATCCAGAGATCATCCGTATTTCATCAACGTAATCACGCTTATACTTTATAAACACTATAAATCTATACTTAAATTTAATCAAAATTAAACACTCAACAGGACACCGAGTTAGATCTATCGTGTGAAATTCTCAAGACTCTCTTCAATCTTATACTTCAAAATAAAAACTCCAATTTTGATGAAGATGACGAGACGTACATTTTGCGGCTTATGATAATATGTCATTCCTTACTCTTGTGCAAGACTTCATCGAATGATAAGAAAAATGAACTTCACAGTAACATTGTTAATTTCTTCACCGGGTATTTTCCTATGTTATATTATTACATATGTACTTATATTGTGCATTTAAAATGTCTTTTAATATAATTTACAGTGTGCCCAATTCTTGCTACGACGAGCTGGCTCCGTTGGTCGCCAATTTCAAAACCTACAGTAAAGATTATGAGTTTGAAGGAAGAAACATGAAAGCCGTTCACACTTTAATCGAATTTCTTCAACACAAACTGTCGACTATTCAGGTTTATATATTTTCAACTTATATCAAAATTCACTCCAATATAAAAAAAAGGAATATTTTCTTCAATATATAAGAATCTTACAATTATTGGCCATCGAATCAGTTAATAGTTTCCATGCTGAAAATTGCTTAGTATTACAAATACATATCCACGACTTGAAGGTAATAAAATGCAGTGCTATTTAATGCACGACTGTTTAGTATGACGGCCGAGAAAGAAGTAAAGTGATAGCCACCAACATGATTGAATCGGTCCTAAACCCTTGAATGCTGACCAACGCCGATCGGCGTTTTGACAACAAGTCCATAGGCTTCAAAAACGCCGATAGGCGTTGTATTTTGAGCATGTACAAAGTAAGCAAGAATACTACCCGCTAAGCCTTTCCAGATAGCATTGAACATGGGTTGTGTAATCCGTGTCATTCATATGTCAACGTTTATAAAGACTGGTTTACACCAGAATTTCTGAATTTATAACCATAGCAGAATTTTCCGATGGAAACCCTAGCTGCTGAGTATTTTAAATGTGGCTTGGCATTTAGATTGTGAGCATTACATTTTAAAAATGAACCAAAGGGAAGTAGTTTTGTAAAAATACATTCATTGAGACTTATTTTGCTTACTTTGTAGTGACCTAGGATTTGTTTTGATTACCTACAATTTTTATACCTGCTTTCTATTGGATTTCAAAATAATTCTGGTTGGAAATGTGGGCGAAATTTTCAGCGTGGCGGGCTTTCAACAGAAAATACGTCAGCACTCAAAAGGTTAACTCACAGGATGACGACCCAAACTGGACCATGTTCCAAACACATTTTATTTTATTTCATAGAACATAAAACACTCACCTTTATAGATCGCTCCAAAGCGACAAGTACAATCAATATACATAAGCATTTTATACAATTCGAATTCATACAAACATCCACAGTGACATCTATGGAGAAATTTTTGCAGCATTTCATAATCAAATTGGCGAACCTCAAGATGCTGAACAACTTGAGATTTGCCAAATAGATAGGAAAGGATATGCCAATTTTTACAGAAACCGTTTCAAAGAAAAATTGGCAAACTCTGATAAGAAACGATCGACCTGGAGTCACAAACCAAGATTTGGCCAGCAGTGGGACTCTAGTAGGACTCGAACCCATAACCACTTTGCTCGAGAAAGCATAATATGCTAACCACTAGTCCTCACCGCTCGTTCTACGTAAATAGCATTTCAAAATTGAATACCAATTGACAAAAAAACATTAAATTCCGTATTGTTGATCGTTTTGGTTGTAATTAGTGAATCGGATTTTATATTCAAAACTACATATGTATAATAAAAATAGCTCCAAGTTGAATTAAATGTTATACAGAACGTGGCTACGTGGCAATATGAAAATCTATCGCCCATTTTGAGCGTCATGCACAAAGCAGCCAGCGGTTCTCGATATTTGCGCAAGTATTTGCGCTCCGTAATATTACCACCACTCACAGACGTTCACACCCGCCCTGAAGAAGGCGACAGCATCAGAAGTCAGCTCTGTCGTTTGCTTACAACTCCCGTCACCCACGTGCGAGACCTGACTGCCGAGTTCTTACTCATCCTATGCAAAGAAAACGGTCCGTATAACTTGAACAACTTACTAACCATTTATCGTGTATGTATAAAGGAAAATATGATTTCGCTTCAGTTGGAAGAATGATCAAGTATACCGGTTATGGAAATGCCGCCGGTCATTTTGCCAATAGAGGACTGCTGGGCCCCAATAGACAGAGCGGAGGAGAGTCCCAGTATTCATCCGACAGTGAAGATAGCGATACAGAAGAATATCTCGCTATGAGACATACCGTCAATCCCGTCACGGGTTGTTACGAACCGCCTCGGATCGATCCAATGGCTGGTTGTACGGAAGAGCAGGTATAATCTAAAAATCATCTTGCAATGCACATACATAATAGACCCAATCATGCCAAATTTGGACATGATATTGGAGACGCAACCGTTTTCAATTTGATTTGTGTGTATTGCAGAAAGAGTACGAGGCGATGAAGCTCGTTAATTTGATGGATCAGCTAAGTAGGGCCGGAGTGATTCAACCGTGTCGGGTAGGTCCTGATGGGCGTCCGGAACCCGTCGAACACGTACTGCAATTACAGGAAGATCTCCCGAATCAACAGGTCCAGAACCAAAAGTCGTAAAATATCAAAATGATTGATTTAATCACTCATTACAAAACCATATGAACATATTCCATTGTGTTATCGCTTTAAATATTAACAAATATAAATGTTTTTGTCATAAAAAATATATACGCAGCATGTTATGTTTCTGTAGTATTAACGTCTGCAAATACTAGTCTTTATACATTTATTATATTATAATAAAAATTGTATTATACCGTCAAACGCTCGTTTAACGAACGTATTTGTATTTATTGGAATGCTTCTTTTTACGAACAAATAACACTGAGCATCAGAAAAACTGACCGGAGCAGAGACTAATCAATCTTTACTAAGTTTGACCCACTGAATTCGAATTTGACAGTGATTTTTGTTGGTTTCCTCTCGTTTATGAGATGAGCTTTTAAAAAACTAAGAATAGCCTTATAAAAAATGCACAACTTTTACAGATTTTTGCCTTTTGCAACCTTTAAACTCAAAATAAAGTATTGCTGTGCCAAAATTGAATATTGGAATCAATAGTCAGATGTTCTTTCTCTTAATTGTGATTTTTTATTGCTTTAAATACTTAAGAATACGAATTTTAAGTCTAAAATAATTTTTTTTCAAGCTATCGTGCATTTATTTCACAAGGTTTACAATAATTGATTTTCAATCTCAATATATTTTATCTGAACGTACTAATTCAAGCGGTAAATATTTTTTTGTTTTTTTCAAATGCTCATATATCAAACGGTTCGGTGATTATTCTTACACACGTCAATAAAATCTCGATCACGGAACATCTCGCACCTGAAAATTCCATCCATCGAGAGGTACTTACGCGAACTATCATACTAACAAGATCTCGAGTACCAGATATTCCGCATTCACGACTTTCGTGGCAATGATTGTCATCACAATGTGCGAAATAATCCGTTTACCCTCATAAACGAGAGGAACACAACAAAAATCATTGTCATATTCGAATTCGGTAGGTTCAACTTAATAAAGATTGATAAGTCTCTGCTCCGGTAAGTAAAAAATGTTATTTTTTGTTACATAGTATAATTTACAAACCACTGTTTATTATACTTTCTTGCTCTACATACATATATAGCGAACTTTATAACAGCGTTTCTCAAAATATAAAAGTATATAATTCTACAATTACATATATCCAAGGAATTGTTGCCAGCGATTCTCCAGATATAATAAGCTAATCTGAATATTTTTTTTTACTTGTCAATTTCAGTACACTTCAATAAATATAATATACATCATTTACTACTACTCCCATTCTTTTATTATTTACAAAATAACAAAGTCATCCAGTATGTTTTCAACATATTTTTACTCCATATATTAGAATTTATACATTTAAGAGTTTAAAAAATTAGTGCTTGTCCGACTACGTTTGAATAATGATAAATTCAATTTAGATTCATACAATAAATAACACTGTCTGTTTTTTAATTAATCGGAATAGTTGGAGGAGGCACCGGCTTAGTGAATTCGTGATCCCCCAAAATATCATTGTAATAAGCAAAGGCTCTGTGGGGTTTCAACAGCCAAGGGACAATGTCTTCCATTTGCGTTAAGGTAACTCCAAGATCGTCCAAAGTCGGCACTCCAGGCGTTACATCATCACTAGTCGCTTCCTATAATTCAACAAAAGTTAATAACATTTCCTCTCAATAATGTACACATGTAATTTTTCAATTACCCTTTCAATTCCTTCCCAATGCAAATAACCAATAGGATACGCTGGAGATAGTACATCATTTAAAGACACCCTAATTTGGAAAAATGGATCGTAGCGCATGTCGTATCGCACATAGCCCCATTCAGAATCCCTACGCATGGTCACGAAGAACCAATCTACGAGATCGTCCAGCTTGTACCGTTTCGGTCTGAAAATATTCAATCATATCGAATTATTTTCACATACGAGCATATTACATCGCTGTTCAACACGACTTACCCAACGGCCAGGTAGGTTTTGCCGATGGTATCGGATTCTTTAGCAGCATTTACTAGACCCTGCGCAACATCAGATACGTACACGGGCTGTTTTTGAGTATCCTCACCGTTATGCCACAGTGGCATGAAGTGGAACTGTCTACGCACAGGACTTGCGAACGCTCTAATAAAGAAATCAAATTAAATTATATACATATATATATATATATATATATTCATAAATATGCACTCATTAAAATAGTAAAATAATATAAATACTCTATGAATCGATCGGCAGTGCCATAAATATCTGACGCTTTAAGAATAGTCACATCGGGAAATTCATTTCGTATCGCTTGCTCCCCCCGCCATTTTGAGATTTTAAAACCACTAGGTTTTTTCATTGCAAGTGGTTCGGGATCCTCGGCAGAATTGAGATAAGAAAGGTGAATCAATCTCTCGACGCCAGCTTTTTTGCACGCTCTAAAAAAATACGATTTTCAGTACAAAAAATTCCTAAAATGTGACCAACCCATGACTTTATCTATATATTTGAGGAATATAAAAGGGTCACAAAACAAAATTCGATAATTAAACATACATACACATTCACACATACAAGTTATGAGAGCATTTTCGAAGCAAATTAAGCGCAAATGTAGGGAAACTTAGACAAGACAAAAGTTCTATTTCCGATTGTCGGATTTTGTTCGAATATTTTTTATTACTTAAAATCACTATAATCATTATACACATTAAATATCAAGAAAATAAAAATAATTTAAAAGGTCAAAAAAAAATAATGAAATATTGTTTTAAAAAAATTGACTACTTCCGGTTTACGAATTCTGTCCAAAACCTTATCAGCTCTAAGTTAGTACATAAAGAATACAAATATCAATTTTCAGCTTGATACGTTCAGGGGTGTGGAAAAAATCGTGTGGTTACAACATTTTTGACTTTTCTAAGTGGAAAAAAATCCCACTTCCGGTTTATTAAATTTAGTGATTTTTTTTTTATTTTCATCACATTGATACAAGAATCATACTTGAATTTTTTCGTGAAGACCAGACATGTTTAAGGGGTCGAAAAAAATAGTGGAAGAAAAATCGAACAAGAATAAACTGCCACTTCCAATTGACGTATGCTTACCAAATTTTATACATAACTTGGTATTAAGCTTAAACTTCTAGATATGAAATTTCAGTTCAATAAATCAAAAGGTTACTGAGAAAAACAAAAAAAAACCTTGATTCTCTAGAGTAAAAGTACTACTTCCTCTTCAGGTAAAAATATTAGGTATTAAAATCTATATTTTCTATTACATGTAAAAAAAATTCAGTCTGATTCGGTTAGCAGTTTGGGAGATAATTGAATTCAAAAACTTAAAAAAAAGAGAACATCTATAAGGGGATGTACCATTTCCGGTCAACTTAAAATTTTTTATCGTATCAATAAGAATTTCAGTAACCGATACTAAGTTTCAGTTCGATAGGATTAATGGTGTTCAAAAACCGTAAGTTTTTGTGAAACGGAGGTTTGTAAAAATCCCTAAAATACAAACAGACACATTATCAGTGATCGATTTTGAGTTCGAATTTTCGCATGATCACAAAAACTTCATCCATTGTTACTACACACATAGATAAAGTAAAAATATTTATAATCCAAAAAAATACATATTTTATACCTTGCAATTGTAACAGCGCTCTTGACGTGAACATCGTCGTAGCTAAAATTTTTGGTCTCATAATCGCGACCAATAAGGTTGAATACGACGTTTGAGTATTTGACTGCCCTTTCGACACTCTCCTGATCTCTGATGTCGAACTGCTGGAAGAGTACCTGACCCAAATCTCCGACGCCCTTCAGACGCATGCAGTCATAATGGTCACATCTGTATGGCAAGATTAGCTGCAATTTCACATTGAAATATTTAGATATGAACTACAATCAGTTATATCGCGTAATAGGGAACATTACTTGTGTTCCGATTTTTCCCAGCCTGTTGCATAAGGTTCGGCCGACCAAACCGGTACATCCGAACACAGTAGCCACAACGCCGTTGAAACTGGACCGACCACCCGTACCCCTCTTCCAAGCAGATACATTTATTTTCTTTACATCTGTACTATAACTGGAGTTTTGCACGTAGACGACACTACAACTTCCGACTTGATTCTCTAAAATATCACGATTTATTACTTCACATAAAAAGTTCCAGAATTACTTTAAAATACGATTATATAGAATGAATACACTGTTGTTTATTTTAAATACTCTCATTAAAAACAATATTTATATATTCATCTAGGTAGACTTTTAAGAATTTGTTAAGTTACCATAACCTTATATTTAATCATCACACATTTAAAGTATCGAAAATAAGTAACGTATTTGAAGACGTCGAGGTTCAAAAAAAAACAGTTGAGGGTTCCATATATATCAGGATGAACGTTTTGCTACATTATGTAACTGGTAGTGGAAGGATGGAAGTACGTAGTGGAGGGTGTGGAATTGAATAGGAGTGTGATTGAAATGAAGAGATGAAGACGAGACCTATGGCACGGCGCAAAGGCGCCCGCAGCACCGACACCGAGGTGAACATGCCAGCACCAGACATCCTTCACTGACGCACTGACAGCTGATACAGGATGTCAATAGCTGGCCTAAGTGCTCTTAGCGCGCTAATTTGCGTCCATGCGCTCTTTCAAAATCAAATATACTGCACAATTTTTCTAAGGTTCGGTGATTACTGGTCACAAATTACTCATCACAAAGTCACTAAAATCTCTATAACGGAACATCTGGCAGCCGAAAAGTCCATCATACTAACGAAAACTATCATAGTAACGAGAACTTGAGTGCCAAATATTGTGTATTCGCGATTTTCATGGCAAAAATTGTCTTTGTGACCACCCCAATGTGACGAATAGTCCAATTACCTTTTTCTAATTCATATGGTATTTTATATTATAGAATATAAAGAAGGAAATCTATAACAAAACACACAATAATAAATTTTCAAAGTAGATACCAAGGTAAAAATTTGGTAATACCCAATCCATTGATGATCTGAATTCGAAAAATGAATGTTTTCGACGGTAATTGTTCGTCTTTATTATTTGTCACATTGCTGTGGTCACAAGGTTCGGTTATTACTAGTCAAATGTGAACCGGTCGCTCTAGATCGGTCACATGTGATCACCCGTCACACTAAAACTGGTCACGAGAAAACTGGTCACATCCTAAAATCGGTCAACCAGTTTTCTCGTGACCAATTTTAGGGTGTGACCAGTTTTAGTGTGACGGGTGATCACGTGTGACCGATCTAGAGCGACCGGTTGTCCTGTGACTGGTTCACATATGACTAGTAGTCCGTTTACCGGTCACAAAGACAATTTTTGCAATGAAAATCGTGAATACACAATATTTAGCACTCAAGTTCTTGTTAGTATGATGGACTTTTAGGCTGCCAGATGTTCCGTTATAGAGATTTTAGTGACTGTGACGAGTAATCACCGAACCGTTTTCGACAATCGTTACAATCGTATGATAGTTTGCGTTGTAAATCTCGGCGTTTGGAATTTTCAGGTGCCAGATGTTCCGTGATTGAAATTTTAGTGACGTGTACAAGATCACCTTGTGCTGAATAATAACGGAACCGTTTACGACAATGCTAATTCAATTAAATTCTATACACAATGTCTATTGTATTTTCCTTCAGTTTTTTAAATCTAAATAACTAATTTATTTTATTTTTTTGAAGAGATATTTGTGAAATGCTATTATGTACTTGAATATTCAATCCGGATTGAAGTATAACTTTTTCCAAGGGGGGAGGCGCAAAAGTTGGTCAGCTTGTGGTTATTTTTTCATAATAATTTTTTTTTTTTTTTAAGTTTTTATTCGACATAAACTTTAAAACCAGTTGCGGCTAATTTAAACTTTTAATAACGAATAATCGATTTCATTATGATTTATAATTGCATAAAATGATATGCATATTTCTGACCTGGATAAATCTAAGTGGAGCATATGTCGCCCTAAATCTGATTTTGATATTTATAATCTCTATACTAATATAGATTAGTATGTAAATCAACTTGAAAAAAATACATTTTATCAAAAACACATTTTTTTATATTTTAAATAAATCTAAACGTAAATAAATAGTCTTGAAATAATCTTTAATAATTAATGCAAGTGTAAGAGAACACAAACTTCTAATAATTTCGCTTTACAATAAAAAAAAAATGCTGCCACAACTGCGAATATTCGAGCGCTCTCTCTCCTACGCTAGCAACACCATTCGGCCATTTGTTTCTTTCCGGTACGCGCGCTGCTGATATCGCCGCCAGGTATGTGTCATCTATCCAAATCTTGGCTGGAGTCAGCCATCCACCCGAAATAAAGTCATCCAAACTCCACAATTGTATCCCAGAGACGAAATCGCTTCCCTTGAGGGTCTGAATACCAGGCTGATCACCCATCTGAGCACTCCCTAACCTAACCTCTTCTGTCAGTTGCGAACGGTAATGAATGCGCCCACTTCACTACATACGAACCTCGAATTGATTTCAGGATGTTGATGCCAAAGCAGAGTCGCGTCTCCATCTATGAGTACCTCTTCAAGGAGGGTGTCATGGTCGCCAAGAAGGACTTCCATGCCCCTAAGCACCCTGAGTTGGAGCAAATCCCAAACTTGCATGTAATCAAGGCCATGCAATCACTCAAGTCCAGGGGATACGTTAAGGAACAGTTTGCGTGGAGGCATTTCTACTGGTTAGTTTATTTATCTATATATGAACATTGCTAACACGAGTAACTAATTCTTCTCATACTACATATGTTTTTATTTTTACTTTTAGGTATTTGACCAATGAAGGTATTGAATACTTGAGAACTTATTTGCATTTACCTGCCGAAATTGTACCAGCTACCCTTAAAAAACAAACCCGCCCTGAGTTGACCCGAGCCAGGCCCGCTGGTGGACCCCGTCAAGAAGGTGGCCGAATGGGTGAAGATCCAAGAGCTTACCGTCGCGCTCCCATGGCTCCTTCACAAGACAAAAAGGCAGATGTTGGCCCCGGAACTGCTGATCTTGAATTCGTATGTCGTTTTCACTCTTTAAATATTAATTTAGGTTTTCAACCGACTAATTGTTTCATTCTTACGTTTTCAGAGAGGTGGATATGGAAGAGGCCGACCCACATCATAAACTGTTCATCTTTTTTATATAAATTAAGTGAATAAATGTAATCTTATTTTAAACAAGACACATCAAAAACTCTTCCTGGTTTTTTTTTTCAACGTCATTACTTTTGGATTTAACAACATAAAATGGTTAAAGGTAATAATACCATGAAGATAACCCTTCATTGATTATTATATATTCTTGTGTGATTACATTTATATATTGATTGGGTCAGGTGTTGACAAATTTATAAACCACATTGAATGATCTTTCATACCGTTAACCTATTGAGTTAAATTGGGAATACTTTATCGTTTGAGCTTTACTGAAAATATATAATGGATTCAGGGCAAAGTAGAGATCACATAATCCTGCTTTGAAAACAGTTGAAATCAAATTTATATGTGTGAATAATTTTTTTTCTTTTTAAACTTTGAAATCTAAGCAGCTTAAGACTGAAACTTTTCTATTGGAAGATATACTATTACTTCAAATAGAAGATAAAAAAAACTGATTTCGTCAATACCTTGACAAGATTCTAGAATGTAATGCTAAATTATACACATTTTCAAATCTTATTTTTCGTTAAATTCCTTTTTAAATACTTGTAAATGATTCAATCAAACAATAAAACTTAATATCGTGAAAAAAAATCATCTTTAACCCTTTGAATGATAGGCAACGATATATCGTTTATGAAAACGGCGAGGATTGCTAACGATCGTTTTAACGTCATATTTGAATGATTACTTATGAGCCAGTGCATCATTGATATGAAACATTTTATATGTATATATATATATTAATTTATTATTATGTATTTATATCAACGCAAACTTTTTCTTTGTACTATGGTAGCTTTCTAATTCCACCATTTTGTATCTTTAATCATATATAATAGTGACCTTAGAAGTAGAATGCATAGAATGGTCATTGTTAACAAAAGTATTGTCTAAAAGCGAGCCATCGAAGAGAGGAAGAGAGAAGTTTAGCAAACAATGAACAAACTCTGCCGCGCAGAGTTTTTGTAGCAACATTTTTCGAGGCTGAGGCGATTCTATGCATTCTACTTCAATAAAACTTAATATCGTGAAAAAAAATCATCTTTAACCCTTTGAATGATAAGCAACGATATATCGAGGTTTGCTAACGATCGTTTTAATGTCATATTTGAATGATTACTTATGAGCCAGTGCATCATTGATATGAAACATTTTATATGTATATTAATTTATTATTATGTATTTATGTCAACGCAAACTTTTTCTTTGTACTATGGTATCTTTAATAATATAGAATAATGACCATAGAAGTAGAATGCATAGAATGGTCATTGTTAACAAAAGTATTGTCTAAAAGCGAGCCATCGAAGAGAGACGAAATTTAGCAAACAATGAACAAACTCTGCCGTGCAGAATTTTTCTAGCAACAGTTTTGGAGACAGTGATTCTATGATAATGACAAAACAATAGAAAATCGATTTCTATTATAGAGGTCACGAGCTATTAAATGCACATCAAATGTTTACAAATACTTTCATGAAAGAGAAAGAGCTACCAAAGACCCGCTTCTAATACAATGCATAATAAAATATGGCACACTCGGCCGATTAAGTATGTTAATAAATAATACATTTGTTTTTTCTTCAAAAAAATTATAAATGTTAGCATTTCTCGTTAGGATTTTAAACAAACATTGTATCAGCAAAGGGTTAAATCTAATCTACATTGAAGTTTGCATTTTCGGTTCGAAACCCTGTTTCCAATATACTTTTAAAAAAAAGCTTATTTGAATAAATGGTCGCGAATAGGACTCACAAAATACTGCTTTCAAAATTTGAAGTAGATTTCTGATTAGCTGACATGAAATTAACATACTGAAGCGACTTATCCGATCACGAAAATTTTGCACAAAGGAACTAATCGCTGTGAATTATAGGCACGGAAAAAGCTAACAATATCTTTTACTGAGCGTTTTTCAGCCTAAAAAATGTTCCAGATTTGGATTTTTTCTATATTTGCTATTACTTATAAAATCATCGACCAGTATTTAATTGATTCCTATTGATATAAGGACTGTTTTTGAATTTCCATTATGTAATAATTCGATTGACTATTGTCGATATTTACCAACTGCATATTTGTAAGGCGTGTTTGCAATTTTCATGATCAGTTTTATCCGATCACCCATTGAAGATATCAAACATACTCGCAACTGTTAAATATCCAGCTAGCATACATTCCGGGCCAATTTGAAACAAAAACATTATTTAGGAATCCATAATCATAACAAAATCAATTCAAAAGGGTACACATTCTTTATTAAAATACAGATGCATTTAATCGGATTGTGGCTTCGGTATTAAATTTCTCACGCTCAAATCGTAAACAACTTCCTCGATCTTTTTCACGTCGTACTTCAACACATCAAATCGCCTTCTCAACGCATCATTCTTAAGGTTCAGCAATCTGAAACACAAACATAACATTCAAATGCACTTATCATATTGATACTAATCCGAAGAATGCGAATATTATACCTGAAACCAGCACTCAAATCGGAAATGAAATGAGAAATCTGCATTGGCGTACTGTAATCCCCATGCGTTACCGAATTAACAGCATATCGTGCCTGAAAAGATTTGATTATCAGCAAATGATGGGATTAAATTTTACATTTAATGTATAAAATATTCACCAGCTCCGACGACAGTTCCAGAAGACCCATTAAAAAATCTTCAATGTCCAAATGAAAGACTCCATCACTCTCCTTGTCAGCAACTGTTTAATGTAGTTTGAAAACGCATTGTAAATGAAAGATCGTACTTAATTCAAGTTTTTAAGTAAATTTTACTTACTTCCCAAAATGGAAGCTGCCGTTTCCCGTGATATGAGAATTCCCACCTCGAGCCAAACTATTAAGGCAGCGCAATAACACAATCGCTGTGTTGAATATTTCCAAATGTCATGATATCTGCGCATTAATATTTTAAATTAAACAATAATTTCTTAATATGTAAATTCGATATTATGTACAATACCTATAAAAATCACATAATGGGAATGATCCTGCGAGGGTTACAAACTTCTTTCTAACATCTTCGAATTGTACTCGTGCTGAGCTGCATGCTTCTATTTCTAATTAGAAAAGTATGATTAATATATATGGGAGTCTTCTATTGAGGCAATTTTTACACTTCCACCTACTTTTATGATCGCCCTGATGTATGACTTGCAATGTTATCACAATTTGACGAGCTGTACTGTCGAGGTCGCTTACGATAGCTTTTATTCCCTGAAATAAAAATTATATTTTTCATGCGCAATATTTTCACGATATTCAATAATAATAAATTAAGTTGTTTGATGAATTGAATCGTCAAATTAAAAATATAAATTGTATTTTTGAGCCGGGGTGTATATAATAATATATTACGTCGACTACTCCTTGTTCTTTGTCTAAATGTTTTTGAAAATCCAAGAACAGAGACGAAAACTTCGACATGATAAAAAATCCACTGCAAACAGTCAAACACCGGTTTGACACTGTTTTGGCCGTAAAATGTCACTTAACAACCATTCAAATATTTATCTCGCACTCTAAAAAACAACATTTTAAATATTGAAATAGCGATTTTACTCACTATTTTATTATACCAATAAAAATAAATATTAACTTAGGAATCAAAAAGAAAATTTTGAAATTATATCCAATTCTATTCTTAAAAGTTATTACGAATAATTACATCAAATATTCCATCTACGACAAGCTAAATATTTCTCAACCTGTTTTACTTTTATACATGCCTAAGATTTCAGCTATTAATCTACACACTTTTCTATGTCATTATAATCTAAGAGTTGAAATCAGTCACACGTATGCTACAATTGATTGTGTATGAGAATTTCACCTTGAAAATTTGGACATGAAAATCCACTAGTCAATCACTATATTAGTACATTCAGTAAACGGACGATATCACACAAGATAATCGCGAATAAGGAATATCTGGCCCTCGAATTCTCATTAGTGTGATAGTTTGCGTGTTTAACTCTTGGTGGGTGGAATTTTCGAGTGCCAGATATTCTTATATATTATTGTGCGAAATATTCACCGAACTGTACTAACATATATATACAAGGCCGCGCCTAGGATTTCGGCCGCCTGTATGTAAACTTAAATCTTTAATTTTATCAGTATTTTTATAAATCATATTAATAATATATTTTTTTAAATGAAGTGCTTGCGAATAGTGCAGAAGTCTTTCCTTGTGAGAAAGTGTTGAAAATTTTTATCACAATAAAAATTAACCAGAATCCAAAACGTTTAGTTCTGAACAGGACAAGATGATAAGAGACTGAACGATTTAAGTTCATTCATGAAAATAGTGTTTTTACTCCTAATCCCACATATAGGACATTGTTCTTTCGATGACCAACCAATACTCAAAATCCTGGAATAAATACATCTGGCAGTGGCAATGATAATAGAACATGAAACACCTATGTAGCTCTATGCGGACCAAAACTATACCTGCTATCCCGACATTTCCCCAAATTATAATTCAGGTGTGTTAAAAGTTGTAATTTGCAACAGCAATCCACAAGTATACATAAAAACAACCAAAACGCATTTTAAAAAGTACGTCTTGTCTCGTATTTTTAAGGAATATAATTTTTTCGACTCATTTCTTTCAGCCGCCTTTATATTTCGGCCGCCTGTGTGCGTTGCACACATTTGTAAACATGGTAGGGCGCGGCACTGTATGTATATCACATCACCAAATATTATTAAAAGTCAAATTAATATGAATATTTTTATTTTATTTAAATTATGTATAATTTACAAAATAAGCAAACGTTAATTTACATTTGCATTACATCTGTAGATCCAGTTATTTGAGGTGTAATAACCCAATCGTCGTACATCCACTTAGGAAACACTCTCTTATACAAACTGAGTAAAATTGTATCTTGAGATTTCAATTGAGAATCGAACACACACTTCATATGACCATGAGTACCTACAAAAAAAAAAAATACAATATTAATAAAAATAAAAAAACAAAACAACATAAACAAGTATTGAAACCTACCGAGTGGTTCTTTGATGTGTCCCGACCGACCGTACTTAGTCCGCAATTTACAAGGCTTGAAATACAACACATCATCACGATTGAAGAACATGAACCTAATTACGGCAGATCGTTTATGCACCTATATTTAACATAAAAAATATTAGACCTCAAATACAAATAATGCAAATTATGAAAATGAAAATACAGCATACCTTCAAAGGATGACCTGACAATACAATTCGTTTGATTATAAGTCTGTCGGGATTGCACGAAAGTACGCAACCAGTGGCTATTAAATTGGTTGGTTTTTCATTTTTAATCTGAAAAAAATTCAATTTTTATATTAAATAACGTAATAAGATATAACTATTCATATAAAATGTATAAATTACCTGATAGCACAATATCGGTAGTGGATTGAATTGAATCGGCGCAAAGAATGTAGCGATACAAGTCGAAGCCGGTTGAAAGAATCGTTCATACTGTAAAATGATAATGTTAGCATAAGAATTTTACATTCTATACACTGCAAAATTTAATAGCAGATAACCGACCTTGTGTTTGCTTCCGTTAGTGTGCTGACTGAATATAGGCGAAACAATATATCGTCTGAACCCGGACTGCATAAGTAATCTTTCTTTACTTTTGATAGGCTCATTGCTTACGCCCGTCCGTTTCAACACAACATTTACAACGGACATTTTATGTTCATGAGGCAGTAATCCACAAAGAACCATGGCTCCCTTTGAAGTGTAGCTTTTAGAGGTTGTGTACGAAGTCCATGTGACTTTGGGAACTTTGACAATGAGCAATGTGACATACCATCCAGGCTGTAAACATTAAACGATGATTTTAATGACATTTATCGACCTACATATACCCATGTCTCGAAAATAAAACAAACCATTGCACCCGTTGCGTCTTCAGATTCCTTCAATACTCTCTTGCGAGTGTGGTCGAAATTTTTGAATTGAAATATACGTGCGTAATCCAAAGGGAGGTTTTCTTTTGTATCCCAAGCCGACGTTCTGTAAATAAACATTGATTGTAATCAAACATTACATTTACTTTACAAAAATTTCAATATTTTGCCGCCATACCTGAAGGATTCTAATCCTCTATATTTTTGGAACCTTTCTCTGGCAGGTACGTTGTCTGGAGTATCAATTTCATCAGGAAACATTTGATCGCTTCGAGCTGCTTTCATTTTTTCAAGCATATCATGCTCTTCTAATTCATCTACTGTTTGATCGTACTTATCGTCGGCAACCGCCACTTCGGATTCTACCACTGAACCAAAGTCGTCATCCTTATTTGGATCCTCCCCGTCAGAGTTTTCATCATCGCATGACATGAAATTGTCTTGATCCTGGTTAAATAAGATGGAAATTTGTATTCGATTACAAAAATGAAGACATAATAAAAATATAGGCAGTATAAAATACCTCATCACCACTGAAATCATCATCCGAATCATCATTTTCGTTGTCAGAGTCTACAATCCAAGTAGCTTGATAATCAGACATTCCTTTGGGGATTTTTTTAGTTTGTTTTGTCTAAAAAATAAAGCATACGTATGTAAGTACAGCATGATTAAACTAATTTATAAACAAAATAATGTTTTGGAACTATTCCTGTAAAAGTAGTGAATACAAAGTTGGAAAAACGATACAATATAAAGATTGATAAAACAGTCTTTATGATCTCTTGAAAAAATATAATTTACATGGTTTACAAGTTAGTGTGACGATATACATACAGATATATAATTTCGAAGCTATAATTTATGTAAAAAAATATACCTCAGCTTGAGCTTTTACGATTTCTTCTTCGTTGGGCCAAGTTTGTTCTGCATCCATAGGATCAGGAATATTTTCCGATAAGAGACTAACTTGTACAGAAGGATTTGCTGTTTCTAATACTTTAACTTCATTATCATTCATTTCGATATCTTTTGCATCGTTACTTCTGGAAAATAAAAATAATAAGTATTCAAATTTAAACTTTCTTTTTAATTTTAGTGTATATTAGAAAAAAATGTAATACCTATTTTTTTCCAATGGGTGAGGATCATTTGGTGAAAGTATATGAGACATTTGAAAATCTCCTAAATATGGTATATGTACTAAACCATTTACACTTAAAGGTGTTCCTTTCAAATAACCAGTAACTCTCAAAGTTCCCAAATCGCCTTCAGAACCAGGTATATATTCATAATGTTCTGCCAGCATGTAAGGTCGCTTTTCACGATAGTGCAAATACTTTCGTTTCTGATTACCGATACGTCTCAATAAGTTTAAAGCATCTGAATTTTTGTCTAATTGAAATATCTTTTCCTCTGGAAGCCATTTAGAGATAAGTTTTTGGACGTTTTGTTTTTCGTGTGTTCTCTTTTTGGGATTCAAACTTTCAATATCCATCACAGCTACAGTCGGCGAAGGTAAACCTTGTCCAATTGAAGAAGCTAATATTTTCTCACCCCAATCGTCTATAGGCGTATCTACAGCTGACGTCAAAAATAAAACGGAATCTGATACTTTTAATGCGTCTAGTGTTTCAAATTCGTTTTCTAATTCCGGACAGATGAAAGAAAATCTTTGTTTGAATAATGAAAGACTGAAAATAAGAAAAGCAATGAGAATATTTACATAACGAATAATTCAAAATGGCTTTGAAGAATTATGAAATACCTTATATGAGTGACACCATTCGGTGAAATAGTTTGCACAGCCTCATCGTGACATGTACTGAGCATTGCAATAGCAGTTTTACAGTCGAGTTGAGCATTCAGAGGAATGACACACGTAAGGAATGGTGCACTCTTTCCACTGCCGATACCTCTCTTTTTGGCGATGATATCTTCCCATTTAGTACGACGAAGTTGAACGGCTTGATGTCTCCGTTCATCTCGTCCTAATTGTACTCGACGTCTTTTAGAAACTGATTTAATACCAATTCTGCCTTGAATTCCGAAAAGAAATAAAAAAAGTCTATCAAATCATTGTCCTGATGTTTATAAATATTGATGATGAAGTGGTGGTAGAGGTTATGTGCACACGTGTTTACCTTTGTCGCTGAGCGTACGCGCCCGATGTCGACCACCTTTGTGTGATTTGTTGGTTTGTTTGAGAGCTCCCGGTCTGTGGGTTTGCATTCCTGCTCCTGCACCAGCTCCCGCTCCACCCTGCATCCCGACCATCACGAATGTCGCGCTCTTCTCAATTGACACATGTCATAACACATCGAAGTTTGGCCAAATAAATTTACGATTGATGAACTTTTAATTTTAGAACATACTTAATTTTCTACTCAAAACTAATAACAAAAAGGAATTATTTTTGGCAGGGGATTAAAATCAAAAAGCTCAGCCATGCGATGTCATCTAATTTTTATAACAATAGATTTCCAACAAAAAATTCTTACAATTCAATCTTCTTCTTTTTTATTCCTCTCCTCGTAGGAGGTTGGATATCATGATATATATCTTCTCTCTATCCATGGTTGCCATGCTTCGTACATTGTTCGGACTTCCATGTTGCTAATTTCATGATTGACCCGGAGATTCTTAGCACCTTCTGACCATCTAAGGCCTGCCGGGGACTGAGGGCAGAGGCTTTTGTCAATCATGATATTTACTTGGAACATTTAATGTGGTGGTTTTCCGTTGCCTTCCACATCGCAGTTACACAGCCGTACCGTTGATTCAATTCAATCACTAAATAAAAATAAATTCATTTTTTTTTCATACGTATTTACCAATTTTTAATAGTTTTGTATATGAAAACCATATATAATTTGACCAAAGCTTAAAAAAAGAGAAAAAAAGCCACACTTCAATGCAAAGTTCTGCGTTATTTTCAGGGTTTGGTGATAACTAGTCAAATGTGAACCGGTCACAGGACAACCGGTCACTCTAGATCGGTTACACGGGATCACCCGTCACACTAAAACTGGTCACACCCTAAAATCGGTCACGAGAAAACTGGTTGACCGATTTTAGGGTGTGACCAGTTTTCTCGTGACCAGTTTTAGTGTGACGGGTGATCACGTGTGACCGATCTAGAGCGACCAGTTGTCCTGTGACTGGTTCACATATGATTAGTAGTCCGTTTACCATTTTCAGCTTTATTTTTTTTTCATTTCCATTTTAAATAATCTTCATTCGCCGATATTATGCATTTGGAAGAAGGTTTTTCCAGACAGTTTTTTACAGTTACGTTAATCAGCTAAGCAAGTAATTATTGATTACCAAATATAATATATTTTTGGTATGACAATTACTTACAAATGTCTCGTATTTTTCAAAATGTTTGTCTAAAATATGACGAAAAAGTTTAAATGAGTGTATAAAAATCGAGATAGAAAAAATTTAGAAAATTTAATATGGGAAGATTAGTAAGGTGCCAGTTTACTATTTTTAAAATTTCCCTATCAACGTTGAGATAAATAAATGGGAATCAAGTGCCTTAAAATGAAAGGATTTTATTGAAAACACTGATTTAATTGAACATATTGTTGTGTAGAGGTGGGTTCAGGATCCAAATGAAAGGCCAAAGTCACTTCACAACATTTATTCAACAATTCGGGAGGTCCACACGAGATCACCGCTTGCTCTAGAATAATCTGATCTGCCATGTTTACTTCCTTTTAAAGAACAGGTTGCCCAGCATAGCATCCCCGATCCGTTGGCGTGTCTATTGTGTAGGCACCCGCACTCGCCCCGTTCTGTGAGAACTCAATTACTGAGTATCGTTAGCAAGGCCGCTCTAATGGGTGATTTGAGGGTGCTGTTCGAGCCAAAAGCCCACGTGGCCGTGTTTTTGGCTCTTACGGGCTGCGCGCTCTGCTGCCGACGCGCGCCACCTGTCAAACCAGACGCTCACGAGCTATCAACCAAGGCGGTTGATGGGGCTGGTCCACCCTTCCTGACCAGCCAGCGCTCTCATCCACAGCCCCGCCATCAAGGGGCAGAGGCGCCGAGCAACTCCCCGACTCGGCCATTCAAGCTCAATAAACGAAGTCGTAACTAAACTGACATTTCTAATTCCCCCACCCCGCACCGTTCCAGAACGTGCTCGACGAGAGAGAGGACGACGACCATCACACATAAACAGCCGCTGGTCATCTCCAAACAGACACATACACACATACAGCCCCTGCAGCTATTGAAACAGGTGCAGAAAGGGCGCCAAACTCCACGAAAGTAAAAATTATATCGACGATTTTCGTTAAACAAACGTTTCGTGTGCAAAAGTGTGGAAAAAAGCAGCGATGGCAAAAATGTAATGAACATTGACATGTGTACACGTTCAATAACTAATATCAGATAAAAATTAGATCGAAAGTAAAATTAAATTGTCAATAATTTAAGTCTTTATTGAGTTTCATCAGTTAATAGGTATATTCAGCCCTTTTTTTGAAAAACAAAGGTGCCGGAACTCACTTGTCGAGTTTTTTTATTGGAAAAGATTATACGCACCGCTTCCTCAATTACGGGGATTGCGACCAACTGGAACAGTTAATCGTTGACAATTTTAACTGTAGACTGCTGTTTTGTCTGCTGTTAGCTGCTTGAAAGAATTTTTATGTCATGTACATTGTTTTTTGTTTTTTAGATATTTTTTATGTTTGTAACGAACGTGTTTACGCAGGTATAACGGCTCTCACTATGGGAGGCCAGAGGGGCGTACAGGAACACGTTTATCGTTCTTCCAGGTGCGTTCGTTCCGTGGTGGTGGTCAAAGGGAACAGATTGACTGACCTGGGCTGTCGTGTATTTGTCGTAAGGTTCCTGGTCGGTGCTCTCGTCCAGATGGACGCAGCTATGGTGAAACTGGTCTATCTTATTAATAACCTCCCTAGTCATTAATAACCTCCCAAAAGTACTACGCAATGCTTCATGTCTCTTGTTTGCTGACGACGTTAAACTATTCTTTGCTGTTAAGGATGAGAGGCAAGCCTCTCTCCTTCAAGCTGATATTAACGCTGTTTTAGAGTTCAGTTCCAGTTTAGGTCTTGAACTGAATACTAGTAAATGTGCTATTATGAGTTATGGACGTGCAAATTCGCTCTATTGTCACGGATATTCCATTGGATCCGTATTGTTGAAGCGCGTGGAATCAATGGTCGACTTGGGTATCACTTTTGATCCTCAATTCACCTTTCACAACCACATCAAGACAATCGCTGACGTTTCCTTTCGTCGACTTGGATTTGTCTTGAGATATGCTAGATTATTCTCCAACCCCTTGTCTTCTCGCTTGCTTTTCAACTCGCTTGTTAGAAGTAAGCTAGAGTATAATGCAATTGTGTGGAATCCGCATGAAGCAAACTACTCTCTTATTATAGAAAAAGTGCAAAAAGCATTTCTTCGTTTTCTTTATAAGAAAGAGTATGGGTACTACCCATATCTCTATCCTACTCCTTTCCTTTTGGGCATGCTTGGGTATAATTCCCTTGAACTTCGGAGAAACTTCTCGTTAATTCGTTTCGTTCTCCAGCTATTGCGTGGTAATACGTCATGCCCGTTGTTGCTGGAACAGTTGGGACTTTATGTCCCTAATAATTATGTGCGTGGTAGACATCATCATTTAATGGTTGTACCTGCTGCTCGCACAGTTCTTTTTCGAATGGCTCCTATTCCAAGAGCTATTCGACTTCTCAATGAAATCGTTGCTGCTGTCCCTGAATGTGATATTTTCCACCTTGGGGAGCGTAGATTATCGGATATTATCTTAACATATTTATCTGGTAACCTGCGCTCATCATTACTTTCTTAATTTGAATGTGATGAATGTGTGGAATCTTAATCTACTCTCTTCCATTTGGGCCTCGCTGTGATTTTATTTTTTATTCATATTTTGTTTTATTTTATTTTATTTTTTCTTTCTCCTTTGTACATTTTTATATACTATTTTAATTTTGCTCAGTGTAAACAAAGAATGGGATTTATGGATTTTATTTTTAATTTTTACACTTTTGTTATTTTTTTTTCTCTCTGAATGATGTATTATTTTCCTTTTGTTACTTTTTTTTTATTATTTTATTTTACCGTGTTTTCTGCTTTTGCTTTTTTCCTTTATTTACAGTTTACTTGTTTTTATATCTTTTTCAAATGTAGGCCATTGTGGCGCATTAGGTTCTTCCTGTAATGCCACAATGGTCCAAAACTATTAAATAAATAAATCTTCCAGCGGCTGATGCTTCTAGGAACCTTCCGGAGCCGGTGGCTACCACGGAAAGTTTAACCCGCGCGTGGGTAGGAAGCTGCATGGAGAGACCGGAGACGGGAGCCGAGCTCTATACTGCCTCGTGTGACGATCTGGTTGGAGCTCAGGGGAGGGAGTGATGAATCATCACTGATGATACTCAACCGTCCCGCGGCTCAGCAACATCAAACAAGATGGCGAACTCTCCGTGCTTCGCGAGAGTTGCTGGGGGCATCTGGTCCCTTGACGATCGGAGTGCGAGAGACTGGCTCTTGTCTGCGTTCCCGCTTTAGGAGAACGCGTTAGGAGTGCGCTGCCAACTGACGGGACGATTGGAAGGACGTCACGTTACATGTTTAATATGTTTCTAGATCTGTTAAAAGTACACTTGTCGCTTTGGATGAAATTTGTTAGACGAGTGTACATACACGATTAATTGAAAATATTCAAATTATATTATATAGAATATTTGTTTGAAACATAAAAAATGCTGAGACAAAAAGATGCCGGAATGCCGTTTCACCGCGTTACATTGCAAAAAAATCCCTGGTATATTACTTTAAGATATAATTATGGGGGATGAACGAATGAGACGACTGGCATGTTAATGCACGTGTTTATTATATGACAGCTGAAGACAGAGTGGGTAGTGGCTCTCCGAACCCAGCCGGGCTGGTCCCCACTCGCAGGAAGGCAACCAAACTCGACCATGTCGTATAAGCGAGCCGCCACATAATCATATATATAAAGACGGTAATCTGTGTGTGTGTGTGTGTGTGTGTGTGTGTGTGTGTGTGTGTGTGTGTGTGTCCTAACTCTCGCCGAACATAATGAACGAATCGATAAAAATCGATTAATTCATTTTTCGACGAGACGACTTTGTCGCGACTCGAACCGATCACCCCAAATAGCCTGAATATGGGTCTAAATTGAGCTAATGGTCTCGGACATCACGCCAAATCCAATTTTTCATTTCGCCTTTTTTTTTTAAACATTAATTGAAATATTCCTTGTCGCCATATAAAAATACGTAATTTTAATAATTTCATTTAGCGAGGTTTTGAACCATTTTTTTTTCTTTTCATATAAAACAATTAAATATATATTTTTAATTGAAATTATTGAAATTAATTTATATTTTAGCGATATTTGAAAAATAAAATTAATTCCAAATCACGGAATCGAACTAAGGCCCCCTCGCCCAGAACAGGTCGCTAGCCATTAGACTACAGCCTCGACAGAAAAAAACGCTCTAAAATTACTTAATATTCGATTATCCTATTGAAGTATGGGGAACCAATCATTCGCGTATCTTCGGCTTTCGTCGACAATCTTTTTCGATTTTCGATTTCTTATGATCAACCATCAACCAGTATGGGGAAGAATTTTTTTTTTTTTCATATTTTTCATTTTTTTCATATTTTTATTATTTTCAGTTTTTTCATTTTTTTCAAATTTTTCATCTTTTTCATTATTTCCATTTTTTTCATTATTTTCAGTTTTTTCATTTTTTTTTTCATTTTTTTCATATTTTTCATTTTTTTCATTATTTTCATATTTTTCATTTTTTTCATAATTTTCATTTTTTTGTGCCTTTGTCTTTCCGAAACCAGTCGATTCCATATCTTTAACTTTATTTTTAGTCGAGTTTCAATTTCTTTTCGAAACCACCCGTTGAAATCAACGGGCCCTACACTAGTATAAATATAATTACGAAAGGCCTTCAATTTTGAATAATAAGTTGAAATTTTAGGAATAGATCGTATAAGAGGCGCACAACAATATACCCATAAAAAATATATATACATACAGTGGCGGACTGGCCATACAAGCGTACATGCCCGATGGCACGTGTGTAAAAATTTATAGGATATTGCACTTTGGGACTTAGAGTTTGGGTATTTCAACAAAACAAATTTCTTACGATATACAAAAACAACTAATACCTGCTTTAACAGCCCAAGGATCGGTTAACTTTTTTTATTAGACTCGAAATGTAAGTTTCAACATTTGCGTGGGCCCCTTTACCGGGCCCATTTCCAACCTAAAGATTATGCATATACCAATACCTATCTAACAACTACCTACTGAAATTAAAATGGGAATAAACAAATTTCCGTGAATCATATAAACTGAATTGCTTAAAACAATTTTGATAGGACGATTCATCATCAACCAGCGATTTAAATTTACTTCATACATACTTTTAAAATAACATTTGATATAGTAAGATTTAAATACACAATTTTAAACAGTTTCCGAATATAAAATCTATTCCTAATCTAGACACATCCATGTATATAGAAACATAGGATAGGGGCCCCCTCCCCAAAATCCCGATTTTCGATTAACATTAATTGAAAATATTATGCACTTTTTGTTTTCAGGGACGTAATTTGGGGGGGCACTCGCCCCCCCTAAATTAAGGAATAGTGTGAATTTAGAAAATATTATGCATTTAATGATTAATGAGATACTATGGATCTATGAATGATGCGTTTATTTCTTATGTATGTTACTTTTGGGTAACTAATAAAATAATCGCTGCTATGTGCTTTGAAAAAAAAAGATTTTATTATATTGAAGCAAGTATATTTTGGTTTTTAAGTGGTATGCCTTGGGTAACATTCTTAGAAATTGTTTATCCCATGGAGCGAATCGTTAGAAAGGTCCCCTTTACTTTATTTTGTCTCAAAAACAGATGTGTATCGTTTATCGATACATTTTGATGGTCTATTTTTGCTAACCATGTGAAGATTTTTGGAAAAAAATTTTCGTCTGCGGCGCTTTTTTGATTTTTTACATAATATTTTTTTATAATAATTTTTTCAAAAATAAGCTTATTTTTTTCATATTTTATATTTTCCATTTTTATTCCGATACAAAAAAGATTTTTTGATTCAATTTAAAAAAAAAATCGTCTCTAATTGTTTTCTACCGAAAGTAAAAGCCGCTTCTATGCCGCATTCTTTTATGATGCATTCTATTTACCTAGGACAAGGATTAAAACGAAATATACAATGTAATTTATGTATCTATTTTGCGTTTGCCATTTTTCTTGTACCTAAATTTGTTTATTCCCATTTTTGAAAATCTAATTTATTTTTTGCACTTGATTTTTAGCGTGATGGAAAGAAGAAAATTTTGTTATATGGGGGGGGGGGACAATTTTTTTTAACCCTGGGTGGGCCCCCCTTTGACTCCTGGCATGCACTGATTTCAGTCCCAGTCTGCCACTGTATACATATATATTCTGATGATAAACGAGGTGATCGACAATCTTTGATTTTTATTATTTTTTGGGGGGGTGCAAATTTTGGATTTGCACCCGGTCGCCAACTACCCTTAGAGCGGCCCTGATCGTCAGTCTAATCCAGGGTTTCTATTGTTTACCCAGACAGTGGACACTCTCTTCCATGTTCCTGCGTTACAATATTAATTCACAAATAAACTTACCGATGGAGTTTTTGGGTGCCAGACGTTCCGTGATCGAGATATTAGTGACTTGCACGAGATCACTTTTTACGAAATAATCACCGAACCGTATTTTTATATCACACTTGATAAACTGATTTTTTATTTCAACAAACAGAATATAAAAAAAAAATCAGAGCAATGAAGAAAAGTATAAATGTCAAAAATGAGTGTAAATGACTGCTGCATTTCTTAATTTTTTATTGAAAGTCCGTCATTACTAAAAGTAATCGAATATCTGTATATATTTGAAACTTTTTTAACATGCGAGGAATCATAAGAATGAAATTCTACACGTGTCACAATTCAAGCATATCCAACATACACAATATACGCCAGTATACGCATCTACTCCAAGCAGGTTACTCAATTATTCCAAAGAAGTTAGGCAACTTATTTACACTACACTCCTTCACTAAAATTTGTATTTATCAAAAAATAAACAACTTTGTCCCAATTCAACTGAATTTTTTATTGAATCCAGAACCTTTCCAGTACACAAATATCTTCTTCTCGCAACTGGCAGCAGAATATATGCATATGGATATGGTTCGATGATCATTGGTCACAAAATTCACTAAAATCTCCATAATGGAACATCTGGCAGCCGAAAAGTCCATCATACTAACAATAATTATCATATCGACCATTAACGACCGAGCCAGCAGCGTGGCTCGGTCGTTAAGCTTCTGCTTAACACTGAGAGGCGCCGAGTTCGATCCCTTGAGCTGACCTCGATTGAAAAGAATTTTTCTGAGTATATCTGTAATGCTGCTGGTCAGACCAGGATTTGTGACTCCTGGTTGATCGTTTCCTATCAGAGTTTGCCAATTTTCTCTGATTTCATTGTTGAAACGATTCCCGATTAAAAATTGGCTAAAAATCCTTCCTACCCACTATTTGAGTATGATTAATGTAAATATTACAATAAAAATGTATGTACAATTCATAGATGTCTCGTTAATTGTCGAGTTTAAGTCAGTGTCTCGTAATTTAGCGACTTATATAATAAAAAAATGCTGTATTGTTTGTAATTTGGCCAGGAAGGCGCATTGGGATTTACCTGTAATCCCTTCCTGGTATGAAATAAAAAAAAAATAAAAATAAAAATAAATATTATACTAACGAAAACTCGAGTGCCAAATATTCCACATTCGCGGTTTTCATAGCAAAAGTTGTCTTTGTGACCATCGCAATGTGACTAATAATCCAATTACCTATGAATATATCCCCAAAAATCCGCCAAAGAATAATAAATGAGAGAGTCATATTTAGATTTATATTATAAACTAAATAACATAGAAGTAGAATGCATAGAATCGCCTCAGCCTCGAAAAATGTTGCTACAAAAACTTTGCGCGGCAGAGTTTGTTCATTGTTTGCTAAACTTCGTCTCTCTTTTGACTCTCCGTCTCTCTTCGATGGCTCGCTTTTAGACAATACTTTTGTTAAAAATGACCATTCTATGCATTCTACTTTTAAGGTCATTATTATATATTATTAAAGATACAAAATGGTGGAATTAGAAAGCTACCATAGTACACAGAAAAAGTTTGCGTTGATATAAATACATAATAATAAATTAATACATATGTACATATAAAATGTTTCATGTCAATGATGCACTGGCTCATAAGTAATCATTCAAATATGACGTTAAAACGATCGTTAGCAATCCTCGCCGTTTTCATAAACGATATATCGTTGCCTATCATTCAAAGGGTTAAAGATGATTTTTTTCCACGATATTAAGTTTTATTGTTTGATTGAATCATTTACAAGTCTTTAAAAAGGAATTTAACGAAAAATAAGATTTGAAAATGTGTATAATTTGTCATGACATTTCAGAATCTTGTCAAGGTATTGACGAAATCAGTTTCTTTTATATCTTCTATTTGAAGTAATGGTATATCTTCTAATAGAAAAGTTTCAGTCTTAGGGCGTCTGCACACTTGCCGGATCGGCCGGTGCGGACCGGCCGCAGCGGTTAGCCTCAATACAAATGAGCGGTAGCCGCAAGTCCGTCAGTGTGGCGGCTATCGCTCATTTATATGAAAGCGGACGTACTGGCACACGCAACGGGCTAGCCGCAACGAACGGTCCGGCAAGTGTGCAGACGCCCTTAAGCTGCTTAGATTTCAAAGTTTAAAAAGAAAAAAAAAAAAAGTCTCTCTCTCTTGTCTCTCTTCTGACTTTCCACCTCTCTCTTCGATGCCTCGCTTTTAGACGATACTTTTGTTAACAATGACCATTCTATGCATTCTACTTCTAATGCTAAATAATAAAAAGTAAAAATATATTTATATCTCAAAATAATTTAAATCATTGAGAAAACGAGAGAGCTATGTAAGACAGGGAAGGTATGTTGACCGTATTCCGGTCTAACGAAACACGTGTTGTGTAGTTTGAAAGAGGATCGTTTATTTGCGTTCAATTTGGTACAATGGTTATTGTATGTACGAAGAGGTTTCTTCGGAGATGTGATCTAGTTGAACTCTAGAGGCTCACTCTGCCGGTGGAGGTTGCTGCGTTGCTTTATAAACGTTTTGGGTTGAAGTGTGTCGTGTGCACATCTTTTGTTGTTGGTACTCGCGAGCGTGGTTTTATGGGTTCATACGCCTGGACGTAGTTCGTGGTTTTTATGGGTTCAGTGTGTTCTTCCTTTGTTTCCCAGATACGTGTATTTTTCCCAGAAACACGTGTCGACCTTTTGACGAGGCGAGCGTGTGCCATGCGTTAATGACTTTCCTAGATATGTGTCGCAGTGACCTGATGAGATCATTTCAGTTGTACTATATGCCTACAGTTACATATAGATTTATTTAATAAAGTACGGAATACTAAACGAGAGAGTCCAACTTCACAAATTTCCCAACGTATAAAAACAAAATCCTACGAAATGCAATCGAGGCTTAAACCCAAACTCGGAAGTGATAGACGCACCCGTATAATAATATTAAAAAGGTACGATGGTCGATTTACATGGAGCCCAGTGTTGAAAAAATGCAGACGCGACATGGCCGTGGAGAGAGGCGTCACGTCCACCTCCAGCTCGGCGGTCACGTGACGTGACGTGGGGACGTGTCACTGCCGCGCCGACCGCCGGCCAGCTTGTCCGTCGTCGGTTGTGGCTGCGCGCGCACGCATTCCGGCCGGACGTTCACTCAATCGCTGCTGACATCACTCGTCTCACCACCGCTCGCCACTCCTATCGCATCGGACACCTCCAGCCGCCACTATGGGCAGTGAGTAGCCCCTCCACCCTTTCATTTCATTTATCCCAGCAACCCAAACCCCAACCCCAACCCCAACCCCACCGCGAACGCGTCTGACAGCGCGTCCTCCCCGTCACCCCGACAACCCCAATGCAATCGCTCATCACTCACAAAGCGCCCGCTCTCTGTTTCAGTCAAGTTCCTCGAGGTGATCAAGCCTTTCTGCAGCATCCTGCCGGAGATCGCCAAGCCCGAGAGAAAGGTGAGTGACGCCCCCGCGTCGGGCTGCGCCCCGTTTCCGTTTCGCCCCCTCCCTCCCGAGCTCCATACGTGTCAACTTCGGTGCACTTTCACTCATCAAACGTGACGACTCTTAGCCAACTCCAAGCCACGCGTCTGCCCTCGATTCGACATCTGTTCCATTTCCCCATCTGTCTTTCCTCATCTTTTCTATTAAAATTCGCTCACTCGACCCTCAAATCTGCGTCCCGGATTCGACTTTGAACTTTCACTTAGCCGAGTCTAAGTAGAGTCGCCCTTCGTACCTTTCTAAAAGGGTCGACTTTCTTTTGAAGTCTCACACTACTTACTACCTCTTACAGTGTATTTGGGAATACATTTTGCACAATTTTTCACATATTATTAAAATTACTCAAATATATAAAAAAATTCGTACATAATTGCTAGATAAAGATCTCATTTTTATAAGATAGCAAATTGATCGTCTTATAAATAACAATAATATGATTTTTTCAACATTTTCTTAGATATTTCATACATAACCTCAAAAAAAAAAGAAAGGTCAATGTCGAGTATCATTTTATATATCCGTCAAATGTAACATGATTATGCAATGTTAAAAAATTATAGCTCATTAATTTTCGACAAACTTGAAATATCATTTTTATCTTGAACGAATTTGATTCTCTTCTATTTCGTTTTTAAATCATAAAATAGCAAATAATGAAAAAAAGCATACATATAATTTTATCTCGAAAAACGAGAAAAGGCATGTAGTCTCATTCTAATAACCAAATAATCAACGATGAAATTCGTCTATATATAATATGTTAGGCTCATAATGAGGTATCGTAAAATAAATCTAACAAACATGTAAAAAATGTGCAAAAAATTGAACAATTTTTTCAATGTCCAATCCGAACATTAAATGTACTAGAAAAACACACATAAATTAATATAATATTATTATTTTCAGATCCAATTCCGGGAAAAAGTACTATGGACAGCTATAACGTTATTTATTTTCTTAGTATGTTGTCAGGTAATGTTCGATTTTATATTTATTTTCAATTTGAATTTCATATTATATATTTATTAACTTCTCTCGTCGTCTTTGACAGATCCCCCTATTCGGTATAATGTCCTCGGACAGTGCGGATCCCTTTTACTGGATCCGAGTGATATTGGCTTCAAATAGAGGAACTTTAATGGAATTGGGTATTTCACCCATCGTCACGTCAGGTTTAATCATGCAACTGTTGGCCGGCGCTAAGATCATCGAAGTCGGCGATACGCCGAAAGATCGAGCGCTTTTCAACGGAGCACAAAAACGTACGCAGCTTTTCTCAATATCATTAATATATATATATAAGACTGTCTTCTTATGGTAAATTTATTTTTACAGTATTCGGCATGGTCATAACGGTAGGACAAGCTATCGTTTACGTCATGACCGGAATGTACGGCGAACCGAGCGAAATCGGAGCCGGTGTTTGCCTCCTGATTATTATCCAATTGTTTGTCGCCGGTCTTATCGTACTTTTGTTAGATGAATTATTACAAAAAGGTAACCCATTTCGTTTTTTTACATTGTAGGTATATAGTTTTTTGGATGTGTGATTTTGATTGATTCTTTTCGCAGGATATGGTCTGGGATCTGGTATCTCACTGTTTATTGCAACTAATATCTGCGAAACAATTGTATGGAAAGCGTTCTCTCCGGCTACCGTCAACACTGGTAATTACACTTCTATAATATATACAATATCATATTGAAAAGTTTACTTCAATCTTGTGTTCGTATCGTAGGTCGTGGTACTGAATTCGAAGGTGCCGTCATCGCTCTGTTCCACTTGTTGGCTACAAGACAAGACAAAGTTCGGGCTCTCCGTGAAGCCTTCTACAGGCAAAACTTGCCCAATTTGATGAACCTTCTCGCTACCGTCCTCGTCTTTGCTATAGTAATATACTTCCAAGTAAGTTACATCGTACAGTTTTGAAACTATCGTTCGTCGTATGTATCCTTATATTAATTTCGTAAAATTTTTCAGGGATTCCGCGTCGATCTACCGATCAAATCAGCTCGTTACAGAGGACAGTATTCATCGTATCCGATCAAACTCTTCTACACGTCCAACATTCCTATCATTCTTCAGAGTGCGCTGGTTTCCAATCTCTACGTCATATCTCAGGTGGCTTTCTAACTCTGATTTCACTAAGCTAAATTGAATTTCAGCAACGGTTTTAATCACATATATATATATAAAATGCTTTCAGATGTTAGCCGTCAAATTTAGTGGGAACTTCCTAGTTAACATGTTAGGAGTGTGGGCCGACGTCGGAGGCGGCGGTCCAGCTCGCGCCTATCCTGTCGGTGGGCTTTGTTATTACTTCAGTCCGCCCGAGTCTTTAGGTCACATAGCTCAAGATCCCGTCCACGCCGTGCTCTACATCATATTCATGTTGGGATCTTGCGCATTCTTCTCGAAGACTTGGATCGACGTATCAGGATCTTCAGCTAAAGATGTAATATTCTTTAAATACGTGTTTGGGTCTATTTGTGAGAATGATTGGTGTTTTACATGTGTTTTTTACGTTTGTTTTAGGTTGCTAAGCAATTGAAAGAACAGCAGATGGTGATGAGGGGACACAGAGACAACTCTATGATCCACGAGTTGAACAGATATATCCCGACCGCGGCTGCTTTTGGCGGTCTATGTATAGGTGCACTTTCAGTTTTAGCAGATTTTCTAGGTGCTATCGGTTCGGGCACGGGTATCTTGCTCGCCGTTACAATTATATACCAATACTTCGAAATCTTCGTCAAAGAACAGTCAGAAATGGGCGGCACCCTTCTTTTCTAAAGATGTTAATAAAAATGTGTACATTTGTTAAATACATGGCGATGTGACACAAACTTTGTGGGGTTGTGACTGAGAAGTGTATTTATATATCATTATAAAAAAATGGCAGAAGAAACAGTGGTGTTTATTTTTTATTGTGGCACTTGTGCAGTTGTGAATCAGGGTCAATGGAAAACTCATTAATGATGTGATATGATTTTTGATGTTTCGTCGGTTTCTTCATTTTTTTTTTTTGTTTTATAATATTTTAGCGATTCGTGTTTTATTATTATTAGTTTGTACTTCAAAAATTTTCATCCGCTTGTATACATTTTTTTCTATTGTAAATTCGTAGGCATTTATGTATGCATCTCTACGTATGTATGTAAGTGTACATACAAACTCGCATTTCCTTGTACCGTGTTCAGTTCTGTGCTGTGTTCATTGTTTAAATGTTTTATTTATGACAAAAAAAGTAATAAATGTTCACATTGTTAACAGAACGAGCGAACAATGACTTTCTAGAGAAGTTATTTTGATAAACGATAACTTTATCTTCGTCATTAATGTTAAAAATATTTATAAGAATTTTGTAATAAGATGAAACATTACTTTAGATGTGTAAACTTAACTATTTTGTTAAGAGAAACATGAAAATTGAATAAAAAATAAAATATAACACTTTATTTATTTGAATAATCCCTTGGTTTGAATTTTTACATTATTATTATTTTTATTATAAGACTGAAGATATATAATTATATACAATATAATTAGATATATTGAAAAACTGATATAAAAAGAAATCGGTATCATAATTTTTGTACCAAAACAAATTTAATAACTTTCTTAACACTTTTTTCCGGATGCGGTGCATCCATTCTAAAATCGCCAGACAGATTAACGGACGGCTGCTTTAAATGCAATTCTCGTCTTCTCGAATGATAGATTGCACATCAGATGACGGGTAACCTTTCGATGTGCACAGATGCAATTATTAAAATTGAGTTCGATCTTTCAGGCGAGTTTCGATAAGTTCCGAATCTTGCCTTATTAAACTCGCCAGAAAGGTCCAACTCAATTTTAATAATTGTATCTGTGCACATCGAAAGGTTACCCGTCATCTGATGTGCAATCTATCATTCGAGAAAACGAGAATTACGTTTAAAGCTGCCGTTCGTTTGTCTGGCGATTTTAGAGCGGATGCACCAAACCCCCTTTTTCCACTTTTAAACGGTTTTAATCTGGATTTTCCTTCATATTATGAAAAAATAAGCAAATTCTAATTATTAACGGTGAAATTCTCTGCAAACAATCAAGCTTTACTGATTCCATTCCAAAACGTTCTAAATTACAAAAGGATAGCAGTATTTAGTCAGCACATTTTAGTAAAAGTACAAATTCAAATAACTTTAAAAGACTTCTCAAACCTTTGAAATAAATTCTACCCAATGAAAGTTGTGCAAACTTTGGAATTGCCGTTATTTTTATACAACGAGGACAACACTGGAATTCAATTTACCCACAAACATAAGCGTATTCAATTATAATTCGCATCAAGAGATAATTGCAATTAATAATGCATATTTTAATACTTAACAGACCAATCGGAGCTTACCTGAATAATGAAAGTCTCATTTTCAACGCAATATACATATGTATAACATCTACAAACTGTAAATATGTAACAGCGGAAACAATATGCAAAGGATTACACACACACACACACACAGAAAATGATAAAATAAAGCGGGAAGATTTTTATTTTCAACATTTTTCATGATTAATTACATTTTGCATGTATGCATATATATATATATATATATATATATATATATATATATATATATATATATAGGCAGTACATAACGTATGCACACAATTCACCATTTGCACTTATTACAAAGCCACTTACAATCTGGTTTTTTTTTTTTTTATTATTTTAATATCAAAAAGAAAGAAAAAATTTCTAAGAAGCCACTTTTTTCTGTTATACGCAAAAATCTTTAAAATACAATTCGTAAATGAACCGAGCACTGGACATATTGACGAGAGAAAACGGAAAGGAAAAAACACTGATTTGGTCCCACGATTAAAACTATTGCTATTTTGTGCATAATAACACACTCACCAGACGGGCCGTCTTCACATCGCCGGCCATTTATATATAATAATATAAAAAATTTGTGGAGTAAAAAAATCTGTGATAATAATACATATGTATGTATGTATATTTTGTAAATATATATAATTTATTCGTATTTAAAAATCCCGTTCGCGTGAAACAATGCCGAATAAGTTGATAAAAAAAAAAATTGTGCTATTCGCTAATTATCGCATCACATAGTCGACGCCTATGTGTATATAAATAATATATATATAATTTAAATTAATATTTTGCATGAAATTGAGCATGCGAGCTAAAAGTGTATTATTTTTTACTTGTTTTTTTTTTTTTTTTTTGGTATATAACCGTACACGGGGAGTATGCTAAGATACAAAGTATTGCTTTTTATGAATAATCAACATTTGTAACATGTAGAGCAACAAAATATTAAAGTTTTTTTTTTAACATGTATATATATACAGGAAAATTCATCTAACCTAAATTTAAATATTACGTTTGTATGTTGATTTCACTTTAATTTTATCTAAAATTATCACGAATAGTGTGAAATAACGTTCTACAATTAATATTTAGAATGTAATCTGCATAAGAAGTAAACGTTTACATTATCATTAAATTTAGAATTCATATTGCGAAATCGATAACATAAAATATAATAAACATCGTAAGTTGGTAACTAAATGGAATAAAATATGACAATAAAATAGGTTTTAATATAACAAGGTGCTAATCGCATATTTAATTCGACACAATATAATAATAAAGAAAAATTACCCAAATAATAGCGACACAAATAAAAATCAGAACATAATTCATTTAACGGAGAAGAATTTCTAAGTAAAGATCCATCATTATATCCGGAAAAACAATAATCATCGAGGTTCAATATTTAAATTATCAATGGTAAAAATAAATTCATATTCTGTTGTAATCAATGTATAATATGAATAATATTAGCAGCCCCGGCTCGAGGGTACACGGCATCCCTAGGCAGATTGGTTTTCAGCCCCCACCCCCGCCATTAATATTTTTACATACAAGTCTGGTTTGCTTTTAATATTTTCGTTGAATTCATTCTAAATATTTCATTTAACGTCACATTTCAGTAGTATTTTATTAAAATATAATTAGTACCAAAGACAGTTTATTGTTTTACTAGTTTTCTGCGTGAGTCATTGACATTTGACAGTCAACTTCCTGCGTTCCTCGTAAATTATAATATTTTATAGTCAGTATTGTTACTTTGAGTAGAAAAATTAAATACAATTAATCAATTTTATAATTAAAAAAAAGACAAAATTAAGGGAGGGTCTCATGGCGCCCCTTAGCTATAGCGCCTGTAGGCACGTGCCTAGTCTACTTCCCCTTTGAGCCGGCCCTGAATGTTAGTAACGTTATTATTAATTTTAAATGTTCTTATTGCAATCATAGTGTTTTTAATTAAAAAAAAAAGTCATTCCATCAACGCTATGATAGTAACCGTTAAAAATTAACTGGAAAAATATTGCTTTGATTTATAATAGGAATAACAATTTGTTGAAAAATTGATAGTTTTTTATCTGTTCTCTAATTACAATTTCAATTTTTAACTCATCTTCCAACGTAACAGTGACTATTCTTCAAGATATAACGGCAGATCTCTACCAATATGTACGACAGACTGAAACGTGAAAATTATCATGAATGTACTCTAATCTTTAAAAGAAATACTTTATTTCATACATTTAATTGACTAGAAGAATTTTTTCTTGAGCACAAAATGATTGCTTTCTAGATATGTAAAAATAAAAATAAAAAAAAAGAAAAGAAATACATACATATAATATTAAAAATCTTACGTATTTAAAATAAACGATAAAACAATTTTGGACATTACCATAAAAGAAAAAAAAAACTATATTAAAAACTACAGCAGTGCCATTTCGCTCCTACTCAGTTCACGACAGATGCCAATATCAATGACAACAATCCAATACTTACAGAGATATAAACCCATCACAATTATCGCCACCATTACCGAAAAAACAAATGCTATTAAACCGTATTTAATACCACACACGACAATTCATTCAATTCAATTAATCTAGTAAATTTTGAGATTACAAACTAATTTTTTTAATGTACACATGACTTAACAAAAATATCATATAACACTGTAAATTATGATTATGCGTGTCGACGTTCTGAGATCAATGTTATGCTACCGTCTCGATTTCCTCCGTGATGACACTCGGCTGATCAGTCTGCGTGATATTTACATTATTGGCCGTACTAGCTGGATACGGCGCCGCCTTCATCTTCCTCGCCTCGCGCCTCTGCTTCTTCTGCTGCATCACCAGACGCAGCTGGTCCAGTTTGCACTTGGTCTTCGAGTTGTCCAACGCGAGCGTGTTGGCCGTGTTGCATTTCCTACAGTTCTTGTTCAAACTCCGATCGAAGCCGTCGTCTTTGTCCTTGTCACAGACGTGGCATTTTTTCACCGGCGTTTTGTTGCAAGTCACCCCCTCCGAGGACATGCACGAGCACGAAGCTTCTACCGGTGAGACGCTGTCGTCGGTGGCGTCTCTGCTCTTGCACATGCAGGTGTCTAGCGGGGCGAGGATGTTGTCGGAGGACGGCGTCGGGGACGAGTAATGACCGTTGCACTCTCCGTACGGACACATGTTGAGCGTGTTGGTGCACTTATTGCATCCGCATTCGTCCGAGCCGCTCTGTTCGGCGGCGCAGTTGAACGACGGATTCCGAAGCTCTCTCTGAAAGCGTTAAAAAATCGAACGTAAGAAAGGAAACGGTTTCAATTACGCTTATTCCATCTCGATTATTCAATCAAACCTGTCTGGTGCGGACTGTCGACTGAGTGTTGTGCGTCGGTTCAAAGGTAATTCGAGCTCCACGTCTGTACTGAGGCGGAGTTGCGCATAATAAATCATTTAAAATGTGGATTATAGTTGATATATCACGTTTCGGTCGTCCGAATCTGTCAAAGAAACATTTGTTTATTAATTCAATCATATATAAAAGCTTTCATGTATATACATGTACATACTAGAGTGAAAAATTGCGTAGAAAAAATACTATACGAAAAAATTGGAAACACTGAGCAACAAAAAAATCACGTTTCTTACTTTCCAGAGCGGAGTTTCAATATTTACTAAAGTTGACCCCAACTGAATTCAAATATGACGATGATTTTTGTTGGTTTCCTCTCGTTTATGAGATATAAGCGTTTTAAAAAATACGCAATATTGACCAACTGAATTTAAATATGACAATGATTTTTGTTGGTTTCCTCTCGTTTATGAGATATAAGCGTTTTAAAAAATACGCTATATTTACAGATGTTTGGCTTTTGCAGTCTTTAAATCAAAATCTAGTATTGCTGTGCCAAAAGTGAGTATTGGAATTATTAGTCAGATGTTTTTTCTATTGATTGTGAATGTTTTTTCTTGAACTATAATTAATTTATTCAAGAATGCTCGGGTGAGGCGGCAAAGCCGATGATCATACAGTAGTATGTACATAGTTAAAAACAGAGAAATTTAATATTAATAGAAGTGGATTTAGGTGTTCTTTTGTTGTCAAGTGACATTCTGCCTACAGACAGATCCAAATAATTTTAGCATCAGTCGTATTTGACGCTTGGTGCTCGACTTATGTCCGATAAAAACTTCTCTGTTTGTTTATATTACTCGCAAGATGGGCAAGTGCATCGGTAAAAATTGCACAATACATTCAAAAACACACAATAAACAACATGGGATACATTTTTATAAGTAAATTGATCCGATTGTATTCTGTGCGATGTAGCGTATTTATAGAGACGTACCGCGTAAAATTGACAACAATTATTTATTCGTAAGGGCCCCTCTATTCTTAATACATCTCTCTGGTTAAAAATATTAAATAAGATAAAAAAAAAAACAAATAAAAATCAAGAAAGAAAATATTAATTAATAGATGAAAATCATTATAATAAAACTTAATTGGACCAGTTTTATTACCACGTTTACAAGCGTTGGTTTTAAATGTCAATATTTTATTTTTTTATCTGAGCATACTAATTCGAGCGATAAATGATTATAATTTTTATAGCTTTAAAATATGTACGTATGATTAATTATCTAGCGAATTTTGAAAGTCAAATATATATTTTTTTCTCGAACTACAATATTATGTATCCCTTGGGCCAGTTTTATATTTCACTGCATCTACAAGGATTGGTTTTCATTGGCGGATGATACCTTTACTTATATTGATGACCAAAATGAGCAATATGGCAAAGTATGAAAACGATCGGATAAGAGGCAAAATTTTAGCTGAATTGTAATCGTAAGTGAAACGTAAAAGAGGATGGCGTCACATATCATAAGTGAGAATAAATATAATTTCATCAATTATAATAGTATTTTAACATTATTGAGATATTAGCGCGACGAATGTACAGATGTTACAATAGTGGTGAGCAACCTGTGCCACTAGATGCACACGGAATGTCTTGTTGGCACTGGAAAGGAAATCAACATTAAGTTGAAAACATTTGTAGTTTAATATATGTAGTGTGTATAGGCAAATATTTTTTCTTAATTTGGCTTTATTAGTTTGATTTAGTGGCACGCAGAGTATCCAATAAAAAAGTTATGGAGAACTTCAGTGTTGCCGATTACTGCCAATACTGAGTGTTTTTTGCGTTCTTTCCTTTTTTTTCATCACTTCCCCGCTTAGTTAAACCCCCCGCGCACCTCAGTTAGTGACGACACTTTCTCCAGGAAAAATTGTATGTAATGCCTCATCTATGTTATTCTATATCTATGAATAAAAAATTAGAATCAATTGAAAAAACATCTGACTATAGATTACAATATTCACTTTAGGTATAACAATACCGGGTCTGAGTTAGACATTTTCTTAAACGCTCATATATCATAAACAAGAGAAAACTAACAAATATCATTGTCATATTTGAATTCAGTGAGTCAAACTGCGCTCTGGTAGTTTTTTTTTGTTGCTCATTGAAATCAAAGCAGTCAATAAGAATTTGTAACGCGACGTTCTCCCCATCGTCCCATAGGGCAACACTCGCCCTTTATTTCGAGTGGCCACACAGAAAAGCGCGCCATATAGGCACGCTCCCTTCGAGATTAGCTCTCTCACCCGCCATCCACCGAGGAAGAAAGATCTCTCCTGTGCACGTCTCCAGGGGGAGACGGGGCCCAGAGATCCACCATCTTGCTGAAGAACCACTGTGAGGTCGAGTGCAGCATCACTCCCTCCCAAGAGTACCAGCCCAACGTCCCCTGTATTCCTCACGCCGTTTCCGGAGAAACATCAGCCGTGGGAGGACCGCAGAGCCAGCTTCCCGACCACGAGGAAGCTGTTATCAACGAGACGATTTGCAGTCAGGAACCTCCCCGACTATATAAACTGTATCCCAAGTTTAGTTCACGTTTCCATATAACCCGACCCTTGGAAGAAGAACGACGTAAACGCCCTCTGCATCACCCACCGCGAGATCAGATAAGCGCGCGTAAAACCGTTCGTTACAAATTCTAAATTAATTATCTGTATATATTTTCAAGTAAAAGACTGAAGGTGAAGATTCTGATTTTAACCGTTCATATTGAACCAGGTGCCAGACCAAGGCTGCCACAATAGACTAACAGTTCATCCCCACAAAAAATATATGTATATAAATATAATCATACTCAATATACATAGTATGGAAAGGGCGAAAACACACTGAGTGGTACGTGTTTTTTTTAGATACTTTTAAACATGCGAAAAAACACAGCACCCCTAGCCCATACACATGGTAAACAGTCCAAAAAAATCACCCCATGGAGTGTTTTCGGTGATATTTTATACTTGCTTGACAGTGATCGACAACGGTGAGTCCCATATTTGAAGAAATGTAAGTGAAACATATGCACTCTGCACATGCAACTACACCCGAATTCGGTTTGGGGAACACCCACTGTCACAGCGAGGGACGTTCCGTACTATTCAGTGTGTTTTCGCCCTAATGATCTCAAGATAGCTCACATAACGACTTTGTATACTCAAATAGTTAAAAACATCTACGATAAATACCTATCCTGTAGTGCTGGATTCAAAGTGCCCGAAAATGTGCCAGAGTATATTCCTTTGCCGTGATGCTTCATCGATTCGATCACAGCGCCCTGACCTATCTTCGGCCGCGATGTTTCCTCGTTGGTCAAGTCGACTTTACTTGTGAGCACTTCCTTGGACAACTTTTTCAAGGTTTGCGTTAAATTCTTGGACGCCTCCACGAGCGAATTGGTGTCTGAAATTTGGGGCGACTGCGAGTCCGTTTTCGTTGTTGAGCTGGTCGAGGACGTAGCCGGGGCGGAAAAGTTCATGGCGTCGTCTTCGTAGTTGGTTCGAGGCGTCGGCACCTCGTCCAAGTTCTCGAAGTGGTTGCTGACGGGACAAGAGTTTTGAATAGCGTCTATTTTAGACGTCGACGGTCGAACTAGATCGCTCGAATCTGAACTGTTTACGCACTGCTGCATCTTTTTCTTGAGGTGTTTGTTAACTAATGATTGCATGAACGCTTTGGGTTTGTTTTGAATGGTTTGACTGCCCGGTTTCGACGTCTTGTGCAGGAGATAGTGCAGTCTTTTATTCTTTAGCGGTTTCGGTGATTGTTCTGTCGCCGGGTGATCAGACTCTTTGCTTGGACTGTCTTGCGATTTTTCCGGTGAGCTCGTGCTGTCGCCGCTCTCCAGAGATTTACCTTTTGATAATTTTTTATTGGAGACAGTTTCGGAAGCATTCCACGTGTCCATGTTCTCGTCGCAAAGATTGTCGGCCGCAAAGTTATCATCGTCGTCTTTATTCATCGATATGGTAGCATCTTCTACTTTTGAGGTGTGAACGGTGGGGTGACAATTACTAGCACAAATATAATCTGGATTGAAAGACGAACACAAACAAGACGTTAGATTTGCAGCTATTGGATCAGTTATCACAGGGCATTCGGTTTGAAGATCAGGTTTTTCTACTTTGACGTCTTTCTGACCTCCGACTAATTCACTAATTAAATTATTTTTAAGAGAACTAGGTAAAGGGACGTATTTAGGAGGTGGTTTGTCTTCTTTTTGAAGAGTATTGCTATTATCACTAATTGGAATCGAAATAGGGGGATATGTAGACGTGAGGGAAGTTTTGAGAGGACTGGAAACGAGGTTCGACAAGGATTTGATAGGCGACTGATCTTCAAAGTCGGAATTATTTGTTGAACCACTTTCATTGCTACAATTATATTTTGAGGTATTCGGTTCACTCTTACTAGCATCGCACGACAAATCGTCCGATTCTTTACTAATGTCCTCTTGCATTTCAGCGAGAGATTTAAATATTTCGAAAGCATTCTGCAAAGTTTCTATATCCTGTTTACATAAAAACGATTTAAAATCCTCGACACTCTCCGGCTCACTGGCGGATCCTATTTTAATATCGGACGCGTCTATGGAAGCCTTCGAAGCGGGATCTGAAGAGGTACTAGGCATGTTTACGGACGAACTGGAGCTTTGTTTCGCTTCGTTTGTAGATTTTCCTAAGACTATCGTCGGCTTCGTCGTCGGTGTCTTCAAGAGCGGCTCATTCGGTTTGACGGTCGGAATCGTAGACTTAACGGGCGTGCGATGTGAAGCGGTAGAGCTACGAGTCTTGCTACCAGACGCCGTGCTACCACTTCCACCGGGAAAAGTGGACAGTTGCAACTGTATGAGCATCATGTGATCACCGAGACGCATCGTAAGGTTCAAAGGCGACTTCCCACTCAGAAAATCATTGACTTGCGAATCATTCAACGATTCTAACGCTTGCATTACGGAATTTTCAGGACGTTGAGTCTGCAAAACAAACATTTACAAATCAATTTCAAAACAATACTAATCAATCACAATCATTGCAACGATTATTACCAATAATCCTGTTTCGACGCTAGGCAATAGTATAATCCTCGATCCATCAATAAGGCCATTATCTTCTAAAGTACCGTCTCTCAATTGTCTGAAACGAATAAAAAAAAAAAAAATAACAAATATCCAGGAAGTAAAGAGAAATAAATAGCACACATATACTACTAGTAGTAGACAAATAAGCGCTATCATATGAAAATAAAAAAAGAAAGATAAGGAAACATTAATAAACAATTACGTGGAACGTTTGGGTGAATACATTTCGTTATAATAAAAATCCACATCATCATCAGCAACGGTTGGTAATTGAGTTTCTGTCTGATATGTAGATAAGGAGGGTGATAAATTTCCCGATTGACAATTCAATGTGCCGATAGATAGCCGAGTCCCATTCGTCTGAATTTCGGATTAGAAGAAAATGGAGGATAGCGAGTCATAAGGTCACCGCTGATAAACAGACCCAAGAGGCTAAATATACATGAAATTCAACTAGAGCGATTTCCAATCGTCTTCAGAGACTTTTTGAAGAACCAAAGCGAACATATACGAAAGTAATGAGCATATAAAGTGCATAGTGCAAACAGCCAAGGATGGTTCATACCCAAAGGTGACCTGAAGACTGTTTTATAACATTGCGAATGAAAGTGAAGTCTAATAAGTATGCAGTTTGAACTATGTATGTGCAGATACCAAAGTTAAAAGTTCAGTGAACTGTTTAATCGCCTACAAATACTGTTATGAATTAGAACAGAAACGATTATAGTATGATAGTATTAGTGAAAATAGCAAAAAATTGGAAATTTTATCCGATTCCAGGTATAAATAGCACATTCATGAATCACTGATGGCTTTGAAACAATATCACTCCCTTCATGACTACTTTTTTATAAATACGGTTGCAGTTTGAAGACAATTCGTCTGGAATACATCTGTTTTTGAGTGTTTACAAGGTTTTGAACCATTTAACACGCTTATTTAATGTCAAAACAATTACGAAATGAATTATACTAAGAAAAAGCTCATATTTGATTTACAAGTGCTATTTCTCGGAAGGTAAAAATATGTTGATAAGAATGTTTATTTTTTTTGCAAATTTGGTGCTGTTTAACCAGTCGGAAATTATGATCTTTTTGTCAAAATTTATTTGCCAAATTAGTTGACTTATGAAAAATGATTCAACGAAGAAGACCATCAAATCCGATACGATGAAAGTTTTGCTCCACTTTTAGAATGTAAACAAAATATTTAACAGTGAGGAAATGATATCGAATACAAAAAAAGAATAAACAAAAAACAGGAAGCAGTATTATTTATGTCTCCTAACGAGTCATATAAACGACATTTGACAAAATAAACAGTTACTCATAGGATTCTATCCATTATTCAAAATATAATTGTTGTTCATATTAATGTTTATTAATATCTTTCCGAACCGATTTAGGTTCTTACATATTGGAAGCCCTACATTTGATATCATTACAGTAATTAGTGTACCACGTCAATTGCAATATATAATAACTGTATTATTAAATCGAAGGACAAAATGCTACTCTTTATTATATAATAATAGATAACAACATGGTATGATGTATGTGAGAGTATTTTATCCGATCGTCTAGAAATCAAGCGAGACTTTTCATATAAGCATATCTTTTATTTAAGGTTAAAATTTCTGCATTCGAATTACAACATTATACATAGATAATTGGCTCGGTAGAAATTTATCGCTTTCCGTAGCATGTTTACGTACGTATACATTTGTAAGCCAAACTTTGCAAATAATCAATACCAATAAAGTTTCGTTTCACGAGAAGCTTTCCACGCCAATATTCTAGCAAGAGCCACCAAAAACCATTGAATATTTAATCATTTCGCTAAATAGCCGACAATATGATCTTCGACGTGTATATACAGGCAGCAGTAAATTATTTATTTATTTTATTCTAAACAGACCATTGTGGCATAACAGGAATTCCTAAAGCGCCACAATGGTCAAAAAATATAACACAAAAAAAAAACAAAATAACAATTAAATATAAACATAAATACATCCATACATAAACATAAAAAATAGCATTTAATAATAACAGATAAAGTAAAAATATCAAATAAAAAATATAGCATAAGGAATGCCTTGCACCTACAGCCAGTTTCAATAAATATGTAAGAAACAACTACAAATACAAAACATCCCTGTAAGGCCCAAATGGAAAAGAGTTAATCAAAATTTCACTCATAAATCACAATCAATCATGAAAACAGTGATGAGCGCAGACTACCAGATAAATGGGTTGAAGTAATTTCCGACAATTTACGCTCACTAAGGTGGAAAATATCACATTCAGTCTCGGCAGCAACGATTTTATTAAGAAGTCGAATAGCTCTTGGAATAGGAGCCATTCGAAAAAGGACTGTGCGGGCAGGAGGTACAGCCAGCAAATGATGATGTCTACCACGCACATAGTGATTAGGGACATAAAGTCCCAACTGCTCCAGCAACAACGGGCATGACGTATTACCATGTAAGAGCAGGAGAACGAAACGAATTAAAGAGAAGTTTCTCCGAAGTTCAAGGGAATTATACCCAAGCATGCCCAAAAGGAAAGGAGTGGGGTAGAGATATGGGTAATACCCATATTCTTTCCTATATAGGAAACGAAGAAATGCTTTTTGCACTTTCTCAATCATCAGAGAGTAATTTGCCTCATGCGGATTCCACACAATCGCATTATACTCTAGCTTACTTCTCACAACTTCATCATTATACGTAGAAGATAATGATGTGATGGTTGTAACTCGTTTAAGATCATTCAATGTTTATCAATTTAACAGTAGGTATATATATAATTTATATTGAACAAGTTGGATTGACCTAGAAGCATATTAATAAAAAATTAGTAGACGGGTCCGTTTGAAAGAACCTGGCCCTGACCCAATTGTGGATATATAGAAAAAATCGATGGATCAACACACAATCGGGTGGTAAAAATGATACAATTTATGTAATTAATATTTGAGCTGACACGTTCGAACCTACTGTAGTGTTGGATCATTTCATATATTTACAGGATTATATGTAGAGGTGATGTTTGGCTTTGAGACATGAGGAGCTTGGGAGTGAAGAGTCAGATTAGGAGGAGAGAGACGTTGAGGGTGTCAAGTGGGTGTGAGGAAATGGTTAGGGGGGGGGGGGCGTGGTCGTGGTTTGACAGTAGTGAGTGAGTGTTACCTCTCCCTGTGCAGCAGACAGATGCGCTCTTTGGGAACTTTGAGCCTGCGAGAGACGAGCTTCTTGAGGTGGTCGACGGAGGCGCGGGCGTCGGCCGTGAGCGCGAAGGTGCCCCCCGTGGTGGTGTGCACGTCCAGCGTCAGCCGCCGCCCCCGGCCCTCGCCCTCGCCGCCCCCCCCGCACTCGGCGCCCGCTCGGGCCATCCCCACACCTCACCACACCTCTCCTCTCCAGCACGGCCACGGCCACTCCCACTCCCACTCCCACCGCACCCGCTCCCGGGAGCCCCGCGAGCTCAGCTGATGCAGCTGAGGAGCGACGGGTGACGAGCCAGGGGCCAGGGGCCAGGGTTCAGGGGCGAGGGGTGAGGCCACACTTGAAGTGACGCGAGTCACGATCACGAGCGTGTGAGTGCGAGTAGCAGTGCGCGTGCGAGTGCGAGTGCGAGTGGTAGTGCCAGTGCTGTGCGAGTAGTTTGAGGCCCCCGTCCCCACCCCCGCCCACACGCCAACACACAACACCTGTTTCACGCTTTTCAGCCAGCTACCCACTACCCCCTTTTACGGTTCGGTGATTACTAGTCAAATGTGAACCGGTCGCTCTAGATCGGTCACACGTGATCACCCGTCACACTAAAACTGGTCACACCATAGATGCAGTGGCGGATTATCGAACAGCAAAATTGGCGCATATCTGTGGTCTCTAAATTTAGGGGGTCTCCAAATCGTTCGGAGAAAAATTATAATTCGGAAATTCCTATTGTAACGCGACGTTTTCTCATCGTCCTGTGGCGGCTCGCTTATACGACATGGTCGAGTTTGGTTGCCTTCCTGCGAGTGGGAACCAACTCGGCTGGGTTCGGAGAGCTACTACTCACTCTGTCTTCAGCTGTCATATAATAAACACGTGCATTAACATGCCAGTCGTCTCATTCGTTCATCCTCCATAGTCCCATAGGGCAACACTCGCCCTTTATTTCGAGTGGCCACCCAGGGAAAAGCTTTATAGGCGCGCTCTCTCACCCGCGTTCTCCCGTCGAAGAAAGATCTCTCCTGTGCACGTCTCCAGGGGGAGACGGGGCCCAGAGATCCATCACCATCCGTGCTGAAGAACCGCCGCGAGGTCGAGTGTAGCATCACTCCCTCCCCTGAGTTCCAGCACAACGTCCCCTGCATTCCTCATGCCGTTTCCGGAGAAACCTCAGCCGTGAGAGGACCCGACCAGAGGACCGCCGACCCTCTCTACAGCCAGCCGCCATCCGGGAAAGACCTACCTCCAGCATCTCCGCCGAGCGTCTTCAGAGATCGCCATCTTGTGTCCACACGAGGCAGTACGGAGTTTGTCTCCTGTCTCCCCCCTCCCGCTGATGTGACCCGACCAGCGGTGCTTCAACGAGAAGGCGACCGCAGAGCCAGTTTCCCGAGCCAGGAAGCTATTATCAACGCAGACGACTTGCAGTCAGGAACCTCCCCGACTATATACTTATATATATATATAACTATCCCAAGGTTAGTCCACGTTTCTATATAACTCGACTCTTGGAAGAATAACGACGTATCACGCCCTCTGCATAAAGACGCGCGTAAATCCGTTCATTACACTGTGTATTTTGCCATAAAATATTGGAGTTTACGACAACTTTTTTTTTGTAAAGTACAAAGCTTTGCGATAATTGCTCTCGCCGGCGTTGATTATTTGACCTTTCTAGATAAATTTCACTGCTACAAAAGAATTCGCTAACTAATTACATTAAAAATAGCAGAATATCGAAACATCTTGAAGAACAGTCTTCTGAAAGGAACGAAGACCAACCACTGGAAAGGATCGAAAAGCAGCCCTGTAGAAGAACTGATGAAGATCCCTTTGGAAAAATTAATGAGCAGCATCAAACAACGTCTGAATAACAGACTCCTAGAAGGACTGAAGAACAGTTTTCTGAAAAAGAAAATGAGGAAGAACGTAAAGGTGAAAATGATACTGCAATAGCTCCCAATGAGTATGGATTTAGCATTGTGGCCAGAGTACCAATTTAAAATGTTTTCCTTATTTTCTTGATTGTTTGTATAAGTTTGTAAATACATAGATGTTTGTTTATATTATTGTAAATATACTATATATTTTTTGTTTGTATAAGTTTGTAAATATTATATATTTATATTATTTAATTAACAATTGTAAATATAAAGTTTTTTTATAATTTACATACCTACAATTCACAATTGAAAAAAAAATCACTTTATGATTAGTGGAGGAGGGGGGGGCTTTAAATTACGTTGCGCCTGTGGCCTCCGAAACGTTTAATCCGCCACTGCATAGATGTATAATACGGGTCTACGAGACGAGACAGAATGTTAAATTACAGAAAACACAAATATCGGAAGGCAAAGATCGAAAATCGAAAGATCTTAAATCGAGAGATCAAAAAAAAAGGGTGCATGGTAAACGGTACATACTCATTTAATTTGCGCGAGCAGGGTACAAGATTACCATGCACCATTTTTTTTTTGATCTTTTGACTTAAGATCTTTCGATTTTCAATCTTTGCCTTCCGATATTTGCGTTTTCTGTAATTTAACATTCTGTCTCGTCACGGAGACCGGTATAATACATAGATCCGCCCTCACACTTTATACTGGTCTCCCTTTTGGCGCATGCAAAATACATGGCGCATGCACACTTTCTCTCAGTAGGTAGTTAGCTTCTAAGTAGGAAAGGTCGATTGCGGAGATCTTGTCGATAGATATGCGAAGATGTCGTCACTAACTGAGCGATGCGGGGGGTTTAACTAGCGGGGAAGTGAAAATAACGCCGACCGCTGCGTCGTAGGGAAAAAAAGCTTTTTTCCCCAACTTCCCCGCTAGTTAAATCCCCCGCACCCATCAGTTAGTGACGACAAGATCTCCGACCAAAATCACGCGTCAGGGCCCATCTATGTGTATTATATATCTATGGGCCACATCCTAAAATCGGTCAACCAGTTTTCTCAAACTATTTTCACTTAGGTTTCCTTTACTTTTTTGTACAAATTGGTGTTTTTAAACGTACTGTACTTATTTTAGACGAATCAAATTTATGTGATATGAAACTTTAGGATCTCTACTTTCATTTCAGTAAAAACAAAGTTTACACAAATTTGCACTTAAAAAAATTAATCAATAATAACACTGAGCAACAAAAAATCACGTTTTTGAGTTACCAGAGCAGAGACTAACCAATCTTTACTAAATTCGAATATGATAATGATTTTTGTTGTTTGGGTCTCCTTTACGAGATAAGTGCGCATTTTTTTAAACGCTCATATCTCGCAAAGGAGACCCAAACAACAAAAATCATTATCATATTCGAATTCAGTGGGTCAAACTTAGTAAAGATTGGTTAGTCTCCGCTCTGGTAATTTTTTTTTTGTTGCTAAGTGTAATTAAGCGTATCTTGGAACTTCAATTTTCTACTTATTTTCATTCTTTATTTATATTCCAGTATCTGAGGATTCTGTCATATCTATGAACCGGAAGCATCTACACGATATAATAAGAGAAAGCACCGAAAGGCTTTTTATTCAAAAATTCAAAGATTTAAAAGAAAAAAACTAGTAATTGTTACAAATTGCTCTCCTGCAAAACTTGATGAATTTGGAAAAATTGTCAACAATTTTAAGATTGTTTAAAATCGTCAATTAATCGCATTTGATAGTACAAAAAACTGTTTTCTGGGAAAAAAAATTTGCCCAGGTTTTCAGGCCAAATACCACTCTGTGCGATGAGTGCAGACCAATAAACCACTTCTACAACACTATTGCGTCTTTCTCTCCAATCCTGGAAAGCCCTCTTTACGTCCTCGCAACAATACTAACGAGAACTCGAGTGCCAGATACTCCGTATTCGCGATTATCGTAGAAACGATTGTCGTGTGCACAATCGCAAAGTGCGAAATAATCCATTTCCGATAGTAACGATGTAAGTTTAAAGTTTTATTATTATGAGAAAATTCAACTTCAAGATTTTGGCTGATCGTATTAAAATAACTTACTTAATTTTTTAATTCACAAGTTATAAAAGGCAATGATTTTTTCAAATTAATATAGAATAAATAATTACTGACAAACAATGAAAGCAGCAATGATGAAACTCGGCGTTCAAATTTTTAAAAATATGTACATACATGCATCGTATTGATAATGTTACGTACGCCGTGGATTGAGCGAATTGTACTTAGACCAACGGATACCTGTTATCGGTTAACTAAATGCATGCACTTACTTCCAAAGATTATATCTGGACTCTAAGTGCATTTAGGCTAAACAATGACCGTTATTAGTTAGTTCTCAGAATCGATACGGGAAGACCCAATGTCTTGGAAATACATATCCGAATACGTGACTATACAACAGGTAAACAGATTAGGCGTCCTGAGAGATCTACCCTTTATAAGGCGGTACGTAGGCGATATAATGCATTCTGGACGGAGCAGTGACAGTGTGTGTAACTCCTTAATCATCAATAAATGCTGTGAAACGACTGTTGGCTTTTACTTGGATCCTCCACCCACCCTTACGCAACAATAATATTCAAAACGAACTTAATAAACATGTATGTATGTATATAAAATTTTTAATGATACATAAAAGTTCGTAAGCCGTTCCATACTTTCATGTTTCAAAACTAATTTCATTGTTATTAAACTTTTCTCAAAATTCAAAACTCAAAAGTCATAAAATTAAAGTATATACAACATCCAGAGTTGTCAAACAGGATTATCGCCGTTTTTAATTCTAAAATAAAATTGATGTAATTTAATATTTTTGATTTTTTCAGGGAGGGGGGGGGATGAGGGGTAAATAAATAAAAGTGATAAATGTTTACCCTATTTAGAATTATTTGGTAAGTAAAGCGTAAAAATAATTAAATTTTAAAACAATGAAGCTAATAAATATCTTGTAGATAGAAAAGAAATTGCCACTCTTTGTTAAGTTTAAGTTTATCTTTTTAATGTATGTATGTATAGGTATGTACATATGTACTTGGAATGCAAATGTGATATACGAATTTATTGCATTTCTTATAGAATGCACAGTTAAACCTCCAATTAACGATTTTTAATTATGTAGGTAATCGTTCAGTCTTTTCATTTAGAGAAATGTAACAATAATAGAAGTGACTTTAGGCGTGTTTTAAAATTGCGGTATGGCTATCGCCATACTTAATTAGTTTCCGCCACTTCTATTATTATTATTACATTTCTGTTTTCATTGCAAAATTTTACCAGTTTAACGTGGGTATGGTTGTAATTTTAACTGTTTATTCCTCCATTTACTCAATTAGCAGAGCCAAATTCAAATTTCATTCACTTACTTTCAAAAACCTGTATTATTTAAGTAAACGATGAAATAAAACGCTAATTTATGTTAAAGCATTATGTATTAAATATAGATATGCACATAAATATATATATCGTAAACCCTTCAAGTAAATAACTACATACATTAACTATATTATCATTTTATTACAAAAAACTTGTACAATACCACAATAATATAATATCATTATAAAAGTCCAGCACCAGTATCACGACAATGTTGAAATTTGAGTAGAATTCAACTTACAATAAATTCATTCTACATTATTTCAAATCACAACATTTTCACACATTAGACAAGGGTATAACGAAAATAGACATTTAATAACAATTTAACACTTGATGAAAATAAGGATTTTATGCAAAAACAAAACAAAACATTTTAATAAAAAGGCAAGAAATCAGTGTCACAATATTTGATAAAAATGCAATCTTTTGCTAATAAAATTAATAAATGTATATGTATGTAACGCAATATTATATTAACACAAGACAGAATCGTATGTTTAATATATACAAAAGGTATTAATTACATATAAATAATTCCCTCCACTTAAAATTGATATGCATTATAAAATCTTTACGCTAGCTTCTTCATGTTTACTTAAAATATAAAATTTAATTGGTTTTACTCAGAATTTTGTACATATTATGAATATTTTACATGTGATGAATAATCTGTAGTGTGAATGGATTAAAATAATTCCACGCAAGCAAAATTTGCAAGTTTTCAATTTTTGAACTTTTCCATTGCAGCGAACGTACGTACATATAAGTTAAATAGAAAATGTGCAATCAAATGAAATGAAATCAAATTAGCTGCAATCAATTTTGAAAAAACATATAAATTCATAAACAGGAATGTTTTTTCAGCTTAAAATAAATACGTTTAAACATACTCTTTAAAACAATTTGTTCATAAGCTACTTAAATATACAAAAGTAATCAAACTAACAAAATATTACATGTAAGAATTAACAAAAACAAGCATTTTTACTAATATCCCGCCCTATCCCATAAATTAAAACTTACCCAAATATTATCGTACGAATATTTGGATAAATAACTCGAATGTCGATGTTACGAATCATTCAACATTGATGTCAGTACATCCTGACATTGTTCTTATAAAGGTATACACATCACATTGGCATGAAGGTAATACGTTGATTTTGTGTGTAATGTATACACAAGTATACATATTTAAATATAGTATAATATATGACATATATATTGAGCAACATGATATTTGTATAGATTCAATCCAATCACGACCCGAATTCTTCCGTGGCGTCCAATATTAGACCGAATTTGATATCACCTCTGCCATCCATCTTTAAATAGTGGTCATGATGAGTCCACAGTGATTTTCTGTGCGATACCGTGAATAGTGAAATTCCAACCTGAAATAAACCGAATTTAAATTTTTAACATATTGAAATGAATGACTAATAAATAATAGTGGATGAAAATTTGTAAATTTATTAACCTCTTTACAATACTGGTACATTGAACCTTCGACGTCTACCGATACAGCACTCGTGCATTCGTCCAAAATAGCAAATTGAGGTGCGTGATAGAACAATCTGGCCATCTGTAAACAATTATTAGCATGCACATTAAAAACAGAAATTTAAAATGGCGTTTTTATAACATCAAAAAAAAGGGCAATATTGGAAAATTAAATAAAAAAACTGTATTGTGAAAAAATAATTGGTTTCAAAGTGCAAACCAGGGCAGGCTCAAAGGTGCAGCAGAAATAATTTGGCTTTCTTTGAACTTATAAAATATTCTATATTCAACTTAATTTTTCTACTCGAAGTAACAATAGTAATTGTAAAATATTATAATTTACGAGGAACGCAGGAAGTTGACTGTCAAACATCAACGACTCACGAATAAAACTTGTAAAACAGCAAACTGTCGTCGGTACAAATGGTAATTTAGAATTGAATTTGAAACATATGTATATACATTTATATCAGGGATGAATTTGCTTCACGAAATTAAATATCTTAACCAATTATATTCGAAAGAAGAAATGTCACTCTATAAAATCCCTCAATTCATTGTTGAATATAAATTAATATCCTCATTACCGAATTCATTCATAATTATCCGTATTTCATTCATTTTTATACACAAAACGTGCCTATTTTGAATAAAAATTTTAAATTTATTTTTGTTTTTGTCTTAATATATTTTTCTTCAACATAAAATTTCATGAAATTTATTGTTTAAAAATTTAAGAGGGAGGGGGCGCTGAAAACAATCTGCCATATACCCTCGGGCCGGGCCTGGTGCAAACTATGTTACATTTGACTTTTATAAAAAGTGAATCAATATGAATGTTATGATGCAATCACTAGTTTTACCAGTCTAAATTTAACATTATGATATACTCATTGCCCAACTATCATGATACATAGTCAAGCTGTTTCATTCTCATTGAAGATAGACATACACATATACAAGAGCAATATGAACCCACTTCGGACAATAAATAAAATGATATATTTACAGCTATTCGTTGTTTTTCTCCTCCGGAAAGAACGTCCATCCAATCAGCAATGGCATCCCATCCACCTTCTCTCGACACTAAATATGACAGTTGAACCAGCTCCATATATTTAATCAGCTCGTCGTCGCTTCGACCACGTCGCAACATTTCGCTACGAGTGTGAGGATATATAACCTAAATATAACACACGTATTAAGATCGACAGGCATTTTTCTATTCACACTATCATATGTGAACTATCATACTTGATCCCTTAACGTTCCGAGGGTCATATAAGGACGCTGAGGTATATAGAAGAGTTTCCCTCGCGGTGGTTTCGTAAGAGTGCCACCGAACATCGGCCACAATTCACCCAGGATACGGAAGAGGCTGGATTTTCCACATCCATTAGGGCCACAGACCAATACATTCATACCTGACCTAAAGTAAAACGCATATAAGTCGTTACAACACAACCAGATTTGGATTGCGAGCATAAATTTGTAATAATTGTGAAATTAGAAATTCTCTTACCTAACTTCAAAGGACAGATCGTTTATTAGCACATCACCGTTGGGTGTGACCAAAGGTACTTTATCGAATTTGATAATATTATCTTGGAATATCACCTTTCCAGATCCCGGCACTAAGGGAATTCGGGATTGATCTGAAATGCATTTAATGTTGTAAGATTACAGTGCATCCTAGATTTTTATTAAGTCGTATTTTACTCCAATAAAACCTGTATTTTCGTTAGCGCCAAGGTTCAGCAGTGATCCGTCCACCATGGTCCTTTCGTATCGACCTTGGTTGAGGTCTTTAAGGACATTGATGAGTTCGGTCACTCTGGAAGTGTATCCAGCCAATTTGGTGAGCTCTCGGCCGGCTAAGACCAGGCGACCGATAGCTTCTGCCAATTTTACTAACATTCTACCGTAAGTGTAATAATGCTAAAATTTTTAACAATATCAATCGTTAATATATTAAAAAAAGAAGTATTTTGATAATAAGTGTGCCATTTATAAAATATAATTACGCTAAATCGGCTTCCTTTAGATGCGTCCGACAATAATGGATGATTTGGTACAAAAAATGGTAATGAGACGGCATAGAAACCAACAACAGTAGCGATATCTAAAAAAGGAGTTAAATAAAGTTATTTTTTGATGCTTTTGGTGATTTTTTTGGATGAATTTAGATTTCTTTATATACAATTAAAACTTACATTTTGCAACGATGTTGTCAATAACACCCATAAATACTCTGAACTCTAAGAATTTTCGTAAATGGTTGGTCAGTTTGTTGAAGCTCGCTAACAAAGTCAGTTTTTCTCTATTGTTGCCCTAAGATGATTACAAAATATATTTAATTAAATTAGAAAACTTCAAATATGTACATATGAATGTTGAAAACAATAAATAAAATACCTGATAGAAAGCGATTTCTTCAGAATTTGTAATTAATCTAGAATTAATGTACCTAAATTCTCCTTCTAATTTTTGTTCTGTTACAGTCATACGAGCTATAAAAAAAATTAGAAAATTAATATGCATACTTTTTAAATGAACAAAAATGAAAATGAAAAAATCATAGCAATTTGTAATTGAAGAATAAAAAAATAAAAAATAAATTTTTATGCCTTGATTATTCTAAGCATTCATACTTTATAACCAACTTGGGTAGTCAAAATATTACACACGAGAGTTGGATCCATATTGCAAAAGTGTAATTACACTGTTCGACACGAAAAATGGTCCAGAGACGAGATATGACTTTTCTTATAGATCTATGCCCAGTAAACACGATTCCGGTAGTAAAAAATGTTGATTGGCTCGAGAATCGGAGATATATGTGCTTTTTTAAATCGCGCGATTTTTCTATATCTTCGTGTTATTCGGTCGATGTTTCAAAATCTGTCAATTTCCTGTTCAAAATGAATATTGAAATCTATAGTCAGGTATTTTATCTTTCATTTGTAGTACTTTTCAGCTTTCAAATCTCTCTAAGTAGTCGTCCAGTTCAAATCAAAAGTACGTATTTTTACTCGGGGTTTTATCATACTGTTAATACTATGTTATATTGAGTATTATCTATTGAAACACGTTTATTGGGATAGTGTTCTGGCCACAATATTTTTTGTTTTCGTTTTAAAGGGTTAATTGGGAGTGTACTGAATTTTAAATCGGTAAAATTGCGAGCTAAAAGCTCGTACTAGTATTTACACGAATCTGAATTGAATCAATATGGATAATATATTAAATTGTCATTATATGAGAATTAAATAAAATTCCACTTAGAAAAATCATATTTAGACAATTCTTGTGGATTAATAACAAAAATTCTATTGATAACTGGCTTACCTCGATAAAATAAACGAATTTTTCAACCATTCTCATGTATTTGAAATTATCAAATTTATATAATAATACAAATTGCTTTTACTTTTTTTTATAATTTAACTTTAAATTCGACAATGAATGTACCTGTAGGTTTTCTGAGGCTCGTCAAGAAAAATCCTGATATCAATAAATACCCCATCATAACAGCAGGTGTCTGGAATTAAAACACATACATATGTTAAGTGTAAAAATATTACTATTCGAATAAATAAATGCAAATCGCGTCACGGCTCACATATATTTATCATAGAAAGAAAGAAAAGGAAATAATTTGCATACATTATTATTCGAAACAAAGATCAATTATTCATACATTACAAAAGCGTTGCTTTCAATTTATATTCTTAAAATAATGATCATGAAATGCATCGGGCATTTACCTGGCCTCCAAGATTCATGGTGAGACGATAGACATATATGAATATATCGAGGATAGGTTTCGAAATATTACTATAGAAATCGGTTACAGTATCGCAAAACTTGTCTAGATCTGCCGTGAGCAATTGATCTGGATTCGAGATTCTGTTGTCTAAGTTGGACATTTTGTAATATGTGAATCCCCTAAAAATAAAAATAAAAACATAAACAATGTTTAAATCACAAAGAAGGGTTGGAAATATAGAAAAAAAAGAACAAAACCCACTTAAGATACTGCTCATATAAATTATGAGTCATATTTGTCCTTAGGTGAAGTTTCAACTCTCCAATACTCCATTTCATAACATTGTTAACAATGGATATCTAAAAAATTAAATTGAATTAACCATCTCATTACAAAGCTATGTTTGTTTATAAAATATGTACTAACTATAGGCATTGCATAGAAAAATCTTATAAGTCGTCGGAAAAACAGCGGCCTGTCCATGTTGATGATTGCACTGAAATAATTCATTATTGTTAGTTATCAAAGGCTTACACGTATATTAAACTAATTCTGAAGAATACCTTTCGACTAGAGTTCCGTTTTGAATCATCCACAGGTCGCACAGCGTTCGTGCTACCAAAGATCCAGCAACTAAGAAGAGGAAACCGCTCTCCTTTGACCATAATCCCGGTATCATAATATGCAAGAGTGCTCTCAACTGTCGGAAGAATTTGGCATCCACTTGAGGTTTAGGCCCTTTGCGTGACCTCTCGACAATCATATATTGAACTTCCTCTTCCGGTTTGAGCTTTTCGGGTTTACGTCGATTCCCATACGCGCTGAAAATCATTCGGTTATTTTATTTTACATAGACATATGTATACCAGGAAGGCCTAACAGATAAACTCCAATACGCCTTCCCAGACAATTGACAATTAGCCAGCAATTAGCTTGACAATTAGCCAGCAGCATAGCTCAGTCGTTAGCTTCTGCCTAACACCGAGAGGCGCCGGGTTCGATCCCATGAGCTGACCTCGATTGAAAAGAATTTTTCTGAGTATATCTGTAGTGCTGCTGATCAGACTTGGATATTTGTTGACTCCAGGTCGATCGTTTCCTATCAGAGTTTGCCAATTTTTCTGATTTCATTGTTGAAACGGTTCCCGGTTAAATTGGCTAAAAACCTTCCTACTTACTATGTCACCACTATTTGAATATGATTAATGTACAATAAAATTTATGTATAATTCATAGATGTCTCCTTAATTACGAGTTTTCACTGTCCTTGATTGGAAAGAATTATTATCTGTAGTGCTGCTGATCAGACTTGGATATTTGTTGACTCCAGGTCGATCGTTTCCTATCAGAGTTTGCCAATTTTTCTGATTTCATTGTTGAAACGGTTCCCGATTAAATTGGCTAAAAACCTTCCTACTTACTATGTCACCACTATTTGAATATGATTAATGTACAATAAAATTTATGTATAATTCATAGATGTCTCCTTAATTACGAGTTTTCACTGTCCTTGATTGGAAAGAATTATTATCTGTAGTGCTGCTGATCAGACTTGGATATTTGTTGACTCCAGGTCGATCGTTTCCTATCAGAGTTTGCCAATTTTTCTGATTTACTGATTGTTGAATCGGTTCCCGATTAAATTGGCCAAAAACCTTCCTATCTACTATGCCACCACTATTTGAGTATGATTAATGTACAATAAAATGTATGTACAATTCATAGATGTCTCCTTAATTACCAGTTTTTCATGTCACATAATTCATTGACTTGTGTAAATAAAAATGCTGCATTGTTTGTAATTGGCCAGGAAGGCGCATTGGGGTTTACCTGTAAGGCCTTCCTGGTATATATGTATGTAAAAAATAAAAAAATAATTACAAACATTGCACCATTTTTTATTACATTTCACTTACAATTACAATTCAGGAAAAAGTTTGCCTATTATCCGATCGTTTTCATACTTTGCCATATTGCTCATTTTGGTCATCAATATAAGTAAATGGATCCTCCGCCATTACGATGGTGCAAAAATATCGTGTAAGACGCGTTTGAAATCAGCCCGGCGAGATAGTCGTTGACGTTTATTATGACATTAATCGCCGTATTTCGAGAGGCTACGTATAATTAACAATTAATTAATTAATGATTTAATCCATAGAGACATCTGTGGATTTAGACTTGTAAATATTTTTTTACATATTGTACATAAATCAAATTCAGATATTTGTGACATAGCGGGTAGGGTGGTTTCTTTTGCCAATTTAATGGAGGAACCGTTTCAACCAGAGAAATTTGATATTAATAGAAGTGGCTTGAGGCGTCATATTGTTGTCAAGTGACGATTGTCCACAGACAATCCTAAATAATTTTAGCATCAGTCGTATTTGATGCTTGGTGCTCGATGTATGTCCGATAAAAACTTCTCTGTTTGTTTATATTACTCGCATGATAGGCAAGCATCGGTAAAAATTTGCACAATGCATTCAAAAACACACAATAAACAACATGGGATACATTTTTGTAAGTAAATTGATCCGATTGTATTCCGTGCGTTGTAGCGTATTTATAGAGACGTACCGCGTAATATTGACAGCAATTATTTATTCGTAAAGGCCCTTCTATTATTTCCACATTTCTCTGGTTTCAACAATGAAATCAGATTGTCAAACTCTGATTGGAAACGATCGCTTTGGAGTCACAAATATCCAAGTCTGACCAGCAGTATTAGAGATTAGCACGGAATCGAACCCGGTAACCTCTCGGTGCTAAACATAAATGCAACCACTGGGCCATACTGCTGGGTAAAATACTTGCAAAAATTTAAAGGAAATGTTAATCTTAATGTATCGCTAGCTCCATACGAAACCAGCTCATTAGTATGTACTAAGGTCAAGGTTATAGACAGTTTGATTATGCATTCATATATTCATATTATATAAATACAGTTGAATATGTGATTTAATATGCATTATTATTTTTAGTTTTATTTAAGTTATGTCCCAATACTTCAGTCTCACTGATGTATGATAGAATTTTCGTTAAATTGGATATATGTATGTATGTATGTATGTATATCAAAATATACGGTGTGAAAAATGAATTGGAGTAATTGAGCAAAGTTCACAATTATAGATAACGATTGTAATTATGGCGAATTTTCATTAACATTCAGCTAGAACTGTTACTGAAAAAAAAAATGCTAAAACAAAGTGAAAAATGTTGAGTCACTGAATTTTCATACACGGGTTTTGTAAGTTCAGTAAAAAAATGTAGAATATTTAACTTTTTTTGGAATTAATTTGACAGGTACTAACACAAGAGTTAACAAACGTTTGGCATTGAAAAGTGAAAATTAAATTTGCACCTTTTATAATGCAACTAAAGAAAATTAGAATCCGATCACTTTTCTTGGAAAAATTTTCATCATCATATCATATCATCATATATATATAATATCGATATTCTGTCTGTCTGAGATAACGCTCGCTATACTATGTATAATATTTAGTTTTTTCGATTCGACATACATATGTACAGCTGAAATGTATACGAAGATATAATAACTAAAGAAAAAAACTTCTATATATACTAATCGATGCAGAGAAATGTTATATTAGTAGAAATGGCTTTAGGCGTCATATTGTTGTCAAGTGACGATTGTCCACAGACAATCCTAAATAATTTTAGCATCAGTCGTATTTGATGTTTGGTGGGCAACGTAACAGTTGGGCTGAAAAGTTCATAGGCTAGCATAGAAAAAATCTTTTTTTTGTTAGAATTTGATTTTATTATTCAATATAGTTGCCTTCGAGGGCGATACAACGATTATAGCGGTTATACAATTTTTCGATACCATTTTTATAGTACGATTTGTCTTTAGCCTCAAAATAGGCTTCAGTTTCGGCGATTAGCTCTTCATCGGCGCAAAATTTCTGTCCAGCGAGCATTCTCTTGAGGTCTGAGAACAGGAAAAAGAGAATACGGTGGATGCAGAAGCAATTCGAAGCCCAATTCATGCAATTTTGCCATTGTTTTCATTGATTTGTGACACGGTGCATTGTCTTGATGAAACAGCACTTTCTTCTTCTTCAAATGGGGCCGTTTTTCCACGATTTCGTCCTTCAAACGCTCCAATAACGCTACGTAATAGTCGCTGTTTATGGTTTAGTCTTCTTTAGTTCCCTTTTTAAGATAGTCGATGAATATTATACCATGCGCATCCCAAAATACTGATGCCATAACCTTGCCAGCCGACTTTTGCATCTTTCCACGCTTTGGAGTCACTTCATCACGTGCAGTCCACTCGGCTGACTGTCGGTCGATTGGACTCCGGTGTGAAATGATGGAGCCATGTTTCATCCATTGTCACATATCGACGCAAAAATTCGGGTTTATTACAATTGAACAGCTCCAAACACTGCTCAGAATCATCAATTCGTTGTTGTTTTTGGTCGATTGTGAGCTCGCGCGGCACCCACTTTGAACAGAGCTTTCGCATACCCAAATATTCATTCACGATATGTCCAACACGTTCCTTTGATATCTTTAGGGTCTCAGCTATGTCAATCAATTTCACTTTACGGTTATCCAAAGTTATGTTGTGGACTTTTTTGATGTTTTCGTCGGTAACAGCCTCTTTGGGGCGTCCACTGCGTGCATCGTCCTCGGTTCTCTTTTCGCCTCGTTTAAACTTAGCAAACCACTTCTCAATGGTTGATTTTCCCGGTGCAAGGTCCGAATAATATTTATCAAGCCAAGCCTTGGCTTCAATAGTATTTTTTTTCGCCAAAAAGCAACGCTTTTTTTACACACGAAATTCCTTTTTATCCATTTTTTCAAATTAATAAAAGTTGCTTCACTCAAAATGCTATAACTCACAAACTAATAGTACGACAGCTGTCAAATTTATACACGTGTCTTTTTAAGGTTGGGGCTAACTAAAAATCATATGGATTTAATACTAGTAGCGCTATCTATGTGTAAGCCTACGAACTTTTCAGCCCACCTAATATAAGGGGTCTACGTGACGAGCCAGAATTTTAAATTACAGATAACACAAATATCGGAAGGCAAAGATCGAAAATCGAAAGATCTTAAGTCGAAAGATAAAAAAAGGGTAAACGGTATATACTCACTTAATTTGCGCGAGCAGGATACAACAGGAACAAGAGGAACAGGCTTTTCCTCCCGAATTAATGTGCGCGCGCAGAATACGGGAGGAAAAGCCTGTTCCTCTTGTTCCTGTTGTACCCTGCTCGCGCAAATTAAATGAGTATGCACCGTTTACCATGCACCTTTTTTTTGATCTTTCGATTTAAGATCTTTCGATTTTCGATATTTGCCTTCCGATATTTGTGTTTTCTGTAATTTAACAGAAACATTATTCGGACCTTGCACCAGGAAAATCAACCATTGAGAAGTGGTTTGCTAAGTTTAAACGAGGCGAAAAGAGAACCGAGGACGATGCACGCAGTGGACGCCCCAAAGAGGCTGTTACCGACGAAAACATCAAAAAAGTCCACAGCATAACTTTGGATAACCGTAAAGTGAAATTGATTGAGATAGCTGAGACCCTAAAGATATCAAAGGAACGTGTTGGACATATCGTGAATGAATATTTGGGTATGCGAAAGCTCTGTTCAAAGTGGGTGCCGCGTGAGCTCACAATCGACCAAAAACAACAACGAATTGATAATTCCGAGCCGTGTTTGGAGCTGTTCAATTGTAATAAACCCGAATTTTTGCGTCGATATGTGACAATGGATGAAACATGGCTCCATCATTTCACACCGGAGTCCAATCGACCGACAGTCAGCCGAGTGGACTGCACGTGATGAAGTGACTCCAAAGCGTGGAAAGACGCAAAACTCGGCTGGCAAGGTTATGGCATCAGTATTCTGGGATGCGCATGGTATAATATTCATCGACTATCTTAAAAAGGGAACTAAAGAAGACTAAACCATAAACAGCGACTATTACGTAGCGTTATTGGAGCGTTTGAAGGACGAAATCGTGGAAAAACGGCCCCATTTGAAGAAGAAGAAAGTGCTGTTTCATCAAGACAATGCACCGTGTCACAAATCAATGAAAACAATGGCAAAATTGCATGAATTGGGCTTCGAATTGCTTCTGCATCCACCGTATTCTCTTTTTCCTGTTCTCAGACCTCAAGAGAATGCTCGCTGGACAGAAATTTTGCGCCGATGAAGAGCTAATCGCCGAAACTGAAGCCTATTTTGAGGCTAAAGACAAATCGTACTATAAAAATGGTATCGAAAAATTGTATAACCGCAATAATCGTTGTATCCCCCTCGAAGGTAACTATATTGAATAATAAAATCAAATTCTAACAAAAAAAAGATTTTTTCTATGCTAGCCTACGAACTTTTCAGCCCAACTGTTAGATCTATGGCTAGTAAACACGAATCTGGTAATAAAAAATGTTCTATACCGATCTATGTATGAGAAAAGTAATATTTCGTCTCTGAACCAAAAAAAAGTCGTCATTTGTCGAACAGTGATATTAATCTTCGTCAAAGAGGTGTAGAATAAAAAACAAAATATTGAATATAATCTAATAATCTAATCAAATCAACATAGTTTTTTACCATTTTACAAAACTTTGTACTGCTGGATGAAGACAACACCTTATAAATTTTCTGTATTTTATCCACTCGTCCATTCAAATGGTCTTCCTTGCGTCCATTTACAGATTTTTGGGTAACATTTGAGCATTCCTTCTGCCCCTGTCTGATCTTCTAACCACATGTTTCACCTAGTATTGGCGATTCGATCTTTTAATGGGTTCCATTGTGTAATGCTGCGTACGGACCAAACCAACGACGAATTTGGTCCAACGATTTAACCAGCAGGATTAAACCAGTAGCGTACAAAATATCGAAATAAAAATTAAATTTAAAAATTGAAATTAAATATCAAAATTAAAAATATTATTATTATATTAAAATTAAATTCAAATATCAAAATAAAATTATAATCAATATATTAAAATTAAAATAAAATATTGAAAGTTAAAACAGAACATGCCCAATTTAAATAAATTTTCGAGATTGACCTAAAATTAGATCATCAACAATCACATACAGATAATCCTCGACTTTTGTTTGTCGAAGATGTTTTGACTTACGTAGATACGCACTAAGTTCGAAAAAAAAATCAAAGAATTATTATTTTTACTTCCCCGTAATGCGCTGTTACTGAGCATATATCATGTGTTAGTATGGGTGACCGAGTTATTGTTTTCAACCCGAGACGTTGTCGGTTTTATCAAAGGAAATTTTTTTGTCTTCAATTGTTTCTCTCGTCGAAATAAATCAATTAATTAAATCATTTCAGAGGTAAATTTTATCGGATAATGTCTTCAATTGTTTCTCTCGTCGAAATAAATCAAATAATTAAATCCATCTCAGAGGTAAAATTTATCGGATAATGTGTGATTATTAATTTTATTTCGACGAAAGAAAAAAAAACCCTTTGACAAATCACCGACATTTTTTTTGTTAAATATTTCATCGACGGCGAAACACATTGGTGTATCGTGACGACTTATAAGAAACAATAACAAGGTTTTTTTCGCTCGTAATTATAATATTTCTCTGGTTGTAATGCATAATATAAGCATTTTCTATCAAAATGTACGAGGCCTTAAATCTAAACTGGATGAATTAGGTTCTAACTCGGCTATTCAATGTGCTGACATCCTGGTACTAACGGAAACCTGGCTTGACGACTCTGTGCATGATTCTTTTTAATTTACATTAATGACATCTCAAAAATAATTAAGTATTCAGACTATCTTTTATTCGCCGATGACCTTAAGCTTTTTAAGACAGTTAAGTCTCATAGTGACGCAGCCCTTCTCCAATTGGACTTAGATGCGCTGTCAAGTTGGTCTGTCGATAATAAATTATTTTTTAGCATTCAAAAATGCTGTGTTCTCAATGTGACAAGATCTTCAAATCGCTTGATTTATCCATATCGCCTAAGTGGTGTTGAATTAAAGTTTGTAGATGAATATTGTGATTTGGGGGTCTTGTTCTCGAATAATTTTCAATTTAAACGACACATAGACAATATTTGTTTGCGTGCAACAAAAATGCTGGGATTCTTACTAAGAGTTAGCAAACCTTTCCAGAGTACGTTGGTGCTTAAAATTCTTTATGAATCTTTAGTACGTAGTATTCTAGAATTTTCTTCTATTATATGGAATCCTACCCATATAACTCATTCATTGAAGATTGAGAGAATCCAAAAACGGTTTCTCAGATATCTTTATTTGAAACAGTATGATTATTATCCTTGGCTATATCCTAGTGCATTCCTATTAGGGGCGTTAGGTTTCAACTCATTGGAGTCTCGTCGGAATATGTTACTGGGAAGACACTTTTTTAAGCTGTTGAATGGGATAATACACAATCCTCAGGTTCTAAAGGAATTTAGGTTTAATGCACCTTGTAAATTCAGGGACTTGAGAAATCGTGATTTGTTTGTTCCTCCTGTGGCTCGCACAAATATGTTGTCAACGGCTCCTATATCTAGAGCGATATATCTGCTTAACAGGATTTCTGGTGAAATTGACCTCTTCGATATAAAATATACTAATCTGGTTGAGTGGTTGTTGAGGAATGCCAGTGGTTGATTTTGCCTATTATAAATATTAATGATTGTTATTACTTTATCTATGTTTTTTCTTTTTTTTATGATTTTATGATTTTAATGATGTTGTGTTAATATTGTTATTATTATAAGTTATTATTACTGTTATCATGTTATTATTACTGAATGACCGGCCACAGCGACGCGTTGGAGATCTCTGTAATGTCACTGTGGCTAATATGTTAAATAAATAAATAAAAAATTAAAAAAATATCGTTGTAATTCAAAACATCAACGATGATCTAATTTTAGCTCAATCTCGCTCGTTAGCTTAATTTTGATATTTAATTTCAATTTTTTTATTTCATTTTTATTTCGATATTTTGTACGCTACTGGTTTTAAAAGTTGGCCCAAAATCTTCGTTGGTTAAATATTTCCGAAGGGGGAAACACAGTAGTGTATCGTGACGACTTATAAGAAACAATAACAAGGTTTTTTTCGCTCGTAATTATAATATTTCTCTGGTTGTAATGCGTTTTGTCGTAATTCAAAACATTGTTGTAATTCAAAACATCAACGATGATCTAATTTTAGCTCAATCTCGCTCGTTAGCTTAATTTTGATATTTAATTTCAATTTTTTTATTTAATTTTTATTTCGATATTTTGTACGCTACTGGTTTTAAAAGTTGGCCCAAAATCGTCGTTGGTTTGGTGCGTACGGACCATTAACTACACATTTACGCACAGGTGGAGGCGTTCGCCTTATGGCCCCTGGCCGAACGGGGGCCCTAGCATTTTTTTAAATTAATTTTTGATGAATTATTATACCAATCTAATACGACATCGTGAAAGTTGAATCACTTTCTGAAGAAAAATAATGAGCGTTTGCTATTTTTCCAAGTTCATTAAATTTCTGAGAAGCTACATATTTGCACTCTTGGCTGGAACTTACTTAAAGCAGGAATATAGCATCGCCGTGAACGGTGTACAAATATCGTTATATTTTTGTTTGCTTAAAATATTTCAAACGATAATATAAGTCAATTTAAAGGCGTATCTGCGCGCACGTACGCATTTCCGAATGTGCAATACGCACGGATTTCGTCTTCATTCGGTAATCAATAGAAATTTTTTAATCCGCGATTGACGGTTGAAAATCGGACATTCGAATGCAACTAGTGTTGTGCCCGTTGATATTTCAACGGTGGTCTTTGATCTGATGATTTCAAATTTCAGGGTGTATTATAAGTAAAAACTACCTACCTACCTACATATAAACAATATAAAACACTAATAGAAAAATTAAATAATTCATTTTCAATAGATGCTCTTGAAACTATTTTCCTAGAGGAAATATTGATAGGAAACATTATATATACAGGTTTTTACTTGATTGGCGAACGTTTTCGCCAATTTGATGAGGAATTTTTACAAATATGTAACACGCCTATTTGTATACCATTTACTTTTTGTCTCATTGTTATATCAACATACAATTTTCCATAATTCAATAAGTGTATTGGAATATTAATACTAAATGCCAAAGTCCGACATTCATTCGTCATCACATTTTAATGCTATTAAATTGAGTTAATACAATTTTCCAGGACTAATTTAACTATACATTACTAATATTTCAATTTGAAACATATCCTACATATAACAAGCTCCTTTAAATATATATAGTTCTTGTATGAAAATTGTACAATTGTCATGTTTACTAAAAGGTAAATATTGCATAAATTTACATAATAAGTTATTTTTTTTACTCCACAGTTATAAGATTTACAAATATACGATTATAAGATTGTCTTAATCTCAAATCTATTCCACTATACAGATGTTCAGGTAAAATTTCAACGAGTCACATTCCACATAACAGAAGGAAGTAGAGAACCTGTCTTGAATCGTTAGCCCCTTTTAATAATGCAAATATTATAACACATTTTATTTAGCTTGGCTTTTAGGAAACTTTAGATACGATCACTTTTAGTCGACGAGCTACAATCGGTCAAACAACTTGAATAAACAATACGAATCGTGGATCTTTCTTATTGCTGCTAAGTTAACTGAAACGAGATATAATATTCTAATAACTAGCCTTGCGGTTTCACTTCAAATTGCCAATTACCCCTTCAATGACGATTTGCATCATAAAACTTTTAGAATGGTATCGTGAAATAATACTTGTATGAAATCTTTTACTTCTAATATAATACATATCTGCGATAAGTGACAAATGGCCAAATAGTGTCTGATAAGATATATCATGTACAATGGTGATTTGATGTGTATCTGAGATGGTACCAACGGCAGACTGAGAAATGGAGATCGAGCCGAAACGAGTTTACATTGGCGTGACAGCTTCGGCGTTTTATTGGCTCGTTATGGCAATTCTAAAACGGAGTAAACAATCCAATTGGAGTGTGCAAAACGAGCCGAGAGGAGATTCATCTGGAGAATGATGTCGATTATTGATAGATTGTAGGCGAGTGGTTGAGTGGGAAGAGAACGAAAGACATGGTGAGAGAGTGAGTAGTGAGTGACCAGTGAGGCAACAAACGTGATATATTCGTACGTATGTGAGTGGGTATGGGTATATGGGGTAAAGGGTCAGCAGTTCACCTGCGAGGGGCGCGCGACCGGAAGTGGGCGGTGGCGAGGGCGGCCAGGGCTGCCAACGCCGCGGCCGTCGCCACCACCGGAAGTCGTTGTCCATTCGCGCTGTCAATTAATTTGCTGAGATGGTGAGCCATGACCGGTGTGGTGCGGCGCGATAACACACGACACGTGATCAACCGGCAGCAGGCGCTGCGCTACTGACATCGCTGTAGCTTCGCATATATTATGCGAACCCGTCGCCGAGTGCGCGCGCTCTGCAATTTTGCCATTGCGGTCGTGTGGTCATTGTCACGGGTGACCGTGAAAAAGTCGAAAATATTCGTTTATCATGCATACATATGAAAAACGGTTAGTATATATATATATATATATATATATATATATATATATATATATATATATATATATATATATATATATATATCAGCGGCGTGCGGTAAAATTCTCTCTCCCCCCTTCGTACATCCTCACTTGATTTGCGCGAGCAGGATACAACAGGAACAAGAGGAACAGGCTTTTCCTCCTGTATCCTGCGTGCGCACATTAAACAAGGCAATATGACAAAAAGAGAGATAATTTCACCGCATGCCACTGATATATATATATATATATATATATATATATATATATATATATATATATATATATACATATATATATATATATATATATATATATATATATATATATATATATATATATATATATATATATTATATACATAGTACCGTTTAGCATGCACCCTTTTTTTTGATCTTTCGACTTAAGATCTTTCGATTTTCGATCTTTGCCTTCCGATATTTGCTTTTTCGACCATTTCACTTTCGGTCCCTTGAGGTAGACCCCATTGTCACATTCACGTTTTTATAATGTTATAAATTGCTCCAAGTTAACACAGGTCCAATTGAATTTTAGAGTCCTTATTATTATGGTTTTGTAGGAATATATATGTAATCAAAACCAGTGATCTCATCATCGATCCTGTACAAACATGCATAACTCAAGGGCAACGTCCCCTTCGACCATTCCAGAAGAAAGAGTTCATCGCTCGATCGTAAAACGAACGAAACCCAACAGTGATGTCATCAAGCAACCGCGACACATGTCCTGAAAATCGTTTACACGCGTCAGTCGTTAACGCGTGGCACAAGCTGCATTCTTAAACGAACGACGTCTTGGCGCTGACCCCACAGCTATAAAGCACGCGCCTCGAAAATAGGTCAACACGTGTCCCCAACACACGTGTCCTGGAAACGAAGACAAAGCATCTGCACGCGGCACGCTTCAAGCCAGAACGTATATAAAGCGACGCACCAGCTCCCAACACCAAAGTGAACCTCTGGAGTTCGACCACATCCCTTCTCCGAAGCCCAACCTCTTCATAAATACAATAACTATTGTAACAATTGAACAAAAATAAACGATCCTCTTCCAAATTACACAACATGTGTTTCGTTAGGCCGGGATACGGTCAACATACCTTCCCTGCCTTACAGTTTTATATTGTTAGCACTAGATTATTCAATAGTTCGATGTTTCGTTGAGTTTTAATCTCTTGTACTTTTAAAATGTATGACTTGTACATGCAGAAAATGATAGGGAGACGACGAGCTTTGACGACGATAATACTTTTAGATGAAGCATCAACTTCATAAGAAATGAAAAATGAAAATATCTGGCTTCTAATAATATTGCTCTGATTCTGCGGTGGTGTGCTGGTCAGCATTTGATTAAAAATACAATGACGTGTGCTAATTGTTAGCAATTTTGCACACTCCACAACTACATACATATAAGATATAACGAAGGAATGAGGTTAGAGATGCCAACTTAAAAAGCCAGACGCTAAAATCCTATTTTATCTAACATTTTTTCATATCATATGGTATAGTGGCATGATAAGTCACCTTAAATCGAAACTATGGCTAGCTGTGTATATATCCACATTATAGAATTTAGGTGTAGATATATTAATTAGAAACACAACACGACAATTAAGCTAAATAAATTGGCTGCACTTGATATATATTATATTAAACTGAACAAATATATGTATGTATTATTTTTGTTTTGCTGATTTCTGACATAAATACAAAGAATGATTGATAATGCAGCATTTAAATATTGCGGATGACTACTTACCTTTATTTGGAAATCATCATTAATTTTTCTTAAATAAAAACTATCTTTAAAATAATTTATATGGCAACCCTATTTTTTCAAAAATCTCAAATAAAATTTAAAAGGGCACGTTTCATAAACCACGTTTATATTTATGTTCGTCCATAATTTGATGATAATTTCTCTTTCAATCTCGCAAAACAATTCTTAAAATTCAAATTTCAACATTGAATTTTATACTCGTTTTAATGTGTGCTTACTGAACACATTACGACCTTCTAAATTGCTTAATAAATGTTGGTAAATGGTATCAAATGTAGCTAGTAAACTCGTTTCGCAGAATTGACGCAAGTCGGATAAATAACTGTGTTTTTATAAAACTCGTTTCTAATGCATTGCCACTTTTTTTTATTGATCTTGACCATTTTTATATATATGATAGCTTTGTGACGATGGTATATGAATTTATACAATTCCAATGTCACACGAGGAAATTCAATATTGTTGACATTTTTATATTATATGTATTTAACGAACAAACCACAAAAGCTCATAATGGGATTGAATTAATGATATGTAAAAACAAAACGTTCAATGTAAATATAACATAAAATTTATTACTACATAAAAATCAATACATAATCAATATCTATTGCATATTTAATACCTTCGCAGGTATATATTACATCATTTTTAATACAGTCGAATACCATAGTCAACTCGTATAATATCATATTATAACATTTATTTTTATCACAAATTGTGTTTGCATTTTAAATAATTGAAATATCACCGCAAACAAATAACTTAATTTTAACGTTTAGGAAATATTGCTATTTGGCAAATTAACAACAAGCACACGGGTTTTCAAGTCTTTTCCTTCTACATATTGTAGCGATCCTTAAAATATAATATAATACATATTATTTCAACATCATAAATATAAGTAAAGGACGGTACTACATTGTAGCTAATTTTGAACCGTAAAAAGTATGTCATACATATTCCATCACTTGCTTGAACTAGTGCTTGAAATACTGGGAACTATGTAGAAACTATTGACAAAGAAAATGGTTATAATTAAAATTATATAATATATTTTAAGTGTATAGAATAGGGGGCCATAATCACTAGGAAGGTATGTGAGAAATATGCAAATAATATACATATTTATCTGATATTTTGGCGCCATTATAGATAGCGTTGTAACAAAAAAATCTCATGATACAAATATCGTACTATTATTAATTCTTTAACTGTTTATAAAGAATATACATAGCAAGTTAATTGGGAAATATTCGTATATTGAACATACATGTATATTTTTGTATTAATAATTATGCTTTATTATATAATTATATTTAAAATTATTGTTTTGTTTTAAATTTAAGGGAAAATTTTCAATGCTTCAAACAAAAATAAAGGCTGGGTGACAGAATTTCTGTGAGTGAATACTATTTGGGGTACAAAACCTTTACCGGCCTCTACATACAAGTACGTGCTTAGGATTGTTTTAACAAGCACACCGTGTGCTTATCTTATCTTTTGTTCTTGTTCTTCATTGTGAATCTTTTCCAGAAGCTAGTCTTTTCCCCTACACCTTGAGCACCAGCTTCTTCTGGGTTATCGGGATCACTTTTACCTAGAGCACTGTATTCGCAGTCGTCCTTAGAAGTGCTTTTCGCCCCTTTCGTATCGCCCCTGAGCATGTCCAAGAAGTTGGAGTCTTCTCCCCTCTTCCTGTTGTGCTTCTCTCCGAACTTCATCGCTTCGGCGCTCAGCTCGGCCTTCAACTGCTCTGGCGTGGAGTCCTCAATCTTGAACTCGTTAGGATCTTCAACGAACGCTTGCGACAAATCTCTCATTATCTTCTTTCTGATGGTTTTCTTCATGCTGAGATGCCTCTCGAGCGTTTTCACGTCGCCGTTAGTCAGCGTCTTGTAATTGTCTTTGCTTTTCGCCTTTTTGCTGGTTTTCTTCGTCGACTTCTTGTTCTCGTTGACGGTGTCGTTGAAGTTGTCCAAGTTTTTTGGGTTCGCATAGCTGCTGATTTCGCTGTAGCCCGAGTGCTGGTGGAAAGGCTGTCCACCCAGACTGAAGATGTCCCTCAGATGGGGTATACTGCGTTCAGAAGTCATTTTCCGGTGTGTGAACGCGCGAATTCGCTGACACACAATTATCTATTCACGTGAGCATCTTACACGATCTGTAAAGAGACAAACGGCATATTAAAATTCACAGTTATATTTATAATACAGCGCAAAACCACCAACAATGACAACGCCGACAGATATTCTACGACGACGTTTTTCTATACATAATACGATAGGTATTTAACGTTTCAGTATAATATATTTTATATAAAGCATATCATGCTATTATCATTCTATTGGGTATACAGTAAACGAATGAGTGACTTTGTCTCCTACGACATTCCTCTTGACTCCATTTATAATTACACATTATATATTACTATCAGGTAATTTCTCAACAGAAATCTTTATATTGAATCGATATAAGAATATATACGAAAGAATTTGATGAAGTTTTCAGGAGTTAGGACGTTAAATCATTAGTATTTCACACGAATTTAAAATTATAAATATTGGTACCATGGAAACCTCCTGTTTTCAAGATACAGGGAAACTATGTGACGTTATGCCGAGTCCCCCTTGTATCCTGCTTGCGCACACGTAATTAAGGATGTGCAATAAAAACAGGGATATTTCTACGGAACGCATCTGGACTGCATACATATGTAGAAGCAACTTTAAAAACCCTGAAGGAATTTCTACCACATTGTCAATCTTTGTTTAATTGTACAAATGGGATATCATACTTTGATTCAAAGTCTCGACTAATCAAAGGAATTCAGATTCTGATTCCCACTATTGAAAGAGCTGGACCCCAGCGCCTTGTCCATACAAACGTATTACACTTTTCCCTTCCTAAATTATGGCACCAGAGAAATTATTTTTTAATATGTTATTTATATCCACCATAGGCATGTTTCAATTATTTTTATTTTTTTGATTAATCAAATAAATCAAAAATCAATTAATTATAACGTTTGTATGGACAAGGCGCTGGGGTCCAGCCCTCTTAAGATCAAGCTCAAAAAATATCTTAATGAAATCATTTTCAAGTATGTATGTACATACATACATATGTACATGTATATATAAGTAATCACGGGAATTAAGTAACATAATCCGAGGAAAATTGCTAAAAAAAGTTCAAAATAATAATAAAATAGCGCTGCTTTCATACAAATAAAATAAAATTGAATTGTGGACGTTTGAAATTTGAGTTATTATATTTGAAAGTGGCGAAAGTCCAATTTTCACAAATTGTTATCACTTATTTAAATTCGATATGTCCAGAACATATTACAGGCCACCATTATTTTTGAATATTGTTAAACCATCTTATAGTAACCCAAATTCTAATAGCTTCCCCCCCCCCCTAATATATGTATATATTTTCACATTTTATCTGAACATATTGTATTCATTAATTTTTATTTATTTCCAATTGATCTAACACATTTTTGATCCTGTTATTATCATTTATGGCGATATGGATTTAGACTTAAGTTTCAAATGTTAATACAAAAAAAAAAGAATTAAAAGTCATGGGAAATTTAGTGGTAGAAATTGATTCAGTGTTTGCGAAATGAAGAAAAATGGACTTAAAAATATAATGGCTCATTTATATGAATTGAAGGGCAGAACCCTTCGAATCAAGGAGTTTGTGGATCTGATCAACCCTGATGTATTGAAAATGTTAGCCTAAGCCTAACCTAACCTATCCTTACTCGCTTTACAAATATCGATAAACTGCAGATAAATTAATAAATTAACCAACTGTTTGCCTCTTAATGTCTCCAAGTGCAAGGTTATGTGTTACTCCAGATCCAGATTCACCCCCGATCGTACCTTTCCATATCTTGTTGGTAACTTTTTATTGACATGGATCGATTCAACTGTTGATCTTGGGGTTGCATTCCAGAGTGACCTAAATTTCTCTGTTCATATCGACTCTGTGTGTTCCTCTGCCTCACGAATGCTTGGGTTTGTCTTTCGTAATTCTCGACACTACCATAATCCCGCTGTTTTGAGATTGCTGTACAATGCTCTAGTTAGGAGTATCTTGGAATACGCCTCTATGATCTGGAATCCTTACACTAAGTCTCTATCTGTGAAGCTTGAACTTGTCCAAAGACGATTTCTCAGACTGCTTTATAAGGAGCAATATGGGATTTACCCATACATATTTCCTTCAAAATTCGTCATGGGTATGGTCGGCTACACTTCTCTTGACCACAGGAGGAGTGTTGCCCTCATGAAGTTCTTGTTTTCCATATTTAGAGGCTGTATCTCCTGTCCGTCTATCCTGGCTGAGTTGGGCCTTCATGCTCCAGAGAGTGTGATATAGACCCGCCATCGTCCCCTTTTTCACACTCCTTTGGCTAGAACTGTGGCATTTAGATATTCTCCCATTCCTCGCGGCCTCCGTTTCTTAAATTCACTGGATGGTGCCACCACTTCCTAAGTTATGGAGGTCGCGACCATTTAGAAAGGTTGAGTTAGTGTTTTTAATTATGATTTTATTATGATTTCATGTTTTATTTAGTTATCCTTTCCTTTTTAATTTGTATATTTGTATATATAATTTGTTTTTTTTTAACTTGTATTTTTTCCTTTTGTACTTCTTAATCTTTTTAGCACACTCGTCGCTTTGAAGCAATCTGTTAGACGAGTGTGCTTGATTATTTGATTTTGTAAAATAAAATAAAAAATAAAGACCACAGGTTAAGAACATTGATTGTGTATTTTTCGTAATTGAGATTTAACTACTTGTTTTGACCCGCATATAATAAAGATTATTATTAGTCTGTTTCAAATGGCTATAATTTAGAAAATTCGTAAAACACAATATAATTACATTTTGACGTTTTTCGTGAAAGCCATTCTTATCTTAGCGTACATCACCTGCATATCTAGAGGTCAATTTCAATCGGTTTTTCGCAGGCGAACGAAAATTTTCGAAGCATTTTCGCTTATGGTCGTTTCCGTTCGCAGACAATTTACATTCTTACGTAAAATCTGTTCGATAGTGTGGCCGACAAAGCGTGACGACTCCTTTTCAATTTTTTTACGTTTTTTTCTATTTCACCGACTCATTCATTATCTTGTTTCTATGTTTATCGTACCGGCAAACGGATCTCTCGCAGGAAACGTAGTGGAGGCTATATTACTCTAAAAAGAACTAACCGACAGCTAATACTCGTACATTTTAATAAACAGAATTCAAACGGACAAAAGGGCAAGACTTCAAAGTCAACGGACTAATAGCACCGATGACAATATTGTTCCAATACACACAATTTATCCAAGTGTTGTTAATGTGAATAATTAGCCAGCAGGTCGAATTTAACATTTTAAATATAAATTGACCGAAATTAACAACTGTACAAACATCCGCGCACATTAATACAAATAATTGCCTGTAATGAATATTTCAATCGATAATAAAACTTGTATTGATTCGCGTGTGACCTTTTCATGGCGAGTACAAAAAAAAAATAACAATATTATTAGACAGAACTGATATTATCTTAAATGGTTATACGATAGTAATAATTAACCATCCGTTTCAAGAGAATTTTATACAATGTGAACTTGCGTTGCATGTACTAGTTTTTTTTTCGCCTAATATATATTATAATATGATGTCGAGAACGAAAGCGTTACGGATTTGTGAGCATTTTCAAATATTTATTTATTTACACGTATTTAAGCGAATTCTAATTCAAAATACATATGACGTACGGTTTTAATTGCACGTTACGTGAAAGTAAAATTTCATTTTTTCTATGTTCTCTCGTAATAAATCGATGCAAACGTGCCACGAACAGGTGAAATAATGACGGGTTTTTACAATTCATTTGCACTTAATTGATATTTCATATCGCAAGATCAGAATTCATTATGAATGCGTTTAGCAGTCCATTTTAAATATTCATTTTATATCAAATAACAAAAAAAACGTACACAGATAAAGTAAATATTGTCATCTAATTTACTCAATTTATCTCTTATTAAATATATTTATATACTCATAGACTTTCTATTAAATTTACCAATATGCATATTAAGTAGGTAAATATATATATTTAATTGAAAATGTACCAAATGACTGACAAAAATTACAGAATAAGCATTTATTCAATTAAATAGGCATTCATTTTCTTTATGTTTATGATTCAATCAAAGAAGAAGTTAAATTCAAAAATTGGTTCAAGTTTAATTAGGTTTTTTTTATACATATGTAGATACATTATATAAGACAATATTTACTATCAAAATTGACTAAGTTGATGACACTTAATACCCCTTAATTCTCGCAATTTAACATTTTTTTCATGTTTCCATGTATGAATCTTTGACTTATATTATGATTCCGGTTCGATTGATTTCTTTCTATCCTTTCAAATGCATTTCTCGCACTTCAGAATAGCTCTGTTTTAATAGTTCAAAGATTAAGAAAGTATTATAAAGTGAATGAGCATCACTTTAAGTCATGTAATATATTAATTAACCTAATTTCAAAAGAAATGTTTAAATACAATAAAATAAATATAGTGTATAAATTTCTAGCTGTTAGCCCTGGATAAATAACTAGACCGTCTCAATGTTTACTCGATTGCACTTGCTCTGTTGTAAAAACGTGGGTTTTAACAACGCAACATTGTGGAGCCTACCGTGTCACCGTTAGTTGCAACATATTCTATCTCTCACACAGAAGAAGAAGGTCTTTTTTTCCGTGCCATTTTCTAGATTGCCATTTGCCAAGTTTCACGCAATGCACGACTGCTCCTTTCTAAGGCGAAATTGGACCAAAACCCAAAGCAAAGGCGATCTGAAAGGCCGCTTTGGCGATCGTGAAAGTCATTCGAAATCGGAGAAAGACACATAGAACGTAGATATATTGTATAAAACTAGACACTATGTACGTATTTGCGTAGGATCGAGTTTCATGCAACTATGTATTTATATAAGTATCAGTCGGAATTGCACCAGCAGTTTGTATGCAAAATTGTGAAGACAAATGAATTGACATTTTGAATTGTCCGAAGCAGAAGAGCGAAGAGACTTTTCAGCGTGATTATTTTGTATTACGTAACGTGCACTTATTATTATCCGTCATAACGAGTAATTTTATGTGAAAAATATTTCCGGTAAAAGTTAGCGCAGATGCAATTTCAATGCAAGAAGTATAATAAACAACGGCAACAAACCAGAATAGGAAAAAATACCACCAACAACAATAAGAGTGATTTTCTCAGTTCATCGCTGAAATTTCACTATTCATTATCAAATTCAATTTTTGAACTATCCGCGCGTAATTCGAATTAACTTTCTAAAAAGCGATTATTGTTCTCATAGGCAAACGTTGTATAATAACAATAATAAATAACGCATTCGTACGGAAATTTACGATCTTGAATAAACTTCGCGAAATGGCAACTGCGAAAAAACGTATTCGAGATAGAATTATAATATTTGACGTATGTATAACGGTAGTTAGTAGTAGTTTATATGCATTTAAGAGTATGTTTTCCAAAAGATATCATAAATTAATGAAGTATAAAAAAACAATTCTTTGAAAACAACGATAATAATTGAATATTGCAACTGATAATTTAAGGAAAAACCAAAGACAAACACGCGATCATTAATTAAAACCACTACATCCAAACAAGAATTGGCTATGATGTTGTAAGAGGAGGTAAAATATACTGAAAATAATATAAAGTAACATTTTAAAAGACATTTTCCATTGAATTTCCATTCAAGTCATTTAAAATCATTTTTCAACAGTTGGCAATACGTGCATCACATTGCAACAATAAATTGAATCAATTTTAGATGTAGCAAACTGCGTTATAATCATCTGCGTGACGATTCAATACCGATACAATTACTAATTAGACACGAGTCATCACCATATCCAGACACATCGATTGATTGATTACCTATCAAAATCATGTCGGACAAACTGAATTGTTGAACGTAAACTAAATATATTAAACAGAAGTCTGGGCGAGGAGTTTCTTATATAAAAGGTTCAGAAGGAATTGTCATAATATTATTCGTATGCGTTGGAACTTTTCTATAAAACTACGTGAAAGTTAAAATCTATTACACCACACTTGATTACAAACATACGTACATTTCAAAGGTTTGGGTTTGGATTGACACCATTCGTCGATGTCTCCTTGTGGTAAATCAAATTTTCTTCGTTAAATTCTTGTATTATCTGAAAACAAAAGAACATTATTTTAATTTTAATTTCAATACAAACAGGCAGCCATTTTGGAATCGTTACGAACGCATCAATAAAAATCGCATTATGAGTTTCGACGGACCCATTACACACATCAGCATTGTTTTTCGACGACCCATATGACATCAACGAGCATTAAAGAAATCTTTCCACATACGATTCTATTTATAAGATCAACGTAGGTAATACCAGTTTGACATTTCGAACCGAACGACAAATCAAATATCGCTTACGTTGCGGTTTACTTTAGTCATACATTGAATAATAAACATCTCTTGTTTCGTGCATCAAGGTTTTGCACAAAACGAGGGAATATTCCCTGTATATTAATATACTGGACTACAGTGACACAAATACTAATCACGAATATAATAAATAATTTTTCAAGAAATGGACAAATTTTTTTCCATTTTTTAGTATTAAAATTAGTTCTCTAAGTTGTAAATATTAGTAACTCTACTATGTGTGATCAAAATAAGTATTGCAATCGATAAAAAAACATTTTGTCTTTTAATTTTCACAAACTTTAATTTAAAAATATTTATAATCACTTGTTAAAATCAATTCAGATATCCAGAGAAATCATTTAAAATAAAATAAACAAAAATATTAGTAACCGTAATTAAAATCATTTAGAAATCAATAACTAGTATGCGTATTATTAGATCATTTTGAGCTAGATACATAGTAAACATTTTAAAATGACAAATAAACCGAACAGATGAATAATCAACAGTAGATTTTTTCCCTACATCAGTATTATATGTATGTAGATCCAAATTATAAAAAGCTTTTACTTGGTTTGGCATGTATCTGGTATTCGTCTCCTTTTCAATAAAATCACTTCCAATTTTCAATTCGAACTGTAATTTCGCATGTGTATATTTTTGTCTATGAATCTTTTGACAATGATATTTTACATTCTAAAAATGCAATGCAATACGTATTACATATATACATATTTAAATCTTACTCCTATTACCGGTGGGTATGAATATTATTCGAGAAAAGTTTGCACTAGTAATTTAATTAGAAAGTGAATTGATTTTTAGAATATACACTATTAATTAATTAACCTGTGGGTCCTCGTTGTGGGACAGACGGGTGCGAATAACGCCGACCTGTGTGCTCTGTTGTTGTTTGTTTCGGTTTTATCCGGTTGCACAACAGCACGGTGAATAATGAAAGTTTCCACCGGTTTTTGAGCGTCTTTTTTTGTTTTAGCACCAATTTGAATATGATTTAGAAACGTGCGTCGGACGTTGGGCGCCCAGAACCGTTTCGCCCTGATTAACCTGCGAACACACCGACAGTCTCCCAAATGGACGATGCAAATATGCATATATGGATGTATAGCACCTTTTTTTTGTAGTAAATATGTTAATTCATACATAATTATTACCACGCGGTGAATGTTCGGGCGTGTCTATATGGTTTCGGATCTGTCAGATGTTTGTATAGTTTTTTTTTTTATCTTTGGGTTGGATTTTCAGTTCGTTGACACGTTTCACTCGGACAATTATCGGCAGGATACATAAAAAACAATCAGCAGTATTTTATCGGAAATAGTTGCTAAATAAAAAGACAGTTAAATTCATTTAAAGTCGGAAGGAAAGTTGCATGTATGTACGTTATACTGGAAAAAAGTAAAATTTTATTTGGCAAATGTGAAAGGATAAGTACATGTATTTATCACACGAAGAGAAATTTCTCGATTGTTCACTACAAAAATACAAAACAACTGAATTAAGATCGTTTTGTTGGATATCGGCTTAAGTTATTTAAAAAAAATGCAATAGATTAGGACATCTTCTAGGACAATCTTGGATTAATTTCATCAACAGATTGCTCTTTATATGGTACTAAAAAACATCTAAAGTCACCCTAACCACACACTCACTGATATATGACAGTATGTAATTGATGCAAAAAATAGGGGTTGATTAAAAATATTAATAAATCTTTTTAACTTCAGAATAAGCGAAGACTGACTGAACCACTGAGAAAATGGGAATTTTCCAGCAGGTCGTCTCAGTCTCGGTCTCAGTTTTTCATTTCGTGTCATAATTTGAGGCTTCTGGTCTATAGTCGTGAGAATTACGAGAAACGAGTATGCTATCGCATCCGTACAAAGTTTTGTAGCATTGAAGGACGTAAAATAATTTAATTATTTCTTATTTTAACCATATAATATTACTGTAAGTCTTATATAATATTAATGTAAGTTTTGCTGTCCATAACATGACGTTGACAATTACTTTTATCGTCTAAAAAATATAAATTTCCATTAATATAAAATACTAGTGGTTTTACCCGGCTTCGGTCGGTATTTGTAATATACATAAACCGCTTAAACGTCACTAATCTAATAGTACACATTTTATTAAATTTATTTAAATAGTTTTATTTTATATAAATGTATTTGAATACTCATTTCTTTTTTTATTACATTGACTGTCACGAACAAACAAACTCTCTTTTGAAATTATATGTATACCAGAATCTGGCACCCAGGGCTTCGCCCTCGGCACCTTTAGCCCCGGAGACTTCAAATCCTTTGAACCGAAAAAAATAGAATCGGCGCCTATGTAAAAAAAAAAATCTGTAAAAAAAACATCGCCCAAAAACGGGAACGGAAACGGGAAAAACGGGAATGAGTGGCGTTGCAACGTAATAATTTGAAATGTTTTCGCGTTTCCACCTGCGTTGTTAAGGTAAAATAAACAAACAATTGAATAATTTCAAATGTGTTCGCCAATTGCGTTTTTCCGACAGATGGGAACGGGAATTTCATGCGTTATTGTGACATTGCAACGCATGCCAGATTCAGCTGGTTTAAGTATAAAAAAAAGACTATTAAACATTAAATAAAGTTTAACATTTACTCCCACTTTACACTACTATCTGTTTGTCTGACTGTCTCGTATAGACTTCTAAACTACTCAACCGATTAATGTAACTTTCAGGATTTGTTGTATGCATGTCCGGGATGCTTACTGTGAAAAAAAAACCTCTTAATAATAATATTCGTAATTACGATTTTACCGACGCGAAAGCTTGAAGCGCCATAGTGTAGTCAAGGAAACGTGTTCGTTGGTAACCACGTTACCAGTTGGTTTATGACAACACGGCGTTGAAGACACGTTAGTAGAGCTCCAACCATCACTTGAAACGGGAACGGGAATTGCATGCCTTATTCTGGCATTGCAACGCATGCCGGGATCAGCTAGTCATTAAATAAATTTAAATTTCGCTTTGTATGTATCGTTTTAAAGAATTATGTGTACGCATTACGCACAATATTAATTCAACAACGATGATGATAAAACTACACAAATTTTACCTTTTAGCACATACACACACACACACACATACAGTGACCATTTGAAAACTTAAGACACGGACAAAGAGCTCACGATTTAAACCAGTTGCGTCACATCAGCTATGAACAATTTCAAAAGTGACTTTTTCGAAACACACACACGTTTCATTTCGTGCTCATATTGTACGGAAGAGGAGAAGATGAACAAAAAAAATGGAAGATCGAGCCAATAAATAAATTCGTCTCGCCGAAGCTACAGTTCGACAGGCGACGACCGTGAGTACGAAAGTGTGGCACAAATGGCGCGTTTTCAGCGAAAAACCATATATTCAAGAATCGTCGGAGACGTTGACTTTCATAAGAAACGATCCAAGGTGCGATCGGTGAAGGATCGTCTTTTTTGTATGCTGACTGTTGAATAGTGCACGTCATCCTGTTGCATCACTGTTTTTCAAGGTAATTTATACGCTGTTAACGAAGTGGCAATGTGCACTTGTACATATATCCAATTAAAAGGGTGATAAAGACTGTATCTACCTCTGTTAACGTGAAGGCGTTCGTTAATTGCGACGCAACGGTAAATTTCATTATTTCAAATGAATTTTGAATTTATTCATGATCGATTTTGTTCGAAAAACAACCTCAAATATTGATGTTTAATATGAAAAAAAAATAATCAAAAATGGCCAAAGTTCGAAAGATATTAAGGTTTGTAAATATGTATATGTATACTTGAACAAAAAATTTAATCAGTTTTGTCTTTGTATAAAACTCAAATGTGGACTTTTATATAATACAAATAGCAATCTTTTACACGTCGTCTTGTTTACAGGCAAGATTCATGGAATCTGCTGATTAGTATTCTGTCATGCCAAAATCATCTTTGAAGATGATTCTTAAGATGGTCATTCACCTAAAGATTCGCAGATATGTATGTAAGTTCCTCGTAGGTTCTACGACATTTGTCATAACTAAAGACGCTATGACAGGCATATTTTTCGAGTATGTTATGCTGAATAAAGTGCAATTTGAGAATCATATTATAGTGATAAAAAAAATCGTAGAACTCGTTGTTAAAAAAGGTTTGTTCGGTCAATTATTTTATAATATTTTGAGTTCTCGAAAGAGCACAGCAACTAAAACAACTAGTTGTATTGTGTTGTGAATTACATATGTATATTAGAACCTTATACATATGTATATTATAACCTTATACATATGTATATTATAACCTTATACATATGTATATTAGAAGACAACTTGTTAGTCTACGAGAAATCGGACAAATTTGCTAATCTTTAGGTACACTGTTTATAAATAATACTCGATAACAAATGATAGTTATATAAATAATACTCAATAATAAATGATAGTGATATAAATAATAATAATAAATGATAGTGATATAAATCATAAATGATAGTGGTAAGACGATTCTTGCTAAACAGATTGTCAACATTGTAACGATATATTTCGCAATCCTCCTCGTAAAGTACACGTGTATATTAATAATATACTGCTATATAAATAATACGTAGATTAAATTGGCAATATTGCAATAATCAATAAATTTGACCTTTCCGCTTCACTAACAAGAAAAGTGCTTAAATTTGATTTCTAGTAAATTATTATTCAATACAATACCATATCTATTACTATACATAGGTCAACCACTACATCCTGGAAATACCTAAGCATTAACGAAACAGATCATTTTTAATATACGCAATCTTGTCAAAAAAATGTATCTATTTACGTACATATGTATGTTACCGTCAAAGTGTATTTTCAGTTGTTATATATTCCAACTGGCGTTTTAGGTCATTCATATTCGAATACAATTCAACTAGTAAATGATAGATATCTCTACAAGCGTAAATACACTTTCAACAATGTACGCCAGTTGTAATATAACAGTCGAGTTTTGACAGCTCTGATGTTTTCACGAATGCTGTAGAATTCAATAAAGCATTTATATTTGCTAGATATTACGTATAAAGGTAATGAGTACCGTATTACGATAAATCTAAGAATGCGTTCAAAACAAAAATGTGAATAGATTCCAACTAGTTACGACTGAAACATATTACAACTGAAAATACACTATATAACTATTACGGTATTTGGAACCAGGTTAGATGGAATATATTACGACTAGTCGAAATATATTACAACTGAAAATACACTTTAACTATTACGGTATTTGGTACCAGGTTACATGGAATATATTACAACTAGTCAAAATATATTACAACTGAAAATACACTTAAACTATAACGGTATTTGATACCAGGTTAGATGGAATATATTCCAAATAGTTCAAATATATGTATTACAACTGAAAATGCACTTCAACCATAACGGTAGTTGGTACCAGGTTAGATGGAATATATTCCAACTAGTCGAAATACATTACAACTGAAAATACACTTTAACTATTACGGTATTTGGTACCAGATTAGATGGAATATATTACAACTGAAAATACACTTTAACTATTACGGTATTTGATACCAGGTTACATGGAATATATTACAACTAGTCAAAATATATTGCAACTGAAAATACACTTAAACTATAACGGTATTTGATACCAGGTTAGATGGAATATATTCCAAATAGTTCAAATATATGTATTACAACTGAAAATGCACTTCAACCATAACGGTAGTTGGTACCAGGTTAGATGGAATATATTCCAACTAGTCGAAATACATTACAACTGAAAATACACTTTAACTATTACGGTATTTGGTACCAGATTAGATGGAATATATTACAACTGAAAATACACTTTAACTATTACGGTATTTGATACCAGGTTACATGGAATATATTACAACTAGTCAAAATATATAACAACTGAAAATACACTTAAACTATAACGGTATTTGATACCAGGTTAGATGGAATATATTCCAAATAGTTCAAATATATGTATTACAACTGAAAATGCACTTCAACCATAACGGTAGTTGGTACCAGGTTAGATGGAATATATTCCAACTAGTCGAAATACATTACAACTGAAAATACACTTTAACTATTACGGTATTTGGTACCAGATTAGATGGAATATATTACAACTGAAAATACACTTTAACTATTACGGTATTTGATACCAGGTTACATGGAATATATTACAACTAGTCAAAATATATTACAACTGAAAATACACTTAAACTATAACGGTATTTGATACCAGGTTAGATGGAATATATTCCAAACAGTTCAAATATATGTATTACAACTGAAAATGCACTTCAACCATAACGGTAGTTGGTACCAGGTTAGATGGAATATATTCCAACTAGTCGAAATACATTACAACTGAAAATACACTTTAACTATTACGGTATTTGGTACCAGATTAGATGGAATATATTACAACTGAAAATACACTTCAACTATAACGGTATTTGGTACCAGGTTAGATTAAATACATTCCAACAAGTCATAACATATAACAACTGAAAATACACTTCAACCATAACGGTATTTGATACCAGGTTAGATGGAATATATTCCGTCTAGCCAAAATATATTACAACTGAAAATAAATTTCAACCATGACGGCATTTGATACCAGGTTAGATGGAATATATTCCAACTAGTTCAAACATATAACAACTGAAAATACACTTCAACCATAACGGTATTTGATACCAGGTTAGATGGAATATATTCCGTCTAGTCAAAATATATTACAACTGAAAATAAATTTCAACCATGACGGCAATTGATACCAGGTAAGATGGAATATATTCCAACTAGTTCAAATATATAACAACTGAAAATACACTTCAACCATAACGGTATTTGATACCAGGTTAGATGGAATATATTCCGTCTAGTCAAAATATATTACAACTGAAAATAAATTTCAACCGTGACGGCATTTGATACCAGGTTAGATGGAATATATTCCAACTAGTCAAAATATATTACAACTGAGAATACACTTTAAACATGACGGTATTTGGTACCAGGTTAAATGGAATATATTCCAACTAGTCAACATATATTGCAAATGAAAATACACTTCAACGATGACGGTATTTGGTACCAGGTTAGATGGAATATATTCCAACTAGTCCAAATAAATTGCAACTGGAAATACACTTCAACCATTTCGGTATTTGGTACCAGGTGAGATGGAATATATTCCAACTAGTCAAAATATATTTCAACTGGAAGATACACTTCAATTATAACACATACATAGATAAAGTAAAAAAAGTCTAGGAAATAACCAACGAATAAGTCGAGCGATATTCATGACAGGTGAGCGTGTTGCAATGGACATAAAGATAGATTACATTTTTGGCTACAATGGCATATCTACACCTCCAGTATCGAGTTTAAATTAGCTCTCGAAAGTCATTAGTCAAGGATATGTGACCCATTTAACAGCGTGGAAAAGTTGCCACCTCGTTTGAAAAATGTTGCACACTGCTGTCATACAACGTTCGTGCGTTCGTACTCAGTTTTTTTTTGTGGATTTTGGAATAATTTCAGGCACTTTCAACGGTGGTGTAATGGCGTGTGCAACAACATTGCAATTTTTTGAATGGCAGCGAAAACGACGATCCAGCTTTTGAACTTTTGGCAGCGTGGGCCGCCGACCAAGGCTAACAACTTTTGTATTGAAAACACACGACACAAATCTAGATCTATAAGTCCGAAGGTTTTGCGGTTTCGTTGTAACAATCGTGTCCGCTAGTATTATATTATTATATATGCGAAGGTGTGAAACTGACTTTTCCTGTTGAGAGTCAATACTAGTTTTCGATAGGCAAAGTTTCGCCTGAAATTGAAACATCGCTACACGCCATGCTCTCTGTTGACCCCGTGGTCGATGTGTATGTATGTTTGTTGATCTATCGCTTTTTTTTTCAAATTTTCAGGTGTGCAAAAAATCGTGAGCGGTCTTTGGATTCTGCGAAAAAAGTATATTAGAAATTATTTGAATGTCTACTGTGAATACTCCCATATAATAATAACACTTCGATAGAAATAATGTCTTTATACAGACAGACAGGACCATTAATTTTTAAAACGGATTGCTTTTTTTTAACACATTCGAAGAAATATTACAGGAAAACAACAAACCAACTTATAAAAGTGGACGAATTCGTTTTAATATATAATAATAAAATTTTCTTAAGAAGATGAATTGTACTACAGAATGCCAATAGCGAATGTCTTTTCTGGTGTAGTATAGAACTCAGTGTGAGAAAGTTTGAAAGTCAGTCTTTAAATATGGGCATGAATACTAGATGCTTATTGAAAGAGAAGAAGCACGAATTCAGACAATTGGAATTAAGTAAGTAGTACATACATAAGTACATCCGTGGAGTAATACGCTTATTACAGTATTAATTGTTGAACCTATAACTTAATAGATTTAAAAATCCTAGTTGATTTGGTTATGGCATGTGTTGAAATCTAGAAGAATGTATTCTGGAAAAAAGTATTCGATATGGAATTAGTTGGTAAAAGAACCGCGTGGAGGTAGAAGATGTTTCTGAATTAGGACCTATTTTACATATGTACATAAAACCAGGGCTTTTTTCCCCATGTAACGCAGTGGAACGGCGTTCCGGCACCTTTTTGTTTCAGCATTTATGTTTCAAACGAATATTCTACATAATATAATCTTTTCCAATAAAAAAACTTAACAAAAAGTGAGTTCCTTCACCTTTTTTTTTCAAAAAAAATCCCTGCATAAAACCATAGCATCTTTCATTCCAAATGGATCCGAACTGAAGCTAGGCCTTAGTCCTCATCTTCTTCATGTGCCATGTCTTCCTAGAACGTTAGCAACTAGAAATCTGTCTACGGCTGCTCTGAATTTTTCCGAAGATTGTTCAACCATGATACTTTCCACGGCCCCAACTGCGTTTTCCTACGATCTTTCCCTGGATTACTAAGCCCGGGAGATCGTGTTTCTGGTTCGGCATCACATGTCCAAGATATTCTAGTTTGCGCTTTTTCACAATGTTAAGTACTTCGACGTGTTTTCCCATCAGGGTCAGTACCTCGGCATTGGTTCAACTCGCCATCCATGAGATTCTCAGCATCCTTATGTATGTATGTCCACGTCTCAAAAGCCTGCAGCTTTTTATACAGGGCATTTGTCAGGGTCCATGCTTCTGTCTCATACATAAGGATGATGAAAACGTTGCATCGTACATTCCGGAGTGGTATACTCGGTGCCGGCCTTACACCCGATGGCGCCCACGGGCAATTTTTTCTTAACACCCTTAGAAAAAACTTTCGCCTTTGGCGCTCTAATCTAAAATTTTGAATGGCTTTTGGCGCTCTAATTTTAAATTTTAAAGCGCTTTTGGCGCATCGTTCGGCGCCCTAACTTATTTGGCGCCCTCAGGCGCCGCCCGACCTAGCCCCTCCTAAAACCGGCACTGGGTATACTGAGATCACATGTGGTTAGGAAATTTTTAGTCCTTAATCAGATCAAGTTTCTTTTATAGTACATATTTTATTTTGATTTTATTCAATCATCAATTTAATTATACTCGTCATTACAGATCGCTCCAATGCGACGAGTGTACTATACAGATAAAAAAACACACCAAATTATATATTAATACAAATTATTACATAATTCGAAATTATAGAAGACATCTATGATCAAACATAGAAAAGTGCATTGAAAATATCGTATTCAATACGATCAACAAATATTTATACAACAATACGAATTTTATACAATTATCATCCACAGAGACGGCTATGAAGAGAAACCCGGCGAACCTTAAGATATAACATAATAACTCAAGATTTTGCGAGATAAATTGGGAGGGAAAGCCAATTTTGCAGGAATCGTTTCAATGAAAATCAGAAAAATTGGAAAACTCTGATAGGAAACGACCGACCTGGTCACAAACCAAGGTCTGGCCAGCAGCAACCAGTGTGACTCAAACTTGTAACCACACTGACCACAGCAAGATATGCTAACTACTAATCCATGCTGCTGGTTAATATAATAAGTATATCTAATAGTGACAGAAAGTTGTATTGTAGGACAGAAAAATAGATTGCACGGTATAAGAATACTAATTTCATTTGCAAAATTGTACGCTAGTAAGTGCGCAGTTCTAACCACAATGGCCTCATAATTATTTGGTGCCTTCATTGTCAAAATTGATTTAATTTTTGGTTTTGTTCGAACATGGCAACTCGTACTTAACTAAACCACTCAATCGGAGAAAAATTTTAGCAATGGCATCATTCATGTATGTGTCTAATATATATGTAATTTCGAAAAATAATTTTGTAAGGTTGTAAGGTTTGGTTGGGAGCTTCAAAACCAAATCAAAGTTACTATGAGGATGGTTGGATATATTTTTTTTTCGATTCAAATAAATTTTATAAAAAAACAAATGAATGTTTACTATTAGATTAACCATGTTTAAGCGGTTTATATTTCAAATTATATTACAAATACCGAGCGAAGCCGGGTTAAACCACTGTTGTATGATAATAAAAAAGTCGATCAACACACATGTCATTTCATTCATTTGTAGAACTGCACCACATAACATATGGGCAATTGATCAAACTCGGAAGATATGTGGGAAACGTAGCAGTCCTTTCACAATGCAACTTTTTTTGCCGATAATAACTACCTAGGTACGGTAAGGTCGTAAATTCACCGCGATCCAATCGCGCTTGAAATCTCAGATCGAATCTTGTGAATGAAGCATGAGAAACCAAAATCGAAACAGTTTCATCCGCCTCTTCAATTCTTGTCATTATTGTTAAGTGCTTTCAAACCAACTACGCGTATTTCGAACAAAATGGTTCAACATGGGGACATCCCATGAAGGAAGATGAGATTACGTGTACATTTGCACGACATGATGCGACGCAACACGATTTAATCAAACAAAGACTCTAAAGATGTCACATGACAACTATCTAGAGAGGAACTGTTGATGTTTACTGATACTATCTTGACGACAGTTCGTTAATTGAGACTATCAAAGACCGTTCCTATTCAGACCAATAGATCATACACAGTGCCGGCCTTGTACCTAATGGCACCCTCCGGAAATTTCTTTTAAACACACTTAGAAAAAAATTTCACCTTTACCACTCTAATCTAAAATTTTGTATGACTTTTGGCGCTCTAATTTTAAATTTTAGAGCGTCTTTGGCGCATCATGTGGCGCCCTAACTTATTTGGCGCCCTTGGGCGCCGCCCGACCCAACCCCCCCTAAAACTGGCACTGATCATACATAACCAGCAGCGTGGTCTAGTGATGAATGTTGAATTATTTCGTATTTGATGTTACGAGTTCGATTCCCGCTAAGTCTCGCTGTTGGCAAGACCTTGGTTTGTCGAGGTCGATCGTTTCTTATCAGAATTTGCCAATTTTTCTGATTTTCATTGAAACGATTCCTGTAGAATTGGCGTTTCCTTCCCAATTTTCTGTTGCGAACCTTTAGTTATTGTTATATCTTAGGTTTCGCCATATTGCTCACCATAGATGTCTCTGTGGTTGTTTATCGAATATAAAATTCGTATTGTTACATGAAAGTTATTCATCGTTATTTATCGTATTAATACGATGTTTGTAATATCTGACCATAGATGTCAGATATTGTTTAGATTTACATGTATCCATGTAATAATTATGTGGACCAGGAAGGCGCATTTGGGGTTTACCTGTTAAGCCTTCCTGGTATATTTATATATATATGTATGTATGTATATATGATAATGTTCAGGGATTCCCTTACTGGAAAATAATCTGAAATGTATCCTACAGGTGCAATTTATGCACAGGTGAGAAAAATTGCGTGCACTACGGTCGTTTTGGTTTTCAATCGTTATGAAATTGATTAATAACACATTATGTACATTGTACGAAATTTCCATTCAATGAAGTTGCGGCAACAATGCCGGGCTACAAGTCGAATCGAATAATTAAAAGCAAACAACTATCCGTGTATCTATTATTATTTATATTCGTTTCATAAAAGGCGTTGGTTAATTCAGAAGAGCTGTGTGAAAAATACTACATTATTCGCCATGTTATTTTATTTACCCTTGGAAATATCATAATGGATTTCAACATTGAACTCGTTACGACTCGAACAAAACAAAAAATGCATTTGTTATAAACGACAGAACGCAATGCCAAAACGCTACCATTTGTCTTATCTATGAAACCATAATGCAAATACATAAAACAATAACTAATACGAGCCATAAAACCGTGGTTTATATCGTTGAATAACTATGTTTGCAATGTATGCTGTTAAAACCCACGCCGATGATACAATATGTCTAGTCCTTAACAATGAATGATCTAACATTGTTTAAGTTATTTATTCATTTACATGTACGACGATCTAATTTTGACTATGGAAATAATTTACCTCGAACAGAGTTAACTTATGATCGTATCAATAATTTAATCTTTAAATTGACACTTCAAATGATGTTTTTCAAACAATGGATCGATCAATACACGTTTACATCACAGAACCTTATTTTCTTACAGAGTCGTTGTTTACATATGTCATCTAAACAAGCAAACGTGTGCTATAATTATGAGGTCAAACAAGCTTGGAATGATGACAAGAGTTCGGAAAAACCAAATAATAACACTAAGCAACAAAAAATAACGATTTTCACTTACCAAAGCTGAGACTAATCAATCGTTACTAAGTTTGACACATTGAATTCAAATAAGGTTATAATTGTTGTTTGTGTATTCTCGTTTATGCGATATGAGCGTTTTAAAAATGTGTGAAAACATGTTTACTATTGATTTTTTTAATTTTCGATGGCATGTCCATACGTTATAATTCGCCAATTCCGTGAAGGGAACAGAATTAAGACGGCGATTCCGTGCAAGCAAACGACGCGGTGGACCATACCATAACAATTCAGTATCACTACCTCAGGTAAAGATAAATGATTATAAGTATTTTAAACCAATAAGAAAACAGAATCAATAGAAAAAACCTTTGACTGTTAATTACCATACTTAATTTTTGCACAGCAATACTAGATTTTGAGTTAAAGACTGCGAAAGCCAAAATTCTGTGAAAATTGAACATTTTTTTAAACGCTTATATCTCATAAACGGGAGAAAGCTTACAAAAATCATTGTCATATTCGAATTAAGTGGGTTCAACTCAGTGAAGAATGATTAGTCTCCGTTGCGGTAACTCAATATAATTAGGACAAAAGTTTCTAATGTAGAAAAAAGTTTGAAATAGGTGGAATTGCAGTGGATAAGACATGGTTGGAAGATGAATAGTGAAAGTGGTAGAATGGTAGCAAATTAGTATAAAATATAATGAACGGGCCTAGAAATTAGACCCAATCATAAATGAAAACATATGTTAAATAGAACTCAAATCGATGGCGACTTCTTGAAGTGAACTACATAAATTGAACTATTCATCACTCAAGCATTCATATCTCAGAGTAATTTCGTCAGCTGTCGGATTGAGTCCCATTGAAAGTGGGTCTGAATTTCGTGACTCGAACGGACAAATCAACCAGGCAAATCTCTAAATATAACAGATGAAAGTCACAAAAGACCCAGGATATGAATTGAAGATGATTTCTCCGTTCAAAAATGAAACGGTGAACCCAGAGAAATTTTCGGAGTGTGAAAAGTTCAGACCGATCGCAGTTGATGATCAGGGTCGAGGCGAAAATGATACGGTGATTTCAACAAAGTAATCATTGTAATACAGTCGGGCGAACAATGCGCGACACGATCAATAATACATAATTATGGATTATGGTTGCGTGAGCGTATTGCGCAACCTCGTTATATGTATTAAACGCGTAACACAATTGCAGTTTTTCTCGTTATAACGACACAAGACATTATGGCGAAAGCCAACCAAAAAAAAAATCGACCAAATGACAAACTCGTCACCAGTAACGATGACACTGAAACATATTATCGGTTGTATTTATTTATACGTGGCTTTTCCGGTCATTTGCGCGCGGGCAATATCGCACTGACAACTTCTAGATATGAAATGTCAGTTCAATACACTAAAAGTTTTCTGAGAAAAACATAAAAAACCTCGACTCTCTAAAGTAAAAGTAATACTTTCGGTTGGAGTAAAAATATTTAAAAATAATGTATGAAATTTATAATTTCTACTACATGAAAAAAATTCAGTCTGAGCTGTCTGAGCGGTTTGGGAGATAATTGGATCAAAAAACAAAGAAGAGAATGACTATAAGGGGAGGTACTTTTTCCAGTCAACTTAAAATTAAAAAAAAAAACGTATTGATAAGCATTTTAGTAACCGATAATATATTTCAGTTCGATAGGACTAACGGTGTTCAAAAAATCCCCAAAATACACATACACATATACAAACAGACACACATATTTTCTAGATCATGAAAATGTGATCAGTGATCGATTCTGAGTTCGAATCAGTCAAAATATCGAGTTCGAATTTTCGCATGATCACAAAACTTCATCTATTGTTACTACGTATGTACATACATAGATAAAGTAAAAAATAAAAACAGAATTAGTATGCTGTCAACTATCGAGTATATTGTCAACTATTGAATAATCCAAACTACTTATTAAATAGAGATTCTGTGTTCGAGACTTGATTAGAGGTCGATTGAAAAGCAAGAATTAACCAGCAACAAACATCAGTGGTTAATATGTACAGGTCATGTTATGATTTTTTTTATTCTATGTCTACATTTGTACCATGAAATAAAACTGAACAATATTTACTGCTGGCTAAACGATGTTTCTGCCTTTACACAATTTACACGTATTCGTTTCCAATACATATGTACACAAATTTTGATAGATAAGACTTCGTGAGCTAAAAGATCTGTGATGCTTTGGAATATAAGGTCACGAGTTCTATCCCTGGTTTTGCTGCTGGCCAGACCTTGTTTGGACAAGTCAATTGTTTTCTTTCAGAGTTTACTGATTTCATAGAATAGGTTCCAGCAAATTGCCAACCCTGTCCTATTTCTCGGATAATTCAAGTTTAAAGCATCTCATGATTAATTAATATTTAAATAGCTGCCAAAATTGTCCATATATGTATGTCTTATGACGATTGTAATATTTCATGATCAATGTTTGTGATTGACCTTCAATAAAATTTATTTAATATACTTGGGGAAGGCGGCAAAACTGATAGACCTATGTAGGGGGTTTGAATTATACTTATACTTATACAAATATTGACCATAGATGTCGTGTTCATAAAAATGGGTATACATATACCTCTATAAATAAATAATTAAATAATCGCACGTTGTATGTATTTTTTTGACGGATTCGGATATTTGCGAGTCCATCGTTTCTTATCAGATATTGCCAATTTATCTGTTTTAATTGTTGAAACGGTTCCTCACAAATTTATTACGTATCTACCTTCTATTTGTTACCACTGTCTGATTGAAAACAATACAATACATGTAGAAGTTTGGCCATAAATTTGGAATAAAAATCTATTTGTAGCAAACTGTCCGTGGCATTATGGTAAAAATTACATAAAAAATAAAATTAATCTAATAAATCGTTATGATAGTTGTTTACGGGTGTATAGTTGATATTTGATGTGTTATTATTTTTAATTCGTTCAATATAAACCGGAAATTCAATCAAAACCAGGCAAAAATTTGCCAAGGTCGATAATAGTACACGAAAAACGTATATTTTTTTAACATTTTAACTGAGACTAGACGAAAATAATATTTACTATGTTTTTTAGGCCTTTGATTATAAACATATATTATGGTATTTTAATTATCATTCATTATAGTAAAACTTGATTGATTATGAGACGACTAAGACTGCAAAGTGGCGTAACACGAAAAACTTAAGCAGTAGTCAAAAATATTAGGCATTCAAAAAATACGTCACTATAGGGATATATGTATGTATACTTCCATAGATATCATATGAGGAAATATAAATATTATCCCTATTTATTTCCCACTGCCTTTTCACAAGGTATGCTAGGCTTTGACTCACTATGTTCGAGAAGAATTATTGCCATTTCCAAATATTTCTTTGGAGTATTAAAGGGAAGAATTGACAACCCTTCGATTTTATTGGAATTTAAATTTTCAGCGCCTGAATGTGGTAGAGCTTTGCGTCATCATTTACTTTTCCAACCTATTCCTGCGAAAAAGTGTGCTTTCAATAACTCGTCTCTTGTAAAGGCTTTCCGGTTCCTTAATGTGATAGATGAGTATTTGGACCTGTTCAATTGTCATGTTAATGAGCTGGTCAGTTTCATGAGATTCAACACAAGTCTATTTGAATGAGATGAATGATTGGTAATTTTTATTGTTCTTTTCTTTGTTATTTTCTTTTTTTGTGACTGGTTTGACACTTTGGGGCAACCTGTCAGGTCACATTGGTCATATTATTGTTATTATTATTATAAATAATATATGTATTGGATTCGACTCATAATTATGTGCACGGACAACTAGAATCTTTGGAAGCTTAGTTGGGCAATTTAACAGAACATAAGCGACAATACTAATAGATAGTAGGTAGCAGGTATTTCAAGGACTGAAAATATTACGTAAAAATTGACTCTAGCTTTTTGCCTGCAAAAAATATATATGAATTATCCAATTGTAAAATCGCTAGGCACAATACAATATCGTAAACAGCGATCTCTACAACAGACAAATCGCTTCGTCACTAGGCCTTATACACTCTCCACGTAGCTTAAGATACAGATCTACCATTATAAATTGTAACATACACACTGGAAATGCGTTACAGACTATGAACGAAGAGGTTGAATTGCCAATACAGCTATGTATGTATGTATACATATATTATGTATTTATTTAGTCTTTAATTTATACCAGGAAGGCCTAACAGATAACCCCAATGCCCCTTCCTGGCCAGAAACATTGTGCATTTGATACAAATATTATTAGTATTATATGTACAAAGTTAATAAATACATATCAATTAATATCCACAGAGACATATATGGTCAAATTAGTAAATTTGCATCATTTTATACAATTCAGCCAAATTTGAGATTGCTGAAAACTCGAGATTTTGCAAGAAAATGGGTAAGGTTGCCAATTTGTTGGAACCGTTTCAACGTAAATTAGATAAATTGGCAAACTCTGACAGGAAACGATCGACCCGGAGTCACAAATCCAAGGTTTGAACCCGTGACCACTCTGTTCGATGCATTATATGCTAATCACTAGTCTATTCTGCTGGTTACGATTTTGATTGGATGAAAGGCGCATGAGGGAGATACTAGAATGGTACCCAAGATAATGTAAACGGAAGCAAATTGAACAGCAAATAAATGGATGGTGCACGAATGATAATGATGTTGATTGTGATCTACGATTTACACACGTATGTAAAAAGGTACGCAACGGAATGAGGGAATGAGCCACATTTTACTTTCGATTATAAACTCATTTTAATTACATAAAATGAGTGAAAACCATAAACTATCCAACGGATTTATCCAACGCGTGTGCATTGTGTGTTTCTGCTTTTAAGAAATAAATAAGTAAATGATGTTTTGGCTCACATTCGCTAGGCAAGATACAGATATTATACATATACAAACACCGCGTAGTCGTTCAAAGGCCACATCGTGGTCTTCGAGTTTCGCAGGTCCTTTGAGACGAGAAGTCACGAAGTTTCGAGGCTCGAAATTGAGATTTTCCGAAGAAAAAATTGTGAGTTATTGCGACATTAACCCGCGGTATTGTCGTTGCAAAACGATGGTAATTAGTGCGTCTGTTGAATGGTCGTCCGTCTGAAGAGAGGAGTCGTTGACTTCTTCGGGCCTCGTCTCGCATCAAATATCGTACAAGACAACTTGGTGGTGATGATGACCTCGGAAATGGCGTCAACGTGTTATTGCTTTGTATGAATAATATATGTATATCGGGTTTGGAGCATAAATTATGATGAATTTTTCTGCATTTTAGATGAATCCGCACACGTATGAGTCAAGGTGTTGGAGGAGTGAAGTTCAGGGTGGCTAGCGATGATGATTTCATTGTTTTTATAGCTATATATATATATATATATATATATATATGTACATATATGTATGTCACCATGAAGACGTGCAACGCAAGGCTTTTAAAACAATGATTCTACACGTATAACAAAGAAAAACATCTGATCTTGAAAGTCAACAAACATACATATATACATATGTGGAGTCGGATCAAAATTTACCGACCCTGACTCCGACACCAAGCTCCGACTCAGTGCCGGTTTTAGGGGGGGGGCTAGATCGGGTGGCGCCAAATAATTTAGGGCGCCGAACGATGCGCCGAAGGCGCTTTTTTTAAATTAGAGCGCCAAAAGCCATTCAAAATTTTAGATTAGAGCGCCAAAGGCGAAAGTTCTTTCTAAGGGTGTATAGAAAAAATTGAACGAGGGCGCCATCGGGTGTAAGGCCGGCACTGCCCCTAGCAACAGGTGACGAAACCATAAAATTGGTGCGTGCCACAGAAGAAGAACACAAAGTGCGGCATCCAATGTATCTGATTTGGCTGAGAATATTAAAGCTTCAGAGTGAAATTGCTTGAAGTTAAACCAACCAGTATATATATGTACTATTACAGTATAAATAATTTTAGTAAGATTGACTTTTCTTGCCGATGTATACAATTGTTAGTTATAAAAATAATAGAAATTTTCAATATATAATATAAAAAATTAAAGGAATTAAAAATTGATATGTAACCCAATTTATTGAATTTTTTGGTAATGAAATAGGTATAAATAAAAAGCAAGCAGATTAATAGTGAATGTGTATGAATTTCATACATAAATAAATTAATGCGAAAAATGAGAGCAAAAATCAGAATAAAATAAGTATGAGACGAAGGTAACAATCGGTTTTGGCCACAACACATCAAAATAACGATTCTATTTATAATTTAATTTGAATTCATGATTTTTATAAAGAGATCATTAAATTTAAATTTATTAGTGGATTTACTTCAATAAAATTGGAGACTATAGTTGAACATAATACTATTAATTAAAGAAAATCGGATTCGGTTGATTTTTACGACTCTAACTTCGACTCCACAGCCCTAATTTTTACTTGAATTCAAATTTAGTACAGTATTAAGAGGGCTGGACAGCAGCGCCTTGTCCATACAAACGTACTATACTTCTCCCTACCTCAATTATGGCACTAGAGAAATTATTTTTTAATATGCTATGGATATCCACCATTGGGGTGCATCTATCGTTTTCTTTTTTTGATTAATTATTTTTTATAGGAGTTAGGAGCCGCCAAACATCTATAAAATCGCCTCTTTTTTACACCCACGAAAAGAGTCTAGCGTGCTTATTTAACGGTCGATTTAAAAAAAAATACGCCAATAGATGCACAGAAAATATCTTTCTCATACCGATGATGATTTTTTTTTATAAATTGGTCCAGTTTTGGAGGAGAAAATAGTAGAATACGAAACCTCGATTTTGTCAATTTAAAACACGTTTTATCTGGTCGAAGCGAAACTGTCGCATTCACTCAATATATATATTGTCGCATTCACTCAACATATACATACACTCAATATATATATCGAAGAAAGGAACTGTAACAAAATTAAGGTTTCGGGTGTACAGCCCTCTTAAAGCAATTTTATATCTCAGGCGTATTCCAGAAGATTTTGGAAAGATAACAAACTCTTTAAATAAACACACAGATTTTCTTCCTCTTGATAAGATATCTCAAGCTATATGTACAATAAAATGTAATAGTACGTTCAAAATCTTCAACGGAGACCCAGACGAATTAGCCTCGTTTTCTACTATGACGTAAATAAAAGTAAAAGTAATTAAAACCGTGTAAAATTGCACACATTTCAGCAGACTAATCAAATATTGCGATTGTCTTTCAGAACCCTCTCTATTTACAGTGGCACTGGTTTTATCGTCGCTTGAACTGAAAAACACTGAAATATTTCATATCGGGTTATTCAAAGTGCAAGTGACCTCAAGTGTTAAATTTACATCCAAAACACGATTGCATATATTAGATCAATGAAAAACAATTACGGTAAATGTCACACGAGATGGGACAAATTGGTACGACATGATATGACTACTCGAGCATTATTGACGTTCCAAATCAAATCCAACTAATCAATTCATTAGAATTATGCAAATTTGGCAACGAAGCATGGAGTATTGAACTCGGTAGCTTGAAATTCGCACCAGCCAATCGCAGAATAAATCCAACGGAAAAACTGCCACCACTTCGTGTCTATGGCAAAAACTCATAGCAAGTGACTAATGGGAAAAACGACCGGTTAAAGTAAGTATACGGAAGTTAAATAACATATAAAATGCATCCACTTTAACCTGAAGAAGTTTCTCTCAGACCGCACGTACTTTACTAGGTACCTATTCTAGTGCAATAACCAGGTACTTACATATATATATATTATAAATGTATACAGTGCGATGAATCATCGTGGGGATGATGATTCAATGCACATTTGAAATGATTCATAGAGGAAACTCGCACTTCCATTGACTCTGTCCGACAAGAAATCGATGGGGAAAAAACGAATCGAATATCACGCGCCATTGGTCAAATTTGTCGACACAAAAGTAAATGCACTTTCGTATGATCGGTTTTTAGATTTATGCTCTATTTAATCATAGTTTTCTATTCAAATCTTAAAGATTAGCTTCGGAAAACGCAATTTACTTGCGGAAAGTCAAAAATTTGTGTGTTGTTTTTCATATGAGAAGTCATGCATTTTCATTAGAATATGTGCAGGTGTGGTTTGACCTATAGCCTTTTAATTCTAAATTTAGGATTGGTTTGAATTTCATCGTTGAGCTGGAAGTAAGACTAATTTCCAGTCGATGATTTTGCAAAAAAATATATTGAATGAACTATGAATATGAAGTTATACAGTTAGCTTGGTATAACTTGGGTAAGCGTGCTAAATTTTCTAGCAGTTTTCTTTGTTAAGATTGGTATAAGCAAATTGGATTCATAAATAAGTAATGAGCAGACATAGTTGTGTATGTATGTCTATATATGTATATGTATAAGTATGCTACAGTTCAAGTGTTCACTCTGGTTCGTTCATGAACATACTACATAGTTTGTTCATACACCATATATTAGTTTTAGTTTAAGTGCTAACAGTCAAAAGCTTCAAATAGACACATCAAATTTTTGAGCTGTCAAAACGCCAAGTATTTAAAATGGAAATCCTTCGGAAAACACACTGTAACGTTGCTATAATTCCCGTTTCTGCTAATTTTAAAATAAAAATGTTGCAACCCGGGTTAAGCATATGTATATACATAGGATGGGACAAACGATTGAGAACACTTCAACTTATGCCTGATAGTTTGTGCATGAACTTGTTCGTTTGTCAGTTTATTATTTTGTGTATAGTATAACTACCCAGATTGGTTCGTGTATGAACACACTAGTATGAACGAACGAACGTGATGTACACTTGGACTGCAACATATGTGCATACATACATATATATGAACCCGAAATATACATATCATATTTCTATCATACTTTCTACCACCACTTTTACCACTTATTTTAGCTCGCGAGTTGCAAAGGGGTGGTAGAAAGCTGGGTTTGGAGCTGTTATCGCTTCGATCTGATACACAATTTCGATGTGATTTTTAGTGAGTTTATTCATTGTTAAATTCCTCCAGCTTCATGTCGGATATTACATTGGTTTACTTCAATGTTAGCTAACACCCGTATGTCGGTAAAATATCAAAGCAATCTAAAGAGTGGAAATGGTTCAAAATCAGATCAAAAACTTTTGAACGGCACGAATTTCATGAAACTAACAGAGTAAAACTAATAATAAAAAAAGACTATCTTACAATAATCCACATACAATAATTCAAATGAAGCCGTTCTAATGGAGAGCACTACGGAAATATTATGGCACTGAAAACGACTAACTATATACATATATTTGTGATAATTTCTAAATAACATACTTTTAGAAGTTGCCTTGATTTTTTTTCGTGTAGAGAGAATATTGACAGTGGAAGCCTCTCAGTCAGGGATATTTATATAATATATAAGCCATTATATTTGAATGTGGCGGAAGTCCAATTTTCAGTTATGAAAACACTATCTCTGTTTGACTTAATTCACAAATTGTTATTACTTCTTAATTCGATGTGTCCAGAATCTTGGAAAAGCAGAATTAACGTATTACAGGCCAACAGTACTTTAAAATATTGTTAATGACAAAAGATTATATTTAAATGTTTTGTGAAATATTTCTCGAAATGAAGAAAAGCAAATATAAGCTCACTTAAAACTGAAGACTATTTATTTGCGTTTGCTGAAATAATTTTCGAATAATTTAATTACACAAACACTTCCTTGTTTTTTTAATAAATTTAAATCAATTCTTGCGAAAAATAGCATTCACATTATTTTTAAACGAAAAACAACATTGAATTAAATTAATCGCGAAATTAGCCAGCCAATTACAGACCAGTTGACGTCAATGTCGTAACTTTGGATATAAAAATGTCATAATTCAAAAATCAAACTTTTAAATGAAAATATATGTAGCTTTTGTTTTTCAAATTTAAAAAAAATCTTATTTTAAGCACGAACTATTTATACATATGAGATCCTTTTTGATGGCTTCTTCATGCTTAATTTTTAGGATAGATCGTATAATTTGTACATAAATATGTAAAAAAATATGCTTGGAACCGTTTGATTCGATTGTGCACTCTCTAATTGAAAATATAACAGAATGTACACCATTTCATAGCATAATTACACTGCAAACCGTAACCAATCGAAATACACTGTGATGCGGCACTCAAGATGCAATTTTCATCGCAAAATAAAATAAAACAACACGCCACAATTTAACGGACTTCGAATTCGGGAAGCGTTGAGCAATTCAGATTGCTCAATCGAATCGTATGCAAAATTGCAATTAAGCACGGGCTAGTTTTTACACCGGATTTAATATTGATAACGGATTTTAACGAAGCAACTATGCTATGGTCGGTAGCCCTTTCGTCATTACCATCGTCAGTTTTTCAGCACGTCTTCCGTTTGCATCATCAGCTCGAGCCGGATGAAAGAAGGGTCGTGTCACATGATTGCTGGCACATTCATACATATATAGGTATCTATATATATACGGGTCTTTAGAACCGGTTGTTGACTGACAAGACACAATGGACGATGCGATATGATTAACGCACTGTCCTACTACACCCGGATGCACTTCTATGCACTGCCTTCTCGTTTCGCATCTGAAATGCATACGCCGTGATGCAAAACATTTTTTTTTTCATTTTTTTAATTGAAAACCAGCGTATTCTATTCAATCCGGTGCGCTCTAAACGGTCCATTGTTATTCTCTTTGAGGCAATCGAAACACTTGTGTACACTACACAGAGAACAACCCGTGTACAACTTTACATTTGTACATATTTTCACCATCTACTGATACAATGAAATGTTTTCAACTAAACCTATACTTTTCAACGTATTTTTTGCTTATAATATATTAATTATATCATCTTCATTTTGTATAAATCAGCTACATATACAGCAAGATGTATCTAAGTACTTAGTACAGGAATTAGGAATTGCAAATATTCGAATACATTCAAATATCGAATAGTAGATTTAAATTATTTATTTATTTATCAATAGGTTTTGAGCTCTTTTTCCTATTATGCTGTAGATTAACATTAGAATAATATAATACTATGATTACTAACCAAATTAAATCAAATTGTAAAATAGAAAATGATCAGTAGATCAGTAGCTATTAAAATAGATATAAGATGTATTGTGAACATAATTTCGTAATAATAAAAAGCATTTAAAAATCAAAATAAAATTATTTATTTGTAGTTTTAAAAAGGTCAAACTATTATTAAAATTTTAAGAGAATTATAATCTGGAACAGCAAATAGAACTAAATGTGCTCTAGATTGAAAATAAAAAAAATAAGTTCGTATAAAAAGTATTTGAATATTCTGATTTGAAACCCCTACATACATATGTACGATCTTAGTAAATATTGTATTAAAGAAACGGCCTAAATAATCTGATAGCAATTGTGTACACGTTTAACTTGCCTAGAGATTGCCTAGAAATGCTTTAAAATACGACATTTAGAAGTTTGTATCTGAGGTTTTAAATTGTGACCCGTAAAATCAGCCCGTGTTTAAAATCAGGGTTACCAATTTAGTCAAAATTGTAACTTTGACGTGAAAGTTTTAATTTAAAGTTAAATAAAAGTAGGAAAAACATATTATATGAAGGCGTTGTCAATTATAATAAGTTACCAGATGAAATTAGGAACATAAACAATATATTGTTAGATTCCTGGTAGCTCTAAAATATATAATAGTATATTGATACTTCTACAAATTACTTACTGAGCTATTGCTTAAATGAAATAAATATCTAAATAAATACCCGTTGTAATTTACAGCAATCTATGTATGTACATATAGATTGTATGAAAATCTGATTATTTTTTTTTAATTCTAACATAAAACTAGACAACCCTGTATGGGACACAATAGCCGAAAAGTGTCAACATGTAACATATTTCCAGCAGGTATAAAATAAGAAGCAGTAGCGAGGACACCGGAAAAACACACTACTACATAATTCATATTTGTGGGAAGCCTCTTATGATATGTCGAAACCCAAATCATCCACCTACTTCACCATCTTCTAAAAACAATGTACGAAACGACTTGTATAAGAACAATTGAACACATTTCAGTACAAAAAATTACGACATTGAAATTTCTTATAAGAATCCAATCAATTTTCCGGAAAATCGACACCTAATGAAGCGTCCACACTGCTATATTTTTTAAATACACACAAAAACAACGTCCTCGATTTATTGACGTGCACTTATCAAACACAATGATTCGGCAATAATAATTATATTTCGATTTTACGACTGCAAACGTACCCAGATAAATCACCTTGCGCAAATACCATTGTAACCTTTTCGGAAGCGTCGGTCGTTTTTCGAATGTTTCAAGGAGACGCACAAATCTATATGTACTAATAATACGATCACAGAATCCTTTGTGCTTGTAAAATGCACTTTCGATGCACTTTTGTTTCACTTTCGCAGCATTGCAGGCACATCAAACCCGGCGCAGTTCGAAAACGTTCAACGACCAACCGACCGACTAACTGTACTTTTATGAACTGAAAAAAAATCACTTTTTTTGATCGAATTGGTGATTTGGTTTTTTTTTTTTATAAATTTGATTGGTTCTAGTGTTGGTTTTTTTTTTATCAATTTTAGGACTTACCTATTCGAAGTGTTGTTGTGAGGGTGTTGGAGACGACAATGAATGCAGGTCAGCTGGCGTCAGTCCGAGTGTCGGTTCTGGTTGTGACTCAGCTGCGGCAGCTCCCACCAGCTCACTGCTTTTTTGTTACTCCGACAGACAACAGACAATAGGGTCATCAACTACTGATGTTGCTCTGTCGGTGTTACAAGTTATACTGCTCTGATTCAGCTTCGTATTGATGTGGCATCTCGTTAATTTTGAAAGCTCGTCAAAAATGTATATTGCTAGGGTGTCGTCATACGTTTTTGTTGATCCCCCTTTCCATTTGGTTACGAACTATTTTACCCCTTGTCTTAATTAAGCCACAGCGCAGTTCACTGTTTAACGATTTTTTACCAGTAGATAAGTAATGGATTCCCATTTCCACTTGGTAAAAAAATATTTTAGCCCTTGTCTTAATTGCTGAAGTCTTTTCTGTTGAAAGCCCGCCACGCTGAAATTTCCAACTAGAATTATTTAGAAATCCAATAGAAGGCAGGCATAAAAATTGTAGCTAATCCAAACAAACCCCAGATAACTACCGCCGAGGTTTTCGAGTTTTGTAAAGGTATGTTTAGACTCTCTAATATATCTTGCAACAATCTAATATATAATTTGGAAAGAGATTTTGTATATACGTATGTATGTTTGTATGTATGTATGTATGTATCTATGTATGTATGTTTGTATGTATATATGTATGTATGTATATATGTATGTACATATACTTCGTTCGTAGCAATCCGTGACGTCATCGAACAAATAATTCGCTTTTTTCCGATTCAAAGGATTCAAAGTTCCCGGAGGAGTAGGCGCCGAGGGCGAAGCCCTAGGGGGCGCAGACCTAGGGGGCGCCCTTGGGGGAGCCCTAGGGGGCGCAGACACCGGGGGCGTACATATAATTTTTATAAGAGACTTACTACATATATGTATAAGTTTGTTTGTTCGTGACAGTCAATTTAATAAAAAAAACAAATGAGTATTCAAATAAATTTATATAAAATAAAGCTATTCAAATAAATGTAATAAAATGTTTACTATTAGATTTGTCATGTTTAAACGGATTATATTACAAATGCCGAGCGAAGCCGGGTAATACAGCTAGTATAAAATAAACAAAAGAAGTCTATTAATGAATGTATTTTTCCAAAACTAGTTCCATCTTCTTCATTGTTGTTAAAATGTAATGCTCACAATCTTAATACCAAGCCACAATCCTAAATACTCAGCAGTTAGGGATTTCCATTGGGAAATTCTGCTATGGTTATAAATTCAGAAATTCCAGTGTAAACTAGTCCTTATAAACGTTGACAAATTAATAATACGGATTACACGACCTATGTTCAATGCATTTTTTCAATGCTACCTGGAATGTCGTAGCGGGTAGTATTCTTGTTTACTTTGTACATGCTCAAAATACATCGCCTATCGACGTTTTTCAGGCCCATGGACTTGTTTGCAAAACGCCAATCGGTGTTGGTCAGCATTCAAAGGGTTAAGCCACAGCGCAGTTCACTGGTTAATGTTTGTTTGCCAATAGATAATTTGTGGGAAAAATTAGATATGTAATTGTATGTCTTGTAAGATCTTGATAGTTATTAAATCCATATCGAGCGTCTCATGTTAGATTTTGCCAATTTTTTCAACTTAATAGTTTTTGCAATTTACCGTCAAATTTCATAAACTGGTGAACGGTAAATGATTTTTCCTACTATCTATATATCGATATTTGCCGGTACTAAAAATTGCAATGTTTTTCTCACACATTTAGAATAATCTACATATAAATGTAGTTTGAATTTTGCCATTATTACAATCCTGCTTGTAGTAAGAGTTTCTCGATTAGTATACGATTTGAGTACCTACATACATATGTAGAAATGCACTTATCAATTTTTTATACAAATAAGCCCGTATTAAATTATGTAAGAATGTATGTATGTTCATACTGCATGTATTAATTATCAATTTATATTTAAAGATAAATCCAGTCACATGAGGGTGGCAAGCGTAGAAAAATTGAGTATCGATTGGAAAATCCTGTCATTCTACTTTTCAAGATTTGGGATGTTTCGACGTTGACATTGAGATCAACGCTACATGTGTACATTTAACACAATCTAATCTGATCAAAAAATCGCGCAATGGCGTATGTGGCAACCCTGTACAATTTCGTGATGAATTATGTATGGATCCAACGATTGTAAAACTTTTACATATTCTAAAATTTATATTTTTATGAACGAACTTCTAATATCAGCAATTACCATATTTTTAAAATGAAATTACCACGGTTTTGATTTTTTTACATTTATTAAAATATTGATTTTGAACATCAACTGAACGACAACACATTTCAGAAGTACTGAAATGGAGAGACCTTTCATTATTCTCTTACAAGGATCCATGATCATATGTAGTAACAGATCAAGAGCATAAAATTTAAAATTCGTTATTTGTAAGGATTGCAATTTACCGTCAAATTTCATAAACCGGTAAACGGTAAATGATTTTTACTAACCTCTTCTTATTTTCCTACTACCGAGTACCGGTATTCCGGTATTTACCGGTAAGTGAGTAAAGTTATTTTTTGTCGATTAGATAACTGTATGTTACTTTTTCTAAAGTCGTCAACCTAGATTGAATCGTAAATAATTAAAAATAAATCTCAGTTGAATAATGTCATACAAACGCATTTAAATAAATTCGTAATACTAAATAACATTTATTTTTAACCATATTTATTTATTTAAAGTTTGGACCATTTGAAAGTTTCCATCATAATTCAAAACAACCGTCTGATCGCATTTATGACGATTTGGTTGGTTTGTGTTGCCAGTGAATATATTAATTTGAAATTGCCATATGTAATACTGAAAATAAACGAATTCCAGCCAACCTAATCCACAATACGACATTTATGTCAATTATTAATGTAATATTATGCAATTATATGCCTATAAATATATATATACGCACTAAATTCGCGAAAAAACAGTTCGGGTAATTACCGGTAACATTTAAAAATGACCGGTATTTACTGTTTGTGAAATTGTCGTTTTAAGGTCCGTTCATACCTAGTCAGCACGTACCGACTTCAGCAGGTATCCGGCCGTACGAAAAGTATTCTTTGGTACATTTTGTATGGGTATATTCATACCAACCGTCACGTTTACGCCACGGCAGGCTTACAGCAGTACCCGACATTTCCTGTTCATACCTTACAGCAACATCCGTCAACGTATCGTATCCGTTTTTTTGGCCATCGTGGAAATATACACGCGAATTACGTGCCATGAGTCTGCCGCTTTGCTGTTTTGGACCAATTATCGATAGTGACAGTTGACAGCTGTTCAATCTATCGACATGGTTTTGGCGCAAATATTTAAAAAAAATTTTGTCCATCATCCACAAGCTCCTTATACAGTGTCCAAAACTCTCCTTCGGTTTTTCTATTTTTTAACATGGGATGCACATTAAAACGCCTCCGTGCTTTTTTATTGCCTTCTTGAGCTTCTTCTTCCAACAACAACGTGATTATGCATAATTTTTCGTTCGATAAACGCCGAAACATTTTTGCTGACTTGTATTCTGACGCGTAGCTACGAATGCACGTGTATGCATTCATATTGTAAGTACTCGACAATACGACGTAAACAATATTGCGCCGTATCGTCATGGCCTGTAATGTATAAGTAAGCCGATTTTGCCTTGCACTCGGCCAAAGTGCCGTGAACGTGACGTGACCGCGACGTGTAAGCAGATATGAATAGAAATGTAATAAAATGACATATTTGATACGGAGTCGTGCAGTGCCGTTAAGTATGAACAGACTTTTACCGGTATTGGCAATCCCTAGTTATTTGTTAAAAAGAATCAAAATTTATTCAATTCAAACATATTCTCTGACAGATTGCTTGGAAAGTTTTTAAATAAAATATATAATATTTGTCCAATTTAATTAAACATTATCCAGTACTGAGTTGTACTAAGCTAACAAAATTGTTCCATTTCAAACCTGCATCTGTTCTCAAAAATACTTACATACAATGCAAATATTTAAATATTGCAAGATACACAATCAGTTCAGCTGCATAAATAAATATGTGTCTCCATAAAATTGAAAACAACAGACATAATAATATTTTATTCAGAATATCAGGGATAAATAAAAAGACAAAATTAGGATTTTCCTTTTATTTTAACAAACACATACAAACTTTTATCATCAGTCGTGAAATCAATACACAAAGGTGGAATTAAAAATAAAATAAAAAAACATCTGTATTACAATCGAAATATATAAGCTACAGACGGAAGTTGTGGTATTATAGAATGGCAAAAATTAAACACATCTCATATATCCAAAATATTAATGTCACTTGGAGAATTGAGTAACGTTATTATCATATCTTATCAGTATACTCTGCTTGCGAAAATGAAACAGAACATGACTAAACTTACGCCGAATGTCACAGACGCTTAAAACAACCTTTCACACGATTGCACCAATACGAGAAATCGAGAATGTATCTATTTTAAATAGATCTATTTTAAATGCACAAATAAAACGGTGAACAGAAAAAGTAAAAAAACAAAAATATATTAGGAATATGGAATAAGCATTGTATGCGACGAAAACACGTGCACATTACAACACTAAAAGTCTTTGCACTTGACAGCTGTCTGTCCACACACTAGACGTCTAAAGCTCGTCGTGGTCCTGAAAGATACAAACAAAAACGATTAGTTTATTAACATTAAAACCACAACAGTTTTGAGTATATTTTCCACTATGCAAACACTTACTTCTGAGCTTGGTGAACTGCTAAAGTCCTCGCTGTCTTCATCATCAAGGTCCTCATCGTCATCTGTTGCCGTTGAATCGCTTTCTTTTTCATTAGCAGCCTGTGCAGCTGAGTCTTCTTCGGCTTTCATTTTCTTTTCAGCTTCCTTTTAACATGAATAAAATTATGAAAAACACATGCAAATCTTTTTGATTTCCAATTAATGACAATTAAAATACCTGTAGTGTTTTGATTTCTTCGCCTACTGCCTTGGCGGCTTCCAAATCATCAGTGATAAGGAAATTATCGAAGATTGTTCCAGCTTTCACTTGCCAAAGATCCAAACCAACAGTGCAAATCTCTTTACGTGAATATAGATTATCATCAGGTTCGTATTCAGGATTATCGATTTCAGGATGAATCCATACACCTTTGTAATTTGGATTTTTAATCTAAAATAAACAACATACATATATTATAATGTTTATATAATGAAATACATTGAATTTGACTGGAATGTGCTGTTTGTATTTTACCTGTTTAGGAGTCCATTCGCCCTTGTATTCAGGATTATCGATCATTGGAGGTTCCCATTCGCCATCCATTTCTTCGTCCCAATCTTCGGGTGTCACTGCATTTGGATCAGGAACGTGTTCTGCTTTGTCCCAATCCTCGGGTTTGGTGTCTTCTGGGTCGGGAATCATCTCTTTGTCATCCCAGTCTTCGGGTTTTTTAGCAGCAGGATCCTAACACAATAAATAATGATTAGAACAAAACAAAAACATCGAAAAGTTCAATTAAAACTCAGCATATATTGATTATTACCTTGATTTTTTTAGGTGCCAAGAAGTCCCAGTCAGCCTCGAGAGAGCCAGATTCGACCTTTTCATTGTCGATGAGAACTTCATATGTGTTGTCGGTGTTTACGACCAATGTGTATAAATGGGTGAACACGTCATCTTTGCATCTGATGTCTTTGTTAATCAAAAGGTTCTTTCCTTTGTAACTGAAGATGACGTGCACCTTCTTGGTTCCGGGACCGCATATATCAGGTCCGAACATAATCTCATAGGGGCTCTCTCCATGCATATCTTTCTGATTCAACTTGCAGTCAAACACTTTAACATAACCGCCACCGCAGTCAATATCCTGCTCGTGTTTAACCGAGAATTGAACAATCATTTGTTTACCGGCATTTGAGAATGGTTTGAATTTTCTCGACAAGGCATAGAATCGAGCATCCTGAGATGTTTTCAAGCCTGAAACACACACACATATGTGAATGAAAATTTTGCACTAATTACCGTACTATACAATTTTACAGCAAAAGAAATCATAGAAAGCAATACCTTTGTCATTTTCATCATTATAGAATTTTCCAGCAGTCCAAATGAACTTTCCGAATTCCTTTCCGGGATGTTCGCTGTAAACCCAATTTTTCTCCCAGGATTCTGAAATCAAACGGAGAACATTTAATCGAATTTTCTAGACGTTTTCGCTCGACATAAGATAAAAAATCAAGACTTATTATAATATTAGTATACGTGGGATATATAACGACACATATGTATAGATATGACAAGTCATAAAAGCTTATCTGTAATCTATTTTAAATGAATATCAATATATATGTACATATATATACATATGTATTTAATCAAATAGCTCTGTGAAAGTTTTATAAGATTTCTTAAGAAAAAATTCACATATATGTACATAATTATATACATAAATCCAATGATTAACCCTTTGAGTGCTGACGTCTTTTCTGTTGAAATCCCGCCACGCTGAAAAATTTCACCAACATTTCCAACTAGAATTATTTAGAAATCCAATAGAAAGCAGGTATAAAAATTATATCCAATCCAAACAAACTATAGATAACTACCACCGAGGATTTCGAATTAAGTAAAGGCGAGTTTAGACTCTCTAATATATCTTGCAACAATATAAAACAAATAAAATAAGTATATTAATGAATGTATTTCTCCAAAACTAGTTCCATCTTCTTCATTGTTGCTAAAATATAATACTCACAATCCAAATTCCAAGCTACAATGTAAAAAATGTTAAGGATTTCCATCGGGTAATTCTGCTATGGTTATAAATTCAGAAACTCCGATGTAAACGAGTCTTTATAAACATTTTAAATGCTACCTAGAAAGGCTTAGTGGGTAGTATTCTTGTTTATTTTTTGCATACTTAAAAAACAACGACTATCGGCGCATTTCAAACTCATGAACTCGTCAGCAAAACTCCAATCGGCGTCGGTCAGCATTCAAAGGGTTAATATAGTACGAGAATAAGTTTCAGATTTATCTTTTATATACCTATTATTTATTTTTAAATAAAGCCCACTTTAATTAAAGGTCAAAAAATTCGACCCTTAAAGCCCTCAACATAAGGCCACCCCCCCCCCCCCCCAAACGAATACAGTCTAACCCTTTCACTAAAGTTATTTTTTTAATATAAATTACTTTATAATAAATAATGTAAAAGAATCGACCTTCATTATAAAATAAAACAATGATTCAATGCATTTCTAAATAAAAAATGACTCCCACTAAAATTTACCACGTACGCAAATTTACTCTATAAAATGAAATATATACGTAAATATTTATTCATACAATTACATACATATATACATTTCTTCAATACCATTAACTTTCCATTAACAAAATCGACTTCCTATATACATATAATGCTACATAATTCACATTTAATTATACAACATTAAAATTGCAAAAAATAAACCGGACATTATATCTAGCAAATCATGTGCAACGTTTGATTTGAGATGTTATCTATGATCTATGATATACATATAGTATCATAAAACTTATCGATACATGACGTGTCTCATATTATATAAAAAAAAAAAAAAAAAAAAATGAAAGCAATAGTATAATCATATAGAAGCTGTGCATATTAAATCAGCGTCTTTTGCACAATACTTGCAGTGATTCTTATAGGATTCTATGAATGAAATCCATGTTATAATGAATGGCTGAAATATAGCACATGGAGAAAGGTGAATGAGACGAGCATCAAGCATGGGGCATGAGGCATGAGGCATGAGGCGCCAGGTGGTGGGCAGAAAGAGGGTGTGCCCGGAGCGAGCTGGACCAAACCTGAGGAAGTGAATCAATTGATCGTGAAGAACACTCACCATCGGAGAAGTTGTCCTGGAAGAAGAGTTCAGCAGTGGCGCAGGCCAGCAGCGCTACCGCGACGAACACAGAGAGAGCCCTCATGACTGGAGCCGAGTGACGACTTGCAACTGTCGACGAAGCTCGACTGCAACTGCCGGCAAAGCGCAACGCACCAACACCTCTTCTCGTCTCTCTCTATTCGCCTATATAGAGCGAGATAACGATAACCACTGACGTGTACGAACGCCGATTTGCCGGCTGCTCTTTCTCTCTCGCTCGCGTGCCCGTCCGCCGGTGCGAGAGGGATGCGAGATCTCGAAGCGTGTGTGCGAGTGCCAGCGAATAGTTTACAGCTGGAGAGCGGCGATTGGTCGCGCGTCGGCCAATGGCAGTGCTACACCGCTGTCGGTGACGTACCGTTCGAATGCGGGTCGCAAGGCAAAGTTTCCCCGCCATGACCGGAATGAGGAGAAAAGCGATTCGAGTGAATAAAAAATTGATTTGAATATTGTGCGTGGAGTCTTGATTAAATTCCGTACTGTCTTTAATCTAACGCATGCGCGATTTATGTACTTATGCGTTATTGTTTATATTGTACTTGTGGTTTTTTTTATTAGAACAGTGATGTGCGATATTCATGAACAACCGTCTCGTTCTCCGACGAAAGGGTCTCTTAGACTAGTGCTTCCCAATTACTTTCATGTCACGACCCCCTAAATTTGAAATTATGAATTCCCGGCCCCTAAAAAAAATACACATATTTATATTCACTACAAAATTATAGGAACTTGCTTAAAAACATTTTTTTTTAAATAAAAACTACATATACACACATGAAACAATTTAATGCGATAGATGAGGTCGCATGTTTTTACATAACAAATCGATATCAGGTTCAATGTTGGAAATGCTAACTCGCAAAGCATCTTCCAAAGTCTCCGTGGAAAGGCATGACCTTTGCTTATTTTTTAATATAAGTAATGACGAAAATGCTGTTTCGCATAGATACGTAGTCGCGAAAGGAATAAGAGTTACCAGGGCTTCTTTTCCAATAGTAGGATATTCTTGCTGTCGCCTTAACCAAAATTCTGAAATACTTTTTTCATTAAATTCCACTTCAAGCAAATTATCTGATCTGATATCGGTCAACTCTTCTTGGGCTGTCCACGTAATATGATCATATTTTAAGGACTTGGCAAATTGTGTTCTTATCCAATTGTTCCTTTCATCTTCATTCAAATTTGGGAAATATTTCCTTAAATACATATATACATTTCCTAATAGTGGAAAATATTCATAAATGAATATTTGTACTTTCTATTGAATATTTTCGCGGCCCCCGCGAGAAATCCTACGGCCCCCCAGGGGGTCGCGACCCCCAATTTGGGAAGCACTATCTTAGACAGTAGCGTAACTGCTATGTAGCGGGATTAAGCAATGCTTACACGAAGATAGGGGGCCATAAATTGACAAAATAACTGTTCAAATTACGACACGTTTTTGCGGGAATGCAGGTAGTGAAGAACTATTTCGGTTTTCTTGAACCTAGGAAAATTATTAATATGCCGGAAAAAGATATTCCAGACCATTGTTTGAATCTCAGAAAAAATATCCAGAAGTTTTCTCAGATTAATTCGAATCTCAATTTACACGTGTACTTTTATTAATAAAGAAAGATCTTACTGAAACAATAACGATAAGGCAATTTTCAGAATTACTTATTACCAAGTACAGTTGATTGGGGAGTGATTTTTCAGAAGTATATACCACATTCATGTTATTGTTTACTCTTCCGGTAGCTGTGGCTATTGTAGAAAGAACATTCAATAAATTAAAACTAATTAAAGATTACAAAATAAATTCGATCGGTCAAACCAGACTTAATGAACTATCTTTGCTTACAATGGAGCACATAGAAGCAGCAAAAATGGACCACAAACAACTACATAATTCATGATTTTGCAAACAATAAGATTCGAAAGAAGAAATTTTAAAATAGGTGAGTTAAATCAAAAAAATGATATTATGTACATACATATTAACAATAATTATATTTATATTAACACTGCGTTGCGAAACCAAAAATTTGGTATTTTGATTTAAAAATTCGATGGGGGGGGGGGGGTGATTTTTTGATCGATGATTTTTGCTTATGGGCCCAAAATTCCTAGTTACGCCACTGCTCTTAGACTGTATTCGTTGGGGGGGTGGTGGTCTCATGTTGAGGGCTTTAAGGGTCAAATTCCTTGACCTTAAAGTGGGCTTAGTATCTTTAATTATATTTAAGGTGACCATTTTTTCAGATTCAAAACCAAGACATTATTTTCAAAGAAATATTTCTACATATATGTAATGTATGCAGTGGTGTCACCCTAATGGTTTCCATGGGTTTCCGGAAACCCGTTGTTAAGAATCAAAAGTTTCCAGAAACCCATTATTTAATCTAAAAAATCATATAATTTTTGTCAAAAATTGAAAATTACAAATACAAATTTTGAAAATTTAGTAAACTTTCATGTAATAGTACTTCGGACAAAAAAATATACATATTTTCAAAATATATTTTTGGTAAAAATAATTTGGAAACCCGTTGTTCCAAAATTGGGGTGACACCACTGGATGTATGTATGTATGTATGTATATTTCTATTTTTAAATAGAAACATTGTATAATCATGGACGCACAATTACAAAAGAAAACATTTTCTCGAATGCTCTTATAAAACCCTACACAAGTCTGGATAAAAGCTATATTTAATGACCATACGTCATTTATTTCATTGCCCTGTCCTTTAGATTTATTTATATCCTATAATTACTCTTTTGTCCTATATTTTGTAATATCGAATATCGCTAAAAATATTATTATTATTTGTCACCGTAGTAATAAGCAAAAATTTTAAAGTTTCAACATTTAGTTGCATTTTATCACTGGACCACATGGTTCGGTGATTACATCCCAAATGTGAATCGCTACCAGGATAACCACCGCTACAAAAAACGCTCGTGCGGATCTCCTGTCGCACAGGAAAATTGCCGTACAGAAAACTGTCCAAATATTACTCAAAAATGCCCAAATCTTGTAATAAAAAGTACTTGCTGAGCAATATTTGGGCAGTTTTCTGTACGGCAATTTTTATGCGCGACGAATTTTCGTGCGACAAGAATCGCGCGAGCGATTTTTGTAGCAGCGGTTATCCTGGTAGGGATTCACATCTGGGATGTAACCCGTTTACCGGACCACATATTGTTCATCAAAGAAAATTCGATCAGCAGGTGCATTTGTTCCTGGTAAACAGAGACAATATTCAACTAATTTGCCAATATTTTTGTAGGAGACTGAAGGCTTTAAATATTTAAATCCATCTATTCTATAAAAAAAGTTTTTACATAAAATTTACTGGGTCTATCTCAAGGCTTACCAGGACAAATACCCAAAAAAACCAGTACTGTACTGGTAAAACCAGCACGAATAGTCACCTTATTTAATGTTTGTCACAAGTTGAAATAAATTAAGATTGTGGAAATGTGGATTCTTAATCATTCAAGAGTAGGAATGGCGAAAACGGCGATGGTCAGTTTGATAACAAAATGGCAATATTTCAAAACGATCGGAAGTTTATAGGAAAAGATACTAAATACTAAATTGCATTCCAAATTTCGAGAAAAAAGAATTACTTAGTCGAATAAATTTAGCACTTTTATTAGGTGAAATCATTATTCTGTTCTTATTACGGATGATTTTCAAATGCAAGACGTGAAGCGTAATGAATTTTAGTCGTCCGAAGTCGCAAAATTACTTGTTTATTAAATTCCGTACTATCTTTAATGTTTGTTACAAGTTGCAATAAATTAAGATTGAGAAAATGTGGATTCTTAATCATTTTGTCGAATAAATTTAGCATTTATATTAGTTGAAATCATTTTTTTTCTTATTATGGATGATCTTCACATACAAGACGTGAAGTGTAATAAATTATAGTCATGCAAAATGCACATTAATAATATGAAATGATTTTATACAATGGGTACTTATTCAGGGTTGATCATATGATGTTATCATAGTTGAATAAAACAAGCAAGTGTGGAATAAATACTAATATATTTAGTATGTAATTTATTCGGTTACAGTAAAATGTTCATTAAAATCGTAATTATCATCAGCGGTGTCACCGATTTCGATGACTTCCAAAGCGCCGACTAAAGAGTTTGTTTTCTTTTCCAATCGTACTTTTTGCTTCCGCTTCCTTTTAATGTCCTTCTTCTGTCTTTTTACGTTTTGCGTATTTCCTTCGAGTGTCATTTCTGGATCGACTTTGCGCTTCCTACCCGGATCTTGCTCGCTCGTATCTTTCCCCTTTCTTTTATTCTTCGACGACTGTATGTTGACCGATGAAGAAATTAAAGTATTTATATCGTCAAGTTGCATCTCATCATCTTCCCAACCAGCTTTGACGGGACCAGTGCTAGAAATCTGAAATTAAAATCCATATATAATATATGAAATGTCAACATTATTTCACTCAAATTGTAAAAGAAATCAGTGTATACTTGTGTTGCAAGATCTGCATTTGGATTACTGAGTTGGCCTAATATTTCAGTTTCCATGGCCTCGAATTTATTCAAGTCAAATTCTTCAGCAAAGCTGGACACGATTGTAGCTCCAGTGTGTTCACCATTTTCTATCAAATTTTCCGGTGGTAACGTGTAATACTTCACTTTACCGGTATTCCAATCCTCTAACAAAATTCTGGCTGCTGCAAATTGATCAGGGATGCCTCCCCTTTTATACCGTCCCATTCTTGACGCCAACTGAGCGAAAAAGTCCTGAAATTCAAATTGAATTGATTAAAGAAAAATACGTAAGGGCAAAATGATATCGATTCATTCAATGTTGAATTATTACTTGTGGAGATTCATAATTATGTAAATTATACAATTCCATGACCGTGTTTTTATTTGCTCTTTGTAATATGGCTGAAGCCGGAGTAATAGGGTCTTTAATATTTCCCACTTTAACAGCATTTTTCAACACCACTGCACTATCGCTGTCTTGTGAATTATTTGAAAATACAATTCCGGGACTATCTAGCAGTTTTATTTTCGAATCTAGTTGTACCACTTGCATACGTCTGAAATTAAACATTCAAATAAGAAAAATTGGATCATATTAAAAGAATAATATTTAAAAATGAATATTTACTTGGTTATTCCAGGAGTGCTTCCCACACCACAAGCCCTTTGTCTTTTGAGACTGTTTATAATAGAACTTTTACCAACATTGGGCAAACCTACTACACCCACTGTGATGGATGTTTTGATACCTTTATTGCGGCAGTAATTACCCAATAAAGACATCAATAAATCTGCTCCGACGCAAGCTGAACCTATAAAATAATAGGAAACATTTTTATAAGAATAAATTTTATACGTTGGAATTTTTCAAGTATAATAATAATAAATCACCTTTCATAATCTTCTCGTCTTTTTTTCCTTTAGACATTTTTTTATGTCCCAATCGATTCTGTTGATCTTGAGTGGAGGCTTTAAATGCAACAGCAGGTATTGATTTTCGCAAATATTTCAACCATTCGTCTAAGTTTGCTCGAGGTATCAAATCAGCTTTGTTTAAAATCATCACTAATCTCTTATTACCTGACGCTTCTTTAACGGCTTGTTCCACTTGTTCACATCTTGTTCCTAAAAGTAATCAAATACAATTATTAATATTAAGAATTAAACAACATATATATTATTAGTTCATTTGAAAACTGTGATACCTAATGGATCTCTTGCATCGACAACTTCTAAGATTACATCGGCTGATTGTAAAACCTTTTTAAATTCCTTATAGTAGGCTTTCAATGAATTTTCCTGTTTCTTGTCGTCTGTTCCATACTCGTCAGTCTTCTGTTTTTTTGATTCGAAAGCTTCGTGGATTCTTCCCCGCATGTCTGCATTGTCGACCTATCAATATTTAATTGTTTAAAATTTGATAATGAGAATGGGTTGAAAAATCAATAAAGCATTCAGTCAGTAACGATAAAAATAATATTTATACCAATTGTTCTACACCACCAGATTTCTTGATTTCATTAGTGGCTTCTTTTTGTTTTTCCCTTTCATCTGCAAGTTCTTGTTTTTTTAATTGCTTTTCTGCAATTTTTTGTTGTTTCATGGCTTCAACTTCTTTTAGAATATCATCTTTGAAAGGGCAAATATTCGGTATGATGACGGGCTTTTGTTTTTTTCCCTTTTTGGGATTCTTCTTTGCTTCTCTTTTGAGTTTTCTGTTGTGTTGCCTCACCTTCTTTTCGACTTTATATCGTAAAGCAGCTTTAACTCGCTTCGACTTTTTGTCTGAAATTATATCAAAAAATATATAAATTTTCGTTTAAAATATCCAATAACCAATTATTTGAACTTGGAATCAAATATTTATAGTTTTAACTAATTAAAAGCTTGTATAAATAAAAGGCACATCGCGTAAAACAAACTTTGAAACATAACCTAAAATATTTTGCAATTTCATATACTCAATTTGAGAATATTTACACGACCATAAAATTTTATAATCACAATTATATATATAAATACGTACTTAGGCAAAATTTTGCCATTGTAGAACATATAATTCAATGGCAAAATAGAAACAGATTATCAAAAGCACGTGGGTACCGCGAGTCAAACGTCAAATGAATCGTATTAGATTTTGGCCATAAGCACTTTCATTACAACTTTTATAATTTATCGAATACGCCACACATCGCTATGTACAAAAAAATGACATTATTGTAAAACGATTCCGCACAAAACGCACGTCACTAAAACCTGAACATCTAAGACCTGAAAATTCCATCCATCGAGATTTATCCACGTGAAATATCATATTAACGAGAACTCGAGTGCCAGATAATCCGTATTTGCGATTTTCGTGGCAAATATTGTTTGTGCGATCGCAATGTGCGAAATAATCCATTTACCTGTAAAATATACCATATTTATGAACGAATAGTTACTTTCCATAATAAAAAAAATCAAACGCTTTTAAATTCATAGTTGATATGCGTAAGGTGGAATAAAAGAAAAATATATGTTTCGGTATTTTTTTAATTGTCTTATTATACAATTTTAGAAATGTTAAATAAATTAGGCTTATAAATCAAATACACCGTAATTTTCGAATAACAATACTTTATGTTTTTCGTATAGGCAGGGGCGTCATTTGGGGGGAGAGGGGGGGGCAACTGCCCCCCCCCCCTAGATTTGAACGGGAATTTTATTCGATAAACAACCACAGAGACATCTATGGTGAGCAATATGGCGAAACCTAAGATATAACAATAACTAAAGGTTCGCAACAGAAAATTGGGAAGGAAACGCCAATTTTACAGGAATCGTTTCAATGAAAATTAAAAAAAATTAGCAAATTCTGATAAGAAACGATCGACCTAGACAAATCAAGGTCTGGCCAACAGCGAGACTTAGCGGGGAATCGAACTCGTAACATCAAGTACGAAATAATTCAACATTCACCACTAGACCACGCTGCTGGTTTTGATTATGAATTTGAATACTAAATTCTAAGCCAACAAAAATGGAATATTGAAATTCTTTTATATTATATAATAGGTATTGCAAATAAAATGATATTATAATAATAACATTATAGTTTTCAACATTTATTTAATGCTAATTTTATATTTTTTAGTTTAAAAAAACGTTCAATGTATTTTCAGGAGATAATTTTGTACTTTAAAATATGCGTTTATACCCAAATCTCGTAATAGATTCTTTAAAATTATTTTAATAAAATAATTTTATTGATAAAAAATGATTAAAATAAATAGTTAAAATTCATATAAACTCACTTTTTTATAAAATACACCCCCCCCCCCCCCTATCTAGAAAGTCATTCCTAACTGGTAAAAAATTTTGCCCCTTGACGCCTTGTGCATATGTATGTATGTATGTTGTTTTGAGTTCATTGACGATACCACCATTATTACACTATACATTCGATAATAAATACATATGTGTATTTATAATAAACTGTGGTTTTGTGTGTGTTAGATTTAATTTGAAAAGGTTGGCGTAAATTTTTAAACGACTCGCGTGGGAATATGTCACTCAACATATGAGAAAAGTTTCATTCAGTCGATATCGAAGGTTCGGCATATGTGATCTCGTATGTAATAGTAGTACATAACTATCTTTACGGTTGACCGCCCAACCTTCTACGGTTATATGTATGAGAATCACCATTTGGTAGACCGACCGGTATTACTAGCGACAGGGTCGAACTATTCAGACAATAAATGAACCTAGCTATTCGATTTCAAAAATAAATTTATCGGGCACAACATATATTTTTGATAAAAATTCAATTACACCCATTAATTGGCTGAATGAATTATATTAGCGCTTTAATTTCCACGATTTCAATAAATTAATTCTTTGTAAATGTTGATAACGATTTCGATAAAAATAATCAGCACTTCCATGCATTGTATTGACGTAATTTGTAATTTATGTACATGCTTACACTAATTATCAAGAGATTCGTGAAATGGGTCCACTCTACAGCACAAACTCAAAGTTGATGACCACCCGAAAAATGAACTCATCGTCAAAATGTTCCCTTTAAATGACGGTGTGTACAAGCCCTAAGATTACGAGTGGGGGTAGACGATTTCGTCGGCCCTTCCCATGAATCTCACGTATACACGTGTACATTTTTAATTTAATTTTTGGGTCTTCATCAACTCGGAGTTTATGCCGTAGGGGCCCACCTTCTAAAAATTAAGTATACATATTTTATTTTATTATACATATATACCAGGAAGGCTTGACAGGAAGACCCCAATGCGCCTTCCTGGCTAAATAAAATGTAGCATTTTTATATATCACTGTATTTCGTAACTCTGTAACATAAATCACTGTATTTCGAGAAGCTGAAAAATACGAAATTAACAATTAATTAATTAATTAGAGAATTAATCCATTGAGACATCTGTGGATTTTAGACTTGTACATAAATGTTTACGAATTGTATATACACATAATACAAAAGATTTGTGGCAGCAGGTAGGTTGATTTTTTTTTTGCCAATTTTAAGGAACCATTTCAACAGATCAGATAAAATTGGCAAACTCTGCTAAGAAACGATTGACTTGGACCCAAGTCTGACCAGCATTATAGCGGGCTCGAACCCAATAATCACTTGGTGCTAAACGGTAATTGGATTATTAGTCACATCACTATCGCCCAAAAGACAATTTTTGCCATGAAAATCGCGAATACGGAATATTTGGCACTCGAGTTCTCGTTAATATGACTTTTCGGCTACCAGATGTTCCGTTATACAGATATTAATGACTAGAGGTAGGATAGTCACAGTGCTATCCATTGTTCGGCAAACCTTTAACAATGCATTTACAACCTTTGAACAATACACGGCCCCCTCAGGCTCCGGTGACTATTAATGACTTTTGGGCGAGCGCTTTGTGACCAATAATCACCAAACCGTGCCAAACATACACGCTACCACTGAGCCATACTACTGGCTATATATTCATGCAGGGATCTGGAGCGGAGCGTGGAGCTGGAGCGCGGAACAATGGAGCAACGAGTTTTAGCACGGAGCCGGAGCACAAAAATTTATAGTGCTCTACTGCTCCGATATTTAGTTTTTATATATTAGAATTTCTTTCAGAATTTAAAAATAAATGCTTTGTTTCATTTATTTTTCAATTTATAGTGTCGTATAGTTATATTATTTGTATTTAATATGTATCTACATATGTATGTATTTTCATGATATATATTAAATATTTTAATAATAAATAAATTATCTTTAAATAAACTTTTATAATTTTTTATCATATATGAATAAAATTAATAAATTAAATAAATAAAGATGATTTTGATTTGATTTTTAAATGCTTTTTATTATTACGAAATTATGTTCACAATACATCTTATATCTATTTTAATAGCTACTGATCATTTTCTATTTTACAATTTAGTTTAATTTGGTTAGTAATCATAGTATTATATTATTCTAATGTTTATCTACAGCATAATAGAAAAAAGAGCTCAAAAACCTATTTACAATCCTTATAAATGCTCATAGCACATCTAATACATAATATTAATTAAAAACTCTCGATGACGAAAAGTCGATGACCTAAAGCAGATTGAGTTTAGGTAATCAGTGTAAAATAAAAATGATAAATAATATTCATTTATTTATTTTACAAAATCAATTAATCAAGCACACTCGTATAACAGATTGCTCCAAAGCGTCGAGTGTGCTAAAAAGATTAAGAAGTACAAAAAGAAAAAATACAAGTTAAATAAACAAATTATATATATACAAATATACAAATTAAATAAGGAAGAAATAACTAAATAAAACATGAAATCATAATTAAAAACACTAACTCAACCTTTCTAAATGGTCGCGACCTCCATAACTTAGGAAGTGGTGCAGAGAATGAAGAGAGACGTGACAAATGTCAATGGCACCATCCGGTGAATTTAAGAAACGGAGGCCGCGAGGAATGGGAGAAGAACTAAATGCCACAGTTCTAGCCAAAGGAGTGTGAAAAGGGGGACGATGGCAGGTCCATATCACACTCTCTGGAGCATGAAGGCCCAACTCAGCCAGGATAGACATATATATGATTGAATATGATTGCTATTAAAACTATTCGGAGCACGGAGCGGAGCTGGAGCGCATTTGGAGTAAGTACTTAGGTGTCGGAGCGGAGCTGGAGCAGAGCAACTCAAAAATGTAGTTGCTCCAGATCTCTATATTCATGTTCATATATTTTCAAATTTTATTTTTTTTATTTTTATTTTTTATTTAATTTACACCAAGAAGGCCTAACAGGTAAACCCAATGCGCCTTCCTGGCCAAAGACAATTATATAAACATATATGTACACCATTCATATATACACAAATACTTCCACGTATACACAAATACACATTCATACATACATAAATATAATAAATACACATATATACATATACATACATACACACCTACACATATATATATTCACATATACATACATATACATATATATATATATATACATATACACATACACATACAATACATACATCCATATACATACAAACATTATACATGCATATACACATAAATCATTACAATTAGTTATTGAGTTCAATTGACTCATATTAAATAGTTCTGACATAAAAATTAATTCATTAGGAACAAAATTCAAACTCCTAGGATTAAAATCACCCAAGATCATGACTTTCCTGCCAGCCAAAACATTAAAATTATTTTGCAAATTTGAAAAAAATTAATTTATAATTCGGAGGAGATTCATTCGGAGAAAAATACAGTACACATATTAAAATAGAAAAATTCTTTAAGCGAAGTTCAACCCAAATATGTTCACCGATGGTATTGAGCTGATCAAAAAGGCGAACAGATTGAAAACTAGCAGCTCGTACAGTGAGAAGTACTCCCCCGCCTCTGCTGCAACGATCCCTCCGAAAAACTAAATAGCGGTAAATGTATGTAGCTTGACAGTTTTCATAACATCAAATGACAGTTTTCGAATATTAGGAATATTTTATAGGAAACAAAAATAATTTATAATACACCCATATATACTAACCTGAAAAAACTGCATGCTATATATAATATTCCGTTTGTTACAGACATTACTAACAAACTAACCAGTAGATTCTATGAAAGAATCACTAATAACCATACTAACACACTTGTGAAGAGTCTCGGTGATTACAACAAAATGTCTATACCCTTCAGGTATAAACACAGATTACCTAAACACAATCTGCTTTAAGTCATCGACTTTAGATAGTCTTTAATTAATATTATGTATTAGATGTATTATGAACATTTATAAGGATTGTAAATAGGTTTTTGAGCTCTTTTTCCTATTATGCTTTAGATTAACATTAGAATAATATAATACTGTGATTACTAACCAAATTAAATTAAAATTGTAAAATAGTAAATGATCAGTAGATCAGTAGCTATTAAAATAGATATAAGATGTATTGTGAACATAATTTCGTAATAATAAAAAGCATTTAAAAATCAAAAATCAATAGGAAACAAAAATAATTATATTTTTAGGGCTATAGGAACATGAGATACGGCACTGGAATTCACACGGTGCGTACCTGACCAGGTAGAGAGAGAATCAACAGGTCTGGAGTCGCGTCAGTGTGAGTTTGGTGGGGCAGGTGATCGTACTTATCGCGGCTCACGGTGTTCTTGGCAGTTGGGACAGAACAACAGTTGGACCGAGAACTCGTAACGGAACGGTCGCGATATGAATTTGCTGCGAAAATAATCATCAGAACGAGATTAGAGAGCCTGTGGTGAGTCGGTGGGTGAAAATGTTGGCCAATCGACAGCCACTTCTGGCCAACAACGGACCGTGGCGAACGGAGGCAGACAATAACAACTGGAGGCACCTGGAGACAGGTGCAGGTGTGAGCCGCGGCACAAAGCAACCGAACCAATACCTGACGATGGCCGACGAGGAACGCACCAGCCAAGGTCCTTTCGTCTTCGGCGTCCACGGTCCTTGCCAGTTCTCGGCCAGGAGTCGCTACCCGGCCGACTACGCTGACTACACCACCGCCTACGACGATGCCGATCAAAACTCTGTGATAGACAACAACGAGTCAAACAACCTGTACTGTGATAGAAATAGGGTCTGCGTTAAGCCCATGGGGTCGAGATCTAGAAAGGGCATGTTCAACATTAAGGATAACAGGGACAAAAGGTCGGCCAAGGTGAAGGACAACGGCTCTTGCAAGGGCAAGAACGGGATCAAGTGCGTGCTAGTAGGTGATGTAGCCGTAGGCAAGACTTCGCTGATCACATCCTACGCCCAAAATCTCTTCCAACACGACTACAAGCCGACCACTTTCGATAATTACAATGGTAAGTTTCAATAACATCTATGTACATGTTTATTGTGAGCAATTGCTTTTAATTTAACTTCTGGGATTGTGTCAAAATTCAGTGGCGAAACTAGAAAAATCGGTCGCGCATGCAAATGCTAGCAAAAGGCCCCCTTTAGAATTTTTACTTAAAATTAATTTATATATATTTTTTCACAAATTCTGTAATCACATCTTAAGACATTTTAGAAGCTTCTTCATGTACAATCGATAATATTGCTAATTCACTGAGCCTGAGTTGACTCATCGATATTTTTTTATAGTCTTTTATTAATTTGAAAAAAAACTATAATAAATAACGTTATCGAATTTTTCAATTGAATTAAAAGAGGTATCTGGAAATTTCAAACGATATCAAATACGAGAACGTAATTCACAATATACAAATGAAACGAAAGTATTTTACTAACCATTATTTTTAAAAATTTAACATGGGTTTATAGATCATTTTAGACAATTAATATAACGAAAAAATATTAAATATCCTGCTAATGAGTACAAAATCATGAAAGTTCGACACGCAATTTGAAGTATAAATTTTAACTAGTCTAATGAATAATTTTAAGAGAATTTTTATTTGAGGCCTGCATGCACCGCATGCCCGTGCGCCATGTTTTGTGTCGGCTGTGTTAAATGTATCTCAGATAAAGTACCATAAACTTGTGATAAATCCTAAGTAAATGTTAATATGATATTTGGAAAATGTTTTATTTGAGAAACGCCCCAATGATTATGATAAATTGAACGTTATCGTTAATTTAACTTCAAGCCGGAACGATTGATATGAAAATCTGAACCTTTAGAATCAACAATGTGAATTTACGTAATGGAAAATGTGAATTATCACTTCTTTGGGGAGAAAGTGACAATGTATTAGCGCATTTACGATGACTTACAAGAAGTGTTCAACAGAGTTGCCAATGTTGTAATCGCATTGATAAAAGATGATAATTTCGCATATATTATTATACATACATATGTAGGTGCGGGCTCTAGTAGGGTCAGTCCTATGTGCAGTTTATCTATGTACTTGTATTGTTTCCTAAGTCGTTGGCAAATATAATTTTGACGCCTTTGGCAAATATCAAATAAGCGCCCCTCTATGTCTTTGTTTTAAAAGCTAGATGGCAAAAACACAATTACAGAAATAATTTTACTATGAAAATTATTTATTGTTCATATTATATATGCGTCTATAGTTTTCATTGTCCCGCTTTTAAATTAGCAAATTCATTAATGCTGTCACATTTGAAATCACTCACTAGTTTATGTAATATTGATAAAAGGCTTAAATCAGACGTGCGGTCTTGACTACTTACAGGTCTCAAATAATTTAATTATTAATTAATTAATTAATATTATTCTTAATTTACGGAAACTTATTTCGGCCATGATTATTGTGGCTGGCATTGTCAGAAATATGCGCATAGCTTGTATGTACATCCATATAATACTTGAATAAGATTCTTGTAAATCCCACTCGCTCAGTACATTCAAAAGATATCTATGATAAATAATTGCGTTTTTTTTTTAATAGAGCAGTGATGTGCAATTGTTCTAGTGCATTCTCTCAGATTGTATATTTGGGGGAGGGGGGGGGGTGGCCTCATATAGAGGGCTTTATTAGTCGAATTCATTGACCTTTAAGGTGGGTTTACATTTATTTATATATGATAAATAGTGCTAGGATCTATATTTTCCAATATATTTTCTATATTTTTTTCAATACACAGCGTATTCAAATAAGCTTTTAACCCTCACGAAAAGTAGGTATAATTAACTAAAATCACTATTGTCAGATTTAGGCTTTTCTTTGAGTTAACAAAAGCCACAGTTAAAAAAAATAGCATGCATGAATGGGTACTCATCAACTAACGATCCTTTAAGTCTAAGATTTTAAATGAAACCTTTAATAAATGTAATGTTTTGTATTTTTCGTCGTAAGAAAGTTTTGCTTCACGCTCCGAGGGCCCTTCAGATTTTTGCGCCCTTGGCAAGTGTCTCGTTGCCAATGCCTTTATACGGTTCTGTACATATGCATTTTTTTTCCTAACTAATAACATTTTTGCTATAGCTAATAACTAAAGCCCGGACCCAGAGGGTGCCGCGTATTGTTCAAATGTTGTAAATGCATTGTTTAAGTTTCGCCGAACCTTTTTTCAAAGGATTTACAACAATGGAAGAATGAGCGGCACCTTGGCTATCCTACCTCTACTAATAACGTTTGTGCGTTGGGACCCCTTTTTTACAAAGATTTTTATTAGTTTCTTTAACTTATTTGGCTCATTTATATTGCATCCTTGTCAGATGTTTGCCCTTAGTATAATTAACTACTTAAAATCAATAATACTTAAAGGCGACACCCCTAATTGAGACATACATTAATACACATTATGAACAGTTCTATTGTATGGAACTAGAGGTAGGACCGGAAGCGTCATTTTTCCAGGAAACAGGGCAAACTACAAAGCTAGAGAGTATAAAAAAGGTTCATAACGGCGCAAAGTTGGTCCGCTCTTTATATAGAACTAGCCCACTGGGGTAGTTTTTTTGACGCTTGTAACTCAGTTATATTCAAATGTATTCACAAAAACGTTACAAATGTTAAAAAAAAATCTTTGTGAGATAGTTCCACCTTTTTAATAATCATTTTCCCATTAACCACAATTATGGCTTAGTACAGCGTACATAAATACGTCATTTAACAGTGAAATTGTACCCGTTTCGATTAATATTGATTATGAAAGATAACAATTACCCAGAATTTTTTCCAACATGTTCTAGTTGAGTATGGATTAAAAAAATGTTTTCGCAAAGGATCTTGAATATCGTCTTAAAACTCTAATCACAAAAAAATTCAGCAGTTTCGTCGAAACATTCAAGTGCCGTCGATTCTTATCATTAACGATAATAATGCGAACATGAAAAACCAAGTTCCTGCACATTTTCCAGCTTTCGCCAGACTCGGAACACCTGCCTCTCGATTCGCATGCCATGTGGGTCCCGAGCAGACATCTGCCGATGAAATTCTTCCTTTTTTCTATAAAATTTGAGCCTTTCAAGCACTTTTATACTGCTTCGCGTGCGCCAAAACGATAACGCAGATAACATCGACAGATCTAAATGACTAATGCTAAATGGCAACCGCATTGATAATTTATTCGTTGTTTTTTTTTTATATTTCAATCCACCATACATAGATGGAATTAAGACCCAAGATGGATTACTAAGTCACTCGGCATGTCCGATTTGATAATATGAGGTCACGACGATCTTCCATGTATCGGAACCGTTTAACTAGTTAAGTGTGGCCGCGACTCCTGATCCATATACAACTGGGGGGGCCTTTGAAAAGGAATAAATAGAAATATTTAAAAAAAAAACATAGCAACAAAGCAAGGACAAGCAAAGCAAACTCGTGTCCATTGTCGAATGCTAATATTAGTTTTCGAATTCTTCTGATGTCGCTATACATTTCCGCTCTTTATCGGCGTTATCGATACTAAAATGGCAATGCAATAAAAATCCGACAGAAATGGTGCATACGAAAATTCTCGAGAGGATACGATTGATTTAATGAAGTATTTTTATCGCGTGTATCCACGTCTGTATTCCTTATCCGTTTTAGAAAAATTCCTACTGAAGCCGAAAACTGTGTGCTCGTTGATCTATCGGATAATCTGTTGGGTGTTTTATCGAGCGATAAACTATGTACATATGTATATAGTAAAATAGTAGGTAGTAGGTAGCAAGTCTTTCAATGACTCAGAATATTACTTAACAATAGTCGTTTTTGTTATATATGATAAAACATCATTCTTATCAGCAAGTTTTGGTTTTTTAATATTTCAAAATTTCATTTGATAAAAGCTTTTTTTCAGATAAATGAATTATACCATTTTGACACGATGTGAGTAGCTTGGACGAGTAACTTGGACGTCCAAAATGTTCTAAAACATTGGATCACCTGTTGCCACGCTGCGAGTAACCTGCAAAGCTACTTGCATCGTATCAACTCGGTATTACTCAATCAAATTTGAATGGTGATACCTAGAGGTAGGACCGGAAGCGTGCCGTTCTTTGTTTATTGTTCGTTGTGCATTGTTCATTTTTATGATGAACCTTTGTTAAAGGTTCGCCGAACCTTTTTTTATTGCACTCTAGCTTTGTGACTAAGACCCAAAACGCCGTGTTTCCTGGAAAAAGCACGCTCTCTATCCGCCCTTTAGTGATACCTCTAAGGTAAGATATCTACAGATCTTTACGACTTTTCGCAGTTTTTTACAAATCGTTTCATCTGTGGCAGAAAACTCTTAGCGCCTCATTCCTAGATTTTAGTAAAAAAAAGTTTTTTAAAAACATATCTCTTCTATAATTTGTATATAAAATTATTATTTTGAATAAAGATACCAATAATTTTATTTTACTACCGCCATCTATGTTTAAAACTAAAAACTGGATAGACCTCAGGCACTTATCAGAAATTCAAATTGCAAACGCGTCTTACACGATATTTTTGCACTATCGTAATGGCGGAGGATCCATTTACTTATATTGATGACCAAAATGAGCAATATGGCAAAGTATGAAAACGATCGGATAAGAAGCAAATTTTTTCCTGAATTGTAATCGTAAGTGAAACGTAAAGGAGGTATGTAATAAAAAATATTTTTCAACCAAAGTCTAGGTGTGATCAGTGCTGGCCTTACACCCAATGGTGCCCTCGGGCAATTTTTTCTAAATACCCTAGAAAAAAATTTCGCCTTTGGCTCTTAAATTTAAAATTTCGTATGGCTTTTGACGGTCTAATTTTAATTTTAAATCGCCTTTGGCGCGTCGAGCGGCGCCCTAACTTATTTGGCGCCATCAGGCGCCGCCCGACCCAGCCCCCCCCTAAAACCGGCACTGGGTGTGATGTTTACTTTTAAATAATTGCATTGTCCTGAGAATTGGGAGCTGTTACCCGAATTTTACCATTGATTTCATCATTGGATTTGACATGTGCATATGTACATACCCGGCTTTGTCGTAGGATTCTGGTCGATATGAACTCCTTTATCCGTTTTTTTAGGACATGAGGGTTTGCAGGTTGCGGTCAGTTGTTACACTCGAAAGTACCCGGACTTGAAAGGATTTAATTTGAAAATTATAACGGGTTTATGCGGCAGTTTGGAATTCTTGAACCGCAGCCATCATTACGGCCAACCGCTTGCTACACATCTTGCATCGGTTCACTCTCTTTACGTACGCATACATTGAATTATTGACGAATAAAATGATGAAATGTGTGCATTTTCAATGGACATGTTGCGCAATAGATAACCAGCATAATTCTGGATAAAGCAAACACTTGAAATATAAAATAATACGGCTGGAATTCTTACCATTCGTTATTATGCCTATGTATGTATGCCTCTTCTCCTACATTTGCCTCTTCTCCTACATCTGCCTGCTCAAATGGTCCTGATAGTCGTGATGCTGTTGTGACTGTGTTGGCTTCTTCTTCTGCTTCCTCTTCCGTTTCGTCTCCGTTGGCTCAATCAAAACTGCCATTTCTTGTCTCAAAGAAAGTCACGCGCCAAACTGGGAAACCGAAAATTGGTAATTTATTACCAAAATGTACGAGGTCTCAGGACAAAGCTGGCTGCGTTTAATTCAGCCGTTTCTACTATTTGTGATGATATGGTAGCACTATCGGAAACATGGTTGACTTCATCATTTTTTGATGCTGAACTTTTTGATTCTTCCTGGAGGGTGCATCGTCGCGATAGAGTTGATCGACGTGGTGGTGGTGTATTATTTGCTTGTCGTGATTGGTTTCGGTCAGTCCGGATGACAAATTTTGAAACTCTATCTGGTGAGGACTTATGGGTGAGAGTTGATTTTATATTTTTGAGAATGTTTATATGTGTGGTTTACATTCCGCCTGCTGCGAAAGAGGACGTATACGAGTTATTGTTTGTGAATATGATGAATGTGCGTGATTTTATGAATGAACGTGATATATTGTTAATAATGGGTGATTTTAATCTACCTAGTGCTAATATTCATGTCCGCAATAAATTTAATTTTGTGATTTCCTATTGCGACATAATACAGATTGGTTCACCCATTAATCCAAGTATGCTTGATATTATGTTAGTGAATGAATGTAATGTGTCAGCAACGATGATCCAATGCCCAAAAGGAACTGCGATCATCCCTGAGGACCTATATCATGATGCATTACATATTGAGCTTTTGTTTATTTCTTCTGTGAGAGCTGCTTCAGCTTGTTCATCGGTTGGGGTTTCCTCACTGCGATGGAATTTTGCTCGTGTTGATTCTGAATTGGTTTATAATGAGGTTCGTTCAATTGACTGGCGCCAAATGTACCTCATGAATACTGGTGATGCTGTTGAATATTTGTATTATACACTTTATAATATTTTTGACAGTCATGTTCCTCGGTTCATCAGTTATCCTAATTCGGAACAACATCGGCGGGTATTTCCGCCGTGGTTTGGGTGCAAACTTATAGCTGATGTTCGTGCAAAATGGTTGTCTCATAGAAGATGGAAACGTAGCCAATCATTTTGTGACTATGAGAAATTCCGGACTCTTAGGAAGATCGTGAAACGTGGTGTGAGTGAGCGATATACTGTCTATCTTAATGAGATGGAGAGTGCTATTGCGGTTAATCCTAACCACTTTTTCAGATTTATTAAGAGTAAGCATATTTCACATGGTCTTGAGCATTCATTCTCATTTGGTAATAAAAGTTTTGACGGTCCTGAGATCGCCAATGCTTTTGCTTCATTTTTTAGCTCTGTCTTTGACCAGAGAAAACCATCCCTTAATGCTAGTTTGGCTTCACAAATTGGTACTGAGGGTGTCGGTATAGACATTCCGCGGGTATCGCTGGGAGATGTTAGGATGGCTATTATGAAGCTGAAGGGGTGTGTTGGGCCTGACGGTGTGCCCCCTGACGTATTAAAGGTATGCTGTAATTCGCTTTTAGAGCCTCTTCAGTTTATTTTTAACCTTATTCTTGCTTCTGGTAATTATCCTGAAAAATGGAAATTATCTAGAGTCATTCCTATTCATAAGAGTGGCTCTAAAAATGAGGTTGAAAATTATAGACCTATTGCTATTATCTCGGCTATTCCCAAAATTTTTGACATCATCCTTCACCGTTTGATTCTTGCGCAGTTTAAAAGATTATTGTGTGATGAGCAACATGGTTTTACACCCTGTCGTTCCACTACCACTAATCTCGCCTGCTTCACACATTTGATCATGTCTAAAGTTGACGTTGGTCAACAAGTTGATGTAGCCTACTTTGACTTTCGTAAAGCCTTTGATCAAGTCAATAATGACGCTCTTTTGATCAGGTTAGCTGAAGTGGGTTTTTCAACGCGTCTTCTTAAACTCTTTGCTTCTTATCTTAGTGATAGGAAGCAATTTGTTAGATATGGTCTTTATGAATCTCCTTCATTTTTTACTCGATCTGGTGTTACTCAGGGGTCCACTTTAGGCCCATTACTATTTACAATTCTTATTAATAACCTCCCTAGAGTTTTATGTAATGCATCATGTCTCTTGTTTGCTGACGACGTTAAATTATTTTTTGCTGTCAAGGATGAGAGGCAAGCCTCTCTCCTTCAAGCTGATATTAACGCTGTCTTGGAGTTCAGTTCTAGTTTAGGCCTTGAACTTAATTTAAACAAATGTGCAATTATGAGCTATGGACGTGCACATTCACTCTATTGTCACGGATATTCCATTAGATCCGTCTTGTTGAAGCGTGTGGAATCTATTGTCGATTTGGGTATCACTTTTGATCCTCAGCTCACCTTTCACAACCATATCAAAAAAGTCGCTGACGTTTCCTTTCGTCGACTTGGATTTGTTTTGAGATATGCAAGATTATTCTCCAATCCTTTGTCTTCTCGCTTGCTTTTCAATTCGCTTGTGAGAAGTAAGCTAGAGTATAATGCGATTGTGTGGAACCCGCATGAAGCAAATTACTCTCTGATGATTGAGAAAGTGCAAAAAGCATTTCTTCGTTTCCTATATAGGAAAGAATATGGGTATTACCCATATCTCTACCCCACTCCTTTCCTTTTGGGCATGCTTGGGTATAATTCCCTTGAACTTCGGAGAAACTTCTCATTAATTCGTTTCGTTCTCCTGCTCTTACGTGGTAATACGTCATGCCCGTTGTTGCTGGAGCAGTTGGGGCTTTATGTCCCTAATCACTATGTGCGTGGTAGACATCATCATTTGCTGGCTGTACCTCCTGCCCGCACAGTCCTTTTTCGAATGGCTCCTATTCCAAGAGCTATCCGACTTCTTAATGAAATCGTTGCTGCCGAGACTGAATGTGATATTTTCCACCTTAGTGAGCGTAAATTGTCGGAAATTACTCTAACCCATTTATCTGGTAGTCTGCGCTCATCATTGTTTTCATGATTGATTGTGATTTATGAGTGAAATTTTGATTAACTCTCTTCCATTTGGGCCTTACAGGGATGTTTTGTATTTGTAGTTGTTTCTTACATATTTATTGAAACTGGCTGTAGGTGCAAGGCATTCCTTATGCTATATTTTTTTTGATATTTTTACTTTATCTGTTATTATTAAATGCTATTTTTTATGTATGTATGGATGTATTTATGTTATGTTTAATTGTTATTTTGTTTTTTTTCTTTTTTGTGTTATATTTTTTGACCATTGTGGCGCTTTAGGAATTCCTGTTATGCCACAATGGTCTGTTTAAAATAAATAAATAAATAAATAAATATATTATCGTGTATATTGTTGCAATGAATATTCTGAGAATTGTCTCGTATCATATTACAGTTTCGGTCATTTTTTCCGATTATCAGCCGTCATTAGTAGAGGTAGGATAGTCACAGTGCTATCCTTTGTTCCATTGTTGTAAATCCTAAAAAAGGTTCGGCAAACCTTTAACAATGCATTTACAACGCGGCACCTTCTGGGTCCGGTGACTAGTCATTAGTCATCTGAATTGATAACGAGAAATGTTCATTAGCGTTATTTTGATCAAAGGTAATTTATCAGTTCAAATTTGATTGCTTATCCAATCTGATTTGTAATCTCTACCAGTGCCGGGCTTAGAGGGGGCTGGGTCGGGCGGCGCCCGAGGGCGCCAAGTAAGTTAGGGCGCCGCTCGATGCGCCAAAAGCGCTTTAAAATTAAAATTAGAGCGCCAAAGGCCCTACATTTGTATTCGGCAAATTCTATTCAATGATCTTATCAATTTAAAAGCCTTTCACTCATTGTATTAAATTTTATAAAACAGCACAATTTACAAGAATTATGTATATCCAAACATTTGGGTTTCTATGCTTTTGCTGACACTGTCTGAAACTGTAGCAAGGTCCCAAGGACGGGAAAAAGGAGGATGGTAATCCAGTTTTTTATATATTTTTTCAAAGGGTGTTTAGGAAAAATTGCCCGAGGGTGCCATTGGGTGTAGGGCCGGCACTGATCTCTACGTACTATATTTGTACTCTCATATGCTCTCAATTTACATATATTGTATTTATGTACATATTATGTGCGTGTTCTCAATTATTATTTATTTACAGTTGCCATCGTAATTGTCAATGATAACAATGAAACAATAACTGGCATGAAACTTTCCATTCAAATTATAAGTCTATTGTTTAAATTTGTGTTAAAAAGTGTGTGATTTCATGTGCAATGTTCTTCATATACCGTTTGAAGATTCGTAGTTGATGAAAGTTGACAGCCTGTAAGAATTGTAGGTAATTGATTAAAATAAGTGTTTGATCTTACAAATGTATACGATTCTATTTTTAAGATTGTTGATTGGCGATTGTTGTTGTATATGTATATTGCGTCACCTGTGATGGCAACATGATAGAATTTGATATGATATGCGTGTATTTTTCTTTTAATTTATTTTTCTAATTTTTCAAATTTTTCTTTTAATTTATTTTTTAGATGCTTTTCTAAAAGTCACCTTCTGATGAGTCTATTTGGGATTATGGAACTCAAATCTTGTATTTTTCATGACATAAATATATATCGTAAATTTATCTACTAAGCAAAAATAGAACTCTTCAATGTTTGGTCTTCAATCATTATTATAGATACATACTTAAGTTTTTATAATGCAATCATCGAATTATTTAATCAACCCTCCTCAAATCCTTGAACTCTAGGTGTAATACAAGTATGTAGTTTTATTTACTATTTTCAAGTGTAATATTAAACAAAATAAGATATTACACAAAAGGGATGACTTAATCTTAATTTAAATGGGGGATGGTTGATAAGTGACTTATATATTAAAAACACTTTATATTTATAATATGTAAAACATGAGTAAACATATTTTAAAGATTAGAATATCAACATTTAATTAGTATTCTTATTCAATTTGCTCAATAAAAAAAGCATGCGCTGCAGGTAATTTTTTTTCGGATGTTTGAGAAGACCTGGTATAGAATATGATCTGAATTGGTCATTTTTTGAAGACAAGTACCCTAAGAGTAATGGATTGACACCTTCGTGTGTGATAAGCCAGGGTTTCTCAAATTAATCATTACCGATTAACTGATTTCTGAATACAAATAATGCATATATTCACTCTAATGTGTACATAATCAGCATTTTTGTTACGGAAATGGAATTTATAAACTTACAAAAGTCACATGTTCTTAAAAGTCATTGACTTGATCAATTCAGCGCCCTTTATATCGATCACCTGATACAAGTGCCTCGCTCGCCTAATTCTCGTACCGACCCTGTACAGTACATAAGCCTTAATTACTTATTAGTCGAGGCTTACGATGACTAGACTTAGGCTTAGCTCAATTGCCTTTCACACAAAAACTGGTTGATTATTCTGAATTTCTTAGAAAAAAAATGCTTTTTTGCTATCTTGCTTTTAACACTATTGGAACAGTGTATTATTATTTGCAAAATCACCGGCTTCTAACCGCCCTTTTAATGATGACTATAAATCAAAAGTTACATGTTACGTACCTATGTTTTTCTTTATTCTTGTTGATAAATTTTGATAAAGATATATTGAGTAACAATGAATTTTATACGCAGAAGTAATGATATAAAAATGTGCCGCAGGCTTAATTTTTCCCCGAATTCGAGTGTTGTAAGTTTGTAACATTCCATTATTTGAGTCTAATCATTTAAAAATCGGATCCGGCGCACTTTCGTATTAATTTCGCAAAGTGTGCCGATTGGCCATAAGATTATGCACCTGCGCTCAACACTAGTGCATTGCTTATCATCATCATCATCACCATACATATGTGCGTTCGTCTCGTACGAATTGAATTTTCAACAAATCAACACATATGTAGGTACATGCATAGATGTTTTGAGTCACGACGTTTAATTATTTTCGACCTCGAAAACGAAAATGTACACTAATCGTGCTCATGAATCACGTTCGAACTTCACATTTGCTAAAAAATTTGTACGACTATTGTACATTGCGTTATTTCGCATGATGTGGAATTGATGTAATTCATAATCAGTTCTTTGGAAAATCTATCGTGAAAACACCTGTGTATATATAGATATTTCTGAATGCGATGAGGAAAAATCGACAGTATTTTTTCCAATCAAAGATTCGATTATCCGCCATTCGTTCAACCGCAAATCCGGCCGAATCCGTTCTAATGACAGAACACTTTTGATGCTCGAGAACAAATCTTATTCTATACTAGCGAGTATTGATTTTATTCGTATTATAATGCCTTTTTAAATTTGTATTACCTTTTCTGTATCTGTTATGGTTATTTGAGAGGTTTTAATATATGTATGTACATACATACGATATGATATGATAAAAATGCTAATGTCCATTGCATTTATTTACCTTCGTATTAATTTTTCCCAGGTTTCAATTGATAATGAATGATCAGCCTTCGCTGTTTGAGTTTAATTGCACGTTTCGATTTAACTAGTTCTTGATTTTAAAATAATGCGTTAGACATAACCCTGAAGTTATCCATTGCCATTAATTATTCAATAAAACTAGGAAAAAATGTAGCTCATTGAAGTCGTGGGCAATGAGTTCAAATGCGTCGATATCGACCTATTGATTTTCCAATTATGGTTGCAAGTGATTTAAAATTTTACGCAGATCATTTTTATATAATTAGACGTAGGATTTTGCAATGTGATTGAAATTAAAAATAATGATTGGATTGGATTGGAAACAAACGTGTTGGATTTTTTATTTTTAATTGTTCAGGTGTGAGATTTGTTTTCAATGTATACAATTTCTACGTATGTATGTATACAGGGAATAAAAAATTGTATATTTTTGATGACTCGTCAAGAGTCATATAGTGCTTCTTTATCCCGCTCACCACGCGATGAGTTGAACCGGTTCGTAATTCAGTTCGAGGCAGTCGTTTTTCTGCCGCGATCCCGTGGTCGCCAACTTCGGTTTGTCACTACTTTGTCACTACTTTGTACTACTCTGGCACTTAATGTGGTACTGTGTCACAGTCACAGCGTAAATATCAGAGAAAAATGATCCTTATTTCCGTATACAGAGAGTGGCTTTTCGTTGCCAGCGTAAAGGTCTCTTTGAGGCAGAATACACCAGCCCCCCTTCGTATATATTTTCTTACGATTACGATTCGAAATTTCAACTTTGCAAGGTGTACTTAAATTGTAAATCACAATACGTCAATTTTTTCATTTTTATCATTAAATATTTTTTTATTAATTACATTTTTGCTTTTTACAACACATAATGAACGAAGTTGATAAATAATGCATTTTCCTTGTTACTAAAATATATTAAGTTTGATTTTTTGGAAAAAATATACTATACGTAGTAGGGGGCGGCTTTAGCTTTTGCACCACATAATTTAAGCCGCCCCTATATATGAGACAATCCAAATTCAAAAACGGTTCATAATAAGAAAGTCTTGGTTTTCCTCTCTGAAAATCAGACTTGTCTATATCTGTCATATATGTATATGATTGATGAAGTGAAAATAGTTGAAATGACAATGATTAGGACACGTGATTTAAAGAATAGATGTAAGATGAATGAGGGAGATACAGAAATGATAACGATAAAATAATTTTGATAAAAATAGGCATGCAGACCATGATTGTGTTGAGATGTTGCAGTTATACAATACGTATATATGTAGATAAGTGAATGTATTCCCGATGAGGAAATATTGGATTTCATTTAGCAACGAATGACGAATTGTTTATGAATACAGGATAAAAAAATGGAAATATTATTGAGAAACGTTGAGAATCTCGGAAAAGGTGTACGGCTAACGTGTCAATCAGCAACATCGCGAGTTTCAGGTAAACTTATTACCTGTCGTTTTCAAAAGAAATCGTTTCCACCTTTTCCAAAACATCAATGCTACGGAACGGTCGTATGTTTAAGAAGACAAATTGTCGGCGTTTGTCGGGTTTTTATTTTTTTGCCGGTGAATTTGTCTAAGATTCGCCAACTTCCTTTTTTTTCAACAACTTCGAGCTCCGTATAATTGTGGCGAATACCCATTGTCGTACCAGTGGCCGTCAAAGTGTGCGGATAACGGTGCGATATCGGCACACTTAAAACCTCGATTTAAAACATTTAACAAAAAGACACTTTTATTAAGCCACGCGACTTTCTAAACTAATCTAATCGTGTCGACCGACGACGAATAATGTTGCATGTGTAGTGGAAATTGTGCATTTCACACTATGTACACGCTGATATGGGGAATGATTCAACAATGCAAATATGTATGTGTAAAATTTATTACAATGCCAATCGATAAGTTTCGAGGCTATCATTGCAATATGGAATCCTTGTTTTTCAATGTAATTAGCCTAGATATAAGTAAAATTATGTGTATGTGTTTGTGCCTTGTTTTATCTGTCATGTCTCATTTTAAGCGTGGCACGTTATGTATCAATGGATTCATGATGATCCCGGAAAGTCATTAATAATAATATATGGAGGAAAATTTCGACTTTTTAGTATAAATTATTATGATAACATTATTACCCGATAATGAGCTATATGTATTATGTTGTTGTTTATTATTTGGTCGTAACAATCAGTAGATATAACCAAGCTGAAATATTATTCGCAAAGGATTATTATTATTCTAATTTCGAATAAATTTTATGTATTCGCCGTATCAAAATGACATGTTTTCAGGTTGAATGGTCAATTTTGTTCAATAAAAGGTCAATAACTTTAACAGTAATTCAGAATCCACTGCGTACTATATAAATAATAATAAATGTTAATTGCTCCGTTTTTTTTTTATTGATATTTTATGACAAATACACAGTTATCATACTGATAGTATTATATAATACAATTTATGACCTTAACCAAATTAAGCAAGCCTGCTGACAGATCAATTGTTTATATTTTAGCGTATTGACATTTCTACTAGTAATATAATAATAATCTATAATAAATGGGATGTTTGTGGGTTTCAAAAAAAAAACTTCAATTCCAATTCCCGATTCCTATTTCAGTTCCGATTCCCGATTCATATTTCAGTTCCGGTTCCGATTTCGGTTTCGCCTTTGGTTGTGACTTCAATTCCGACTTCGGTTCCGACTTTACGATTATGCCGACAATTATTGTTTGTTATTATTATTATACATATTATATCTTTATATTAGTTATTTTTCCGAAACCACCCGTTGGAATATTAACGGACACGACACTAGTAATATACGTATATAAATATATATAAAAAACGAAAGGGTTGTATATATATATATGTATGTTTTTTGCATGGAAAAGTAAGGAGATTTCAAAAATAAATATTATACTAATATATAATATAATAATAATATAATTAATAGTCATATTACACAATTATCATAAGTTGATACGAATGCAGGCGATCACACCTTAACTACTAACGAAGACACATACATACACATGCTCATTTGTACGTGGACGACCGGGCATGCGTGCGGGGATGAAATGAAGGGGCAGCACGGGGGGGGGGGAGTAAGTGGGCGGTGCGTGAGAGCAACAATAAATAACATATTATATAGCGTAGATACAATATACGAATTGACCCCACATGTATGCTAAAACCATAACGACAATATCCTCGGGTTTAGTTCAAGTATTAATTCCATTACAAAACTATCCGTTGAAATATCAACGGGCAAAACACGACACAACACATAGATATGGTTTGTACCCATATTTTGGTTAATAAATTGATTTTAAATAAAATACACAATATGCTTCCGGTTCAAATTAATTTTACTGTTTTCAATGTTAGAATTATGAAAATCACTTTTAAACGTATTCATTTACATCAATTTTAGTGAGTAAATTGATTGGAATTTGATTTATGTACATAGCTTTAAGGTTGATTTGGTAATATGCGTTGATATAATACGAACGCACTCGGACCGAGTCCGTTAATTTGGTCATTCGGACGCTACTTGTAACGAGATAATGTACGAGTGGCCAAATTAGCCGACTGGATCCGAGTACACTCGCATAGTGTCAGCCCGGTATACGAAAACGTCACCGTATTTGGATCTTAGAATAATGAAATAATCGAAATAATCGAAAATGTTATAGGCGTTTAAACAATTGAAATTTGACAATACGAGAGGTTGGCGGAAAGGAAAATATATAAGACTACTTACCATAATACGTCAAGATGGTCAAGATTGTAGATTTTTCAAACGTGTCTATTTCGATTATTTTTCACCATCGTATTGGCTGAATTTATTTGAATATCAATTTTTGAACAAACCGCGCAAAATGGCAAAGTTTCAAAACGATCGGAAGAATGTAGGATATAATACAATATGTTGTCAGACCAATGAACGAAGTGAAATATATGTACATAGAAGAGCCTTGTAATAAAAAGTTTTAAAATAGGAAAATTTCCATTTGAATTTCCTTTGAAAAATGATCATAAGACTAAATGATCATTGAAAATAAAAATGGCGGCATTATGTACCTACTCTAATACGACTAATCTCTTTTTCGATAATATTTGAAGTACCTACGATACATAATAAATAGATAAAGGAATGCAGCGGTGCAATAATTCGAACTCGTTTTATTTATTGGTTCGATTCGGATAACCCTAGTTCAAAATCGAACAAGTCAATTGTGTCAGTAATGATAGTACATATGGATATACATAGCAATTGTTTAAATATTACACACATCATTGCAAAAAAGCTTGACTTTTCCTTGTCGATAATATGACCCATGGCATGTGGGGAATTTCGCGAAAAATAAATCTTTGGCGAGTGCAGACGTGCGCGTGTGTGTGCGTAATTAAGTGCACAATTATCTGAATGTGCGGCCTCGTTTCTCTTTTCGAACGAAACACTCGAATAATTCACTTTTCAGCGTTTCTCAAAGTCAAAGTCGCGCATCAATTGAAACAGACCTCATTGTTGATAATGATAACAGTGAAATCTATTCAAATAGTCGTCTCCATTGTCCATTGAAACGCTTCACATAGCCGTTTTGCAAAAAGTATCTACACATACATACATATAATCGTTATTGCACATTGTTATAATATTTCTTTAGAACAGATTTGACTAAGCCGAAAACGGTTTTTTTTTACAGACTTTTGTTACTTTCCAAGTAATCACGTGCAGTGAGTTTCATAATCTTCGTTGACTATTAAAAATCATTTCGGGTGATTTTACAATATACGATTGCGATTGTGCAGCTTTGTGCTCGTTTGTAAAACTCATCATAGGTATTAACAGTAAAACCGTTGAATATCTGCATTTACATAAGTTGCCAATCAAATTCAATAGGCTAGATTTGGCTGTTGATGTTGTCATTAAAGATTATTTTTAATTTATACCAGGAAGGCCTAAAAAGTAACCCCAATGCACCTCCCTAGCCAGAAACACTGTACATTTGGTACAGGTATTATACAAAGTAAATACATATCAATTAATATCCACATAGACATCTATGTTCAAATTTGTAAATTTGCAGCATTTTATGCAATTCAGCGAAATTCGAGATTGCTGAAAACTCGAAATTTTACAAGGAAATGGGTAAGGTTGCCAATTTGTTGGAACCATTTCAATGAAATTCGGATAAATTGACGAAACTGATAGGAAATGATCGACCTGTAGTTACAAATCCAAGGTTTGGCCAACATAAATCAGTGGGATTTGAACCCGTGACCATTTTGGTCAAAGCATTATATGCTAACCACTAGTCTATTCTGCTGGTTGTTTAGCCTTCTACTGTTGCTATTTAACCTTTACATTTCATTTTTAAAAGTCCAATTTCAACTTGATGTTTTTACTTGTGTCGTGTGTAAGTTCTATATAAAGCTTCGGGGCTATTGACATTACTTTACCGTAAAGAGTGAACAAGTCATATAAAAAAGTAAACGAAAGCAGAAGAACTCGCCTTTAAAATTGCTAATATTTTTATGTCGTATGGAAGTTTTTGCACTTTGTCACTACAATCAGTTGGGATTCGTTGTAGCAGGCAGATAGTAGGTCTATCAAGGATTCAAAATATTATTGATCAATGAACCAATCGGATCAGCTTTATTAAAGTCAATTTTTGTTCCTATATTATCTCAAAATTACATTCGACAGAATAATTCCACCTACAATGCGACTATCGTAGATAGAGATGTCTACGCCAGACAAATGGACCCTTTAAGGGCGTAGACACACAGAGCTAGCATCCCCGACATATACTATGGCAATCTAGGCCAAAACTCACTCCCTGGAGTGTTTTTGGCGATATTTTATCCTTGTATTGACAGGTTTGACAGTGATCGGTAACGGTGATTCCCATATTTGAAGAAATGTTGGAGAAACTTATCGAAATAATAAGATCGTACGAATTAACAATGAGCTCGGAAAGCTCTTCCTTGACTGGAAGCCTCGAAGACGAGCCGTGACGTTCCCTTCAGTGTGTTTTCGCCTTAAGCGTTTCGGGATGATCATTTAGTATGTAAAATTACATTACAAAATCGAGCTTGACAGTTCCCCAGCTCATATACCTGTCATTAACAATGACATGAGGATACGCCCATCATAGCTGGAGTTTACCTAAGCATGCCATTTTGTACCATTTAGTGTGTCTACGCTGTTAACACTTAAGCGACCGCGGGCGCCAAGTTGGCGTCCTACCGTTGCTTCGTTCACACAACCGCGGACGCCAATGTGGCGTCCTCAGATATGAACGTACAATTTTTTGCGAAAGAATGTGCAGTTTTTGGCGCAAGTTTTCGCGAGATTAGTTCTGTCGGTAAAGTGCCAAGATTAATTGAACATAGTGCCTCTGCAAATGACATTCAGTACAGATTACTAAGCATCATTGCTGCTCTAGGACATCCTATAATCAAGACTAATGTTTTGACTCGAGATATGTACATGTGGGCGAGTAATACATCCAAAGGTCGAATGGCTAATTGCAGGTGAGCGTTCTGATATGTGTCAATAGATTCGGCGCCAACGTGTCGGACGAATTTCTCGAAATTAAATTTAAAAGCACGAAGGAACAATCTTGTCGCGTTAAATATAATATGCTTTTCACGGAACACTGTCTCATCGATTCCAGCATTACTCACACGCGGTACAAGTTTAGATATTTATTTTATTTTTATTTAGAGCGTTGTTGATCTCTTTGCATGTTTACTTATATGTTTATCCATACATTCCGAACCCGATATATACATATATATATATTTTTTTTTTGATTTTTCATACGTTCATATGTAGTATATAATGCGATACTATCTCCAAAGCGATATTTAGATAAGGCAAACCGTTGTGTGAGTGATTGTATGTATTTTTGATATTTATTTTGAAACTCTTAGCTCGGTGTGTTCTATATGTGGTCAGTGACGTGTTCTTGATTACACCAGTACCCAATAAGACACGCTTAATTGTTTTCTCTCTTTGTATTTCGCGACAGGGATCGTCAACTGATTAAAATTGATTGAAATAGTTTTAAGTGCGTAGTAGGAGGCTGGTTGATTTTGAAATGACCGTTCGCAAGGTGCCGGAATTCATGCGTAGCATTGAAAATTTCATGAGTGATTTTTATGTAATTTTTTTTCGTATGTATTCCATGAATTCCATAGCAACTGCATTTTATCAATGAAAAGCGTGCTCATTCTATCATATATGTATATCTGTAAAAAATCTGCTAAAATTTATCGTCTGCCGATAAGATATTTTTTAGATTATATATGGCGCTAGGGTGTTAGATAAGAAAGAAATTTTTATTTTTTTATTTTTTTATTTTATTTCATACCAGGAAGGCATTACAGGTAAACCCCAATGCGCCTTCCTGGCCAAATTACAAACAATACAGCATTTTTTATTATATAAGTCGCTAAATTACGAGACACTGACTTAAACTCGACAATTAACGAGACATCTATGAATTGTACATACATTTTTATTGTAATATTTACATTAATCATACTCAAATAGTGGTGACATAGTGGGTAGGAAGGATTTTTAGCCAATTTTTAATCGGGAATCGTTTCAACAATGAAATCAGAGAAAATTGGCAAACTCTGATAGGAAACGATCAACCAGGAGTCACAAATCCTGGTCTGACCAGCAGCATTACAGATATACTCAGAAAAATTCTTTTCAATCGAGGTCAGCTCAAGGGATCGAACTCGGCGCCTCTCAGTGTTAAGCAGAAGCTTAACGACCGAGCCACGCTGCTGGCTAATTTTTAAGTGCTATTACCTATTTACTTACATATTTATGAATGAATGATTTTATTTTTTTATATTTAATAGCAGTCTATCTATTCCAAAATTTCCTACTAGCAGATATCTTCATTTTCAAGCGCAGTCACATTTCATTTAACTAGGCATAGAGAGAATTATAAGATATAGTGTGAAAAAGAAAAAGTTATAGGCGTTAAAACAATTAAAATCTGACAAACGAGAGCGTGGCGGAAAGGAAAACATATAAGACTACTTACCATAAGACGTCAAGATGGTTAAAATTGTTGCAATTTTTAAATGTCTCTATTACGATTATTTTTCACTATCGTATTGGAGGAATTAATTTGAATATCTATTGTTGACCAAACCACGCAAAATGGCAAAGTTTCAAAATGATCGGAAGAATGTAGGATATAATATAAAATATGTTGTCAGATCAATGAGGGAAGCGAAACATAGAAGAGCCTTGTAAAAATATGCGACTCCTATCGATAAGGTAAGATATTTTGACCAATTAGAATTGAACTCTAGAGTTTGCATACATATTGCCACGGTAAATGAAAAAATCTCGAAGTCGAACTTTTACATGATCATAAAACTTTATCTATTGTTACTACTGTAGGATCTGGTTGCCAAGAGACATAGGCGGTAGGGTAAATGAGACTTGTTAAGCGGTTTTAAACATTGACCACAACGACCTAATCGTTCGCCGCGTTACATGCTCCAGATGACAACTTAACCATTCTTCAACTCATTAATGCCAACCTAACCATTCATACATACAATCCTCTAGGTTAGAAAACTAAATCCCACACTAAGTACATAGATTAAGTAATAACGAACAGTCCCGGAAGATGTATGTATCTATCCAGTAGTTATTTTCTCTCCTGGAAGTAAATATTTGTTACCATATATTTGCTCGTATAATATGATATGTTAGTAGAGCCAAATCTACCTTGAGTTTGTTTACAGTAATAGATATCCTTATCTTATTTATTGTACCTACATACATACTTACATATTTACTTCAATTGGATCACTGATTTTCTTGTTGTATAGTTTTGACACAGTTCAATTATGGTGGCATTGTTTTCTATCAGGTCACTTGTAGTACTTCTACCCAAAAGCTGACCAAAATGCATGAACTACATATGTCTGTCGGATCAGACTCACAATTGTTTATGGGGTGAGTATTGATCCTATGTACTGAATCATTTCTCATTACATATTTTCTTATCTGCGCCTTTGACCCACCATATATCTTATCTGAAGATGTTCAAACGTAGAATTTAACTTGCATAAATTGAATCGCTCTAACCGGGTCGGAGCTTGACCGTGAATTAATGACGACGCTCGCCTACACAAGGACGATTTAGGTAGGAAATCGAGTGCAAGCAATCATATTTTCGAGTCGATTAACCCATCAAGGTCTCTGAAACGAATGATGGGCCCAATAGCTGCCGCCCGACCACAAATAATAAAGCTCGTTCAAAACGAACAATTAGAAAGTTCTTCAGTGGCCCAAACGCATGACGAAACCGAACACGCTGACTTAGTGGTTTCCTTGGATAATACAGACGCGTTGTTATGAAATAGTTGCGTTTTGTTTCTTTTTAGATGTACATATCTTCGAACCGCGAATGGAAAGGGCCAGAGGGGAGGCGTGGATTTCCCAGTATGTATGTCGTTATGGAAAAGAAACAAGCACAAAGCAAAAGAGTCTCAGTTGGTGGGTTGTACATACAGAGTTTTGCTTGTCATCGAGAAAGTTCAGATCCTAGTACAATCAGTTCAGATTCAAGTTCAATAACTATTTCATTTTTACATACCTCCTTTACGTTTTACTTATGATTACAATTCAGGAAAAAATTTGCCTCTTATCCAATCGTTTTCATACTTTGCCATATTGCTCGTTTTGGTCATCAATATAAGTAAATGGATCCTCCGCCATTACGATGGTGCAAAAATATCGTGTAAGACGCTTTTGAAATTTGAATTTCTGAAAAGTGCCTGACGTCTATCCAGTTTTTAGTTTTAAACATAGATGGCGGTAGTAAAATAAAATTATTGGTATTTTTATTCAAAATAATATATACAAATTAGAGTTATGTTTTTAAAAAACTTTTTTTTTATAATATAATTTCATTTATTGAAGTATTTTTATAGCTACTTCTAATATACATACACATGAATTGTATTTTTTATTTTTACATACATATATGTATGTACTAGGAAGGCCTAACAGATAAACCCCAATGCAACTTCCTGCTCAATTACAAACATCGATATACAATTTTAAGAAAGCATTATAGAAACATCTATAGATAAATTTTGACAAATTTCGGAGCATTTTTTTTTATCTAAATCGTCAAATTTTGAGATGTTTAGAAACTTGAAATTTGCGAGACATTTATGGACAAATTTGCACCGTTTTTATACGAATCAGTGAAATTCGACTGCTTATAACTCGAAATTTGCGAGAAATGGGTAAAGGTAGCCAATTTGTTGGTTCCGTTTCAATGAAAATCATATAAATTGGCAAACTCTGATAGGAAACGATCGATCTAGAGTCACAAATCAAGGTCTGGCCAGCAGCAACTAATGAGACCAGTCCCGGCCTTAGAAAAAACTTTCGCCTTTGGCCGTCTAATCTAAAATTTTGTATGGCTTTTGGCGCTCTAATTTTAAATTTTAAAGCGCCTTTGGCGCATCGTGCGGCGCCCTAACTTATTTGACCCAACCCTCCCCCCCCCTTAAAACCGGCACTGAATGAGACTCGAACCCGTGACCACTATGTTCGAAAGCATATATGCTAACCACTAATCCAAACTGCTGGTTGATATTAAAATCAGACCAGTTTTCTCCTGTCTGGATTTGTCATTTGACTGATTTCATATCCTGAATTGTGGTCTCCTCTGTAGTCCAGTCAGCCTCTGTTTCGATTCGTTCTGGTAGGTCGCGAGTTTTAGACGACTTCCAACAATTCCAAAGCGAGAAGTTCGCCGACTTAACTGAAGTAACAGTAATTTTCATCGCGATATAAGCGATGAGGCACTGAAGTGGAATACGGAGGCGGTTAAGCGTGGAAAAAATGAAGTGTTCAGCGGAGAACAAAGGCCGTCGTCGGCCAGTCCTAAATGGAGACAACCATTTGTTAATTATATTGTAAATTGTGACTTAGAACAAACCTGTTCTGATTTATATCACCGCTCGTTAAAATCAACGGCCGCCTGTTGGGTTGGTTAAATTCATGGTCGATCTGCAATACAATAGCCACAATTGAAAATTTTAAGTGATATATTATAAGAAATATGTCATAGCAGCGTATTTATTGCCTGTGGCCAAACAACGGCTTGTTTTCATATTCACTGTTCAGTATCGTGAGACGCGTACTCGATACTTTATCTACACATGTGCGTAGTAACAATAAATTAAGTTTTGTGATCATGCAAAAATTCGAACCCGAGATTTTGACTGATTCGAACTCAGAATCGATCACTGATCACGTTTTCATGATCTAGAAAAAAACGTGTCTGTGTATTTTTTGAACACCGTTAGTCCTATCGAACTGAAATTTAGTATCAGTTACTAAAATGCTTATCGATACGTTGATAATTTTTTTCCAAATTTTTAAGTTGACCGAAAATGGTACCTCTCCTTATAGGTATCCTTTTTTTATTCAATTATCTCCCAAACCGCTCAGACAGCTCAGACTGAATTTTTTTACATGTATTTTTGCATATTTTTATCTCAACCGAAAGTAGTACTTTTTCTCTAGAGAATGGAGGTTTTTTATGTTTTTCTCAGAAACCTTTTAGTATATCGAACCGAAATTTCATATCTAGAAGTTTAGGCTTAATACCAAGTAATGTATAAAATTTAGTGAGTACTCGTCAACCGGTAGCGGCAGTTTACTCTTATTGTTTTTCTTCCACTATTTTTTTCGGCCCTATAAATATGTGTGCTCTACACGAGAAAATTCGAGTATTTTCCATGTATCAATGTGTTGAACATAAAAAAAAATCATCAAATTGAATAAACTGGAAGAGGGATTTTTTCCTCTAAGAAAAGTCAAAAATGTTATGATCACACAATTTTTTCCACACCACTAAACCTATTAAGAGGGCTGTACACCTGAAACCTTAATTTTGTTACCGTTCCTTTCTTCGATATACATATATATTGAGTGTATGTATATATTGAGTGAATGCGACAATATATATCAATATATATATTGAGTGAATGCGACAGTTGCGCTTCGACCAGATAAAACGTATTTTAAATTGACAAAATCGAGGTTTCGTATTCTACTATTTTCTCTTCCAAAATTCGCTAGACAATTAATTAGAAGTATTTTAAAGCAATGAAATATAAAAACTAATAGGAAAAATATCTGACTATCGATTCCAATACTCACTTTGATCGTAACAATCCTAAATTTTGAGTTAAAGACCGCAAAAGCTAAAAAACTGTAAAAATCACGGATTTTTTTAAACGCTCATATCTCGTAAACGATCATCCACCAACAAAAATCAATATCATATTCCAATTCAGCGGGTCAAACTTAGTAAAGATTGGCTGTTCTCCGCTCTGGTAACTCAAAAACGTGATTTTTTGTTGCTCAGTGTAATTGGCAACAGATAAATTCAGTAATTTTGTACAATGAATCATATTTTTGATAAAAATCTATGAAGTCCCTGATTATTATTATTGCTAAGACATGTCGCTTTTATATAAGCCTTATCGCAAAATTGCATTTGAAATGACTTTCGATTAACTAATTCATATTTGTCATCTTTTTAATGCAATGATTGCACTCATTGTAAAATAAGAAATTTTATAAAATTAGCAAAATTTCATTGTTCCATTAGGATTAGACAAACAGAGATTATCTACTGCAACACGCAATGCATTGTCCACATATAATATATATATACATACTGTGTATGTTATTTATCATTCGACTGATGATTAGATAAGCTTTTATTATTTTACTAAAATTAATATATTCTAAATGTTCTTTTTTTTATGATTTTCAGTTGTGGTGCAAGTCGATGACAGGCCGATTAGTATGGAAATCTGCGATACCGCTGGACAGGTAATGCAATTATTACTTTATCACATAGGTATTACATTACCAAAGTTGCCTTACGCGATTTGTTTTTTTCTGATGGCTCGATGTTATGAATCATTTCTGATAATATTTTTAATTTTATTTTAGGACTCTGTAGAAGGACTTCGAGAGTTGTGCTACCCAGGAACTGATGTGATAATCTTATGTTTTTCGGTCGTCAAACCAGATAGCTTTCGATCTATTGTAAATAGATGGGCGCCTGGTGTGGCTGCCATCAAGGCCCCTTTGATATTAGTTGGTACTCAGTGTGACTTAAGAGATAACTATAGAATTATTAGCGACTTAAGGGTAAGTTATTTAAGCATCTAGAATACGAAATGGTGTTTAATATCGATGATACATATCATATTTACGAATGTGTTTTAATTTGCAGCTTCAAGGTGAAAATCCAGTGACTGAATCAAATGCAAAGTTATTGGCGGAAAAACTCAGAGCTCCGTATATAGAAACTTCGTCCAAAACGAAAAGTCGCTTGAAAGATGCCTTTGACGCCGCCATAGTGGCCACCCTGCCCGTTGGAAAGAAAAAGAAACCTCTCTGGAAGCAATTGCTTTGTCTCTCTTGAAATAATGAATCTGCCTCTTTGTGCACGATGCGAAGACTGTTAATATTTAACTTGAATATACTCGAAGCCTTTACAGCTACATGTGTGTTATATTTACTTTATGTAAATTTAATTTTTTTTTTTTTGTATATAATGACTGTGCGACGTAGTGTAATTTTAGGTATTAAAAATACTATTTAATCTTATTTTATAATTTAGCGTTTATATTGATTTGTAATATCGATTAAAATATACATAATTCACTATATAAGAGTTTTTTTAAACATATGTACATATTTATTGTTCCCTTTATTGTCTTCTTAGTTTATAGAATGTATGCAGTACCATTGCGATAATGTGTTTAATAAACAGTTTTTGAAAAATCATATTTCAAACATTTATTCTGTAAAGAATGGTAATTGCTTATGCTTGAAGCTCAATTAATGTGATGTTGGATAAACAAATCTATTATATCAAACCATTTCTTTCATGAGATTTAAGGTCTGTTCATACCTATCCAGCACGACCCGTATCCTGCAGGTTTCATGCAAGTCCGGATAGTATTCTTTGGTACATTATATGGACGTATTCATACTCCATTCGCGCATGCGCATTTACGCATTCATGCGCGTCCATATAGAATGTACCAAAGAATACTATCCGCACTGGCATGACACCTGCAGGATAAAGGTCGTGCTGGATGGGTATGAACAGACCTTTAAATGTAATGTTTTCATGATCGTTGCGCACTTGCATTAAAATTTAGGGTTGCCAGATTTCTTCCAAATCAAACCGCCCCCCCTCCCCCCACCCGAAAAAATCAACAATATTAAACCACGTAGTTTTTTTCTCTCCCCGAGATTTTGGCTCGCTTGGGCTGCCATGTAGCTTCTACTTCATTTTTAATTTATATTACATAAGAAAATAAAATCAACAAATTTTAACATTAAGTATTTATTAATTGGAACAAGAACAGTGTATTTGTTGTTGTAATCGTGTTGGCGTTGTTTATAGTTACGTATCGTCGAGCGCCCAACGATCGAGCGCGGTTTTAGTAAGCGATCTGGTTACCAATTTTGATATAATACCAGTTTATAATACATAGAACAATCAGAGCTGGCTCGTGAATATTTGTGCCTGTGTGCAAGCGCCTTTGGCGCATAAGAAAAATATTCAAATTCACAATAAAATACAAAAAGAAATGCAATACAAAATAATAATACACAAAGGCAAATAGAAATCTAAAAAAATGGTTTCTAAATATAATATATCAGATCGTTATTCTGATACAAGGCGAAAGCATGACAGTTTATGAGAATTTTTATATCGAAATATTTATAACATTTTTCGAAATATTTTGACCGCCCCTTCTTCTATGGCGCCTGTGTGTGCCATACACTTCGCACACGCCACGAGCCGGCTCTGAGAACAATACATACCATATTTTGACAAAAGAAATATTGTTCTCTAGATCGGCATAATATGGATCGGTAGTTAACAATATTATTATTGTTGGTACCAGTAGCGGCTCGTGAGATTTCATAGTGGGGGGGCTGCAGAGATTATTCAGGCTGTAGTAGCTTGTTAACCAAACCGGTGATCGAATGAAAACAAAAATAGCACGAATATGTACTATACTGTGAGGTCTGCAGCCCCGCAGCCCTTGTAGACGAAAAAAATAGCATGCATTTGTACTGTATTGGAAGGACTGCAGCCCTGCAGCCCATATGGACGAGCCGCCACTGGTTGGTACATACATATATAAGTAGGATTCAATCATTTTGTTAATAAATGGTTAGTGATAAATCAGCCAAAATCTAAAGGTTAAATTTTTTCACGATTTACTATGTGTGATTAAGGACTAAATATTTAAAAATGATAATCTTGACTAGCTTATACATAGGTTCAATTGGTATACATTCAATTGGTAAACATAATCAAAATTTTGGGTTTTATTACTAAAACAATACCCTTATAAAACTCTTTTATTTATTTTAAATAACTATATATTAATTGTTGGTCATATTTTATGGCGTTAAAGTTTGGTCATATTTTATGGCGTTACGGTCGCCTTTGTTACATACGCGCGAATTGTTGGCTGTCAAATATATTGTCTGACACCGCTTTGAGGTTATTTTTTTGCCATCGCTAATTTAATTTTTAAAGAAACATGTCAGAAGAGAGTGTCAATATAGAAGAACAGCCTTGCAATACAAATGTAGAGGAATCACCAGCGGTGGCCGCCACTCCCAAGCAAACCAAATTGCCAATGGCCAAAATTAAAAATATTATGAAATGTGACCCGGACGCCAACATTGTGAGCAACGAAGCTGTTTTTATAACCGCTAAAGCTACAGTAAGTAATCTGTGTTTCATCCTATCAAAATTTATTCGTTGTGTGTCGTATTTAATCAATATGATTTTATTTATAGGAATTCTTTATTGACGCAATAGCTAAAGAGACATATTCAATAACGGCGAAAGGAAAGAGAAAAACCGTCACTAAAAAGGATTTGCAAACTATTTTAGATACACTAGATTGTCTGTGCTTCATGGAAGGCACAATAGACATATAAACGCATAACCTAACTAGTTTATTTATTTATTAATTTTTTATTCAAATATATTTTATATTACTCTTACATTTTTTTTTGTTTTATTTCATCGTAGTTATTTTATTATAGAGAACACGTTCTCGATATTTCAATTAGAAATCGTACTAATAAATCTATACAACCAACTTTTTAGACAACTCAAAATGAGGTTTTCGACTTTTCGTCTACTTGAACAGGAATTTGTATATAGTATACAATTTTTTTTTTCGTGTACTTGTATGTAATATCTTCAAAACGTATGAAACATATAGTGATTATTCATAGATTTTTAAACTATTGTTACGTAGGGGTGGGTTCAGGATCCAAATGAAAGTCCAAAGTCGCTTCGCAGCATTTATTCAACGATTCAGGTGATCCACTCCTTATAAAGGACAAGTTGTCCAGCATAGCATCTCCGATCTGTTGGTTCGTCTATTGGGTGCCACCTAAGTATGCGGTCTACCTTCACATATCTACTTTAGTATGCGATCTACCTTCATGTTTTTACTTCAATATGAGGTCTCACTGTCTCAGATCTCGCGTGTGACAGTGAGACTGAATAATACCGACCCTAATAACCTAATCTTAAATGAATAGGGCCAACCCTAACTTAACCTAACCCTTAAATAAATAGGTGTTGGCTGCTAAGATATGTTTTGTTTGTGGAAATATTGATGAAATAAAACTAAAAAAAAAAACATATCTTAGCAGCCAACACCTATTTATCTAAGGGTCAGGTTAGGTTAGGTTAAATTAGGGTTGGCCCTATTCATTTAAGATTAGGTTTTTAGGGTCGGTATTTTCTTCGCTGCTGAAGATATTTTGATAGAAATGCTTCCAACGACATTATGGGGCTGCAGGAAAAAACAAAAATTATAATAAACAGGTCGTTGCTACGATACAAATAAAAAAATATAGTCGACTGCGATTCAAAGGTAGACCGCATACTAAAGTAGCACCGTCTATTGTCTAGGCACGTAGTCTACGCAATCGCCCAGGTTTATAAGAAATCCAGCGTATCCTTTGTTCGGGCACTTAATGAGTCCCGTTAGCCTAACCTGGGGGTCTCTATTGTTGACAGTGGATACTCTCAAATATTCCCATGTTACATTATTAACTCATTAAATTTTCACAATCAAATGTAGGCCATTGTGGCGCATTAGGTTCTTCCTGTAAAGCCACAATGGTCCAAAACTACTATAAATAAATAAATAAACACCATTTAAAAACATTTAAAAATCATTTCTTACTATATTTTTTTAATAGTTAATGTTAACATCGTAAAATAAGTATTTCAGTATTTTAAACATTTTTTTACAGATACACCAAAAGGTCGAAAAATTTCAGGACGTTGAAATAGAGTAGACCCCTCAAAGTGTAAACCAATTCTACGTTATATATGAAATTTATTGTACATATACATTCATTTTAAATAAAAATTTACCAGTTGATTCTCAGTGAAAAGTAAGTGAGGAATAAGATATTTGAAGGCCAGAAGTCTTATCATTGCAGTATTTTCCATGAAGCATTTTTATTTAAAGTTAATTATGCTTCAGTTATCGATAAATACGTTTTAACGAAGAAGAATGTGTGTGTATTCTTAAGGCTGTTAAGTGTTTTGACATATTTTATACACTCAAGTGCATATGAAGTGTTTATGTTAATGTACATTATCCATAATATTTTTAAATGGCACTCCTAGGTAGAAAATATCCACTAAATTCTTGTGTATATTAGTCAACAGAAAGATAAAGGTAATTTGTATGTACTTGAAATTTTTATATAAGATAAAAGATTTACACTATGTTTATATAATACAGAAAAAGAACAATTATGTAATGATTATTATTATTTTTTATAGAATATAATACTATAATCTAAATTATCTATTACTACAATTATCATGTTTCAATAGGTCTACGTAGACAAGACGATCGCATCATACGGTGATAATGTCAAGTTGGATGTTTGAACAGTCGAACTGCAACATAAAAAAAAGATATTAATTGCATTCTGACATAAACTGCAATCGCATAATCGATTGAAATTACTTACCCTTTCTCAAATTTGGAATTTAAACTAGACGCGTATACTTTCATTGTAGAAGGCAAAACACGGAAAGAGTCCAAACTGATGGTTGAATCTTTCGGTGAAAGATTAGCAATAGCGACTACCGTTTTTTCATTCGGAAGATACCTAAATATATTGTAACATTAGGAAAACATAGCTTCGAAAGAAACATACAAACAAACATATATTGAATTAACACACCTCATAAGTGCTAGAACATCATTTGTTAGCGCTTTACTTTCAAGATCACCTTCTACTAACACTTTTTCCTTTTTCAATGCGACTATATCTTTGTAAAACTAAAATATATACATACATATGTAATTAACGGATACATTAGATTCAATTTTTATTTTTATAATGCTAGTTTTCAACCTTGTAGTGACTTTTTGGTGCTGCAATTTGAACTTTCAAATTAAGCTCCTTGTAATTTTTAGCAAGTGGTAACCAGGTGAAGTTGCCGGTTGTGAAACCAGCATTCGCACTATCGTCCCAATGGAAAGGAGTCCTGGCCGGGTCTCGTGATGATTTATAATAATTTATCGGGTCGTTAGTATTGCAGGCTGCAGGATCTTTAGTTTCCTCCCAAGTCAATTCTCCATCAGTCATTGCCAATTCTTCACCCTAAAAACATACATACATATTAGAATGAATATTGATTCCGTAAATATAGCTTCAAATAGTGTCACGAGTTTTCACCTGATAGGTTAAAGCAACTCCCGGTAAAACAAGAGCTAACATATTCATAATATCGGCCCTCTCGATTCCATGTCTAGACGCCATCCTGTTGTTATCATGATTTCCATTCTGATTGAATTCGTTAAAGTTTAATGTAAAAATATTGTAAAGGCATTTCATTGCTTAGATTATTTTATACGTACGACCCAATTTGCCGTTCTTCCTAGAGGCATGTATGTCATCCATTTGTCGATGATAAACTTGATATCTCTAGCATCAGAATCTTTGGTAATACCTCTTAAGAATTCAAAGTTAAACGGCAGGTGAGAGCCATTGTGAGTGGCATTTCCGTAATATCTCATTGTGAGCTTAACGGGAGTATATGCTTCCGTTAACATAACTCTTGGCATACCATCTTTTTTCTCGTAGCTATCCAGCAAATCTCTCCATTGATAAACCATGTCGTAGGTAGGCTCTTGATTCTGGGTATATATGTGATCCAAATAATCGAATTCTTCCGGTACTTTATCGATAAAATTTGCCCTTGGTTCATCGGGGTATTTGCCTCCAAAGTCTTTGGGATCGATTTCAAACAAATGGGGAATTGCATCCACCCTAAAACCAGCCACGCCTTTATCCAGCCAAAAACGCAGAACATTCTGAAAGAATTCTCAAATTATTATTTAAATCATCTTATAATGTGTGTATTTAATCGTCGGTTTTCATACCTTCATCTCCTCAACGAGTAAAGGATCTCTGTAATTTAAGTCTGGTTGAGCTATGGCGAATTGATGGAAATAAAATTGTTTTCTAATAGCATTGTATTCCCATCCACTCCCACGAAAAGCACTCAACTGAAAGATTAATGTTTATTAATTCCATACATAATACAATCTTAAGTTATCCATATATAAGATATAATTACCCAATTGCTTGGAGGTAATACTTTATTCGGATTGTTTGGATCTGGCTTTCCGTCAGCCCAAATAAAATAGTTTTCGTACCCTCTAGTTCTATTAGCAGACAGATCAAACCAATCGCTTTCATTACTACCGTGATTCGGAACAAAATCTAATACCACACGTATACCTAAACACAAAATTACAAGCACAACTTTACTAAGCCGCAAATTATGTACAGTTTAACCCCTTTGTGTCGAAAGCCCACCACGCTGAAAATTTCGCCAACATTTCCAACTAGAATTATTTAGAAATCCAATAGCAAGCAGGTATAAAATTGTAGCTAATCCAAACAAACCCTAGATAACTATCGCCGAGGATTTCGAGTTTTGTAAAGGTGTGTTTAGACTCTCTAATATATCTTGCAACAATATAAAATAAACAAAAGAAGTCTATTAATGAATGTATTTTCTCAAAACTAGTTCCATCTTCTTCATTGATGTTAAAATGTAATGCTCACAATCTAAATGCCAAGCCACAATCTAAGATACTCAGCAGTTAGGGATTTCCATCGAGAAATTCTGCTATGGTTATAAATTCAGAAAATCCGGTGTAAACTAGTCTTTACAAACATTGACACGGATTACACGACCTGTATTTTCAGTGTATTTTTTTCAATGCTATCTGGAAAGGCTTGGCGGGTAGTATTCTTTTTTAATTTTTACATACTCAAAAAAACAACGCCCATCGGCCTATTTCAGGCTCATGGACTTGTTGGCAAAACGCCAATCGGCGTTGGTCAGCCTTCAAAGGGTTAAAAAGTAAACTTGATATAAATATTTACCCAGTCTCTTGGATTCTGTCATGAGATTATCGAAATCTTGCATTGTCCCATACTCTGGCTGTATCTCTTTGAAATTTGAAATATCATATCCAAAATCATACATGGGAGATTTATAAATAGGCGACAGCCAAATTGTTTCAATTCCAGCGTCTTTTACGTGCTGCAAACCTTGAGTGATTCCTGTAATATAAACAGTGCACAAGAATTTAATCCTGATATAACAACATATGCAGTAGCGTCGCTAGGCACTTGCAGGGAGTGCAAGTGCCGACTCGGTCTGCACCGAGTGATACCAAATTGTTCAAATTGAAAAACGCATATTCGACATATTTGTTGTAAGACGGATCTCCAGCAGCTACACGCTCATTGCAATTTCTGTATATATACAGCTTTCTGTAGTTATACAGCTACCGCGAAATCCGTCTGGTGCGGTTATGTATATATATAGCATCAAATATGAGCTATGATTGGCTTTTGTTCGAATTTCTGAGAAATCAATGTATGTACCTAAAGGTAAGAAGGTTAACGGATTCAGTCAGACAGAGACACAATCCAGAAACTTAATAAAAATATTTTTTAGTTGACACCACCCCTAGCGACGCCACTGAACATATGTTTTTTAAATGTTTAATGTTTAATATGTTTCAAAATTTATTACCATTGAGATCCCCGATTCCGTCGCCGTTGCTATCTTTGAAAGACCTTGGGTATATTTGATAAATGACTGCTTTTTGCCACCATTGTTTGTCGCAAAAAGCGATTGTTGTTAGACAAACGAGGAACAAAACGCCCGCACAACAGAAGGTCCGCATTGTAATTGGAATGCATTGAATAAAGCACACCGGTTTATATACAGTGTTGAAAATGAAGTGTATTTTTTAATATTACCATTAAAAATGTTTTATCAAAGAGACAAAAGGTATTTTCAAGATTGCTATTTTATACATAAGTGCTCTTAACAACTGTAAGTGTTATAAATCTATGGTGATTTAGAATAACAAGCATTTTTATATTACACAGACGACGGCTTTAGAAGTGTAACTATACGTGAGAATTTTACTATATTTAATGAGTGATGATAAATGGAAGGATTCTGATGATGACCGGCTTAGAACGTCATCATTCCGATATATTCTAATCAGTGTGATTTCTCACAACTACTAAACCTAACTCAGTTTTAGTTTATTCCGATGAAATATTGGTAAATGGATTATTTCGCACATTGTGATCGCGTACACGGCATGCGCTGCCATGAAAATCGCGAATACGGAATATCTGGAACTCGTATTCTCGTTAGTATGATAGTTCGCGTGCGTAACTCTCGATTAGTGGAATTTTTAGGTGCCAGACGTTGTGATTGATATTTTGGTGACGTGTGCGAGATTGCTTTGTGCGGAATAATCACCGAACCGAAATACCATGTCTCGGATTGCAAGATTACACACTTTCCAGTCTGCTAAACATGGTTCATATTATAAATTTAATTGAATGAATAAAGTAGACCTTTGTTTAAAAAAATATTATTTAAATACATAAATATATCATCATAATTCATAATTCAAGATCATTCATGTATAAAATATTATAAAATAGTGTTTTTACCAGGATTCGCTCGGTATTTGTAATAAAAAATGCTAAAACATGGCCAATCTAATAGTAAACATTTTATGACTTTTATTTGAATAGTTTTTATTTTATTTAAATTTATTTGAATATTCATTTGTTCGATGACGTCACGGATTTACGAACCAACATTACAAATTTTCTTACATACTTACAAAGTCTCTATATATTAGATTACGAAATTAAATATTAGATCACATGATTTATTATGTTCGGAGCGACTTTAACTATTACAATTTTATAAGCCCACTTTAGATGTCAAAGAAGTCAACCAATAAAGCCCTCTACAAGAGGCCTTCACACCAAATTAATTGATTAATCTGTACCGATGACCTGATAATACCAATGCATTGTACCAATCTATGAAGTATTTACATTCTTTATTGACAGCTAGACGAACTAGTTCCGACGTAACTCTGATTCGTAAAAAGTCTTCTTTTGGGTTGCTTTTTCTCAAAAGCCCATTGCACTGAATCGTCGAGTAAAACGTCGGAATCTGAATAGTGATGATAATCTGTTAAGTTATCCGGCGGTTTGTTCGTAGCAGGTATTTTTTTAAAAGTCAATCGCAACGGCAAAATTTGTTTTTTTCCCTTAGCTAAAAACGTAACATTCATTATAAACGACGCAAATACGAATTAATCAATGGTAAATTTTAAAAACAACATTACGCAGCTCTTTTGTAGCCTTTTTATCGATGACCCATCCAAAATTTTCGCTATGTTTGATGCACCCTGAAATTTGAAAATAAATTAGTCTCACTTGGATGCATTTAGAAATGTCAATTTGGAACAAAAATAATTTGAACCTTTATGTACGCCTTTTTTGATCCTCATTTCATCATCGTTAGACAGTGAGTAGTCTCTCAAACGGAATAGAATTACTTTCAGAAATCGATTACGCATGCTTTGCCACGTTCGACCTAAAACACTTCACGCGTGTCAACATTGTATTAACCTTTCCCTTACGGTGCCAAAAACATCCGCGCGCCCCGATGATATGTATTTTGTATACATAAATTGATGTAATTCGTAATTATATTACAGAGGAATACAAAAATTCTGAACCTCGTATCTATTTGAACATTTCATATCGATATTCCCATTATTAGAGTCGAGTTGTAGTAAATACATATCACAGGGGAGGAAAGGTTAAAACAAACTGTACCTACTTACGAAATAAATTAATATTTATAATACCTGTTATCATTTCATTACTGGCTTCGAATTTTTTCCACACATTATTTCCGTTTACTAAATGTGTATGATTGTTTTTTAAGATCCAATCTATGATACACATATCTTCATCAATCGAATAATTCCTTGAAATTGGCCTATTTAAATAAATCCGACATTATTATTCATTTATTTACAATAAAAAAACTTACATACAATAAAAAAAATAACAAAATTAAATTAATAACTATAATAATATAAGCTATATATGAATTTTAACTTAATTACATCTTCCACAGAGTATGCATTAACACCTTTCTAGAAGGCACTAATTTTTTATAGCACCTCTAATATTTTCAGGAAGAGCATTAAAGATTTTAACACCCCTGTAGGAAACACCTGCAGTTCTTGCTTTCTTAACTCTACCTATAATTTATTTATTTTTAACTAAAAAGCTTTGAACAAAGTGGTCACGGGTTCAAATCCCACTGGTTTCTGCTGGCCAGACCTTAGATTTGTGTCTCCAGGTCGATCGTTTCCTATCAGAGTTTGCCAATTTATCTGATTTTCATTGAAACGGTTCCAACAAATTGGCAACCTTTCCCATTTTATCGCAAATCTCGAGTTTTCAGCAATCACTGAATTGTATAAAATGCTGTAAAATTCATAAATTTGACTCTGTGGGTGTTAATTGATATGTAATTACTTTGTAAAATACAAATAATACTCGTATCAAATGTACAATGCTTCTGGCCAGGAAGGAGCATTGGGGTTACCTGTTAGGCCTTTCTAGTATATATTTTTTTTCAGACATTATATTTTTATTGCAGTATAACATAATACATACACATTTTTCCCAGGCAGACGCTTTGGAGAATGACTATTGCTAGTGGTCGGTTCCGCAGAGGGTTTCTGAAGTATTTTATTGTGGTTAAGCATTGGCTTTTTTTTAAATGTCCAACCCTTCAATACTGTAAAAGGGTCTGAAGGTTTATTACTTTGGTTTGGCTCTTTTTTGTTTGAATTGCTTAGTACTTTTGGTTTTGAATTCCCAGCATTCAATATCTAAAATGAAATTGTGAGTTTTAATAAGTTTAAAAGTACCATATATAAAGATGTCGTTGAAATTTATAGCATTTTATTTTGACACAAGTTTTGTAAATGCATCTAATGATACAAACTAATATTAATAGTTTAAAAACAACGAATAATTATTGGTTATACATAACATTAATTATACACATTTACACTAATACATATGTAAATACACGGTAGTTACAAGACTGGCATCAAGGTGTCGCAAACAGTTATAGTAAAGTGACAGTATACAATATCGTTTTCCTTTCTAAATTGTTTTTATTGGCATGGCATTCAGCAGTATGGCTTGATGGTTGCGTTTATATTTAGCACCGAGAGGTTACCGGGTTCGATCCCGTGCTAATCTTTAATACTGCTGGTCAGACTTGGATATTTGTGACTACAAGTCGATAGTTTCTTATCAAAGTTTGCCAATTTTTTCTGATTTCATTGTTGAAACGGTTCCTCCATCAAATTGGCAAAAATCATCCGACCCGCCGTCACAAATATCTGAATTTGATTTATGTACAATATGTAAAAATGTATGTACAAGTCTAAATCCACAGATGTCGCCATGAATTAATCCATTAAGTAATTAATTGCTAATTTGTGTTCTTCAGCCTCTCGAAATACAGCGATTTATGTAATAAAAATTCTGCAATGTTTGTAATTAATTGTCTAGGAAGGCGCATTGGGGTCTATCTGTTAGGCCTTACTGGTATATATCTATGTAAAATAAAATATTGTAGCGTATGCTAAAAGGAGCCGCCGTTATAATTGGTTTCGAGGATTATCTCTAGGCTTAAGTGCAAGTCGGTTAAACAATGAGAGACCCCCGAATGCACTTAGCGGCACTTGGTCGCATTCCCGTGGAGTTCTTAGAACTGACAACGCCAAAGCGTGGGACTGCACATCCGAGTACGTGACTAAACAATGGGGAAGTAACCGGACGTCGAAGATGCCCTGAGCGACCTGTCCTGTATAAGGAGGTACTTAGACCATATCAAGACATTCAGCACGGAGCACTGCCAGTGTGTGTATCTCCTTAATCAGCAATAAATGCTGTGAAACGACTTTGGTCTTTTACTTGGATCCTCCACCCACAACATATGAAATTTATATGTCTATGAATTTCATATATGTTTTGCTGGAGACTAGTATTGCCTCATTGCACAGAAAATGTCTTCAAATAGACTTCGGTTTCGTATTAAATGCCGCCATATAAACTCATCAAAATAACTTTCCGTGTGCTGACAAGGCATACCATGATGTAACTTCAATCAATTTGAAAACTTGATTTGTGTACTGTCACTTTACTCAAACTACACACATATATACATAGAGGTCGTTCATGTAACTGTAGTGTATTTGTATACTCTATGCTCGGATGCACCCGTATAACCAACAAGTACCAAAAAACGGCTTTGAAGAACAATATATAAATGTATTTTGTCTGTGTATATATGTATGTATGGATATATTTTTATTTTTCTCATCTCTCTATATTTTTTCGACCATTGTGGCGAATTAGGGACTCCTGTAATGCCATAATGGTCCAAACTTAAACTTAAAATAAATAAATAATATAATATAAAACATATGTACTCGAAAAATCCAATATTTGTGTATGTGTTTATAAACGTTATATTTGATGAGAAATTAACTGAGTAATAAATCGTGAAATATAAACATGATATTGAAGTTTTACTTACTTTTGTGGTGTCGATTTTTTCTACATTTTGGGTAGCGTGACTCTCGAGTCCCAGAGAGTGCATAAAATCTTTTTTAGTGTAATTATTTGCTTTTTCAACAAGATTATTCAAGTTATTTGAATGTTCTATCCGGACAACAGGATTGAGGGCATTTAAAACATTATGAAAAACTTCTTCATTTTCATTACAAATCAAAGTCACAACACAATTATTATTTTTATAAAACCATTTTTTAATTAATTTTAAAGAGTCTGAACTCATAGGGGGGGTTTTATCACTGTATTTGTTGTTCAATCCAGAGCTAAGATTGTCACCATTCTTTCTTGAATAACACGAATTGCCATTATCTACATTAGTCTGTTTTTCACAATCGGAAGATAAAAAGGTCGAACTACTATCGTTATCTTGTATATTATTTTTAATTGGCGATTTTTTTAGATTTCCATTGTTTCCTGCATCTAAAATGCTACCAAAATAAATCAATTAGTGTATGCATGAAAAAAATAATCAAAATATGTAATCCTTTAACATTTAATTTTTGAAAAATTACAACTTTTCAATCAAGATCATATATGAAAGTGATTTTCATAAAAAAAAGATCAGAAGTGATTCGGCAGACTATAAATAGATGATTCATAATTTCGGGTCATATATTGTATATATAGAGCCTATAAGTTAGGTTGAAAATTAAAATAATTCATTGCTATGGTGATTTTCAAATAAGTGTAGAAGAAAAGGTATTGAATGAAATTTTGAAGAAAAGCTAAAACTTTTGAAGGCAATAAAATTATCAGGGTGAAATGTTTATATATTAATTGCAGTTTGGTGGATTAGTTAAATATATAATAGAATAGATACCAATCTTTTGGACACATTTGACGTTTTGGACTTTGTGGTACTTCTGCTTCAGAATCATCTGATGAATCCAATAACATTTGTGTGGACGATCTTAAATAAAAAAAAAATAATGATTCTTAATGATCACGTTATACATATATATATAATTAAAAATGACCCAAATACCGTTTTCTCGCTATCGTTTGCTGTTTTGAATTTGAATGTGTTTTAGATTCAAAACTTGTCAACGGATGTGGGGGTGATTTTGAACTGTAAAAAGTAAATATTAAAATTAATAAGGGAATAGATATCAGCACAAAATAATAAAATCTCTATACATACGTGGCAGAAGACCTGTGATGGTTTTTACGTTGTTGATAGATTTTTAACTTGGCACTGTTTATGTTGCATTTTAATGCATCCAATGCTCGGTCGTAGGAAAGGTGAGTCAGTTTATCATTAGCAGATAAGTAAAAGAATTCCATATCTTTTAGCAAGCCGCTGCGGTCGACGAGACCGTCTGTAAAATCTGTGAAAGTGCCGTTTTCTCTTCGGAGATAGCATCGCACTTCGTCCATAGTACTTTGCAAATGATCCACGATGAATTAAAAGTCGAGCTCGACATTAAAGTCGAGCAAATATATGTTTTATGTTAATATAAAATATGCTTAACCTCTCTACACGTCACAGTGACAACCCGCCTAAACTAGCAAAACACAATAACCTAAAAACATAGCAGTAATATTATTGACCATAATATATTACATTTTGAATTATATATAAATTGGGAACAACACTACAATTGTAAGCCAAACAATATTCTTTGTCGAATTCAAATATGTAATGAGCCAAGTCATTGCTCTGTGCTGTCACTGTTCTGATTGAACAGCACATGTTCAATTGGTTCGGTGATTATTCCGGTTCGGTGATTACTGGTCACAGTCACTAAAATCTCTATAACGGAACATCTGGCAGCCGAAAAGTCCATCATACTAACGATAACTATCATAGTAGCGAGAACTTGAGTGCCAAATATTGTGTATTCGCGATTTTCATGGCAAAAATTGTCTTTGTGACCACCCCAATGTGACGAATAGTCCAATTACCGATTATTCCACACGAACAAGGACGGATCTAAAGGGGGGGGGGGGGGCGACAGGAGTAATCCCCTCCACCCCCTAAATTTCGTCGCAGTTTGAAAATTCTATATTGTTTTAAAATATTTTTGTCACGGCTTACAAAATGGTTGTCTTTTTGTTACCTACAGCTGGACTGTCAATGCGCCAAACAGCTGTTATTTGTCAGATGTCGGGTACAACCTGGGTGATTCTCAGATTCTAGGAAGTAAGAGCGACAAGGACGGAAACGGATTCTCGATAGTATTAAAAAAAGTGAATCGATACATCGTTTTTAATATTAATTTCTATTTTTATATTTTCATTGTGTTCATTGGATTTTAATTGCATTTTTTCTTATCGCCCCCCCCCTGGATCCGTCCTTGCACATGTCACTAAAAACCCGATAACAGAACATTTGACACGTGAAAATTCCGGTAATTGGACTATTCGTCACATTGGGGTGGTCACAAAAACAACTTTTGCCATGAAAATCGCGAATACACAATATTTGGCACTCAAGTTCTCGTTACTATGATTGTTATCATTAGTATGATGGTCTTTTCGGCTGCCAGATGTTCCGTTATAGAGATTTTAGTGACTTTGTGACGAGTAATTTGTGACCAGTAATCACCGAACCGAAAATTCCATCCATCGAGTTACACACGCAAACTATCATACTATTGAGAACTCGAGTGCCATATTATTATATTACTGTTGCGTAGGGAAAGGGTTCAGGATCGAATGAAAGGCCAAAGTCGCTTCACAGCCTTTATTCAATGATTCAGGAGGTTCACACGAGATAACTGCTCGCTCCAGAATAATTTGATTTACCGTGTGTACCTCCTTATAAAGGCTGTACAGACTCCAGGGATGTTCAACTCGAGAGCACCCCGGAAGTCGGTTTCGTAGAAGCTCGTGGTAAGCGTGGGCGGGGCTGGTTTCCTCCAAGGGATCTACAGGTCGTCGTCTGCGGTCTGGTCTCTGCTGCTGTCGGCTCGGCTCGATGTATATCTCTCTCTCTCTCGTACAGTGTGCGTAAGGGAGGGTGATACGGGACAAAGGCGGGAAATTGAATAGTAATGAAAACAGGTTATAATTCTGTTTGTATGGTGACTGTATTTTATATATATATGTATATACAGAGATCAAGCAGGGGGGACAGAAAAAGGGGGGGGGGGGAGTCCGACTTGAAATTAGCGCGCACGTGTTCAAGAGGTTATGGTAACCTCACTCAACCACGTGGCTACGTGATCTGACTTCGACGAAGAGAGACCAGGAATTCCTCACTTCTCACCGGACGTATACTGAAGCTGTACTTCCAGTATCGTCTGCCGATCAAGGCTGAGCTGATCGGGACTCGGTGGTGGGAACCAACTCGGTAGCGAACAGAGATGTTCACTCGACCGAAGCGGAAAACGAATAGGGGGCGGGTACGCGCGCTCGGCGCCGATCTCCCTCCAAAACGGCTCCTTTGGTCGTAACGCCACGAAAGCTGACCATGAAGACTTGGTCGGAACAAAGGCCACTTACACAGCATAGCTTCCCCGATCCAATAATGTATCTATCGTCTAGGCCAGAGAATCGCAACCTTTTCACGCATCTCGCTCGCACGCGTTAGATCTATATGGTGTTATACGCTTCTACGCTGCCGCGGAAATTTTACAGAAATTACCATTAGAATTTTTAAGGTAATTATTTTACATAGGTATAAATCTTACGATGCATTGTCACTGGTCAATTCTATTTGAACTGATATAGAAAAATATTATGTAAACAAGTATTCAGATTGTGCTCACGGTAGAATTGATAAAAATATGTTTCTTTTGCAATTTCAATTTGTACTTAAAGAAAGAAATGATCCCTGAATGAAACTGTCCACGTTCGAGGAGATATTTTATCACCGTCACCGTCCGAGCATTATATTGGCACTCCAACATGGGGTCCCCTTCATCATCGTCCGACAGAGAGAGAGAAAACGTGTATTATAGTTTAGTAGTCGGTGGTCACCAATTTAGTACGCGGGACAGATGTGTTGACCGTGTCCCGGTCTAAGAAAACACCGTTTGTGTTTGTAAGAGGATCGTTTATTTTTGTTCAATTGTTACAATGGTTATTGTATGTACGAAGAGGTTGAGCTTCGGAGAAGTGAGCTGGTTGAACTCGAGAGGTTCACTCTGGTGTTGGGAGCTAGTGCATCGCTTTATATACGTTCTGGCTTGAAGCGTGCCGTGTGCAGATGCTTTGTTTTCGTTTCCAGGACACGTGTTGACCTGTTTTCGAGGCGAGTGTTTTATAGCTATGGGGTCAGCGCCAGGACGTTGTTCGTTTAAGAATACGGTCGTGTGCCACGTGTAAACGCGTGCCTCGTGTAAACGCATGCCACGTGTAAACGCGTGCCTCGTGTAAACGACTTTTTAGGACACGTGTTAAGGTCTGTTCATACTTAACAGCACTGCACGGCTTCAGCGCTGCACGACTCCGTTTCAAATATGTCATTTTATTATATTTCTATTCATATCTACCTACACGTCGCGGTCACGTCACGTTTACAGCAATTTGGCCGAGGGCAAGGCAAAATCGGCTTACTTATACATTAGAGGCCATGACGATACGGCGCAATATTGCTTACGTCATATTGTCGAGTACTTGCAATGTGAATGCATACACGTGCATTCGTAGCTACGCGTCAGAATACAAGTCAGCAAAAATGTTTCGACGTTTATCGAACGAAAAATTATGTATAATCGCGCTGTTGTTGGAAGAAGAAGCTCAAGAAGGCAATAAAAAAGCACGGAGGCGTTTTGATGTGCATCCCATGTTAAAAAAACAGAAAAACCGAAGGAGAGTTTTGGACACTGTATAAGGAGCTTGTGGATGATTAACAACATTTTTTTTAAATATTTCCGTAAAAAATTTAATTTTTTTTAAAATATTTGCGCCAATACCATGTCGAAAGATTGAACAGCTGTCAACTGTCACTATCGATAATTGGTCCAAAACAGCAAAGCGGCAGACTCATGGCACGTAATTCGCGTGTATATTTCCACGATGGCCAAAAAAACGGATACGATACGTTGACGGATGTTGCTGTAAGGTATGAACAGGAAATGTCGGGTACTGCTGTAAGCCTGTCGTGGCGTAAACGTGACGGTTGGTGAACGATAGCTGCAGCAGCTGTAATGTGTGTATATGTATGGGTGACCAGCGGCTGTGTGTGTGTCATCGTCTCTCGTTCAGCTCGCTCTGGAGCACGTGCTGGAACAGGGCGGGGTGGGGAATTAGATACGTCAAGTCGGTTTATCCTCGTTTATTATTGATGAATAGATGGCGCGCCGGGGAGTTTCTCGGCGCCTGTGCCCCTTTATGGCGGAGGCTGTGGATTGAGTAGGCTGTGCTGGTCAGGAAGGGTAGACCAGTATGGGGGATGAACGAATGAGACGACTGGCATGTTAATGCACGTGTTTATTATATGACAGCTAAAGGCAGAGTGAGTAGTGGCTCTCCGAACCCAGCCGAGTTGGTTCCCACTCGCAGGAAGGCAACCAAACTCGACCATGTCGTAAAAGCGAGCCGCCACACCAGCCACGCCAAGACCTTCTCGGTCGGAGTCTCACGAGCGTCTGAGAGCTCGCCGTGTTCGAGGCTTGGGTCGAACACGTGGTCGAGTATAGTCGGTAGACATAGTCGGTGAGGCACGACTATGGAAGAAGCCATACTCCTTCTATTATGGAGGGCTTCTATGATGCCAATGAGCGCTCGCTGTGATCGCTTGGGTGGATCACGGGGCCAGCCTGCCTTAGTTCGAGGCCGGCTTTTACGAGGGACGCTGCATCTGGCGGTCCGCGCCGGGATCACCGGGCGCCGGACCCACGGGAGAATCTAGCACGACTGACAGATGATCAGAGTAAAAGAGAGAAAACAAAAGCCGAAGCCGTAAGAGGACAACCAACGGCCATGAGGGTTTTTGGCTCGGACAGTTGGTATGAATATACCCATACAAAATGTACCAAAGAATACCTTTCGTACGGCCGGATACCTGCTGAAGTCGGTACGTGCTGACTAGGTATGAACAGACCTTTACAGTTTCCTGATGACATCACTGTTGGGTTTCGTTCGTTTTACGATCGAGCGATGAACTCTTTCTTTTGGAATGGTCGAAGGGGACGTCGCCCTTGAGTTATGCATGTTTGTACAGGAGCGACGATGATCGGTGTGAAATGTATGAGATCACAGGTTTTGATTCGTAATAGCACAAGTTGTGGTAGATTCCTACAATAGAAAGCGGGGTTGTATGGTAAATGGGTAAATGCTATTGTGCAATCAATTAGTGGTTTTGTTATTTGAAGGGCAGTTGGCAGCTCGTTGGTAGGTCACGGTCGCAGTCGGGTCGCGGGTTGGCAGCCTGACGATCGGCTCTCGTCGTTGTCGTCCAGTGATCGTGTGGTGTTTGAGGTGTGAGGTGTGAGGCGTGAGGCGTGAGGCGTTCCGCGTCCACTGTTCGGTGCGCTCCACCGGAACGTTTGCGCAATGGGAGTCCCCAAGTTCTTCCGCTTCATCAGCGAGCGCTATCCTTGCATCAGCGAGCTGCTGCCCAAGGACGCGCACGTAATACCACTACTACACATTATATATCTCTATACTATACTATACACTACACTACACTTCTTGCACCACGCATCCATATTGCACCACACTCTGTTTACCTTCATACATTTTTATTTTCGTCTTATTTCGCCAATGTCAAATTTTCACTTCACAGTGTCACATCATGTTTTTATCTTTGATCTGCATACGTATACGTGTATTGATTTCGCGCAGTGTGTATATCGCGTGAATGTAAACAGTTATTACTGTATTTCAGTGCAATGTACGATGCCACCACTGTCATGTTTGTTTTGGTTTTTTTTATTATTTTCGTATGTCTTTCAATTGGCGTCGGTTTCATTGTAATTTGGTAAATTGCTATTTAATGTTTATCGATTCGAACAATCTTACCAGTTGGAAAATGTCTTGTTGTCATTAACTCCATATATAAGATTTACATATATAATTACCCAATTGCTTGGAGGTAATACTTTATTGTAATACTTGGAGGTAATACCTGGGTACCTGGCTGAATGAAGAGATGGACCCAGATGAAGATTTAAGAATCCGCATCGAGATGGCTAGAACGGCATTTGTAAAAATGAAGGCGGCGCTTACAAACAAGCATCTCAATCTTCATACGCGGTTGAGATTCGCGAAGAGCTACGTCTGGACAGTATTACTACACGGATGTGAGACGTGGACCAAGATGATCAGCCGCATTGAAGCTTTTGAGATGTGGGTCTATAGGCGTATGCTGAAGATTCCGTGGACCAAAAAGATATCAAACGAAGCTGTCCTCGGCATGATGGGGAGAGGCAGGGAACTTGTTTCTGTCATCGAGCGGAGAAAGATGGAGTACCTCGGACACATGATACGGGGTCCAAAATACGAATTTCTCCGTTTGATAACCATGGGGAAAATAGAAGGAAAAAAATGGATTGGCAGGAAAAAGTTATCTTGGCTTCGAAACATGCGCATGTGGACCGATATGAGCGCCGAAGAGCTGTTCCGAGCCGCTGAAGACCGATGCGGATATATTCAAATAATCGACGAGGTGGTCGCCAACGTCCGGATGCGGACAAGGCATTAACAAGAAGAAGAAGAATACTTTATTCGGATTGTTTGGATCTGGCTTTCCATCAGCTCAAATAAAATAGTTTTCGTACCCTCTAGTTCTATTGGCAGACAGATCAGACCAATCGCTTTCATTACTACCGTGATTCGGAACAAAATCTAATACCATACGTATACCTAAACACAAAATTACAAGCGCAACTTTACTAAGCCGCAAATTATGTATAATTTAAACCTTTGAGTATTGACGTCTTTTCTGTTGAAAGCCCGCCACGCTGAAAACTTCATCAACATTTCCAACTAGAATTATTTAGAAATCCAATAGCAAGCAGGTATAAAATTGTAGCTAATCAAAGCAAACCCTAGATAACTACTGCGGAGGATTTCGAGTTTTGTAAAAGTGTGTTTAGACTCTCTAATATATCTTGCAACAATATAAAACAAATAAAAGAAGTCTATTAATGAATGTATTTTTCTAAAACTATTTCAATCTTCTTCATTGTTAGAATGTAATGCTCACAATCTAAAATACTCAGCAGTTTCGTCAGGTAATTCTGCATTCTGTAAACTTGTCAGCAAAATGCTTATCGGCGTTGGTCAGCATTCAAAGGGTTTTAAGCGATAGGCCAATCAATATCTTTCTGATAAATTGCGAGTCTCGTCTCATTTACTCTTGTATATTGTCAGCAAAACGACGATTGGCGTTGGTCAACCTTCAAAGGGTTAACTACCAAATGTTATCATTTTGCTCATTGCTTTTTATTAGTAATAGCCAAACTTATTTGCTGTTACATTACATAGAAAAGGTTACAGAAATTTTGACATCAGGTTGTACTGTTTCGATAATATTGGCCCTTTTGCTATATTTTGTTGCCTGATTTCATCTATATAATCTGGGTGTGTATCAAAATGCAAAGAATAACAGTATTTTGAATTGTGCAAATGCGGAATATTCGAATTTGGCATAAGGTTTCTAAGGAAGAAGAACCAAAAACAGCCAATCTACCCACAATCAATACACACTAATTCCTTGATATGAGTGAACGCTGAATTCCTTACATTTTTTAAATATAACTGTGTTTATTTTGCCCTTTCAGAATTGCGAATTTGATAATTTATACTTGGACATGAATGGAATCGTTCATATGTGCTCTCATCCAGATGATAACAATCCTCACTTTCGGGTCTCCGAAGAGAAAATGTTCCGAGACATTTTTCATTACGTATCATATCTCTTCCAAATCATCAACCCGAAAAAGTTGTTCTACATGGCCATCGATGGTGTCGCACCTCGTGCCAAAATGAACCAACAGAGATGCCGCAGGTGATTATTTATATATGTATATACTATGAAATTCAGCAATCCTATATATGTATTTACTTTAAATGCAACAATAATTTTAAAGCTTTCATAGAAAAGTTTTGTCTATTGCCTAGTATAAAAATATAATGTGTGCTTTAATGATAGATTTCAATCGGCACGCGAAGCACAGGAAGCTTTAAACAAGGCGGTGTCGAAAGGAGAAATATTGCCGGATACAAAACGATTCGATAGCAATTGTATTACTCCGGGAACGGTATTTATGGTTCGATTGCACGAACAGTTGCGATACTTCATCAAGCATAAAATAACCACAGATCATTCGTGGGCCAAATGCAGAGTTATTTTATCTGGTCACGAGGTAAAGTGTTAGAAAAAAAATGCATTCAGTGCATCCCGTCGTGTAATTAATTGGCTTCTATCGATGTTTTAGACTCCGGGTGAAGGAGAGCATAAAATAATGGACCATATACGATATCTCAAATCGCAACCGGACCACGATCCAAACACCCGACATTGTTTATACGGTTTGGACGCGGATCTCATCATGCTCGGATTTTGCACACACGAGCCTAATTTTTCAATATTACGTGAAGAGGTTCGTAGAAAAAAGACAGTGTGATGAAATTTTTAGATTTGAACCGGTGATGTGAGTGTAATTTTTATTTTATTTCAGGTCATATTCAAGAAAAATGTATCCAGACCGACTTCACCCGATTTAAATAATTTTTATTTATTACATTTATCTCTGTTAAAGGATTATATAGAATTAGAATTTTTTTCTTTGAAAGACGAACTGTCGTTTCCATTCGATATGGATAAGTTAATTGATGATTGGATTTTAATGGGATTCCTTGTTGGTAACGATTTTATACCCCATTTGCCCAATATAATGATTCAAAAAAATGCTTTGCCGCAATTGTACGATGTTTACAAAGCGGTTTTACCCACTTTAGATGGTGAGCTATTTTTTTGGTTTTATCTTTTTGCTTAACGCATGCATGCTTCTTGAATCGTTGCTCATGCATACGGTTCGTTTGTTTATTTTTTAGGTTATCTCAATGAAAATGGGATATTAAATTTGCGACGGTTTGAAGTTTATTTGAAAAAATTGGCGGACATAGACAGGCAACAGTTTGAAGAAGTCTTTGCAGATTTAAAATATTTAGAAAGCAAATCTGAAAGAAAAATGTATAGACAGGGGCTGATATCAGTAAGCAGCTAATTACATTGGGTCTACTCCGTTTCATTGACTCGAAATATCTCGACCCTCGTTTTCTCGAATTTTTTGGTGTATTTCGTCGTTTTGTTTGTACATATATTTGTTAGTCAAAGTGTATTTTCAGTTTTAATATATTCAAACTGGTGTTTTAGGTCATTCATATTCGAATACGATTCAAATAGCAAATAATATCTCTACAAGCGCAAATATACTTTCAACAATGTGCGCCAGTAGTAATATAACATTTGATTTTAACAGCTCTGATGTTTTTACGAATGCCTTAGAATTCAATAATGCATTGATATTTGCTAGGTATTACGAATAATTTGGTGTATTTCGTCGTTTAGTTTGTACGTTTGTTAGTCAAAGTGTATTTTCAGTTTTAATATATTCAAACTGGTGTTTTAGGTCATTCATATTCGAATACAATTCAAATAGCAAATTATATCTCTACAAGCGCAAATACACTTTCAACAATGTGCGCCAGTAGTAATATAACATTTGATTTTAACAGCTCTGATGTTTTTACGAATGCCTTAGAATTCAATAATGCATTGATATTTGCTAGGTATTACGAATAATTTGGTGTATTTCGTCGTTTAGTTTGTACGTTTGTTAGTCAAAGTGTATTTTCAGTTTTAATATATTCAAACTGGTGTTTTAGGTCATTCATATTCGAATACAATTCAAATAGCAAATTATATCTCTACAAGCGCAAATATACTTTCAACAATGTGCGCCAGTAGTAATATAACATTTGATTTTAACAGCTCTGATGTTTTTACGAATGCCTTAGAATTCAATGATGCATTCATATTTGCTAGGTATTACGAATAAAGGTTAATGAGTACCGTATATGATAACTCTAAGAATATGTTCAAAGCAGAAATGCAGTTTTCCGTCGAGTGACGTTTTAATGAAAACCTAATCTGTTACCAACTTACAGTTGAACTGTATTTCCAGTTGTAATATATTTTGATCAGTTGGAATGTAATTCGCCAAATGGATTAACCTATGTGGGTTAGATGGAATATATTCCAACTAATCAAAATATATTACAACTGGAAGATACACTTCAACTGTAAAATATATACGTGACTGCGCACGCGACTATTGTTGCCACGAAAATCGCGAATTGGGAATATCTGGCATGCGAATTCTGGTTATTTTGATAATTCGCGTGGTCGTGATTGAGAGTTTAGTGACGTGTGCGAGATCTCTTTGTGCAAAATAATCACAAAACACATATGTATGTTTAAAAAGATGTTTTATATAGTGAAATACTTATTTTTCGATCTAAATATGGACTATTAAAAAATATATAATAAGAATTTCGCTGTTAATTTGTATTAAATATACAAACTCCTGCTCAAACAGACGAAATGTCGGTAAAACGAATGTCGAGAAGCTTCTAGTATGTGGAACGGAGTGCACCGAATTTAATTTTGTATGTTACGATAATTATAACGAACCAAGATCGTTAATATATCGTATTTTTTATTTTAGAGTAATCATGTTCCTGATGATAATGAAACATTTGGAGTAGATGTGGAAGAAATTAAGAAAATGTCTACGTCTGGTTTTCAAAATGATTTACAAAATTTGATCAAATCTACAAATAATATGGTATTTTATTTCTAAATCGTTTTTATATTCGATACTGTTTTTAAATTATTCACTCTCTATTTTTTTTTTTGATATAAGGTTATGGAATCCGACGACGATGATCTCATTGACTTTGGCGGTTCTGATGACGATGCAAGAATGAGTGACAATGGTATTCAATCATTCAATAAAAAAAATTCAATACCTTCAAATGATTTTCTTTAAACAATCTCTTATGTATTATCGTTTTAGATTTATTTGAAACTGAATTTGTTTTACACAAACGAGATTATTATATGAAAAAACTAGACTTCGCTATAGTTACAGAGTAAGTTGCATTACAATCTATAAAAAACGCAATTCTATTGCGGAAAGAAACGCAATTCTATTCTGTTTATTGTTTAATTTGGTTATTTTAAGTTATTCTCATCCTCGATAATGTAATTTATATAATTTTTTAGGGATGTGATAAGATTGCAAGCTGAAGGATATATTCGCGCTATTCAGTGGATTCTAAATTACTACTATCAAGGTTGTTGCAGTTGGTCTTGGTTTTTTCCACATCATTATGCGCCGTTTTTATCAGACTTAGTTAATTTTTCTAATTTGGATATACAATTTGAATTTGGCAAGCCATTTGCACCGTTCGAACAGGTATTTAGAATTTTTTATTTAATATACATGTGTACATTCATATATACCATTGTAATCTTTTATATATACTAGTGTTTTTACCCGGCTTCGCTCGGTATTTGTAATATAAACAGCTTAACCCTTTGCCTGTGGCAATAAATATAGCGAACAAGCCCTGCACGCGGCACCTTTTTCGCGAATTTGGCAATCGAGTTTTCGACTTTAAATACAGATTTTAAGATTTACTCAAGTAACCAGATATGTTAAGTAACACATAAAGCATTATTTTAAACAATAAAATATATAATATATCTCGTAGTTTTGGCTTAATTGTCAAATAATCATTCTTCATACAATTGAGACGTATCGTCGCCATTGTGTTCAACAGACGTGACGTCACATAAACGAGGTTTCAGTATGGTTCCACAAAAAACCAATTTTGACTGGTATATATTCATTTTAAGCTAATTGAATAGGTGGCATTCAACTCTCAGTAATATATTCAACCAATTATGAACCTTAAAACAGTTGAAATAGGTGCATATAAGGCTCAAAATCCCGTGCAAAGTTCAGAAATTCTATGGAAGACAGCCGCTCTATAGACTTGTCGCTCAAAGCTTCCATAGAAGACGGCCGCGGGCAAACATGGCAAAACAATCTAATAGTAAACATTTGTTTGTCTTTTTATTTAATTTATTTGTATCGAAAAAAAAATATATTTAACGATGTCGATATTGTCGTCATATCTAGAAACTTTGATTTGTTTTCGATGTTACCAATAAACCTTACATACTTACATAGTTACAAAGTCTCTTTCGAAATTATATATAAGGTGTGTTTATTTGTTAAATTTAGCTCTTGGCCGTTCTTCCCGCCGCCAGCAAGGATTTACTTCCGGAAGCGTATCACAATTTAATGACATCACCAGATTCTCCGATATATCACTATTATCCGACTGAATTTGAGACTGATTTGAACGGAAAAATACAACAGTGGGAAGCTGTCGTTCTTATACCGTTCATCGTTGAGGTTTGTCCGGAGAATTCATCTGATAATGTGTTTTATTTTGATTCGATATGGTCAAGTGTATGCTTTTGCTTTAGGAAGAATTATTATCGGCCATGAAGACGTGCTACGATCTTCTTACCGACGAAGAGAAACAAAGAAATATTCATGGTCCGGCGCTCGTCTATGAATTCACAGCTCAAGAAATGGGTATGTGTCAGGCGCCTGCGTATTTCCCCGCCATACACGAATGTCATTCTATAGAACTACCGATGTGGAACAAGGATATAATGTTAGATCCGAGTAAAGTAATCCGAGGCGCTCTTCCGAATAAATACCGGAACGCATTCTTCCCAGGTGTACCGACTCTGAAACATATAGACTTTAAGGTGAATACATTTCTCGGTGAATTTTTGCATCTCGCATCTATTTCTGCGGTGAATAAAATGTGTGAATAATATTTTTCTAGCTGTCGATTTCAAAAGCTAGGGTCAAGATTTTCGAATTTCCTTCTCGGAATGATAATTTTGTTTTGGACATTGAACCACTCGCTGAAAATCCATCCATAGAATCGTTGGCGTCTAAATTCCTCGGAAAAATAGTCTGGGTGGGATGGCCGTACATCATAGAGGCAAAGTTAGTAAATTAATTTGTTAAAAAAACCTTCGTTTGAATGTGTGTATTAAATAACAGTTATAAATAAATTCAATGTTGTTTTTTTTTAGGGTTTTGACAATAACTAATAACGAGTATCAAGTGTCATATGCTACAACTTCAAGTAATAATACGTTGACGGCAGACGAAATTACTTCAATGTCAAAAGTTCCTTTGACCGAAAAATTGAAATTACAATGGGAAGGTGAAAAATCCCACGTCAATAGACAGTGAGTATAATATTTTCAATTAATATGTGTGTAAACCATAGATGTAGAATAACCTAGATATGCCATTACATACAAATTTCGTTGAAGATCTTATCGCTACTAACTGAGGGGTGCGGGGGGTTTAACTAGCGAGGAAGTGGTGAAAAAAAAGGAAGGACGCAGCGGTCGGCAGTGGTCAGCAACCAGTTTATGTATATGTACATGCACTGAAGTTTTATTTAATTTATAACTTTTATTGGACACTCCGCGTGACAGTAAACCAAACTAATAAAGCCATATTAAGAAAAAAATATTTAGCTATACACACTATATTAAACTACAAATGTATGTTACTATAATAAAACCATCATTAACTATTACATTATTTAAACATTGGTAACTTCCACAAGGATCAATTTTAAAGCTGACACGTTAATATTTAGTTCATTGTTTGTAGTTTTAAACTTAATGTCGATTTCTGAATTTCCTTCAGTGCTAACAAGATATACGCGTGCATTTAGTGACACCTGTGGAAGAGGTTGTCGACCGCTGTTCAATCACTGCATACAACACTGCATACATCGCGCCGATATTTCATTATATGTTAAAATACTACTATAATTGAAGACATTATATATTAACTCTTACTTATGATATGTGATGCCATCCGCCTTTTTATGTTTTCTTGAGTAATTGTAACACAATTTCACTGAACACGTTGGCATTTTCGAAAAATGTCAATCGACCTTCCTACTTAGAAGCTAACTAGCTAACGAGAGAGAGTGTGCATGATCTGTACTTTTTTTTGTGTGTGCATGGTCCAACAGGGTGATCAGCTTAGAGCGTCAGGGCGTATCTATGGTATTCTATATCTATGGTGTTAACATAAAATGACGGATGATTTCATATGAATTTATTTATTTTCAGTTACGTTTCACGATTAGGTATTAATACAGGAGACGTTGATATCACGATACATGCTGTAAACGTTAAAGGTAATTATATACAAAACATACGCAAGTATTTTCAAATAAAATCGTTGAGTTGTATTTAATTTATATATACGATGGATATTCCAGGCTACAAATATACTAGTAGCACTGAGGGACAATTATTGCACAGTGTAGAGTGGTGTACAGTTCCCGTCCTGTATCCGATACAAACTGTTTTGACCAATATAGAAGTGGCTCCGATCGCCCGTCCCAAAATGTACAAAACGATAGAGGAAGCTTTCCCCATCGGAGATTCTGCTTTCATAATCGTCGGCCCGTTTTACGGCAGCATGGCAGAAGTATTTCGTTGTTTATATACTTTGGATGTTTCAAAATCAACTGAAGAATGATTTTCAATTTATTTATTATGTTTTTATAGATTGTTGATCTTGTAGAGATCGCTAAAACCGGCCGAATCAAAGTCAACGTGATCACGGAGCCGGAGCCTGATATTACTTTGCCGGATATGATTGCCATACATTCTTATGTACCGTTGCGAGGTGCCGCTGCCAAGTGTGGTAAGTATTGTTTTTATTATTTTTTATTACATACCTCCTTTACGTTTCACTTACGATTACAATTCAGGAAAAAGTTTGCCTCTTATTCGATCGGTTTCATACTTTGCCACATTTCGGTCATCAATATAAGTAAACTATTGTAGGGCCCGTTGATTTCAACGGGTGGTTTCGAAAAAAAATTGAAACTCGAATAAAAATAAAGTTAAAGATATGGAATCGACTGGTTTCGGAAAGACAAAGGCACAAAAAAATGAAAATTATGAAAAAAATGAAAAATATGAAAATAATGAAAAATATGAAAAAAATTAAAAAAATGAAAAAACTGAAAATAATGAAAAAAAATGAAAAAAATGGAAATAATGAAAAAGATGAAAAATTTGAAAAAAATGAAAAAAAATGAAAAAACTGAAAATAATGAAAAATATGAAAAAAATAAAAAAAAAAATTTTTTTCGATTGTCGACGAAAGCCGAAGTCGATTGTCGATTATCGACGAAAGCCGAAGATACGCGAATGATTGGTTCCCCATACTTGTAAAGGGTAATCGAATATTATGTACGTAATTTAGAGCATTTTTTCCATCGAGACCGTAGTCTAATGGTTAGCGTGAATGTTCTGAGCCCAAGAACCCCAGCTCGACCCCGCGATCTGGAATTAATTTTATTTTTCAAATATCGCTAAAATATAAATTAATTTCAATTCAATAATTTCAATTAAAAATATATATTTAATTGTTTTATATGAAAAGAAAAAAAATGGTTCAAAACCTCGCTAAATAAAATTATTATAATTACGTATTTTTATATGGCGAGAACGAATATTTCAATTAATGTTTAAAAAAAAAAGGCGAAATGAAGAATTGGATTTGGCGTGATGCACGTGACCATTAGCTCAATTTAGACCCATATTCAGGCTATTTGGGGGGATCGGTTCGAGTCGCGACAAAGTCGTCTCGTCGAAAAATGAATTAATCGATTTTTATCGATTCATTCATTATGTTCGGCGAGAGTTAGGACACACACACACACAGATTACCGTCTTTATATATATGATGGCTCCTCCGCCATTACGATGGTACCAAAATATCGTGTAAGACGCGTTTGATATCTGCCCGGCGAGATAGTCGTTGACGTTTATCCGCCGTTTGTTTATTAGTTTTAAACATTAGATGGCGGTAGTAAAATAATAAAATTATTGGTATTTTTATTCAAAATAATAATTTTAAATGCAAATTATAGAAGAGGTATGTTTTTAAAAAACTTTTTTTGAAATTTATGAAATTATGATGAATTGGGTTCAAACCTCCAGCTGGTTGTTGATGCATATGTCACAGTGAAAATATATTTTCAATGACGTTTCAGTGAAATCATAATCAGTTACATTTTTATTACAAACCTCCTTTACGTTTCACTTACGATTACAATTCAGGAAAAAATTTGCCTCTTATCCGATTGTTTTCATACTTTGCCATATTGCTCATTTCGGTCATCAATATAAGTAAATGGCTCCTCCGCCATTACGATAGAGATAAAATATCGTTTGAGACGCGTTATTAGTTTGTAAATTTGAAAGCTGGGTGACGTCTATGTAGTCTTTAGTTTTATACATAGATGGCGGTAGTAAAATATAATTATTGGTATTTTTATTCAAAATAATAATTTATATATCTTAATATTATATACAAAACTAAAAAAGAGGTTTGTTTTTGAAAACTTTTTTTTATAATATATTTATATTTACTGGCCCCTATCAGTGAAATTATAAATTTTGAAAGTTGGATGACATTCTGATCCATTCCCACTCTCCTCATGGTCCACTATCTGTTTCGATTTGGCTTTTTTTAAGCCGCATGTGTGGGGCTGGATGCGGAAGCAAACACATCGTAATATCTTTGCAGCCAACACTTATTTATTTAAGGTTAGGTTAGGTTAAGTTAAGTTAGGGTTGGTTTTATTCATTTAAGAGTAGTTTGTTCGGGTTTGTTAAATTCATTGTTTGATACATTTTCATTGCTTGAATTGGTGAAAATATATTTTCACTTGAAATATGCTATCGCTGCAACATATAAATACATATATATATATATATATATATATATATATATATATATATATATATATATATATATATATATATATATATATATATATATATATATATATATATATATATATATATATATATATATATATATATATATATATATATATATATATATATATATATATATATATATATATATATATATATATATATATATATATATATATATATATATATATATATATATATATATATATATATATATATAAATATATATATATATATATATATATATATATATATATATATATATATATATATATATATATATATATATATATATATATATATATATATATATATAAATATATATATATATATATATATATATATATATATATATATATATATATATATATATATATATATATATATATATATATATATATATATATATATATATATATATATATATATATATATATATATATATATATATATATATATATGTGTGTATATAGTCCTTTATTGTCTTGTGCTTTGTTCCAATTTATCATATTTTTTTTACTGTTTTAGCTGTCATAATTGTTTCTTTTTTACTTAATGATATGTTTTGTATTAAATATTTTCAGGAATATCTTCACTTTTATTTACCAGAATAACGTCAAGTATGTATGTTGTTCCGAGAGAGAAAGAAGGCTCTAAGAAAAATGAGAGAAACATTAATATAGGTCTTGGTCTCAAATTTACGAAAACTGTAGGTTACTTTGGGCATGTCAAATATTGATTAGATTTCTTATTTATTATTAAATTGTTTTTTAATTTTTTTAGGAAGAAGAAGTTGTAGGATACTGTCATAAAATAGAAAAAAACTGGCAATATTCATTGAGATGTATATCTCTTGTAACCGATTATGTTTGCCGATTTTATGAAATGTTCCAAAAATTGGAAAGGTTTATCGCAATGGAAAATATTAATGAGCACGACATCTTCACAGAACAGGAGTAAGTCCTATTTATCTATACGTATATGTACATATTTTGTGTTGTCCAAGTTCAGTGTTGCTGTACGGATGCGAAATGTGAACTAGATAGTGTCCTTTGGAATGTGGTGCTAAAGATATGAAGGAATGAGGATGTGAGGAACGACATGGTCGACACTGGGAGAGCTTCTTGACACGGTAAAGTGCCATAAAATGGGATATTTTGGATACATTATTTGTGGCCCCAAGTATCGCCTTGTACAAACAATAATAGAGGTGAAAGTAGTAGGCAAATGTTTGCTTGGGAGAAGAGGCTCTCTTGGCTCCGGAACATCAGGTCATGGATGGGAGTCGGGAGTCGAAAAATTGTTTCAGCTTGCCCATGGTAGTCACCTACGTCTGCATATGAACTTGGCATAAGTACATAGGAGATGAATATATTACGTTTGCGAAAAATTCGCTCGATTCAATTGCAACCTTGTATTAAAAATTAAAATAAGATGGGTTTATCTTTTCTGCCATTTAATAGTCATTTAGTTTATTTCCTTTTATTTGATGTCTTCTTTTAACTGAACTATGTATATGTATAAACATTAATTTTCCAATTTAAATTTTAGCGAATACACGATAAATGACGTACTCGAATGGATCGGTGCTCAATCTTTCAAAAACTATCCCATCAGAAAGTGCTCGACGATCGGCCTCGATCCGGAGGAGATGCGATTCATTCACGATACCGTTGATGCTCAGTTTGGCGATATCCTCAGTCAAAAGAAAAAACTCGGCTTAAAAGTTAAACCACACGTATTATTTAAGGTAAATAATTCGACGATAATTCAACAAACGTTATTTCAATACCTGAATATTGTGTATTATGTTGTTATTTAATTATAGGCTGATCTCAGAGTTGGAAACATTCCTCCAGATTTTTCCATCACTAGGTTTAGACTCTTCGACAGAATTGTAAACGTCAGTCCTCAATGTTCGGTAAGCTTTTATTCCCCGGTTGATTCATACTGTTTTATTGTCTGTGTGATTATTTTTTATTTAATATTGTAAATTGCAGGTTCCTTTGGGATATAAAGGCACAGTCGTTTCCATTATTAAACACAATGACATCACTAACTCTGTCAAATTGACCGACAATTTAAACAGTGATCCGTCATATTTGGTGCAATTCGATAGAGCTTTTCCTAATGGCACCACACTGGAAGGTGTACCTGGAAATAGACTATATGTGTAAATATATATATATTTTTTAATATTATTTATTGTGTTTATTTGTTGATATTATATTTCATTGATTTTTCTTTTTAATCCAGAATGCGTGGATTTAATATGTTAAATATAACTGCTGGTTGTCAAGCGCATAATAAAACGAACAATAAGGTACATATATATATATAATTCTTGTTTATTTAATATTATTTTTAAGTATTTTTTTTTTTTTTATTATTTTTTATTATTTTAGGTACAGATTAATAATACTAAAACGGTAGGAAACGGTAAAATGCCATTCACTCCTGAAAAAATGCCAGCTCTTCCGAGTCATTTCCATAATTTGAGGACTAACGATGGCCACAATTCAGCCTTTGCGAATTATGCCAAGTACATACGATTTGTTTTTAATAGTAGTCGTATTCAACGCTACGTTTGATTTAATGCGATTTTATTTTTTACTTTTAGTCCTGTAAAAGCGCAGCAGAGTACGCCTCCGTACACGAAAATTCTGCCAAGACCGGTTAAATTTGAAGTTCCTCCGTTTCAAGTGAACATGTTTTCCCTGTTGTCGAATCAAAATCAAGGCATGCAAGAGAGATGCATAAATCAGGATAAACAAAACATTGTAATGTCGTTGCCTAATCCTAATTTCCAGTCGTCTCCGAACGTTTCGGCCAATCAGTCCCCTATGGCTATCAAAACTGCAGGGCCCATGCAAAACAATGGCTTTTTAAATGTATCTTTACTTTTATTTGACGTTTAATGGTAGATAAATAAAACTTAGCAGCGTACTTTATGTTTATAAATGAAATTATAGGATCAACTGAATGCGAACAACGATAGTGGAACGCGGCTTCTTAGATCTCTGTTGAAGATTAACGATGCACCTAATAATGAAAGGACGCCTGAGAAACCCAAAAGCCATGAACCGATTAAAACTCAAGAGTTTTATAGGAGTCCTCCAAGCAAAACGCAACTTCCGTTTCCGGTTAAATTAATAGATGACTGTGTAAGTATTGTTGTATTTAATGAAATGAGATGCTGAACGGATTCAATCAGATCATTCTAATACTAGCATATTTGAGATGTTTTGCTTTTGAGTGCTCATTTTTTTTAAGCAAATTGCAATAAATATTGTTGCATAGGGGTGGGTGGGTTCAGGATCCAAATGAAAGGCCAAAGTCGCTTCACAGCATTTATTTATTGATTCAGGAGGTCCACACGTAACCAGCGCTCGCTCCATAATAAATCTGATATGGTATATGTACCTCCTTATAAAGGACAAATTGCTCACCACAGCTTCCCCAAATCCATTTATGTATCTATTGTCCAGTCGCGTTATTTCCGTACGCTGCCCAACCGTCCGAAATTATATGCAGTATATGTCGGAGTATTTCATCAGGTAAAAGTCAAGTTAATTCAGGGCACGGCAATACTAGAGTAGTCGCAAAGAGCAACCAATGACAGGAAGGAGCGGGTCGACCGAGGCTCGCTTCCGAGCCTAGAAGGTCTGCCTTGTCGAGAATTCCGACTTTTACCTATTGTTTACTTTGTACATGCTCAAAATACAACGGCTATCGGCGTTTTTCAGGCTCATAGACTTGTTAGCAAAACGCCGATCGGCGTTGGTCAGTATTCAAAGGGTTAACTGTTTGCCCGCGGCCGTCTTCTATGGAAGCTTTGGGCGACAAGTCTGTAGCGCGGCTGTCTTCCATAGAATTTCTGAACTTTGCACGGGATTTTGAGGCTTATAAGCGCCTATTTCAACTGTTTTAAGGTTCAAAATTGGTTGAATACATTACTGAGAGTTGAATGCCATCTATTCAATTTGCTTAAAATGAATATATACCAGTCAAAAATTAGTTTTTTGTGGAACCATACTGAAACCTCGTTTAAGTGACGTCACGTCTTCATACAATTATGAAGAATGATTATTTGACAATTAATCCATAACTACGAGATATATTATGTATTTTATTGTTTAAAATAATACTTTATGTGTTAATTAACATATCTGGTTACTTGAGTAAATATTAAAATTTGTATTTAAGGTCGAAAACTCGATTGCCAAATTCGCGAAAAAGGTACAGGCCTTGTTCGCTATATTTATTGCCGCGGGCAAGGGGTGAAAAGCGATCGGTCAATTAGTATTTTTCTGATAAATTACGAGTCTCGTCTCATTTCATCTTATATACTAATAATTATTTTTTAAAAATGTTTTATTTTTTTTTTATTTTAGTCAAAGCCTTTAGTATATAATCAACAAAATAATTTTGTTGCAACGACTCCACCCAGGATGACTGATAACAATAAGCCTTCAGGTTACGTTATATCGACACCTTTCGTTCCGCTACAAGTGACGAAAAAGAAGTATGTTCTTTCAAGTCTGTTCATTGAATGTATTATACATATAAAAACGTTTTTATTTATTTCAGAGTGTATACAAACACGGAAACTTCTAATGTGAACGTGAAAACAAAACCTGTTTCGACAGAGGTAAATTCAGACAATGTCAATCGTGCTGAACTCGTACAAAAGTCCCAGGTTAATATTCTATTTGATGACAGTTAATATACATATGTATTATATATAATAAAATTTATAATGTTCATTTGTGAAATTCCAGGCCGATGTTAAACCTGTTCAAAATTCTGTCAAGAAGAAAAACCGTAGGCGACCCAAATCTCGCATCGCTGCAAATTTCGACAATTTAAATAATTAAAATTTCAATTGTTTTGTTTAATTATACACATATGACGGATTGAAAACCAGACTGGTACAAGTGACATTTAAAAAAAAAATCTGGTTTAATCTGAGCTTTTTTTTTAAATGTCACTTGTACCAGTCTGGTTTGCAGTCCGTCATATTATTTCTTTTTTTTTTAAATATTTTTGTGATTGTGTAATAAGCGGTCTCCGTGGCGAGACAGAATGTTAAATTACAGAAAACGCAAATATCGGAAGGCAAAGATCGAAAATCGAAAGATCTTAAGTCGAAGGATCAAAAAAAAAGGGTGCATGGTAAACGGTACATACTCACGTACATACTCACTTATTTTGCGCGAGCAGGATAAAACAGGAACAAGAGGAATAGGCTTTTCCTCCCGTGTACCATGTACCATTCTGTCTCGTCACGTAGACCCTGTAATAAGAGCCCACAGTGGACATATACATAAATATTAAATAATAAATAAACGGGATACTTCAAACTATATGTATATAGTAGTTGCCATCAATCATTGAAAGTTCCATGTTGTTGTGATGTTCATGTTTATTTTATGATGATTTAATTAGTCAATAATTGAATTGAGTACAACCGAATTTTAATAAAAATATATTAATTACATAAATTAGTTAAAAAATCTTATCTTCTAGAGTCATTATCATATCAGTTGAAATTATTTAATTAATATTATGTGTGTACTTTAACGCAGTGATATCTTGATTGGAAAAAAAAATGGTGTTGCATGTTCTAGAGTTTATTACACTGCACATGTTAACAATAGTGATCAATTGATAAGTGAGTCGCCAGATTCAAGTAGAGATAACATTTGAAAAGGTTATTCTATGAACTCTTATATATATATATATATATGTACCTTATACTTACTTCCATTTTGAAATTGTTCATATATTATGAATGTATATTTATTAGTTAATTCTATAGAGAATATTTTTGAATCAATATACCTATATGAATTATATAATATTCCCCAGCTTTATAATTTTATTGTAGAATATGGTGGAAACCTCTCATGATTTTCATTTTTCATTTGGTCATGATTTTGCATCGTTGGACAGTTTATTTAATATTAATAAGCACATGAATTTTGAAATATCTTGAAATCACTGCCTTAACGTGTTTTTTTTTTCAAAATATCGCTGGTTTAAACGGGTCAAATACAAAACATAATTGACTGCGTCGAATCAACGATATTCGCAATATTTGTATGTATATGTAAATACTTTGTCTTGGACAAAAGACTGATATATTTTTGTCTTTTTTTCCTATTCACCTATATCGACAGATGTATCATAATTTTATATTTTATTGATATGTTTTACAGTGGAAATATATTTTTATAAATAAATGTGACACCACAGTGATTATATTTTTATTTCAATGCCTTTAATCTTTCCTGTTCCCACACTTTTTTGACATTGATGGAATATTAAATCACACTTTATGTAAATATTTCACAACAGCTTTTCAAACAAATTGTGCATTATTAAAAATCATATTCACAGATAGGACTTCCTGCTATTAAATATCTGCACAATTATTTCAATGTTGAACATTGTTATAATAAAAATAAATGTTTAGGTGGTAAACGGGTGGCTGAGTTTATTTTGTCCTTGTTTTTAATTTATTTTTATTTGCAAAAAAAATATATTTAGATAAAATTGTGAATGTTAAGTAGTTTTTAGCGTCAAAAACGTTTGAGATAAGAAATGAAGTATTTACACTAATAATACTTGTATGTATTGTTTTCGAGTTAACTAGTATTTTGATTTTTCACTTTAATTATCCACATATGTATATACTTCAAGCAACAGCTTTTTTTTAATATTTCAGCTATAAAAAAAAAATATTTTATATATGTACTAAGGCTTCCAATCCCGGGATCCCGGTGTTTTCTGGTACCGTGAATCCCGGTGCTGAAACTAGTCTGAATACCGGAATTACGGTGCTGGCAAAATTTCTTTAAAAATATTAGTTTTACAAATATAATAAAGAAAAAACATAAAACAACATAATATAATGAACAATGGTGGGATGAGCAATGACAGTGATAATCCATTTGTTTTCTCTGACCCGTTTTGGCGCCGGCTTGCCGTTCCCACGAAATGGTATCGACGGCCTGTATTCTGTCGCTGATTTTGTGCTCAACTGCAATGATATTTGTAGCATATTTTGACTGATTCGAACTCAGAATCGATCATTGATCACGTTTTCACGTGTGTGTATATGTTTCTGTACGTCAACGTATTTTGGGGATTTTTTGAACACCGTTTGTCCTATCGAACTGAAACTTAGTATCGGTTACTGAACTTATTATCGATACGACGTAAATTTTTTTCAAATTTTCAAATTGACATGAAATGGTACCTCCCATTATACGTGTTCTCTTTTTTACTAACCTCTTTTCAGCTTGCTTTCGATTTTTTCTTCTGACAATATTTGGGTTCTTATTCATCACACTCTTTCGTTTCGATGAATAATTACAAGACGGTACAAACTATTTGTAAAAAACGAATCAATGAATCAAAGTGATGTTTTTTACTTGATTTGATTACATTAAAGGACGTCTTTTATTTAATCTTAGAAATCTAGAAATGGATGTGAACCTAAAATTTAAAGAATGTAGCCACACTCTCAAAACAAGAACGCCAATATGAGGATTATTTTTTGCGTGAAACGTCGGGAGAGTTTGCAAAATGCAATTGAACATTTTTTTTGTTATACATTTGATTTCCCGGTGCTAGCACCGGGATCCCGGGATTGGAAATTCCTAGCACAGCAATCCTGATGCTGAAGTAATCTTCCGGGATTGGAAGCACTAATATGTACATACGTTATATGAATAGAAAATAAATTAATATATCGTTACCTTATTTTGAAAGGGTTCTAACTGTTAGTTAGAACCTTTTTAATGCAAGGTATCGATATATCTATCTAAATATAACCATAAAAAGAAAGTCCATGTCCATTTGGATTATTTAAAGTTTAAACGGTAGGTAAATATATAAATTGTAGAAGCCTTGTGTGCCTGCAATAGTGCTCTTGTTCACTATTAACCAATTTCAGTATATGAATTTTGAACCTACTACATATATGTCATATACCAATTACCATGCCTTCCCTTAGTTAGATATATTTGGGACTATGTATGCAGATATTCCTATGGTAGTAATTAGTTCCATGGAAGCAATGTATGAATTGAACCAGGAAATCATGGTACATATTTTGAAATACAGTCAATCCTATGTATATTCTTGGGTATTCCCTATTTCAAATAATATATAATTCGAAATTAAATATTCAACTGTATTATAGCGTCTTTTCAAGTGGAGGAATTACTCAATATATTTTTTATCTGTAAAAATTCATAACTCGGCTCTCTCGGTATGTAATAAACAAGTCCTCGAAAGATAATATGCCGCACAATTATATATATAAAGCCTGCACAACAATTGCATCGTTACCATCAACATGTTGCAACTACGGTGGTTTGTTCTGTGGGCGACTTATTGCATTGCAATTGTCACTTGTGATAAAAAATGGTGGCAGACGTCGGTCATCTACCAAATATATCCCAGATCATTCAAAGACAGCAACAGTGATGGCATTGGAGATTTAAATGGTAGCGTATTATTATAATCATTATATAATACTGGCTGGTTAGTTCATACAACGGACGATGTTTAATTATTTTATCATTTTTGAAAACTTAACTACTAATACTTAATCTTATTTTCAGGAATCACTGAAAGCTTGTGGCACATTAAAGAAGCTGGAATTGAAACCATTTGGTTGTCGCCCATTTACAAATCGCCTATGTACGATTTTGGGTATGACATTGCCGACTTTAAGGAAATTCAACCTGAATATGGTACAATGCAAGACTTCGAAAATCTTATACGAGAAGCTAATAGCCTTGGTATGTATGATTATTAACTATAGTTTCAAATTTGCACTGGATGAATCTATTTTTATGGTTGTTTTATTTCAAGATATACGAGTGGTGTTAGATTTTGTCCCGAATCATAGCAGCAACGAAAGCGAATGGTTCCAACTCTCTGCCAATAGAACTGCTGGATATGAAAACTATTTTGTCTGGGCCGATGGAACCCCTGATCCAAATAATCCTGGAAAATTACTCCCACCGAGTAATTGGGTCAGTTGTAATAAATAGTATAGTAGAAATAAACCAGTTGGTTTTTTTGTTGTTGTATTATTTATTTATATTTTCATTACAGATAAGCGTATTCCGTAAAAGTGCATGGGAATACAATCCGGTGAGGAAACAATTCTTTTTGCATCAGTTCGTCATCGGACAACCTGATTTGAACTACCGAGAACCTCGGGTTGTAGAGGAAATGAAGGTATTTGAATGAATTTATAATCTGTTTTATTGCTAATTTGTATTAAATGCTTACGATTCGCGTATTGTTTTAGAATGTCATTCGTTTTTGGTTAGACAAAGGAGTGTCTGGATTTAGGGTGGATGCCGTTCCATTTTTATTCGAATCCAGGCCCGAAGATCACGGTGGAAAATATCCAGATGAGCCCCGAGCTAATATCTTAGAAACAACTCCAGATGACTATGAATATTTGAACCATCTGTACACGATGAACCAAGATGAAACTTACGATATGATTTATCAATGGAGGGATATCTTAGACGAGTACGAAAGCAAAGATGGCAAACCGAGAGTGATGCTGACAGAAGGGTATGCCGATATTAAATATGTAATGAGATATTATGGCAACGGAACACACGACGGCTCTCATCTACCATTCAACTTTGAGTTTTTGAATAATATCAATAACCAATCGGATGCTAGGGATATGAAGTTCATCATTGATAAGTGGATGACGTATATGCCCATTGGAAGAACAGCCAATTGGGTTGTACGTATGTTTGAATCGATTGTATTGTATGATATGAAAGCGTGTTACTTGATTGGGATTATTTTGTAGAATGGAAATCATGATAACAAAAGGATGGCTTCGAGACAAGGTATTGACAGGGCTGATGCTATGAATATGTTAGTTCTTCTACTGCCGGGAGTTGCTCTGACTTATCAAGTAATGTGTTGTGAATGTAAATGGCTCATTAACATTTAAAAAAAAGTATCAAATTAATCACATTGTTCTTTAGGGTGAAGAATTGGCAATGACCGATGGTAAAGTAAGCTGGGAAGAAACGAAAGATCCCGCTGCCTGTAATACGGATGATCCAATAAATTATAACAAGTTTTCCAGAGATCCAGCCAGAACTCCATATCATTGGGATGACTCCAACTACGCTGGTTTTACATCTGGTAATAAAACTTGGTTGCCTGTTGCTGACAATTACAAAGAAGTGAATCTGAAAGCTCAAATGGCCGCTGCCAAAAGTCATTACAAAGTAAGAAGGATTCCATTAAATTTTTTTCAAAAATAAATCATCCATATATAGAAAATATATTTTTTTATTTTAGTTTTATAAAGACATTGTAGCTCTCAGAAAAACGAATACAATAATTAATGGAGATTTGGAAGTGAAAGTTATATCGGAACCAGTACTAGCTGTAATGAGGTATGATTTCTTGAATTATTTTATATAGATAATTCAAGTAAAATATATTTTTACTGATTAACAAGCTATTCTTGTATTTCTTTATACACACATATTTGTCGATTTTATCCTGATGAGTCATTTAATGGATTTAAATGATCAGATTCAACTGCCTTTGAACTTTTGTCCTTGTTGTCCAGATAGTAATAATTTATGACGTACTTCTCATATATTTCATTTCAGATACCTACCAAATGAACCGATAGTTTTGGCTATTACTAATTTATCGTCAAGTGAGCACACGGTTAATCTATTGGAATTTTTCCGTGTACTGCCAGAAAACATGACGGTTTATGCATCGAGCATTGCTGCAAAATTACAAAAAGGGTATGTTATTCACAGTATTTGTATTGAAATAGGATTTAAATGAATAAAAACAATTCCAATCATATTTATGTTTTGCAGAGAACGCATATCAACATCGCGACTTGTGTTATCTCCGCATGATGCTATTGTACTCGTCTCATCCGCATGAAATACGTAAAACGGACTAATATTGAATGTTATCAATGAAGTTGTATATATATACTGAAATTGTGTAACTTAATTCTTGATTTTTTCTTATTATTTTTCTTCTTTTTCATATATTTAAATTGATATAATGTAATATGTAATATGTAATGATTATATTTGAATAAAAAAGTGCTTTATATCGAATTATTGCGTTTATTATATTATATTATATAATTAAATCAAAAATATTAATAAATATTTAAAAATATATATATTTCAATTAATATAACAAAATATTATTGCATTTTTTATTTTGCTTAGCTTATTTTTGATTTTTAAATGCTTTTTATTATTACGAAATTATGTTCACAATGCACAATCTTATATCTATTTTAATAGCTACTGATCTACTGATCATTTTCTATTTTACAATTTTAATTTAATTTTGTTAGTAATCATAGTATTATATTATTCTAATGTTAATGTACAGCATAATAGGAAAAAGAGCTCAAAAACCTATTTACAATTTTGCTTAGCTTATGAAATATGATTATTACACAAGTAATTTCTAGAAAAAGTGGCATAACTAGTACTATGGCGCGGAGCTATGCGGTACATATGGGCTCTTGAAGTCAGAAGGGGGGGGGGGGGAGGATTTTTAAATATTAACACATATTTTAAAGAAAAATAAATAGTCTATGAAACAGTTTACAGAAACAGAAAACGATGTCTATGAAACAGTTTTCATACTTGGTAATTTCACAAAATACAATTGTATGGAAAGGAAATTCTCTAGTGATAGGAAGTGTATACGATCTTCATACTATTTTTGTCATTGCTAGCTACTGTCGTTAGTGTAGAATGTATATTTAACAAATTAAAGATAGTAAAAGATTATGGAGGGTGTATAGAGTGAAACGACGTAATTGTTAAGACATGACTATTTAATGTGACGGGCGGGAAGGAAGTAAAGTAGCGACTAACCAACATGGCTGAGTTGGTCCCAACTATGTATGTCATAGAGCCGCCACATGACTATATAAAAAATTCAATCATCCAAAGCAATCGTTCTATTCACACTTAATAAACTTGTAATATAAATCAAATTGGGGACTTCTTTGTAGGAATCTAGCATGACTTGTGCCATTACATCAAAACCAGTGATATCATCATCGATCCTGTACAAACATGCATAACTCAAGGGCAACGTCCCCTTCGATCATTCCAGAAGAAAGAGTTCATAGCTTGATCGCAAAACGAACGAAACCCAACAGCGATGTCATCAGGTGACCGTAACACATGCCTGAGTCGTTTACGCGTGGCACGTGGCACGACCCCATTCTCAAACGAACGACGCCCTGGCGCTGACCCCATAGCTATAAACCACACGTATACTATAAAGCACGCGCCCCGAAAATGGGTCAACAAGAAACGAAGACAAAGCATCTGCACACGGCACGCTACAAGCCAGAACGTATATAAAGCGACGCACCTGCTCCCAACACCAGAGTGAACCTCTGGAGTTCAACCAGCCCACTTCTCCGAAGCTCAACCTCTTCATATATACAATAACCATTGTAATAATTGAACAAAAATAAACGATCCTCTTACAAACACAAACGGTGTTTTCTTAGACCGGGGCACGGTCAACACATCTGTCCCGTGTACTAAACCTTGACAACTATTGTATGCGGAGCGAATTTTTTTACCGACTAGCATTGGTTAACGGATTATTGCGCAAATTGCGATCGCGCGCACGACAATCGTTTCCCCAAAAATTTCGAATACGGAATATCTCGTTAGTACAATATTTCGCGTGGGTGTTTTTGGGTGCCAGGTGTTCTGTGATCAAGATTTTAGTGACGTGCGCGAAATCGCTTTTTACGGAATAATCACCGAAACCTAGCATTATTTTGTTGCTTTAGTCCAGGCAGCCAATAATTGTAACAATCAATTGTAGCGTTTCACCTTTTACTTTTAATGATTTATTTTCACATACAAAAGGATTCTCGCTCGCTCATATTATTTACCTAGTCAGAATGGGAATATTCTTTTTAGATTTTATGAAATTTATCGCGTTAATATATACGTTGGTAGCACTGTGTCACACTCGCAACTGAACTGTCAGTGTCGGAATACTATAGTTGCGATCTTCGCATCTTCTTTGTCATCTCGTCTCGTATTTAAAACCTTTTTTATGGTAAGATTTAATTATTCGATCATCACACTTGGTTGAATTGTTTATTTAGCTTCGTACACTATTTTCGAAAGAATGTTCTTTACCAATGACAAGAAAGACATGAACAAACGGTGCTGTCATCCACAAAGTTTCCAAGGGTTTCCTATTACACATTAGTACAAAATTTAAAAAATCTGCAAGCTGTTGTTAAATTTCATAAATAAACTTTCGCGTGTCAGTAATGTGTATGAATGGAATAAAGAAATATTTTTGAGAAAACATATATAGCAAATCAAATACTCCGAAACGATTTCTATGCAGCCTTTATGATTATAGTTATGTTTATAGGAACGTCATTGAATAATATCCTTACAAATATTGCTAAGGTTATTTCGATATTATAATATATTTAACCCTTTGCCCGCGGCAATAAATATAGCGAACAAGCCGAATTTTCGCGAATTTGGCAATCGAGTTTTCGACTTTAAATACAGATTTTAATATTTACTCAAGTAACCAGATATGTTAATTAACACATAAAGTATTATTTTAAACAATAAAATACATAATATATCTCGTAGTTTTGGATCAATTGTCAAATAATCATTCTTCATAATTGTATGAAGACGTGACGTCACGTAAACGAGGTTTCAGTATGGTTCCACAAAAAACTAATTTTTGGCTGGTATATATTCATTTTAAGCAAATTGAATAGATGGCATTCAACTCTCAGTAATATATTCAAACAATTTTGAACTTTAAAACAGTTGAAATAGGCGCATATTAGCCTCAAAATCCCGTGCAAAGTTCAGAAATTCTATGGAAGACAGCTTTGCTATAGACAAAGCTTCCATAGAAGACGGCCGCGGGCAAACGGTTAAAAAGTCTTATGATTTTTAATTTGTTATCGTATTCTTTGTATGCTAGTCCATAGTGTGTTTTATTAATAAAAATTTAAATAGTTTTCAGCCATGGAAAACAGTGAGAGTGGAGACGAGGTGTCTCATGGATTTCTAAGTGGAGATCAACCGTATATACTTAGCAATGACGAAGTTCTCGGTGATTAATGTTTCAAGTTCTGTATAATATGTACATGTTTAAAATTATAATTTTATATTTGTTTATCAGAGCCGGGTGACAACACAGACGATTCCAGCCACGATCAGTATAAAAATGTGCCGTTGAGAGAACAAGATAGGTTTTTACCTATTGCTAATATTGCAAAAATTATGAAAAGAGCCATACCTGATAATGGAAAGGTATATATTAACTATAGTTTTTTTTATATGTTTGTATGCTCTTTATACTACATTGGTGCGCAGTTTTCTTGAATCTGGCTCGGCCATATGGAGTCCTAATCATTTGAAGTACACGCTCATGTTAGAGAGAGTGCAAAGAAAATGTCTGCGCTATCTCTATATGAGAGAGTTTGGGCGCTATCCCTACTTATTTCCTAGTAAGTTTGTCATGGGCTCCTTGGGCTTTGACTCCTTAGCTTCACGTAGAAACAATCAACTTGGTAAGCTTTTTCTAAAAATTCTAAGGGGTGAATGTCATCTTCCTGAAGTTCTGTGTAACCTTAAACTTAGGGTACCTGAGAAACTGAGAGAATCTCGCTCCATAACTCTATTTCTGCCTATTCGGGCCAGAACTAATGTCCTCGATGACTCACCCCTTTCAAGAGCCATTCGATTACTTAACCTGCTTTCTGGGAGCTTTGATGTTTTTAATGCATCATACAGTTCTGTCAGGCAGCATATTTTAAATGGCTTCTAGCTACATATTTACACATGTTGTTTTCATTTTGTAATATTTTTATTTAGCATAATGTGTATGTATGTTGGTTTTATCTTTATTTATATATGTATGATATTTTTTATTTTTATATATGTATATGTTACACCGAATCCATGAAATTGTCTATTACAAGCATTCGGCAAGAGAATTGCCGAATGCGTGAAAAATGCAAGCACGTTGCCCAGTTCAGGGATTCCGTAAATTCTTTGCCGAATGCGTGAACTGGACAGCGTGTTATATTATAACCAAGTGTCAAAGTGACAGCTGAATAAGGATGTTTAATTTAGTTTAATTTACATATTATTATGTATAATATGACTACATACATATGTTTCACTGTTAAAATATTGATCAAAATGTATAAAAATGGCATTAATTTATGTATAAGTCATATGAGATGATCGAAACATATGTATGTAGTCATATTATACATAATAATATGTAAATTAAACTAAATTAAACATCCTCATTCAGCTGTCACTTTGATACTTGTCCACGCTGTCCAGTTCTAAAAAACAACACCGAAGCACTGCTGTCTATTTGCCGACTCCATGCTTTGAGCAGACAAATTCTTGCCGAATACACGCATTCGCCAAAAAATTTGCCAAATCTGTGAACTGGGCAACATGCTTGCATTTTTCACGCATTCGGCAATTCTCTTGCCGAATGCGTGTAATAGACAATTTCACGGATTCGGTGTAACATATACATATGTATATGAGTAATTTATCTTTATTTATGTGTATATGCATGTATAATGTGTGTATGTATATGTATATATGTATTTGTATGTGTGTGTATATATATATTTATGTATGTATTTATGCTTTGTGTATGCGTGTAAGTATTTGTGTATATATGGATGGTGTACATATATGTTTGTATAATTGTCTTTGGCCAGGAAGGCGCATTGGGTTTATCTGTTAGGCCTTCCTGGTATAAATTAAATAAAAATAAATAAAATATATGTATTTTCAGATTGCTAAAGATGCTAGAGAAATTCTCCAAGAATGCGTTTCAGAATTCATATCTTTCGTTACAAGTGAAGCCAGTGATAGATGTCGTTTCGAAAAACGTAAGACAATCAACGGAGAAGATATCCTTTTTGCAATGACGACGTTAGGATTTGATAATTATGTTGAGCCTTTAAAAGTATACCTTCAGAAATATCGGGAAATGACGTTAAATGTCAGTGTTTTTTTGTAATTCTTCCTCAATTGTGTATTTGAGTGTGAATTTGTGTTGATTTATGTAATTTTTCAGACTGCGAGAATCGAAAAACAGGTCGGAAGTGGAATTGCATATGCAGAAATCTCCGATGAAAGATATGAAAGTAAGATACAATAACAGTTCAAATTATATTATTTTACCGGGTATCCTGGTGTTTACGTTTAGACATTACAGGCAAGTGATGTAGTTGTATCACGTTTGAGTTGATCTTTCATCACCTTATTATCTATACCCATTATTAGAGACTCGTATTTTGGGCATCTATTTTTGTCAATTTTAGCATTTTCATTTTGCATTTTAGCGCTTTAGGGCATTGAGAAAAATTCAAAAATATTTTGAAATTAAAATTACAATAAAAAAAACATGAATATTAAAAATACAAAGACAAAAAATATGAATATAAAAATATAATACCAATTAAAATTGATTAAAACTTAACATGGAGCATATTTCTACAGATTCTTTTTTGAGATTCGTGCGACGATCGGTAACAATTTTATTGTATTTACTAAAATAACTTTCAGCATCCGCACTATTAACGGGACACCAAATAGATTTTAGAGCGGCACAACCAAACTCTTCATATTTAATTTTTATTGCCATCAATAATAGCAATATATCCGGCGTGGATTCACTTTTTATATTCTCTATTAATTGTCTAAAAAGTGCTGATATTCTTCCAGACATTGAGCCTCTGTTAATACATTAAACAATGGCAGGTTTCTAAAAAACAAAACTGTTTCTTTAACATTAATATTAGATTTTGAACCTGCCACAGATGGATTGAATAGTTTACTCAATGTTCGGAGGAATAGATTTGTCTCATTTAGTCTTGAGTGCGAGTCTAGTTTTAAAACGCTTTTTTGAGCAGCCTTTTGGATGCACAGCTCCAACTGTCGTCTTTTATTTACAGTAGTAGACAAAAGCAGTTGCTTGGTTTCGACAGGAAAAACACCGTCTATGGTAAAATGCAAACTCTGTTTTAACCCCTCAATTTCTTCACATAATAAATGGGCAAAGGGATAGGAAGACCCCCTTCTAAATTGTCTATTAATTTTATAAATTTTATGCAAATTTCACTTTTGTTTGTTATTTTAGCATCTATTCGCATATTTTACGAATTTAGCATCATGTCCAAAATACGGGTCTCTACCCATTATTTATATGTACCTTCCTAAAGTAATGCATTCATCATTTGTATTATTCGAACGATCGAATCCGACATCTTTATCATATTTGAATCATAAATGAAATATCCTACAGCATGAATGTTTACTTTCAAAAAATCATCTACATATTTAGATTTGAGTTTGTACATTTTACGATATATATTTGATGTAATTTGATGTTTTTTGTCGCAGATGCTCAAGTCCAACTATTAGCGGAAAGAGGCCAGCAAACCGACACGGTTATATACACGGCATATCCTAGTAATATAAGTGAATTTCAGTTACAGTGATTTCACTAGATGATGGTTAAAAATGACTGATTTGAACAAATCAATGACAATCAATGCGGCATTTTTTAATTTTGATAACAGTGCATGTATATATTTGTATTTTAATTAAGTATTTCTGCAACTATGTACTTTCAACTGTACGCAACGCAGATAATCGTGACTACATTTGGCAGTTTCGTAACCAATATCAGGCGCTTGTGTCAACTTCTAATGAATGTACTTTTGATATAGACCTGTATTGTTTACGAATTCACTGTTTGGATGATAAATGCTGATTGGAAAATATACACTGCCTATATGTATACATATGTACCATGATATGTAATAGTTAATTTGGATATTATTTTTCATTGAAGTAAACTAGACATAAATTCTTATAAATATATTGGTATTATTTTATTTTGTTTTTTGCAACAAATGTATTTTAAAATATGTAAAATATACTTTTAAAAGTGCATTAATTTTTGTATTTTATTATTTTATTGAAATAGTATAAATTTCGCATTAGTTCTTCATACATATCACATTTTACAAAGTTAATTTATTATAACTGGAGGTAGGATTGTAGAGTTTGCGATGTGAAAGTTTTTGTTTATTTGATAATAATATATTAGATAATTCCTGGTAGTTTATTAATCACGATGGTGTTACCAATAAAATAGTGACCGATAGAATAGTGAGAAGTTGAAAATTGTAAGCTTTACAACAGTTTTTAATTTGTCCTTTTTACTTTATCTACATATGTATGTAGTAACAATAGATGAAGTTTTGTGATCATGCGAAAATTCTAACTCGAGATTTTGATTGATTCGAACTCAGAATCGATTATTGATAGTATCGGTCACTGAAATTCTTATCAATATGACGTTAATTTTTTTTTAATTTCTAAGTTGACCAGAAACGGTGCCTCACCTTATAGGTATCCTCCTTTTGTTTTTGAATTCAATTATCTACCAAACCGCTAACCGAATGAGACTGAAATTTTTTTACACGTAATAGAAATTATAAATTTTATATCCTTATAATTTTAAAATATTTTTACCTCAACCGGAATTAGTACTTTTACTCTAGAGAATCGAGGTTTTTCTCAGAAACCCTTTGGTTTATTGAACTGAAATTTCATATCTAGAAGTTTTAACCTAACATTCAAGTAATATATAAAAATTGGTGAGCATCTGTCAACCGGAAGTGGCAGTTTACTCTTGTTCGATTTTTCTTCCACTATTTTTTTCGACCCCTTAAACATGTGTGCTCTTCGCGAGAAAATTCAAGTATAATCCTTGTATTAATGTGATGAAAATAAAAAAAAAAATCACTAAATTTAATAAACCGGAAGTGAGATTTTTTCCTTTTAACACGATGGCGGGCGCATGTTGGGTACACAACACTTAGTGGCCGCTGGTACATATTGATTTACTACTGCGTGAACTGTTTCAGTCCGCTGATATATTTTTGTATCACGTTTGCGTCAATCGTTTGTGGCCGATGATTCAATTTTGTATCACATTTTCGTCATAAACGAAAACGTGATACATATATGATTCACGACTGCGCAGTCCGCTGATATAAGTATATTTGTATCACGTTTTCGTCATAAACGAAAACGTGATACAAAATTGTATCATCGGCCACAAACGATTGACGCAAACGTGATACAAATATATATCAGCGGACCGAAATATATATTCGCGCAGTTGTGAATCATATGTGTATCTGCGGCCAGTAAGCGTTGTGCACTCAACATGATACAAATATGAGTCAGCGGCCACCATAGTGTTAAGCAAGTAAATGTTGTGATTACACCCATGAACATATTAAGCTGAAAAAGTATTCTTTATGTACTAACTTAGAGTTGATAAGGTTTTGGTCAGAATTCGTAAACCGGAAGTATTCATTTTTTTAAAACACTATTTCATTATTTTATTTTGACCTTTAAATTATTTTGAATTTATTGATATTTAATGTGTATAATATTTATAGTGATTTTAAGTTATAAAATAAATTTGAACAAAATCTGACAACCGGAAGTAGAAGTTTTGTCTTGTTTTTACTGGAGTGTGATATTTCATGCAAATATAAAATATTGATTTATTATCAGACGGGATTTATTATCCTATATTAATGGTTGAAAAGCGGACTCAATATCCTATCTCTAGTTATAACTAAACTATATTCCTTTTTATTTGTTAATATATTTGTATTATGTAGAAAATGGTGTAATATTGAATAAAACAAATGATGATTAATTTTATATTTTGTTTTTATTTAAATATACGTCATACTTATTGATCGATATATATGTATAGTTAAAAAAATATTGTTTATAATTTTCATTGTGTAATTGTAAAATTTTACTCCCTAAATTTAGCTTTTAAAAACGAAGGAAGCGGCATCAAATAAAACAGCTTATTAACGACGATACTTCCGACGGCGAATGCAAACGAAATGCCAAGATTAAATTCCAGGTTGAATTCACCAATTAAGTATATATCAGGTGATGAATACTTGTGTCCGAACCTTTCCATCAAAAAAGCTTTTCCATTCCTGAAAAGACAGTTCGCATTGCCCGCATCTTGCAAAGAGCTTTGAGTCAAAACACTAGAATCGGTGCAATTTTGCAACCTGCTACTCGGAAGACCGTTGAAAATATCCTGGCTGAATATTTTGCGTTGTAAAAACGAGGACGTGTAACGTGTCTGAGTGGCATACGTCAGATAATACAACCAATCTTCCAGTCCATTGTACGATCTGTAAAGTATACGTTTAAATTAAAGCACGAATTTATGATTGTGAATGATTTTGTTTCGATATATTTACCTTAAAATACCGGACGAGAGCATTATGTATACGCAAGTTATGCATATACTTATGGTAGATGCAAGTATTGAGCATTTGATCAGCATAAGAATGGCCATCGTCTGCTGTTCGGCGAATATATAGCAAGCCCACAATGCTAATACGATGTATAAATAATCTAATGCTTCCGTAATATCACCTACTAATCTGTGGTGTGAAATCAAATCGTTATTACTCTGTATAAATATATTAACATAAGTATATTACTTGCTTACGGATATATTATGGCTGTGGAAGCGGCGATGGATATGAATGAAAATGGCAAAGATACTAAATTACACGATAGTAATAACGAGGCTCCGCTGTAAAGTCCTTCTTGTGCTTCTTGATAGTATCTTGTACGATATGGGGCATCTGTATGTGTACATTTACAATTAGATTAATATTATGAATTCATAGAATTATAATACAATTGAGCCTGGCTTACATGTTAGTATGGTGTTTACAATGCTGATGAAGTAAACTCCGACCATGCAATTAAATAGTAAGCCACTTCTTGTTATAAAAGTTCGCTGATAGTCCTATAAGAAGTTTAATTGAGGATTAGTTTTTTTTTTTTTTTGTTGCATATGAATTTTGATAAATGCATACCTTTAGGTCGTTATAAAAAAGCCATAAAATAAAGAAATATATTGGCATCGTAAATAGACGCAAAAATATTTGTTTCATTCCAGATTGCTTGAAACTAAATATAGACGCCAGCATTCTTCTACAAATCAATAAAATTAAAATTAATAACTTATATTATACATACATAGTATTGTAGGAATCTAGCACAGCTTGTGCTAATACGAATCAAAACCAGTGATCGCATCATCTATCCTGTACAAACATGCATAACTCAAGGGCAACGACCCCTTCGACCATTCCAGAAGAAAGAGTTCATCGCTCGATCGTAAACGAACGAAACCCAACAGTGATGTCATCAGGCAGCCACAACACATGTCCTGAAAAGTCGTAAACACGTGGCAGTCATTTACGCGTGGCATACGCCCGCATTCTCCAAACGAACGACGTCCTGACGCTGACCCCATAAACCACACGTGTACCGAGCACGCGCCTCGAAAATAGGTCAACACGTGTCTCTAACACACGTATCCTGGAAACGAAGATAAAGCATCTACGTGCGGCACGCTCCAACCCAGAACGTATATAAAGCGACGCAGCAGCTCCCAACACCAGAGTGAACCTCTGGAGTTCAACCAGATCACTTCTCCGAAGCTCAACCTCTTCGTACATACAATAACCATTGTAACAATTGAACAAAAATAAACGATCCTCTTACAAACACAAACGGTGTTTTCTTAGACCGGGACACATCTGTCCCGCGTACTAAATTGGTGACCACCGACTACTAAAATAGTATTATAATATTTTCACATACATATATAGCAACCAAACAACTCTCAATTCACTGGGTTTGCCATAGGAGAGTTGCATTTTATTCGGGTTCATCATTCTATGCGGTTCATTGCTGCTGCTCTGTATAATCGCATGACCTTCCATTTTAAACTTCTCGACGAGGGCCGCAATCTGATGGTTGGATTCGATGAACCTTTCACGCGACCGTCTATCCACAGTTGATAAGCACACTAAAATACACTAAAAATCAGTATGAATTCAAATTTAAATTAAAACTCATAAACATGGAGCATCGTCTTACAGTAATACATTAATGGATTTTCAAGCTGAGGACAGGGAAATCCTATACTGCCGAAATAATCCAACAGAGTCCTAGTTGGTCCAGCGTATACGACATCTCCGAGGCATAAATATACCACTCGATCGAGGAATGGGAATACATCTGTAATATAAATAGCGACTATGAAGTGTGATTGATATTATTATGCTGATTCAATGTATGAATTGTGGTAATTTTGAACCTGAACGTGGTTTTTCCATTGTTAGTATTATGGCAGCTCCATATTTTTTTGCAGCATTGGATAAAATCGATACAACTAGGTAGGTATTTAACGGATCCAAGTCCCACGTTGGTTCGTCGAGTAGCAGAATAACTGTATCATATAGTTTATTATATAACGTGAAATAAATAAAACGTATGCTTATAAATTGAATGATAAATACCCGGATCTCTAATTAATTGTACGCCAATCATCAATCGCCGATATTCACTTTTTGATAGATTCTCCACACATCGATTTGCAACCTGCAATTATTCAATATCATGTATAATCCAAATTGTTGCTGAATCACCCACCATTTGAGTTAAATTACTACCTGTGATAGAGCGAGATCTGCTAAGACTTGTTTGACTTTGGATGACTTGAGATAGCCGCTCAGCTGAAATTAAATTAATTTATTGTTAATTTAATACATAAACACTTTCTTAAATTTAATATTTGCTAGATTTGATGACAACCTTTACTGCAGTGTAATTTAAAGTTTGCTGAACTGTCAGCCCAGGAATGAAGTCGCATGAGTGCTGAACGTATCCACAAGAGCTTCGAAACTGAGATAGACTCAACGGAGAACCGTTCAGAAGCACTTGTCCTCGGGACGACACACGTCTCGCTATCACATCCAGTAGGGCTCTTTTTCCACTTCCTACAAATGTTTGACATTGGTTTCAATACATTATAAATAAACTGTTGCTATAATTTGTAACGTTAAACAGTACCCTTAGATCCAAGAACAGCAACAACTTCTCCATTATAGACAGTGAGAGATACATCTTTCAATATAACTCCAGTTTTTATATTTCCTGTAAGCTTCTGTGTACAACTTCCTGGTTCAACCTTAAATCAGAAGAATTATTTTTTTGAAAAAACTATGAAATAAAATACTGGAGACTTCAACGAAATAGTGTTGATGAAACCCAAATATTGGCTTTTTTCGAGATAAGAGTTTATTCTCAACTATATATGTAATATGTATAAGTCATAGAAGTCAGTAAAAGGATAACCTACCTGTCCAGAATGAAAAATATTGCACAATTCCAATGTATATTCACTGGCGATCATTTTACTACCGTTCAATAGATCACGGACTACTTTTGGGTATACGGTTTAAACAAAAAAGTATGTTTGTATACAAATGTAACGTTTAACACATTTCTTCTACAACAAACATATTAACGGCAAAGACTACAGTCCACAACACTGATTCAGGTATTACTAAACAATGAGACACCTCTGGTGAATACCCCCACTCAACGCTGCAAAGGTAGGACGACCACACGTTGTGCATCGAATCAACAGGTAGTTTCAAATCATTCAAATAAAATTGAAAGTATGTGGAATTTAATCCATGTGTCTTTTAGTATGAATAGAATTGAATATTTGAAGACTTGGGTTAAATGCTAAATATATTTATTTTTGACATTGAATGTAACCTTTGATTTCTGACAATATTTTGACATAAAATACGAAAGATTCAACAAAAATCGTTGTGCTAATTATTCTTTACATCGATTAATATAAGTTTAATTCAATTCTGGTCACTCTAATTGGAAAGAGAAAAAACAAATGACTACAGAATGAATGACTGAGAGAGAAATACATTCAACGCTATGTATAGTCAACTGTAAATAAATTGTTTTACCTCTTTTTCACCTGGGTAAAAAGCACCGACTCTCAAACTACATTATTTTTCCACAAATTATACAGATCATTTCAGAAAATTTATTACACTTTTAAACTGGCAGTAAATATAATTTCGTTCTTTTTAAAATGAAAAACCACATTTAGTCAGTCAGTCTACTAAAATTAAACCAGCAAAATAGACTAGTGGTTAGCCATTAATGCTTTGAATAATGTGGTCATGGGTTCAAATCCCACTGGTTTCTGTTGGCCAGACCTTGGATTTGTGACTCCAAGTCGATTGTTTCCTATCAGAGTTTGCCAATTTATCTGGTTTTCATTGAAACGATTCCAACAAATGGGCAACCTTAACTATTTTCTCACAAATTTTCAATCCTGAATTTCGCAGAATTGTATAAAATGCTGCAAATTTACAAATTTGACCATATTATCAAATGTACAATGTTTCTGGCTAGGAAAGCGCATTGGGGTTACCTGTTAGGCTTCCTGGTATATATTAAAAAAAAATACTAATAACCCAAAATAATATCGACATTACTAGAGTCCAGAATCTGAAGGGGTTGTTTATTGTTCAAAGATTGTAAATGCATTGTTAAAGGTTTGCCGAACCTTTTTTACAAAGCATTTACAACAATTGAACAATAGGCGGCACGTTTCCGGCCCCTTCAGATTCCGACCTCTAGACATTACTATAAATTTGCAGTAAAAAGGAGCAACATGCAGTGCATGCAGTGGCGTAGCTACCGCACCCGCAGACCCCGCAACGAGGGGGGGGGGCGCCGATACCTGGGGGGCGCCACTAAGCGCGCCTTATTTCACTGATTTTTTAATCAGTTCCGTAACTTTTTTAAGAACTTCTTCTCTTATTTTTCAACCTATTAGTACTATATGTGTATGTACTATATGTATTTACATACATTATTATACATATTTTGAATTCATCCTCATTGTGTAATTGATCTATGCCAATAGGGCTAGAAGACTGCCGTCTTTTTCCATCTTTTGAACGTCAATGCCACTTTTCAACCTATTTGCTAAGAATTATCTCTTATTCTTGTATATGCTTTTTCAATGTGTAAACAATAAAACAAAATTTATAAATTTTTCACTGTCACCATTAACAGGTGGGAAGTTTTTAAGGAAAATTCATCATCAGTTACTTTAAACAGATTGTGCACTTTTTGGTTGTCCAGATTAAACTATTGTTGCGTAGGGGTGTGCTGGAGGATCCAAGTAAAAAGGCCAACAGTCGTTTCACAGCATTTATTGATGATTCAGGAGATACACGCAGTGTCACTGCTAAGTCCAGAATGCCCTGATATCGCCTACGTACCGCCTTATAAAGGGTAGATCTCTCAGGACGCCTAATCTGTTTACCTGTTGTATAGTCACGTATTCGGATATGTATTTCCCCGATATTGGGTCTCCCCGTACCGATTCTGAGAAATAACTAATATCGGTCATTGTTTAGCCTAAATGCACTTAGAGTCCAGATATAATCTTTGGAAGTAAGTGCATGCATTTAGTTAATCCGATAACAGATATCCGTTGGTCTAAGTACAATTCGCTCAATCCACGGCGTACGTAACACTATTAATGCACTTCGATATATAGGTACATATACCGATACGTTAAAAAGGTATAAACGATTAATTTGGAAAGTTATTTTGCTGTAAGTAAATAATATGAATATATGGGGGGGCGCCTTAAAATATTTTGCGGGGGGGCACCAGGAATTCACGCTACACCACTGAGTGCATGAAAGGTTTTCAATAATGCCATGATATTCCTATTCATAAGCATCTAGCGTTTTCTTTACTGTATACTAGTCAGTTTTAAATTTTTCTTATTCTTCAACCTTCTGTTCTTGATAATCCATTATGTACGTAACAATATTTAAGTAATTGTAATGCAACAATCATTTGTGTTTATCCAAATACTGGATAGCTACTTACATATGATGCTAAATTCGTTACGGTTGGATATATTTGTATTTGATTATGGTTTTAGTGTTTCCAATAGCAGTTGGGAACAATCGGTGTATCGAACCTCAGGTACTTCTGTACCGATGGAGTTTTGAGAATCGCGGTTCAATCGGCGACGCTCGACTCACCTGGGGGCCGCATACGTATCTGCAGCTCGCTCTTTCACTCTTCAGGAGTCGGAAAGAGAGGAGACGAGGTGTGCTCACTTGGCGAGGTCGTTGTTGGCAGTTCAGCTCGCGCTGATGCAGTTCAGCGCGAGCCTCAGTTTGGAGTCGGTGCTTCGCGGTCACCAAAATGCCGAATTGATCTATCGCTGATCTCCGAAGTGCCAATCGTCTTCACCCGTTCGTTCACCAGATCGTCGACAGTTTGGATTTTTAGTGGATATGCGGTCATCGAACACGTCCAATCCTCCGCCTACAGCTTGATGGTTAACCGCGTAAGTTTAACTTGAATTTGTGCATTATTTTGAATTGGATTTTCTTCGGTATCTAGTTCATATTTCAAGTTTCGCATTTAGAATCGTTGACATTCTAACTATGTACATAGTTGCCCTTTCAGGGTTGGCATTTAAATGCATACGGTGAATGATTTATTTGTTTGATCGATCCAAAAACCACGATCACAAATCAGCTAGCAGTACGTTTATGACCGCTATAAGTCCTTTGAATTCCTCCAAAGCAATATACATATATACATATGTATGCATTATATGCTACGGGTCGAACAGGTAGACAGGTATACATACATACATATACATATGTTCCAGGAAAAATAGGAATTGAATTGAATTTTATATACAAAATTAAATTATAATTCAAATTTACAACATTGTTGATAACTATTTTTTTTAATAAAACCTTATTCCACTACGTATAACTTGTTCTCTTCTCTCTTTTCTCTTATTTTTTTAATCTGGTGATTCATTAATACATTTAAGTTATTTGATAATGAAATTCTATGTGCGATATGCAGTTATTAGAAAAAAAATCATGTGTAGTGCATTTCGTATATATTGAAGTTAGATATTGAATTTGATTGTTGATTTTTAAATGCCTTTTATTATTACTAAATTATGTTCACAATGCATTTTATATCTATTTGAATAGCTATTGATCTACTGATCATTTTCTATTTTACAATTTTATTTTATTTTTGCTAGTAATTATAGTATTTTATTATTCTAATGTTAATGTACAGCATAATAGGAAAATAGTTCAAAAACCTATTTACAATTCTTATAAATGCTCTCTAAAGTCGACGATATAAAGTACATATAGAGTGAAACTAATATAAACCTTGTAAAAATATCGCCCAGTTTTCAAAACCTTTAATAATTCATATCCTGAAATCACCAAATATAATATAAAAGTGAGGGAGGTAGAGAGGAAAGTATTTAATTTATCTAGTATTATTAAAGTATCACATTACATAAATTAAATTATTTTATAATACATATGATACAGTGAATACAAAGATTTGCGCATCGAAAACAGCAATTAATAAAATTTGATAATTTCATAGCAGTAATACTGATACATATACTGTTTTCCTTATTAACATACATATATTATATGTAGTTTCTTGTAACTTAACAAATTCTATTCATTAACTTATTCAAATGTCAATTTTGTGAGTTGGATCCTCTTTGCAATATATACAAACATATATGTGAGGGGTATAATGATTAGGATAATTAATTGGCATTCTCTGAGAGTGATATGTCAGCATAAGTAATGTTGTAATTACATACATATATTCATTATATGAATACTTTGTTAAGTGCCCCATCACTTAATCAGATAAAAGAGGGATTTGTTCGCGTGTCTTGAGGATATTGTGTTTTTATATTGTGCCTATCTATGTACATATCCATGTATGCTTGGCTATAATACATTGTAGGTATAAGTTTGTCTACCTGTGTCATGTTGATGACTCAGAAAGGTGAAGGAATACATTCACACAGGAAACGAGACAATCCAACTGAATTTTTATGTAAAGTAATTTTCATCTATGTATGTATATGTACATACACATATTTTTTGTTTTCAATATCCATATTCGTCACTTGTGCAAAAAGAAGAAGTCCCACTTTTACTTAAATTCAGTCGAGTTCAAAAAAAAAAAGTGTGATCATTATGTCGGTCACATTTGAATACCTGTTCGTCCCGCTCCCTCTTCTCCAACAGACTATTTTCGCATTAATTTTCGCGCAAATCACCGTTTATAACTGTTGATTATTATTTAGCTGCACACGCAACGATAATTCCCTCTCGCTTAAAATTAACCGGGCGTTCGTCATTAATAAATCAGTCGGTAAAATAATTTTACGTTACAAAATATCTATAAATGCACTATGAAGATGTTTCAATAATATTAGCCTGTACAATATTTTGAAGCGTCTTAGAGGTTGGAAAATTTGGATTTCCCTATACTTTTGGAAAGGACAGTGCAGATTGAATCAGAAGGGGATTAACTACTTAAATAAAACTTAAATGAAAAATATATAATATGTATTATGAAGTTTGCATTTTGAACATCGTTTTCATGAAAAAAAAAATTAAACAATGTATTTTTTATAAAATGCCCCGCAGATATAGTTTTTTCAAAAAATAAAATAAAAAATGTGAATTGCAGCACATTTTATTAATTGTATATGCTACAAGTCCAAGTGTATATTTCATTCATTCACGGACATACTAGTTTGTTCATACACGAACTAATCTAGCCAGTTTTAGTGTACATACGCATAAATAATGAATTGAAAAACCAACTATATACATAGTTTGTTCATGCACAAACTATTATGCATAAGTATTTTCAATCGTTCTCTCCCAATCGTCTCATCCTCTATCTACAAATGTATGCTTAACCTGAGTTGTAATATTTTTAATATTAGCGGAAACGGGAATTATGACAACGTTGCAATATGGTTGAATGAATTGATAGCTCAAAAGTTTTGACAGCTAAAAGTTTCATGCGATACCTGGTGAGTGTATTTAAAGATAACTTTTGACTGTTAGCACTTTAACTGAAACCAATAGTTCGTGTATGAACGAACGAACCGGAGTGAGCACTTGGACTGTAACGTAAATATGTACATACACACATACATATGTAGAAATGTATATAAAATTGTATACGTAGGTGTAAGTTATATTATATCAATTCATATTTTTCAAGGGGAATGCCAGGTGTATCTGCCAATACTGACTGCTGCTAAATAATAAATACTTTTAGTAAAAATCTTTTTCGATGCCGTTTTTATGTAAATCAGAAATTCCACTCTGCTTGAAAAAGATCTTCGATCAATGTGTTTTGCCAGTGATGATGTATAAATGTGAAACTTGGACATTGAACGCCAAGATGCTACTCAAAGTCCAATGCACTTAAAAAGTATGGAAAGCTGTATGCTTGGTATTACGAGGGAACATAGAAAATGGGTGGGTGAGAACTATGACAAGGGTAGTGGATATATATGTAGTGAATAGAGTGAAGAGATTGAAATGGCAATGGGTAGGCCATGTGGCTAGAATAATGGACGAAAGGTGGATAAAAAAAGTGCTAGAATGCTACCCGAGGAAGACCGTAATTAGTAAGATGGGTAGACGAAATTAGGAAAACGTGTGGGGTGAGATGGATGAGAGTTGCGCAAAATAAAGACGAGTAGAAGCATGTTGGAGAGGCTTTAATCCAACAGGGGATGGTGAATGACTGTAAATGACGATGACGATGATGTTAATTAACCCTTTGAGTGCTGATGTCTTTTCTGTTGAAAGCCCACCACGCTGAAAATTTCCAACTAGAATTATTTAGAAATCAGGTATAAAAATTGTAGCCAAACAAACCCTATGTAAATAACTACCGCCGAGGATTTCGAGTTTTGTAAAGGTGTGTTTAGACTCACTAATATATCTTGCAATAATATTAAATAAGCAAAAGAAGTCTATTAGTGAATGTAGTTTTCCAAAAGTAGTCTTCTACATTGTTGTTAAAATGTAATGCTCACAATGCCAAGCCATAATCTAAAATACTCAGCAGTTAGAGATTTCCGATTTCCAATTCTACTATGGTTATAAATTCAGAAGTTCCGGTGTAAAACCAGTCTTTATAAACTTTGAAACATGAATGACATGAACCCATTTTTAATGCTACCTTGAAAGGCTTAGCGGCTAGTATTCTTGTTTATTTTTTATATACTCAAAATACAATGCCTATCGTCGTTTTTCATGGACTTGTTGGCAAAACGCCGATCGGCGTTGTTCCCCATTCAAATGGTTAAATAAAATCGCAGAATTTTTCTAACTTTGAACTTCGCATCTTTCATTAGTGAATTCGACGCCCTATAGACTGATAAACGCGTTGCCTTTGAAGTTTAACAAATACCGAAACGGCATTTGGGTCATTGTTAATAAAATGCAACAAAAGTGCGGTAACACGTTACGCAATCAAGAAATGGATAAACTCGTGTTAATTAGGTGGCAGTTAACCATAACACTGCATGCACGCTGACCACGTAGAGTTTATCGTACGAAAACGATCACATTGTTCTCCGAACAAATAATATGCGAAAACCCATAAAGGGCAGAGCGAGATTTCACACCGAAAATACACATAATGTACCGAAAAATCCACCTGTCGATTCACCCACCATCATCATCGCGGTACATTCGAACGGTGCGATGATCCAAGTAATGATAGTTTTTTCTGTTACCTGCCCCCATGTGTTCGATTTCACCGTAGTCACCGAGCATAAAGTGCACATTGTGTCACGCGTGCGATAGTGACGTTCCCTTCTCCCCTCGATGGAAGAAAATGGCCATTGTTATCTGGCAAATTGTGCGTAAAAACGTTTGACTGCATTGGTATATTCGATTGCCGCAACAATTTATCTGTATGTTGGAAATGAGCGCGGTGCAGCCGAAAAACGCATTCAATACTTACATACATATATGGCCGGTTATGGATATCCGGTGTGGAATGATTGTATGCATTTAATTCGTAGAAGATTGCCTTTTCAAAATGGCCGATCGGAACGAAAGCGCACTCGACGAAATGATGGTTCAAGATTTGATCCCAAAACTCTGCTTTTCAAAATCCCAGCCTAATAGAAGTAGCATCATTATACAGATGACAGTTATTTTTTTGTATTTAATATAGAAGA